>NC_086320.1:62004052-62640302 GCF_036172605.1 Pelobates fuscus | reverse complement strand
ACTGTTTTTTCAGGGGGAGGGGAGGGTTGAATAAGTGGCTACGGAAAAGCGTAATAAGTCTAGAGTGTAAAAGAGACTTACTGAATAAAGAAGAGAGGGTAGAAACAAGTAGCGCTGAATGCTGGGTGGCAATTAAAGGGACACTGTGGGCACCATAATTATTTATTCACATTGAATTGGTAATAGGGCCTGGAGTACTCTAGCACCATTTTCAAGCAGTTTAACACTAAAAAAGAAATTACTCTCTCCCTTCTAGCCATACTAATTCATGCCAGCAATGGGCACTGTAATAGGCTGAAAGACGACAGCTGGCATTCTTAGCCAATCAGTGATGCCCATTTCTGCATTGGCCAATACTTCCTTTTTATCCCAAGCAGCACAGGGGAGATGTGCTACTGGGGACTCTCGGTTAGCATTAAAACAGTAAAAACTGTTTAATGCTGAATGGAAGAATGGTGCCAAGGGACTCCAGACATTATAACCACTTCAATTATATAAAGCAGTTAAAGTGTCCCTTTCCCATAACTCTTGCTGTATGGACTTCACCTTATTCACAATGTGATCTACTCCTCTTCATAAAGTTGATCAAGCAGAGAGCCTTTCAGCCCTACTTGTTTATACACCTGATGCTTTCTAGCCATTATCAGGTCTCCTTTAAAAATACATGTGGAGCCTGTTTCATCTAATCAGTTGGGAAACAATACTTTGAATTGGATTTATTGTGTACAATTCAGGGCAACCATTTGTCACTTGCTGCATTGATATACTTGCACAACGGCCTCTAACACAATAAGTCATGCATGGACGTGTGGAGCAGGAATCAACTAAGCAAAGTCTGTCGGTACTGCTGTGAGGTTTGGAATTTAAATACATACAGTGAAGTGTAGGAAAAACACTCACTGGTGATGAGTTGTTAAGGGTTAAGAATAACTGAAAATTATAGATATTGACCTCTTTATGACAAATTTGTGTTTTAACTGTCATGATATTGTATTTACCTAACCAGTTGTATAGCAGGGGTTAATAAGATAAAGATATTAATAAATGTTGGGTCATACAACTATACGTATAGGCTTTGAAGGCCACGGGTCCAAAATACCTCATCTACTGGTGACTTAATCATCAAATGAAAGCAAGGAGTGAGCAGGGAAGAGCGTTCCACCATCAATGCAAAGAGAAGAGGACACTGTCTTTATAGAACTAGTGTTCTGCTGGTTATTCTTGCGTGCCTCACATTAGCATATGTAATATGCCAGTTCAGTTTCCAAATAAGATCACTGGAAGAAGTCACTGCAATTTTATTTCAACAATAGAGCCAAAAGTACTGCTATAAATAAGATGCACGAGTGGAAGGTGAACATACAAAGTGTTCAATGTTCAGCATAATATACTAAGAACTCCACAACAAAGTAAATGTCTCTTATCTTTAACCCCTTAAGGTCCAAACTTCTGGAATAAAAGGGAATCATGACGATGGGGCGTGGCTTGGACGCCGAGGCTAATGGCGGCGTAAACCGGGAGCTCCCCAAAGGCTCAGCACAAATCCTCGCCCGACAAGCGATAACGACCGCATAAATGGGAAGAAACCATCGGACATCGCAGGCCAGTCAGCCCCCCAGCACCCCGAAGGGGGCACAACACTCAGCCATGAGGCAATTTCTCATGCCGCCGGCCGAGCCGCCAGCCCAGGCCTCAAATGACTCCGAGGCCTCAGGCCTCTCCCGCCCGACCTCACCACATGTCGAGCACCCAGGGGGAAACAGCACCCATCACCCCCAGCCTGAATGGATCGAGATGATCCGAAACCTACCCACTAAAGCCGATCTGAAAGAGGCCAACGCCGCCCTACACAAGTCCCTCTCAGAGGAACTGCGCACCATGCGGGAAGACATCCAGGGCACCCAACAGAAGGTGGCCCAATTGGAAGCCGACTGCGACCACATGGCAGCGGCACAAACCGCAACCACCTGCAAACTCCAACAGCAGGGAGTCCAACTACGGCAAATGGCGCAGCACATTGAAGACCTTGATAACCGTGGGCGGAGGCAAAACATACGGATCAGAGGTATGCCAGAGGACTTAGACCAAACCACCCCTATCAGGGACACGTTGTCAGAGCTCTTTAACAACCTCCTCGGCCGACCGCCAACCACCCACATAGAATTTATTAGGGCACATCGAGCCCTCAGGCCGAGAGGACCCCCTGACACCCCTCCTAGAGACATCATTTGCTGCCTTGCCCACTTCCAGACAAAGGAAGACATCCTACACAAAGCCAGAGACACCAAACAAGTGATCTCCAATGGGGTAGAGGTACAACTGTTCCCCGACCTATCACCAGCGACACTTGCCTACAGGAGAGCGATGCGCCCTCTCACACGGGCACTGCAGACCAACAAGGTCCGTTACAGATGGAACTTCCCTACGGGCCTACAAGCAACCACACAGAACGGTCCTTTCACTGTGAGAAGCGAAGAGGACATGGAAGACCTCCTGAGGGAGCTACACCTCACGCCGGTCCAAATGACCTGGCCAGACCCTCTGAACTTTTACTCCTTTCCACAGGGGCCGAACCCCCCAGCCCCAAGCCAACAGCAACGAGTGAGGAGGCCCCGACAGCAAGCTACGAGACCGTCTGGCGCACCACACTAACGGCCCGAAGTGGATATTACCCGAGACTGGACATTGTGAAAGACTTGGCCTAACCCTGCACGGCCCTCCTGAACACCCCCGACCACATGCCCTCCCGAGACACCGCCTGAACTGTTTACCACACGGAACCAGCACAGCAATGTGGAACTGTTACTGCAAGCGACCCCCCTGACGGGCCGAGCCACCACACCAGCGGAACCACCGAGAACTGAGATGGACTAACGCTGGTGGACTAATACCAACACTGCCAGACCTGGCATACAGAACTGCTGTGAGCCCTGGCTACTACTAATACTGCCAGACCGGGCATACAGAACTGCTGAGAGCACATGCTCGCAAGTACACCAGGGCTGTAAAGGAGGGGGGGGGGAGGGAGGGAGGGGGGGGACCTGACTCCCTGGCTGGGGCCTGTCGCCGCCACCCACCCGGCCAGTAACGACCCTCGGCGAGCTGACCGGGAGGGGTGGTGCCGGCGGGCCACACCTGGGGAGGGGGTTCCGGGGTGGCCCGGAGATACTGGAACCCGGGGTAGCCAGATCGCAGCCTTGACAAAACACTGATGGAGTGACGACAGGGACCCACGGGGCCAACACACACAGAGGGGCGACGACACCGGGGGTGACCTCAAGCCCACTCACTAAGCACACCCCGGAGCCAAGACGAAGCGGACAGACCACTGACGGACAGGGAGCGCACAACACACACTACCCGCTGAAATAGAGACCAAATGGACGGGGGGGATTGTACGGGAGGGGGAGGCGAGGGAGGGATCCGGGTTATGACATAGAGTAATAGGCCTCTACAGGCAAGCTTCACGATGTCCACAGCTAGTTGGCCAAAACTTTGTTATCGTTTTGATAGACTCGTTGTCTAATGTATGTAATGTTAATGTTAATGTTTTAATGATGTTCTCGATGATATTGCTAAATTTCGATGACTTTATTCCCACACAGGCCACGAGGCCACACAACCTCGGGCGAGGATTACGACACCAGCCACATACGAGACGCGCATTGGAGCCACAGGGGATCGACACGGGTCTGTGACGGCAGTAGGTGACCAAGGAGAGATCCGACGGTTACGGACCGGACTCAGACGTGCCCGCTAGGTGAGCCCTGACCTCCTTTCACTACCCCACGGGACGAGGCGTCAATCCAAGGTGTGCTGCCCACACGGGTCACAAGTGGAACCGTGCGCCGCAGCTCCCCGACGCCTACACCCAGACGCCACCGCAAGGTGACGAGACCTATACACCCCCCCACCCCCGACACTTCCCTCTACACCACGCCCCTATACCCCCTCCCTCATCCCACACCCCCCCCACTACTGACGGAGAGACCCCACTAGGCAAAACATGGCACTGACCCCCGCCCCCCTCACTATCATGACTGTCAACGCCAGGGGACTCAACCAGCCCGAAAAACGGACTGGAGCCCTGAGGGACTTCCATGCCCGCAGGGCCTCAGTGGTCATGATCCAGGAGACACACTTCAGGAAAGGTGACAGACCGAAACTGACGAACCACCACTACCCGCACGGATACTTTAGCGACTTCCAAGGAGGCAAATCTAGAGGGACTGCCATTCTCATTAACAAACGAGTGCCGTTCCAGGAGGGGGGGTGCCTCACCGACGACGAAGGTAGATACCTTTTCCTCAAGGGCAAGATAGCTGAGCAGACCTACACATTTGCAACCATCTACGCCCCTAACAGACGTCAGTGCCGCTTCCTACTCCAGACACTACGCAAACTCCACACGTTCGTTGAGGGGACACTGGTACTAGGGGGGGACTTTAACATCACACTGGACCCAACCTGGGACTGCTCCTCCGGCACGTCCCATACCCCACCACAACAGCTGCACTCCCTCAAGTCACTCCTTAGATCACACCGGCTGGTAGACTGCTGGAGAGCTCATCACCCCGACGAAAAAGACTACACACACTTTTCCCACCCCCACCAGACATACTCCAGAATAGATCACTTCTACACCACACAACACGCGCTACCCCTAGTGGAAGACGCGACGATTGGTGTGGCGACGTGGTTGGACCACGCACCCGTTACCCTACGCTTAAAATCCCCGCTCTACCGACCCTCCATCACTAAATGGAGACTCAATGAGTATCTCCTGACCAGAACAGACCTCACAAACCACATCGGAGGAAAAATCAAGGACTATTTCCTAGACAACCCCCCAACAGAGACGTCCCCGACGCTTAGATGGGAAGCCCACAAATGCGTGATCCGGGGACACTTTATACAACAAGGGGCCCTACTCAAGAAACGCTCCGAGGCCCGCCTGACCCAGATCCTGACAGACATCCAACACGAGGAAGACCTAAACAAACACTCACAACACTCCACACACCAAACGAAACTCCTACAGCTGAGACGCGAGTTAACCTCGCTGCTCCACTCTAAATTCCACAGGGACGCGATAAGACACAAAGCGTTCTTTTCCATACACGGGAACAAGAGCGGAAAACTTTTGGCCAAGATGCTTACCAAAAAGAGACAGCTCACATACATCGACAAAATTAGAGATAAAAGCGGTAAACTCCATCGCCTCCCGACCGACATACTGACCACTATAAGGACGTACTACGCGGACCTCTACTCCCTGCCACAACCACACACAGAGACGGCGAAAACACGACTACGAGACAAAATACGCACATATCTCACCACCCACACATCCCCGACTATAGACGACACAACTGCAGCACTGCTAGACGAACCTATCACTCTGTCAGAGCTGGCACAGGCGATCAAACAAACTAAACCGGGCAAGAGCCCAGGCCCTGACGGCCTCCCATTAAAATACTACAAGACCTTCTCGGACAGTTTATACCAGCCACTAGTAGACTCCTTTAACGCGGTGAGAGAGGGCCAACACATCCCCAAACAAGCCCTGACAGCCCACATCACCATAATCCCCAAGGAGGGCAAGGATGGGGAACACTGCGGGAATTACAGGCCAATCTCCCTCATCAATTGCGATGTCAAACTCCTTGCAAAGATCCTGGCGTCGCGGCTACAATCGCACATCCCCAGGCTGGTCCACCCAGACCAGGTCGGGTTTGTGGGAGGTCGTGAGGCCAGGGACAACACCATCCGCACACTCACCCTCATGCACGGCAGGGGGGCGGGAGCCGGGGGCCTTCTCCTACTGTCCACGGACGCGGAGAAGGCCTTCGACAGAGTCGGTTGGACATACCTTTTCGACACCCTGACACACGCGGGCCTGGGAACCCACATGATGCGTTGGATCACCGCCCTATACCATGAGCCGACGGCACACGTCCTGGTTAACGGCGCGCTGACCCCCGAACTCACAATACACAACGGCACCAGACAGGGCTGCCCCTTATCCCCACTTTTGTTTGTCCTAGCCTTAGAACCGTTCCTGACACATATCAGAAGCAACATTGACATCACAGGCATCACGACGGGTGACGTCCACCATAAAGTGGCCGCCTTCGCAGACGACCTGTTATTCTTTATCACCAACCCAGAAATAACCTTGCCCAACATCCAACAGGCCTTTAAGGAATTCGGAGAGATCTCCAACTTAAAAATCAACTATGCTAAATCCCACATCCTGAACGTCAATATCCCCAAAAGACGCGCTGACCCCATACGCCAGAGCTTCCCATTCCAATGGGCAGACCAAAAAATCAGGTACCTAGGAACCTGGCTGACTAGGGACAGCAAAGACCTCTTCCAAGCCAACTTCGCCACCACACTCACCACCTTCCAGAAAGACATGAAAGAATGGGCACACCCACACATATCCTGGCTCGGGAGAGTCCAAGTCATCAAAATGAATTTCCTCCCACGCCTACTATACCTTTTTCAAACCATCCCAATTAAACTCCCCGGGGCGTTTTTTGCCACACTAAACACAGCCATGATCAAATACATCTGGGATGGTAGACGTCCCAGGATGAAAACCACCACCCTAATGAAACCAAAAAACATGGGGGGCCTAGCACTGCCGGACTTCCGCTCATACCACACGGCCACACATCTCCAGAGGGTGATGGAATGGACGAAAAGCGGAGTCCATAAAATGTGGAAAATAGCGGAGGAATCGGAAGCGAGCATGCCGCTGGCAACCATACCGTGGGGCAGGAAAGACCCAGACACCCGAGCCATGTCCCCGTACATTAAATCCACTCTGGACATCTGACGCAAAACAGCGAAAACACATAGCTTGGTACCCTACCCATCCCCCCTGACACCTCTGGTACATAACGCAGACTTCCAACCGGGCTTCGACCCGAAAGCCTTTCAAAACACCCCCCAGACCCCGATTCCGAGACTGCACCACGTCATCACCAACGGCAAATGCACACCACTAACATCCATGCTAGGAGGTGAGACACCCACCTTCACACAATGCTTCAAACACGCTCAACTTACCGCCTTCATACGCACCCTACCGCAAGGCACCGCACTCACCAGGACCCGGACAGCGTTCGAGACACTGTGCGATAGTCCAGACCCAACGACACACGGGGTCTCCCTCATATACACATTATTACTTACAGGGACACCTACTGCTAAACCTCTATTCATGGGGAAATGGGAAGCGGCACTGAACACGACATTCACAGACGCAGAATGGGAGCAGATATGCTACCTCACCCACCACTGCTCGACACACAGCAAGACCCAGGAGACAGCATTCAAACTCCTGACAAACTGGTACCGCACCCCACACCTCCTCCACAACATAGACCCAGAACACACCAATCTCTGCTGGAGGTGCGAGAAGGAAACAGGGACCGCAATCCACGTATGGTGGGAATGCGAAATAATTAGACCATACTGGGAAGACATACACAAAATTGTAAAGATGTTCTCGGACGCCCCCCCCCCCTGGAACCGGCAGCAATGCTCCTTCACCACACCACAGTATCTAAATCCAAATACAAGAGGTCTATGACGGTTAGGATCCTAAACGTAGCTAAACAGATAGTCCCCCTCTACTGGAAACAAAAGACCGCACCCCCGCTGAGGGTATGGTTTGCCAAGATGGAAGAACTTAGGGCCATAGAAAACCTGCTCATGTCAGCCTCAGACAAACCCCAGACATACGCTGAGACCTGGACATTGTGGCTCCTTGAAACCGCCAAGGACACCTTCCTGGACAAGCTCAAAGACAGAGACACGACTGAACCCCGACCCCCCCTCCCCCCCCCCACCACGGCTTAGACTGAACGCGACTCGAGACTGGAACCCAGGACCGGACCACCCTGGAGCTCCAATGCGCACCTCCATTCTACCAAAATAAAGACACGTTCACACTGCGCTGCTACCTACACAGCAGCACTCAACATATCACGCTTCCAGACACAGGTTTAAGTATCTACCACAGCGGTCGCACGCAACGCCCCGCTGTGGCACACATAGCTAACAGATCCCGAACGGGAAGGAGACCCAATACCAAGTACTGCACCACTCCTCCCAGAAGGTGAATACTACCATGAGCCTCGAACACACACTAGGGATGCAAATAATCCATGCACATGAAACATGACTAACATAACGCTGCATGCCCACATGTTATACGGGACCTGCGTGCCCGACATTACAAGGGGCCTGCGAGCCCAACTGAACATGCAAAAGTACTGCCCTCAACAAGGGACAGGGCACACAGTATGCTCTTGCTCAAACACCTGTGACATTGTATCAACCTGTTTACTTACCCATGAGGGCCTGCGAGCCCGAGATCTTTTTGGTACTGAACGTTAAACCTGTCTGCATATTCTAACTTGACTAGAGACCTGCGAGTCTCCAAACTTTGAACGTAAACAAAACAAAAATAAAAATTATATTTACAAAAAAAAAAAAAGGGAATCATGACATGTCACACATGTCATGTGTCTTTAAGGGGTTAATTGTATAATCAAAAATATAAAGGCATTATAGACATGTACCCCTAGTTAAAGGGTTTCTCCAATCCTTTTTGTACCTCTCTGGGCATTATTGTTTAGGATCCCCACCCCCAAAAAATAGCTTACAAAATATTTTAAAATCAAGTTTTATTTACATTTATCCAGTACCAGGAAAAGCGCTCCCAGTTCTGAAAAGTACCAGAATGTGTGCTGGACTGATCTCACAAGAGCATCTATAGGTCAATTGAAACATATGACATGAGGGTCTTTCTGAAAAAAAGCTCCCATGTACTTGTGCAATTGTGATATTTTAGGTAGATTAGCAGAATTTGGAGAATCTACCTTGGGATTTAGCTTTTAGTCTGCTCTAAATCCATGTAAGTGCCAAATTCCATAATGCCTTAAATAGCAACTCTCCAGGATGTCTAATATTTGGCTTACTTACCTCTTATAGTTAAGTTAGTTAAGTATGCATTTGTAAGGTATAAACATACAGTTAAGTGTAGAAAATCACATTTCTTTAGCTTGCTACTGGGCACCTCCTTCTTCTCTCCCTGTCAATAATTGTTATAAACTCTATCCTTTGCACGTGGCAGTCAGCATAGAGAAAGCATACAGAGAATAGTAGATTGACTGCCCTTGCTTTGCCTTGTCTGAACTTGAATTTGATGTAATTTGCTATACCTTTATTATAAATTAAATTAAAAAAGATCAGTGTCATGACAAAAGAAAAAGTTAACACAACATATAGGTGTTCCCTCTTTAACAGTAACTTTAAGAGTAATTTTTCTTGTTTGGCCACTTTCACTTAATTTGTTACGCCTATGTAGCTATGCCCAGTCAGAAGAACGCCCTCTGACGAGACAGCCAAGATGCCCATTTAGATAATCGAGGAAAGGCCTACTAAGTCTAACTATCTTTAACTTACACAACATAGGAATAATTTCTTTATCACCTGGTAAACTGGAAGCAATGCCAACCCTGAGTAGTAGGGGTCATTATCATTTCAATATCAAGCACCCCAGCTGTTGCGATATATCCCTCAAAACCTGTCTGACAATAATTTTATTATTTACAGAGATAGTCACATTACTTTGCACCCCTTCACACACATTTACATATACACTTCCAACCATATGTAAATTCAGAAAGCAGAACTGTACATGTGAATCTCTCCACAAAGCAACGTATGTTTGAGGATATTCAAAACAATATTGGCAGATGGCCCAAAACTGGCATGCAAAGGGAATGCATGTACAGTGAATACTATATGTATTATATATGTATTGGCACATTACTAGGGACTGGCATACAGGGAGAATGTATGCACACAAAGAATTACTTATCATATTAACAAGGGGAATAACATGCCCACACTTCCCAGGGCTGGGTCTGTGTGTGTTGCCTAGAATCTGAGATCTGGATAGACCATAGCTCTACCCACGGTGTCATTGGGGGAAAGGACCGAATGTGTATAATGACCAGCAGCAGCCCATCTCTGGTGAAGCAACATTAAGAGGAACACCATTCTTCCCTAGAAGTGAATATTTGGGCGCATACCACTAAAGGAAGATTCCAATCTAAACAGGAGACCAAAAGAGAGATAGAAGGGACAGCTATAATATAGCAAGGGAACACAATAGGAGAGGGGACAAAAATGCAACAGGGGAAAACAAGAAAGACACAGAATGAACATTGTCACAAACATGAGAGTGGACCATGTGGGGAACTACAAATGAGATGAAAATGATGTTAAGTAAGAAACAGTACCAAACACCAAAGACGGGCAAAAAGAATAATAATTTTAAAGGGACACTATAGTCAACCAGACCACTCCAGCTCAATTGAGAAATGCTTTCCTATGGACTGTTTGAATGCGCGTGCTGCACTTGCCGCGCATGCGCATTCCGCTACACTCGGGAGCTGACGTCGGCGGGGGAGGAGAGGAAGAAGGACCCTTAGGGCACTATAGTGTCAGGAAAACGGGTTTGTTTTCCTGACACTATAGTGATCCTTTAATTGTGACATGAGATCATCTGTTCTCTATTCTGTCTACTTTTCTTATGCCTGTATACTGCATAGATGGCATTGGTTTTTAAGACATGCAACATGTAAGGTTTTATATGTGTTGTTTTTTTTAGTTCTGGTTTTTATTTAAAATAAAGCAGAAAAAAAAGAATCTTGGGGAAACTCGATGTGAAACAACTGTTGGCTACAATTTATCTACTTAGCAAAACCTAGT
Organism: Pelobates fuscus; assembly: GCF_036172605.1. Lineage (NCBI taxonomy): Eukaryota > Metazoa > Chordata > Amphibia > Anura > Pelobatidae > Pelobates > Pelobates fuscus. Next base: position 62,629,502 of record NC_086320.1, on the reverse strand, counting down.
ATTTTATGTAGTTTATGAAGAAATACAGACTTTCCAGCACTGTGGAACAGTTCCAGTAAAAATCCCTTGCAGTCAATCAACAATAGCTTAATAAATTAATTCATTGTACACAAAAGTGAGCTAAATAAGGATCTGTATTACGGGTTTATTTTTTCGAAAACACAAGAAATACTGGAGCTTCAGCTTATTAGTACAAATAGTGCCCTTTTACAAGTTGTGAGTATTTTTATTCCAGGAAATGTTACTTTCTATAGTGTCAGGAAAACAAAGCGGTTTTCCTGAAACTATAGTGCCCTGAGGGTGCCCCCACCCTCAGGGTCCCCCTCCCGTGGCGCTGAAGGGGTTAAAACCCCTTGGGAAGGGGTTAAAACCCCTTCAGCAGCTTAGCTCCCTCGGCGCTGGTTACCTCTTCTCCCCCGCCGACGTCAGCGGAGCCGAATGTGCATGCACGGCAAGTGCCGCGCGCGCATTCAGGCTGTCAATAGGAAAGCATTTCTCAATGCTTTCCTATGGACACTCTGCACGATGGAGGCATAATATGCATCCAGCGTCGCAGATGCGCCTCTAGTAGTTTTCCGGAAGACAGCCACTAGAGGCTGGCGTAATCCCAAATGTAAACAACTATTCAGATGCAATGTTTGCATCTGAATAGTTAAAACCTAAGGGACATTGCACCCAGACCACTTCATTGAGCTGAAGTGTTCTGGGTGACTATAGTGTCCCTTTAAAAAACATTTTACTTGCTTCATAGGTGCACATTCTGATCCAGTTTCTGTTCTCTTAATCATTGATGTCTTTGTTTCCTGCACTTTTGTTCTGTCAGTTGATTGCGTTACACGTATTTATACGAATACATTTGTTAATTTACTGGTGTGCTTTTGTTTGTCAATATGTGTCTGGTGATTGCTCCATCAATCACCACATGACTTGTATCGCCTGGATTGGCTGCAGTGGGACTGTCTGGGTTGTCAGGCAGTCATCCCAACATACAATAAAATCACCTAATTATACATAAATAGACTTAGGATAAAATATAAAATAATTATGTATATTTATTTATTTATTATTATTATTTTTTTTCACATCAAAATACACTTGGAATGAAATTCTAAATCTTTCTTTCTTTTTTTTTTTTTTTAAATTCTTTTTTTTTGTTGTGCGGGGGGTTACAGACATATCAACATACGCCACAACAGCGTGTCACAGTTTGTACATAGAATAAACATTGGCGTGAGGATTCGCACATTTTTGTATATTTGGTAAGATCAACTAAACAATTATTTCAATAGAGTGAAAAGTAGCTAGGAAGGCTAGCATAAAGAGGGTAACTTATTTAAGTATAATTATGAAGGTAGCATAAGTAAACATTGCTTACATGACACATCATAGGAGAACACGTCTAAGTTCGCTTTAGGTTTGGCTGTGATGTAGTGCACTCTGCATGTCTTCTGAACTAAATGCTAAGTGTGGCTGGTCGTTAGGTGGCGTCATATCATATGCATGTGATTTTTGGGGGGTTTAAGTCTAGTTAAATTAAGGCATATACAGGCGTGTGGTTAAATGTTATACAAGTCGAGTTATGAAAGTCAGAGCCATAACAACTTCAATATACATACAAAAGTAAAGCAAAAAGATGTGGCAAAGATAAGACTATATTGGCTAATTCTCACTTAACTTGAGTTATTGCATCTCGCATACTCGGACTGCTTTGGCAAACTAAAATACAAGGAAACCTTTCTTGAATAAAAAGATAACTTGGTCAACCAGTGGGCAGCCGTGGCAGCCAGCCGTGATGTTCTCTGTGGCATGGGGGTACTCGAGGCAGCAGACTGCGGTTATAAGTCCCCTAGAGTTCTGCAGAGTCTGCGGTTCAGCCTATACCTTGTGCAGTCTTCTCCTATGTTATTGGTATGCCGTTCTGCTTGTGTAGGCTCCCAGAGGTGGGGGGATGTGGATCCCCATGGTCGCGTGTAGGTTTGGTTGTCGATGTGTTGGTTAGCCTCCAGGTTGTGAGCCGTGCTGGCCTTGAACTGGGGCAGCTCCATGGTTGCCTGACCGACGCGGCTGCCCTCCTGGGTCTTGCGCTTCTACGTGCCATCTGTTGGGTCAGTATTGGTTTGCCTTTCTGGAGCTTGTTTTTTGGGTTGGATCTCCGGCGAGAGTGTCGAGGGTTTCCCCCCCAGGTTAACCCCTTGGCCCCAGGCCTGGGTGTCTTGATGCTTGCCTGCGAGTTCGGGCGCTGTCCCGAGAGGGCCCCTTGTCGGAGCAGGGCGTTTGCGGGTGCAATGGTGGGGGCAGCTTTTGCTGAACCCCGTTTGGTGCCTCGTGATGAGTTGCATGGATGTTCTGTGTTCGGCGGTCGCATGCGAGCTCTCAATTGTCTCCAGAAGGAGGCGAAGATCATGTTAAGCCGGTGCTCAGTGTCCCGCCACAAGCTTTGTGAGCAGTCTGTGTGGACGGTATCCGCCATCTTGGGTTCCTTCGTGGCGGTAGGATTGGGGCTCTGTGTGTCCGTCTCTTTGTCCCCAGTCTGCAGGGAGGGCCTGTGGGGGTGGACCGGGATGACCCCCACCGGTCCAGAGGGGGGGAGAACGAGGGCCCAGTTCCTGGTGCTTGGCCGGTCGCAGCAGCAGGAGAGCGGCCGTCCCTCCTGCACCCGCCATTTTTGTAGGCCTCACCATCGTGTCGGGTGATCGGGGTTCGATATGTCGCTTGTTTAATGTATGCTAGTGTACCCCGATGTCCTTGCTCACTGGATGTCTTTACTGTCTCGATCTTGTGCCTTTTGGCCATGAAAATAAGCTTTATTCGCTGATCTCTGCAGGAGCTGCTTTAGTGAGCGTCCGCTCTGCTCCGAGGTCAGGCCCCGCCCCTCTTCTAAATCTTTCTAATATATTTTTTTTATTCTTTAAAAACACCCGAACGGGTCGAAACGTTGATTTATTTTTGCACAGTTATTATGGATTTGTGAAATACATTAAGGCACCAGGTGTTTGAATTTTGAGACCTGACATTGCATCCTATTTTTCATTTTGTTTTCGCATATATTGAATGTGGGATTTTGCACCTATGCATTTATTATTCTCATATCATGGTTTTCTTTTGGAAGAGTGCCAAGTTTATTTGAGATAATACTCTCTCTCTCTCTCATAAATAAAAGGGTCGTTCTGAAGAGCTCAGTTAATTCAAACATGGTACTATGATAGTATGCCACTGTGACGGATCCCCTATACTCCTGCTGAGTACAGGGAGTGCAGAATTATTAGGCAAGTTGTATTTTTGAGGATTAATTTTATTATTGAACAACAACCATGTTCTCAATGAACCCAAAAAACTCATTAATATCAAAGCTGAATATTTTTGGAAGTAGTTTTTAGTTTGTTTTTAGTTTTAGCTATTTTAGGGGGATATCTGTGTGTGCAGGTGACTATTACTGTGCATAATTATTAGGCAACTTAACAAAAAACAAATATATACCCATTTTAATGTATTTATTTTTACCAGTGATACCAATTTAACATCTCAACATTCACAAATATACATTTCTGACATTCAAAAACAAAACAAAAACAAATCAGTGACCAATATAGCCACCTTTCTTTGCAAGGACACTCATAAGCCTGCCATCCATGGATTCTGTCAGTGTTTTGATCTGTTCACCATCAACATTGCGTGCAGCAGCAACCACAGCCTCCCAGACACTGTTCAGAGAGGTGTACTGTTTTCCCTCCTTGTAAATCTCACATTTGATGATGGACCACAGGTTCTCAATGGGGTTCAGATCAGGTGAACAAGGAGGCCATGTCATTAGATTTTCTTCTTTTATACCCTTTCTTGCCAGCCACGCTGTGGAGTACTTGGACGCGTGTGATGGAGCATTGTCCTGCATGAAAATCATGTTTTTTCTTGAAGGATGCAGACTTCTTCCTGTACCACTGCTTGAAGAAGGTGTCTTCCAGAAACTGGCAGTAGGACTGGGAGTTGAGCTTGACTCCATCCTCAACCCGAAAAGGCCCCACAAGCTCATCTTTGATGATACCAGCCCAAACCAGTACTCCACCTCCACCTTGCTGGCGTCTGAGTCGGACTGGAGCTCTCTGCCCTTTACCAATCCAGCCATGGGCCCATCCATCTGGCCCATCAAGACTCACTCTTATTTCATCAGTCCATAAAACCTTAGAAAAATCAGTCTTGAGATATTTCTTGGCCCAGTCTTGACGTTTCAGCTTGTGTGTCTTGTTCAGTGGTGGTCGTCTTTCAGCCTTTCTTACCTTGGCCATGTCTCTGAGTATTGCACACCTTGTGCTTTTGGGCACTCCAGTGATGTTGCAGCTCTGAAATATGGCCAAACTGGTGGCAAGTGGCATCTTGGCAGCTGCACGCTTGACTTTTCTCAGTTCATGGGCAGTTATTTTGCGCCTTGATTTTTCCACACGCTTCTTGAGACCCTGTTGACTATTTTGAATAAAACGCTTGATTGTTCGATGATCACGCTTCAGAAGCTTTACAATTTTAAGAGTGCTGCATCCCTCTGCAAGATATCTCACTATTTTTGACTTTTCTGAGCCTGTCAAGTCCTTCTTTTGACCCATTTTGCCAAAGGAAAGGAAGTTGCCTAATAATTATGCACACCTGATATAGGGTGTTGATGTCATTAGACCACACCCCTTCTCATTACAGAGATGCACATCACCTAATATGCTTAATTGGTAGTAGGCTTTCGAGCCTATACAGCTTGGAGTAAGACAACATGCATAAAGAGGATGATGTGGTCAAAATACTCATTTGCCTAATAATTCTGCACTCCCTGTATATCCGTTATAAATCTCCCGAGTCCCAAGCGCAGTAGTGGTTAGAGCCCAAGTTCCCCAAACATCAGCCTAGACTTGATGAAGGGTAAAATGAATCTGTTTAACCCCTTAACCCCTTCAGGACGGAGTCAATAGTACACGTTCTGATCAAAACAAAACATAAACAAAAACTGGAATTTGGGCTATATGTCTGTTCAACCGTAATTCACCTCTTTTATATTAAATGCACCCACACTTATTATATATCATTTTGTTCAGGAGAAACAGGGCTTTCATTTCATATAAAATATTTATATATGAAACAATTTATTATGAATAAAATAAAAAAAAAAACGGTGAGAAATTTTAATTAATTTTTTTAATTTGTAGTTCCGCCTCACATTTTAGCTTAAATGTCATAATACTGTTAGGTTTTACTGCAACAAAATGCACATATTTGTAATCAGCGATGTCTCACGAGTACAACAGTACCCCCCATTAACAGGTTTTATGGTGTTTTGGAAAGTTACAGGGTCAAATATAGAACGTTCCATTTTCAAATTGAAATTTGCCACATTAGTAATGTTACCTTTGAGACGGTGTGGTAGCCCAGGAATGAGAATTACCCCCATAATGGCATACCATTTGAAAAAGTAGACAACCCAAGGTATTGAACGTGGGGTATGTTTAGTCTTTTTTAGTAGCCACTTAGTCACAAACACTGGCCAAAGTTAGCGTTCATATTTGTTTTTGTGTGAAAAAAGCAAAAAACTAATATTTGGCCAGTGTTTGTGACTAAGTGGCTACTAAAAATGACTGGACATACCCCATTTGCAATACCTTGTATTGTCTACTTTTGCAAATGGTATGCCATCATGGGGGTAATTCTTATTCCTGGGCTACCATACGGTCTCAAAGGCAACATAACTAAACTGGCAAATTTCAATGTCAAAAAAATTAAATGCAAGCCTTATATGTGACTCTCTAACTTTCCAAAACACCATAAAACCTGTACATGGGGGGTACTGTTATTCTCGGGAGATTTCACTAAACACAAATATTAGTGTTTTAAAACAGTAAAACATATTACAACAATAATATAGTCCATAAAAGTGCAGTTTGTTTGTAAAAAATGCAAAAAACATTACTTTTACTTAAAATATCATCGTTGTAATACAATTTACCAGTTTTAAACACTAATATTTGAGTTTAGCGAAGTCTCCCGAGTAAAACAGTACCCCCTATATACAGGTTTTATGGTGTCTTGGAGAGTTACAGGGTCAAATATAGTGCTTGCGAATTAAATTCTCTGCACTTTCTCCCTGTGTTGTCAGGCATGTCAATCAAATTTTAATTAATCAAATGACATATTTATGTTAAAAAATTACTTAAATATACACGTAGAATTTTAATATATATGCATTTATAGGTATTTAAATTCTACGTGTATACTAATGTAATCTTTTATGTAATTATATGTATTTATCTATATATATATATTTGCGGTTATTTGTATTTTATATATAGATAGATATATATAGAATGTCATTCTAAGTGTATTCTGTTTCCAATATATATATATATATTAATAACAAAATACAGTTAGAATGAAATTACATATGAATATATAATTTATTTTACATTTTGTTTCAATATTTTATTTATTTATTTAACCCCTTCAGGACCGGCCTGTTTTTGCGATGTTTGTACGTTAAGGACCAGAGCAGTTTTAACACTTTTGTGGTGTTTGTGTTTAGCTGTAATTTTCCGCTCTCTCATTTACGGTTCCCATACAAGTTATATATTGTTTTTTTCACGACAAGAAGGGCTTTCTTTACATACCAGTATTTATATTATGTCATATATTGTATTTAAAAAAAATAATAAAATATGGTGAAAAATAAAAAAAAAACATGTTTTTGGACTTTTACTTGAAAAATCTTTTACTTATCTACAAAAGCTAATGAAAAAAACTGCTAAATAGATTCAAAATTTTGTCCCGAGTTTAAAAACACCCAGTGTTTACATGCTTTATTGCTTTTTTTTGCAAGTTATAGGCCTATAAATACAAGTAGGAAATTGCTGTTTCAATATATATATATTTTAAATGTATCAATAGTGACATTGTTACACCGTTATCTGTCATAAATCCCCGAAACACACCTAACATGTACATATTTTTTAAAGTAGACAACCCAGGGTATTCAAAATGGGGTATGTCCAGTTTTTTTTAGTAGCCACCTAGTCACAAACACTGGCCAAAGTTAGCATTTATATTTGTTTGTGTGTTAAAAATGCAAAAAACGCTAACTTTGGCCGGTGTTTGTGACTAAGTGGCTACTAAAAAAAGCTGAACATACCCCATTTGCAATACCTTGGGTTGTCTTCTTTCGCAAATGGTATGCCATCATGGGGCTAATTCTCATTCCTTGGCTACCATACGCTCTCAAAGGCAACCTAACCAATCTGACAAATTTCAATAAAAAAAAAAAAGTAAAATCAAGCCTTATATTTGACCCTGTAACTTTCACAAACACTATAAAACCTCTACATGTGGGGTACTGTTATACTCAGGAGACTTCGCTGAACACAAATATTAGTGTATCAGAACAGTAAAATATATCACAGCAATAATATCCTCAGTGAAAGAGCTGTTTGTGTGTGAAAAATGCAAAAAACTTCACTTTCACTGACAATATCATCGCTGTGATATGTTTTACTGTTTTGAAACACTAATATTTGTGTTCAGCGAAGTCTCCCGAGTAAAACAGTACCCCCATGTACAGGATTTAGGGTGTCATAGAAAGTTACAGGGTTAAACACAGTGCTAGCAAATTAAATTATCTGTACTTTTGGCCTGGGTTGGCAGGCAGGTCCCTCAAATTGCAATCATTAAAATTACTTAATTAGGTAAAAATATTACATAAATATGCACGTAGAATTTTAATATATATACATATTTATATATTTGACGTCTACGTGTATATTTATGAAATTATTTATGTAATTATGTATGTGGACATATGTATATTTCGTATTATTTTTATTTATTTATTTATACATAGATATATATATCATTACATTCTAAGTATATTTTGATATAAATATATATATATCAATATCAAAATACTGTTAGAATAAAACTGAATATATATATATAATTTTTTTTTAATTATTAAAAATTATTTTTATTTTTTGTTATTTATTTTTATTAACATATTATTTGTATTTTATAATAATATATATATACCATATATATAGTTATTATATATATTGTATATATTCGTGTGTAATTTAAATATAAGTGTATTTTTATAATTATATACGTATATATAAATATAAAAATACACTTAGTGTGACATTATATATATGATATATATACATATATTATATATAGGTATATATAGATATAATACATGTATATATAGCATATATATACACATATTTTTTTTTTTTTTACACAGATTTTTTTTTTACACTTTATTTTGGATTTTTTACTTGCAGGGAGACTGCCTGTCAGCACAGACAGTCCCCCTGCAGGCAGACACATGGACACCTATTGCGGTCATGTGATCGAGTGATCACATGGCCGTGGGGTCCTGATCTGCCGAAGGGGGACTGCCTGGGCAGACAGGCAACCCCCCTGGACCGGGTGGAGCACTGATCGCCGCCGTGGGACCGACGGCGATCAGGTAAGTAGCCCAAAACCGTTATGACGGTTCAGGACCGTCAGCGGTCCAAACGCACGTTTTACCGCTGACGGTCCTGAACCGTCAGCGGTCGTTAAGGGGTTAATTTATTTATTTATTATTGTAATTATACGTATATATATATATAATATATATATATGTAGATCTATTATATATATAATATATATACATATTATATATATGTAACTCATTCTAAGTGTATTTTAATACTAATATATATACTAATATTAATATTAAAATACATTACGTATGACGTTACATATATAATATGTATATATATTATATTTATAATATATATACATATATTATATATATATATAAATACTTTTATTTTATTTTACCATGTGTATTTAATTTTTTTTTATACTTTCCTACCAGCAGGGGGACTGTCTAATATTTTAGACAGTCCCCCTGCTGGCAGATCCATAGCCAGCTATAGGGGGCCATGTGATCGCTCTTTGAGAGCGATCACATGGCCCCCGGGGGCCTCATTTGCCGGAGGGGGGCTGCCTGGGCTCTCAGGCAGGCCCCCCAGAAGAGGATCGCGGCGGAGGTGAGTACATCTCTCCTCCAGGGGCTGCAAGCCGTTACGGCGTTCTATGCCGCCGCAACAGCTTTAAAGCCCTTTAAAGCCGCAACGGCATAGAACGCCGTAACGGCGTTAAGGGGTTAAGGACTGAGCCAAATGTACACGTTGTGAACAAAACAAAACCTGGCATTTGCGCTACATGTCTGTCCAACTGTAATTCACCTCTTTCATATTAAATGCACCCACACTTATTACATATAATTTTATTCAGGGGAAACAGGGCTTTCATTTAATATCAAATATTTAGCTATGAAACATAATTTAATATGAAAAAAATGGAAGAAAATAAGAAATGTTGTTATTTTTTTTAGTTCTACATGACATTTTAACTGTCAATGTCATAATACTGTTTGCTTTTACTGCAATAAAATACACATTTGTATTCAGCAAAGTCTCACGTGTAAAACAGTACCCCCTATGTACAGGTTTTATGGTGTTTTGGGAAATTACAGGGTCAAATATAACACGTTACATTTGAAATTGAAATTCGCCAGATTGGTTACGTTGCCTTTGAGACTGTATAGTAGCCCAGGAATGAAATTTACACCCATAATGGCATACCATTTGCAATAGTAGACATCCCACGGTATTGTAAATGGGGTATGTCCAGTCTTTTTTTAGTAACCATTTGGTCACAAACACTGGCCAAAGTTAGCGTTAATATTTGTTTGTGAGTGAAAAATGCAAAAAACGCCAATTTTGGCCAGTGTTTGTGACTATGTGGCTACTAAAAAAGACTGGACATACCCCATTTGCAATACCTAGGGTCTCAAAGGCAACGTAACCAATCTGGCGAATTCTAATGTGAAAAAAAATGAAACACAAGCCTTATATTTGACCTGTAACTTTTGAAAACACCATAAAACCTGTACATGAGGGGTACTGTTGTACTCGGGAGACTTCGCTGAACACAAATATTTGTGTTTCAAAACAGTAAAAAGTATCACAGCAATAATATCGTCCGTGTAAGTGCTGTTTGCGTGTGAAAAATGCAAAAAAGTCACTTTTACTGGCGATATCATCGTTGTAATACATTTTACTGTTTTGAAACACATAATATTTGTGTTCAGCGAAGTCTTCTGAGTAAAACAGTACCCCCCCCCCCCACCATGTACAGGTTTTATGGTGTCTTGGAAAGTTATAGGGTTTAATATAGTGCTAGCAAATTAAATTCCCTATACTTTCGGCATGGGTTGTCAGGCAGGTCCCGCTAATTGTAATTAATTAAAATACCTAATTATGTAAAAATATTACATAAATATATATGTAGAATTTATATATACGTATGTGTATATATATGTATATATATAATTTTTTAAAAATATTTTTATTTATATATAGGTATATATATAATATATATATATATATATATATATATATATAGTGATATATCTGTATATATTTAAATTAAAAATATAATTTAATTAGGTGGGTGCTCGAAACTGTAGCTAGGTATGACCCTAATCGCGTAAATCAAGGGAATGGGCACAAGCATATAAAAATGGATGTCCACCAAGCCTGCAGAATTTCCTAGCCTGCTTAGTTTCAGCCTGGATGCAGTAGCAATCCGAAATATTTACCCCCAATAATATTCCTATTGGAGTAAGTCAGAGATGCAACTTATACAATTACAGCGGCAAGACACTTGAGAATGCCACCTGGGGGCCCATGGTCTAAATACACATCCTAGAGATGACATGACTGGTTCACCCAAGGCCCCTACAAAATACAGAAATAACTAGCAAAACTTAAGTGCAGTAATTGGAGACACAAAACATGAGGTTAATCATATCTCTCAGGCAGGTTGCTTGGGTAGTGTTGCGCCAGGTAGTTAGTGTCCGTCAGCTTGTGGTCTGGCCTTTCATGTCTGGGGTCTTGTTTTCATTCAGCCGATCCCTGTCAGCATTAGGGTTGGTGTTGGACGGAGGGATAGTCGGTTGTTCTGCAGCGGAGGTGTCAGGCGGGTCAACGTGGAGGAGATTTGAGTGCGGCGTGGAGCTTCTCCCCAGCAACAGGCTTTATATTGGGCCCACACCTTGTGTCCACAGACTAGGGTACCTCTCGGGGCCGGGTCTTTCCCGTTGTGGGCGCTGTGGAGGGCCCTGATGGTTCTCCGTCGCCGGGCGACCCTTCTGCGGTGTGGTCGGTGTTTTGGAGAGAATCTCCTGTTGGGCCCTGCCTAGAAGGGCACTCAGCCAGTAAGTGTAAGGCGGCTTTGCCCGGGGTCTGCCCTCTCCGTCTCGCGGCCTCCAGCTGCCCCACTACCTCATGTCGGTTAGGGATTCGTTGTGCCTTCCGCTGCTCCAGTTTCTCCCAAAAACTTTGCAACAGAGCATCCAGGCGTTCGTGAAGGGGCTGAGGGGATGCAGGCTCGGCGTTAAGGTTTGTGGTCGCCATTTTGTGATACTCAGCTTGCTGGTTCAGAACATGCTGTTGGGTATCGTCAGCGTTTGCAGTGCTTGTGGTCGATGATACATGCTAGTGGGGACCGGGATAACCCCCGCCGGTCCTGGGGGGGGGAGGGAGGTCCGATACTTCGGGTGCTTCATGGTTTGGTGAGCTGGGAGAGCGGCCGTCTCTCTCCAGCTCTGTGAGATGTAGGCCTCGGTCCTCCGGTCCAGCATCACAGCGGGCATTTAGGCTTGCAAGGTGTCCCCCGGTACCCCTGCCCCTGTATAACAAGGCAGGGTGAACTGGGGTGCAGGATTTGATGATTTCCCGCTGATTTCTGCCCGAAAACCAGGTTCAGGCTCCAGAGCTCACAGAAAGCGTGTCTGTTTAGCTCCCCGGTCAGGCTCCACTCCGTTCTACGTGTATTTTGATATAAATATATATATATATATATATTTATAGAAAAATATATATATATTATATATATATATATATAATATATATATATATATATATATTAATATCACAATACAGTTAGAACGAAATAACACACATCTATATTTTTTATTATTTGTTATTTTTTAACGTATTTACATATTTTTTTGATATTATATATAAATATATATATAACAATTATTATATATATATATTTAATCAGTATCAGTCTACGTGTAATTTGATAATAAATATATATATATATTAATAGTAAAATACACCTAGACAGTGTAAGTATGTGTATGTATATTATATATATGATCTAAGTATATAATTATTTTTTTTACACTGATTATAACTTTATTTTATTTCATTTCCAGCCAGCAGGCGGACTAACTGTCATTCCAGCAGGGCAATGCAGCAGCCAGCTAACCCGGCCATGTGATTCTGAGGTCCTCGCAAGGACCTTACTCTCACATGGCCGGGTGGGGGGGACGGAGGAGGTAGGATCCGTCGCGGGGGACTCCCTGGGATCCCAGGTGAGTCCCCCGACCGCGATCGCCGGCGTGGGATCGCCGGCGACCAGGTAAGTAAGAAAAACCATGAGGGCGTACTATTCAGCCCTGCGGCGTTTAGAGCCGCTTAGAATAGGGCATACTAGTACGCCCTCCGGTTTTAAGGGGTTAATCAGGGCTCAATGACCCACTTTTATATGGTACAGAGAAACAGTAAACACACCCAGGACACTCCCATAAACACAAAATGTCCACAAAATGTCCACAAATTGCAGTGTCACCATGACTAGGCAATAATTACACAACATATGAAAATACATAAAAACATTAAATATATAGCCCCCACAAATATTACAGATAGCCTGGATCTGAGCGCCCAATCTGTCCAAATAGCGCTCAGATCAATTGAATACAGCCAAATCGACACCAGGGTAAAGTTTTGACCGACTGCACACGAGGCGTCTGCCCAAAACAGTTTCAGGTATTCAGTGGTCACTTTCGGGAGTTCCATACGAAAGAAATACCAAACGCACACTCTGGCTTGTTGATAGCATTTGTTCGTATGGTTCATACGAATAAACCTACCAAACAGTGCTCTCCTGACCTGTGGGAAAGAAGCAGGCGTTCGTCAAAGTTCAGCGGTGTTCGGGAGTTTCAGTGTCCGAGTCCGATTTTGGTTCCATGAACTCGATGCCCAAACACTGCTGCCTGTGAACAAGATGGCCGCCAACACAGTTCCCAAGTGCTCATGCATATGGACGTCGGCCACCCAGCATCACAATTAAAACACACGATGATTGAAATGTCAGGAGAGGTTAACTGGGGTTAACAAGCACAAAGGTGGTCCGCAGTTCGTGAGTTTGTTCGGTTCCCGAACAGTACAAATAAATCTCACGAACCAAGTCTTTTTACAAGCCTTTTCCATGGCCCATAGTTAGTGGGCAGGAGGCTAGCCTCCACACTCCTCCAGGAGCCCGTGGTGAACATCCAGGCAAAGGGGCGTTCATCACAGCCACCTTTGCAATAAGTCAGTTTGTGAAATTTCATACCTGTTAGATAGTACATGGTCAACTGTAAATGGTATTATTGGAAAGTGGAGTTGTTTAGGAACAGCAGAAACTCATCCATGAAGTGTAAGACCACGTAAAGTCACAGAGCAGGTCACCGAGTGCTGAGTTGCATGCCTGACTGCATTGTGCCAACTGTAAAGATTGGTGGAGGAAGGATAATGGTATGAGGCTGTTTTTCAGGAGCTGGGCTAAGTCCCTCACTTTTAGTGAAGGGATAGCTTAATGCATCACCATAGAGACATTTAGGATAATGCTATGCTTTCAACTTAGTGAGACCAATTTGGGGAAGGCCCTTTTCTATTCCAGCATGACTGTGCCCCAGTGCACAAAACAAGGTCCATAAAGGTTGGATGAGTTTGGAATAACTTGACTGGCACGCACAGAGCTCTGACCTCAACCCCATCGAATGCCTTTGAGGTTAACTGGAACGGAGACTGTAAGCCAGGCCTTGCCATCCAACATCAGTACAATATAATATACACACTACTATGGATAATAACCGTAGTGAAATGTATAAAAGTACTTAACTTAATTATAATACAGCCTCCCAAGATCGTTACCCAGAGAAGACGACCTTTTCATACAGAGATAACCAAAAAACAACACAGAACTTCGGGATACGGCTGGAAGTTAATCTGAAAGGAACATAAAAATATACAACAATAGTGAAGCACAGTTAACACATTTTTTTGCGCTGAATACAAATGCACTCACAGAATTAAGTAGAATATATCGCTCATAGGGTGCCTCCCCTGGTTGGAATCGGGGGTTGATAGTCCCTTGGCTCCTTTATCGGCTTCCTTAATGATGCTCAGGACTCCAAACGGGTAATGGTAGAAAAATATGTTTTTTTATTGATTAAAAGTGAATAATCACCATCAATATAAAATATATTTAAAAGAAAGAACGGTATGGTCCTACGCGTTTCGTTCTGCAAAGAACTTCATCAGGGACCGTATACAAAATAAGATAAAATCAATATGCAATTACAGCATGTGAAAAATACATCCTATTCCCCCCATCCCCGAGTCCTCTTTAAATAGGGCTACTCCCTGTGTCCATTGGTGGTTCCGTGGGTGGTGTCCAGTGTCCGTTGCTTGATTGGTTCTATGAGGGAGCTGAGCAGCTGCTTTCCATCTTCCTCGTATTGCTGTGATCAAATTTTGGCGCGTTCGAATAACCGGAACCGGAAGTGGGGGTTGAACCGCACTTCCGCATTCCACTTGCGTTCCATTTGCGTTCCACCAGCGGTTCATATGCGTTCCACCTTCGTTATAATTCAGCATAAATATACAATCGGAAAAAAACAATATATTCTATCTGCTAAAGAGAAAATGATATTAATAACCTTATTGACTGCGTATTTTTGTGTAATTAGAAACATTTTTTATGCATAATCAATCGCTATTAACTGCTATGTTAAACACTGACACACACTATTTCTTAAAGTGAAAGATAAGCAAAAATACAATTATTTTTTTTTGGTATATATGGACCTATCAGGAAAAAACATATATACAAAGTGTAACATACACAACTAGACTATATGATATATATATATCCATATTCATTGATTTGTTAATATGTGATCGATGCCGTAAAGATAATTTAAGAATAATAAATTTTGAGAATAATACATTTTAATCAATTTTAATCAATTTTGTGATGTACCTATAGAGAAAATCTCCAATATTAAATGGAGTTATAATACATTTTAATCAATTTTGTGATATACCTATAGAAAAAATCTCCAATATTAAATGGAGTTACACATATGTCTAATATCCCAAATCAATATCCACTGATTTGTTGATATGTGATTGGTGCCACAAATGTAATTTAAGGATAGTAAATTTTAAGAATAATGCATTTTTTTCAATTTTGTGATGTTCCTATAGAAAACATCTCCAATATTAAATGGAGTTACACATATATCTAATATCCCAAATAGTGGGGTTATTCCCTATCATTTTTATTATCAAATACAAATAGAGTAATATTTTTAGAATTTCTGCCTAATTGCAGAGTATAGTAAATTAATACTCCCATATACGATTTCAAATATCAAAAAAATTTTTTGACTAATATACGTGATGAACAGTCTAATTGTGCATGTTCGTCCACATATCCCATATAGAAAAAAATATATTAGAAGATTAATAAAGTGACAAAAACCCAATAAAATAATAAAATAAAATACATAAAATAATCTTAATCCAAAAAGAAAACTAAGTCAATACCAATGTTGAGACCCTTGGGCTCTAGGGTCTTCAAATTGTGTATCCAGAAGGTTTCCCTCTGGGATAACTTTTGGATTCTATCACCCCCTCGCCAGAATGGAAAAACTCTTTCAATGCCCATAAAACTAAATCCCTGAAAAGTAAATGATGGACAATTGGAACAGTGGGCCGAAACTGAATGAGTTGGAATTTTTTTCTTAATGTTATTTAGATGTTCAAGTATTCTAACCTTTAGAATCCTCTTTGTCCGTCCAACGTACTGTTTGCCACACGGACACTGTAGTAAATAAACCACATAGTCCGTGTGGCAACTAATTTCAGATTTCACCTTAAATGTTTCCCCTGTGATGTTACTATGAAAAACCTTGGTTTTAAATGATGATGTGGTGGTACAAGCTTTACAGGTTCCACAGCCTCTAAAAGAGCCAATGGTCGAAGAAAGCTGGGTGTTAGGATGTTTGATAGCATAGCTAGGAGCCAATAGATTCTTAAAATTCTTATTCTTTTTGTAGATCACCATAGGGCGATCCGATAGAGACCCTCCCAAAACTGGGTCCTGGAGTAGAATGGGCCAGAATTCCTGTAGACTTTTTTTAATTTTATAATGATCGGTATTATATTGAGTTATGAAAGATGATTTAAAGTTTTTGTTCTCATTCACCCTACTTTTGTCTTCTAACAAAGAGCTACGCTGCACCGAGCTAATAGAACGGATTTCTCTATCCAGAGAATTTTTGTTGTAGCCTCTATCGGTAAGCTTTTTCTTAATGTATGATGATTGTGTCTTGAAATCCTGAAGGTTGGAACAATTTCGTCTGACACGTGTGAACTGGCTCCTGGCTATACCACGTAGCCACGGTTTATGGTGACAGCTTCGTTGGTGTACGTAGCCGTTACCATCTGTAGGTTTGAAGAAACACCTTGTCTGTATTTTTTCTTGATCACAAAAAAGGACAAGGTCCAAAAAAAGGATTTCATATTTGTTCCATTCTGGAGTGAAAACCAAATTGTACTGGTTACCATTAAGGTATTGAACAAAATCCTGAAAATCAACTGAAGACCCCTTCCAAATAATAATAACATCATCAATGTATCGCCGCCATAGGACCAGGTTCTCCCTCCAGCCATGCCCAGACCACACGAAAAGTTCTTCCCATCTTCTCATGTAGGTGTTGGCATAGCTGGGGGCAAACCTGGTACCCATGGCGGTCCCAGTGGTTTGTAAATAATAATCACCATTAAAGAAAAAATAATTGTGATCCAAAATAAATTGAACTGAGGACAAAATGAACTCCCTATGGCCTGTAAGTAATGTATTGTCTCTGGACATATAATAATCAACTGACTCCAACCCCAAATGGTGGCTGATCACAGTATACAGAGAGGTCACATCCAATGTGGCCCAACTGTATTCCGGATTCCATTCAATGCATTCCAGCTCTTGTAAAAAAGATTTCGTGTCCCGCACATAGGAAGGTGCTCCCTGTGCGTACTTTTGTAAAAATGAATCCACATAAGCGGATAAATTGGCTGTTAGTGAATTTACTCCACTAATAATAGGGCGCCCTGGTGGGTTAGGGAGGCGTTTATGTGTTTTGGGGAGAAAATAAAAAATTGGTATAACAGGGTTCTTTTGGAACAAAAATTCAAAATTTTTTTGAGAAATGATCCCATTGGTGCATGCCTGATCTAAAAGTATTCTAAGTTCCGTATTAAAACGGAACGTGGGGTCATTAGTTAAGGTGGTATAAGTACTTTTATCCCCCAATATATTGGCAGATTCTTCTAGATAATAGGAGGTGGTCATCAAAACTATGCCACCTCCCTTATCCGCCTCCCTAATTATTAAATCGTCACGTTCAATTAGATTTTTTAGAATTTTTTCTTCCCTCTTTGTGAGATTAGAGGTTTGTGATCTTTCTTATCTTTTGTATTGAACGACTGGAAGGTTTGATTCACCATATGCTCAAATGTCTCCAAAAAAGGACCCTTGCTTTGTATGGGAAAAAAATGTGATTTACGTTGAAAATTATAACTAGAAGGGGTGGTTGGGGTATTCAAAGTATTGTCTAACCGTGGTGGATTTAGGAGAAAATGTCTTTTAATAGTCAGTGAACGAATAAATTTTTTTAAATCTATGAAGTGGTTGAAGTCATTGGAAGTCTTACTAGGAGCAAACTTCATTCCTTTGGATAGCAAATCAATCACCTCATCTGTTAGGGGAGTATTTGTTAAGTTAAAAATACCTTTATCTATTTCCCTTTGTTCCAATGGATAGACAACTTTTGATAATGGAACTAATCCTCTGTTCTTACCCTTTTCGTGGGTGAGTTTTGATACAGAGGGGCAAAACGGTCTTTTTTGGACCTTGTCCTTTTTTGTGATCAAGAAAAAATACAGACAAGGTGTTTCTTCAAACCTACAGATGGTAACGGCTACGTACACCAACGAAGCTGTCACCATAAACCGTGGCTACGTGGTATAGCCAGGAGCCAGTTCACACGTGTCAGACGAAATTGTTCCAACCTTCAGGATTTCAAGACACAATCATCATACATTAAGAAAAAGCTTACCGATAGAGGCTACAACAAAAATTCTCTGGATAGAGAAATCCGTTCTATTAGCTCGGTGCAGCGTAGCTCTTTGTTAGAAGACAAAAGTAGGGTGAATGAGAACAAAAACTTTAAATCATCTTTCATAACTCAATATAATACCGATCATTATAAAATTAAAAAAAGTCTACAGGAATTCTGGCCCATTCTACTCCAGGACCCAGTTTTGGGAGGGTCTCTATCGGATCGCCCTATGGTGATCTACAAAAAGAATAAGAATTTTAAGAATCTATTGGCTCCTAGCTATGCTATCAAACATCCTAACACCCAGCTTTCTTCGACCATTGGCTCTTTTAGAGGCTGTGGAACCTGTAAAGCTTGTACCACCACATCATCATTTAAAACCAAGGTTTTTCATAGTAACATCACAGGGGAAACATTTAAGGTGAAATCTGAAATTAGTTGCCACACGGACTATGTGGTTTATTTACTACAGTGTCCGTGTGGCAAACAGTACGTTGGACGGACAAAGAGGATTCTAAAGGTTAGAATACTTGAACATCTAAATAACATTAAGAAAAAAATTCCAACTCATTCAGTTTCGGCCCACTGTTCCAATTGTCCATCATTTACTTTTCAGGGATTTAGTTTTATGGGCATTGAAAGAGTTTTTCCATTCTGGCGAGGGGGTGATAGAATCCAAAAGTTATCCCAGAGGGAAACCTTCTGGATACACAATTTGAAGACCCTAGAGCCCAAGGGTCTCAACATTGGTATTGACTTAGTTTTCTTTTTGGATTAAGATTATTTTATGTATTTTATTTTATTATTTTATTGGGTTTTTGTCACTTTATTAATCTTCTAATATATTTTTTTCTATATGGGATATGTGGACGAACATGCACAATTAGACTGTTCATCGCGTATATTAGTCAAAAAAAATTTTTGGGATATTTGAAATCGTATTAGGGAGTATTAATTTACTATACTCTGCAATTAGGCAGAAATTCTAAAAATATTACTCTATTTGTATTTGATAATAAAAATGATAGGGAATAACCCCACTATTTGGGATATTAGATATATGTGTAACTCCATTTAATATTGGAGATTTTTTCTATAGGAACATCACAAAATTGAAAAAAATGCATTATTCTTAAAATTTACTATCCTTAAATTACATTTGTGGCACCAATCACATATCAACAAATCAGTGGATATTGATTTGGGATATTAGACATATGTGTAACTCCATTTAATATTGGAGATTTTTTCTATAGGTATATCACAAAATTGATTAAAATGTATTATAACTCCATTTAATATTGGAGATTTTCTCTATAGGTACATCACAAAATTGATTAAAATTTATTAAAATGTATTATTCGGGGGCGTGGCCGGACCGTGCATGGGAGCAGACGTGTAGTCGGTGAGCTCCGTGCCCTCGGCCTATATTCACAGCTATCTAAGCCTGCAAACGAGCTCTAAATGGTGAGAACTAAGCGACACCTGCTTCTGGGGACCCCCAACACCGGTTCCCCGAGGAGCAGTAGAGGTACCCTGGACGACTTTGTTTCCACGCCGTCTGATTCTCGCTCCGCCGGGCCGAGCGCTAAGATGGCGTCGGCCTCCCCCGAGGTGGAAAACGCGGGAGTCCCCTCCGAAGACGGAGACCAGATGGACGCATTAACTATGATTCGGCAAGAACTTACCCGGATCTCGTCCAGCATGCTCACGAAGACGGACTCCACTGCAATGCTGAAAGAATTCCGAGCAGCCATGCGTGAGGAGATAACCGCCATGCGCTCCGAGCTGACAGCAGTGGAGGTACGGGTGGAGGCACTAGAGACGGAAGCTGAGGCCAACCGATCCCAACACAGGTCGGCCGAGATAGCCACCACTAGGCAGGGGAACCTGCTATTAACACTGAGGCGACAGGTAGAGGATTTAGAAAACCGGAGCCGCCGCCAAAACATACGCATCCGCGGCCTACCGGAACCGGACTCAACCCCACTGCCAGAAAAAGTACAGGCCCTATTCAGGCAGATATTAGGCCGCAATTGCCCTGAGACAATCCAATTTGACCGGATTCACAGAGCCCTGGGCCCCCCAAGGCAAGATGGGAAACCCAGAGATGTGCTATGCTGCCTCCACGCCTATAGCCTGAAAGACGCACTAATGGCGGCCACTAGGGGCTCCGATAATATAATGTTCCAGGGAGCAAACGTGGCACTGTTCCAGGACCTCTCTAGCCTGACCTTAGACGCGAGGAGAGCACTACGGCCCATAACGGCCATGCTGCGAGAGAAGAATGTGCCCTACCGCTGGGGCTTCCCTTTCAGCCTGCAGATACGACAGGGCAACACCTGGCTGCACATCCGCTGGCCTGATGATGTGGCCCCCACACTGCGAGCACTGCGACTACCCCACGTGCGCACCCGTAACTGGCTGCTGGAAACGCCGCTGGCCCCCAAACGGAGACGGGTAACGAGCAGCCCACCGCCGGACGCACGGAGAATAAGAGAATCCCCAGCCCGGATGCTCGGCGCCCGGCAGGATCCAAAGAGTGACACCTTAACGGAGAATAGACACGGCCTACTATTGAGGTACCTGGGGTGGGCATCGTGGTTGACCATAGCGGGCAATAGTCTGAAGGTTGGGAGGTGGGAATAAACCTCGGACGCTGGCCACAGGTGACTCTGCTACCGCTCCCCCCCCCCCCGCCCCGTGCAGAAATGCATTGCAACGAACTTTGGGACGCTCTCAAGGAACTGTTCCCGCTCTCTTCCCCCCCCCCCCCGTGGATTATCAGGGTAAGCAAACAGATTAAACGTTAGACCCTTCCGGGATTTGGGTGGGGGACGGGTCTTTGGAGGGCATGGGCCTGATTGGACTCGAGAGAACAGACTAAACCTCCGGGCTTGGCTGCCTTCGGGGGGGTGGCTGGGGTTGGGGGGAGGCGGGGGTGTATGATGTGTTCCACTGGGTTCCGCTAAACACGTTGGGCCTCGGTGCCCGGGGAGAGGGGCTTTGAGTATTGGTCAGTTAGATGAGAGTTAGACCCCCTACCATGTTAAAGACCAGCTGAAATCAGATGCATACCTAGACCTTAGTATCAGATATGGTGTTAGTTTTGATTATGCTTGTTTTGCTCATGTTAGAACGGCCGAGGGCCGGACGTTATGTCTTACACATACTAGTTGTCTCACCGCACCTTACACAGAGTGCTCTGACTCTACCTGTACGGATCACGCGTACGACCCCGCGGACAGACTGAGGGTAACGGACGGGAGGACCGCGGGTGACTGAGTTATTTAAGGGGACTGGGGACTCAGACCTGTCGGACACCTCCCACACAGTCAAGTCCAATTAATCCTGATAGCGGGATATCCGCTACTTCCTGACCTACCTCCCGACCCTACGGACTCCCCCTCCCCCCCCCCCCCCGACGAGTTTCCCCTACACCCCCGCCCTCCCCACTGACTACCTTCCCCCCTCCCCCCCCCCGGCCCACAGAACCCCCCCCCCCCCCTCCCCCTGTCGGCTATGGCGGGGCATTCGGGTGGTGGTTTTGACCCGGCCCCCCTGCGGCTCTGGACCAACAATGTGAGAGGTCTGAACACCCCGGAAAGGAGGTCCCACCTGCTTCGGTCCCTGTGGGCGGCGCGGGCCTCTGTGGCATTCCTCCAGGAGACCCACTTTAAGGGTACTGCCCCCCCCTCCCTGGGGGACTCGAGGTTCCCAACTGGGTATTTCGCAAACCACCAGTCGGCAAAAAGGGCAGGAGTGGCAATCCTTTTCGCCCAACACATTCCGTTCTGTTGCACGGATTCGAAAATCGATCCTAACGGGCGCTACTTATTTCTTAAGGGTACGATTGCCGATAAGAAATACACGTTGGCCTCACTCTACGCCCCGAATACGGGACAACACCGATTCCTCTCTAAGACCCTCCAACTATTAGAACAGTTCCGAGAGGGCCTGCTCATCGTTGCCGGTGACATTAATGTGCCGTTAGACCCCAGACTCGACACCTCTAGAGGCTGCAGCTCACACTCCGGGCTCTGTATCCGGACGATCGGGAAGGCCTTACGAGACGCGGGACTGGCCGACACCTGGAGAGTACTCCACCCTGACGATAAGGACTTCTCGTTCTACTCACAGGTCCACCTTGGCCATAGCCGCCTGGATTATATCCTGATTTCCCAGGAATACTTACACCTCCTTATGTCTTGCGACATCCAGACGACGATATGGTCGGACCATGCCCCAGTTCTAGCCTCGCTACGCTCTCCCCTGTTTAAACCCAGAAACAGACAATGGAGGTTGAATGAACAGGTGCTCGGGGACCCAGTAGTATGTACGGATACGAGGGAGGTCATTCGGCGCTACTTCTTGGAGAACCCAGCTTCGGATACCTCCCCTCAAGTGAGATGGGAAGCCCACAAATGTGTCCTACGCGGCCACTTTATAAAGACCTGCACGAGACGCAAACGAGAACAAAATCTTGCACTGAAGGACCTACACGAACTCGCAGCGCAACTCGAAAAAACACACAGAGCCGATCCGACGGCGGATAATCTCCGCCCCTTGCTAGAGGCGAGGAGGAACCTCCGTGCCCTTCTGTCACGAAACTTGACGCACACACTCCGCAGGTCCCGGAGATTCTTTTACGAAAACTCGAACAAATGCGGACGCCTGCTGGCCCGCATGCTTCGCAAGAAAAGGAGACGGTCCAGCATTACAGTCCTGCAAAAGACTAATTCACCCCCCGAGCGGAAGCCAGAAGCCATCATGAACGAATTCAGGGAATTCTACTCGAAACTGTACAACCTACCGAAAGGGAACGATGCGGAGACGGTCCAACGGAGACGGGCCGACATCCAGGAATACTTGGAACAACACCTCACCCGGAGGCTTACGCAGACACAAACCGAGGACCTAGACGCCCCAATAACCCTGGAAGAGCTCAAAGGCGCCCTTAAGGCAGCAAAGACGAACAAAGCCCCGGGCCCGGACGGCTTCCCGGTGGCATACCTGCGGACATTTGAGGAACAGCTCCTGCCTGAACTGCTGACGAGCCTTAACTCGGTGCTGGAGGGTGGGAGGTTCCCGGAGGACACCTTGATGGCAACAGTAGCGGTGATCCCGAAAGAGGGTAAGGACCCCACGTCCTGCGCCAGTTATAGACCTATCTCCCTCCTCAACGCGGACCTCAAGCTCTTCACAAAGATTCTGGCCCGCCGCGTGGGGGGAGTGGCACCGGACCTGGTTCACCCAGGCCATACGGGTTTCATTCGGGGACGGGAGGCGAAGGACAATACGACCCGAGCCCTCAACATAATCCATTCCGCTACGTCCTCCTCCCGGGGGGGCCTCCTACTCTCCACTGACGCCGAGAAGGCTTTTGATAGAGTCGACTGGCAGTTCATGGAAGAAACCCTCCGGAATATGGGTTTCGGCCCAAACATTCGCTCCTGGATAGCGGCCCTGTATACATCCCCGAAGGCCCGCCTGAGGATAAACGGAGCGCTATCCCCTGCATTCTCCATCAACAATGGCACGCGACAAGGGTGCCCCCTGTCCCCCTTCCTGTTTGCCCTCACGCTGGAGCCCTTTCTAGCGGCGGTCAGACGGGATGGGGGCATTACGGGAATTAAAGTGGCTAACATGGAACACAAAGTAGCCGCCTATGCGGATGACCTGCTTTTCTTTATTGGTAACCCGATAATAACGCTCCCCAATCTGCTGCAGGCCTTTCATAAGTATGGAGCGCTCTCCAACCTGCGCCTGAACACAGAGAAATCCGAGGCACTACCCCTGGTGCTCCCCCCCGACCTAACAACCCAACTGAAAGCTAACTTCCCTTTCCGATGGTGCACGCAACGCATTAAATACCTTGGCATCTGGCTGACGAGGGACATGACAAAGCTCTACGCTGAAAACTTCCTCCCCCTCCTGAGGACACTGGCCACGGACATGAAAAGATGGGGAGGGTCCTGCATATCCTGGTTCGGGAGAATAAACGCGGTCAAGATGAACCTCCTGCCGCGCCTCCTGTACCTATTTCAGACGATCCCCATCTATATTCCCAAAACCTTCTTCACCGAGATGTCCACGGCAATCAGTCGCTTCGTGTGGGCTTCAGGAGTAGCTAGACTTAGATACACGCACTTGATCAGGCCAAAGCGCCAGGGAGGGGTGGCACTACCCTCGATTCAAGCCTACTACCAGGCGGCGCATCTCCTCAGGATGATAGACTGGCACGTGCCAGACACGGATAAGCAATGGGTAGGGTTGGAACGAGCAGCCTCCGGGGAACGTCTACCCTGGGCAACCTGGCTGCCGAGGCCCGCGCAGGCAACCGAGATTCGCTCACACCCACTTATTGGAGCTACTCTACAGATCTGGGCGTCTATACGGTACAAACTCGACCTCACCACTAACCCAAGCCCGTTGACCCCAGTGATCCATAATCCGGAGATTGGAGGCGGACTGGCCCCCAGGGACATTGCCGTCTTGACTGACCTGAACACTCCATATCTGGGCGAATGGTGCGCGGGAACTCGCCTAAAACCGCTAGAGACTCTAACCACCTCAGCCCCCCCAACGGGGCTCACCCGGTTTCGTTACCTACAGATCCAGCACTACCACAGCACCCTCCCGGGTAAGCAACTACTACTCAGAAAAAAGACGGGCTTTGAGACCCTCTGTACGGAGGAACGACACTTACCACGAGGAATTTCCACGCTATACTCTATGATAATACAGGCTGCCAGACTCCCCACTGCGCGATACCAATCTAAATGGGAACAAAGCACGGGCACAGTCCTCTCGGAGGCAGACTGGGAGAAGATACACATCCTCTCTCATCAAGGCACGTCCAGTGCGAAACTACAAGAGACCAACTACAAGCTCATGACGAACTGGTATCGGACCCCCCATAGGCTGTATCAGATGGGGTTGCTACCAGCGGCTACATGCTGGAGGTGCGGGACAGACGAAGGTACGGACCTACACATCTGGTGGTCCTGCCCTCCCATCGAGGCATTCTGGCGACAAGTCCACGAGAAACTCCGGGAGATACTGGATTCGGACATACCATTGCAACCCCTGCCGATGCTACTACACCACTCCGCGATGCCCCTGGGAGCATACAAGAGATCTCTTACGCGACACTTCCTAAACGCAGCCAAGAGCCTAATCCCCACTCGCTGGAAAACCACAATAGCCCCAACCATAGCTAACTGGATGGAGGCGGTAGAAGAAATATACAGTATGGAGAGCCTCACAGCTGACCTCAGGGGGACGGCGGAAAAGTGCGCCAGACTCTGGGCACCCTGGATTGAGTACACGGCCCGGGTGCCGGCGGGTGACCGGGGCCGGGGGACCGAATAGACGGGAGTTTGTGAAGACACGAGTTGTTGGGCTTTCTGTCGGGGTGACGTGGGCGGACCCATCGCCGGATACCTCCCCGCTGTTGCCGACTCTCCCCCCCCCCCCTCCCCCCCCTAGCCCTCCTCCTCGGCCCTATACTCACCCCGTCCATAAGACAGTCCCTCCGCCTCAAGACCCATAGACTGAGCTTCGGTCACGGACATAATATAACGAGACGAGACGGTGGACTTACACGGCCACTCTCGAGTAATCGGGGTCGAGGTTTCTACTCTTACCATTAGGCATCACATTGACATGGACAAGTTCGGACAGGGGGCATTGAACACTCAGACTCACCTACCCGACCTGACCCTGACCACTCAGACCCACCCACCCACCCGACCTGACCCCCCCCCCCTCCCCCCCCATCTTACATGAGAGATTCAGAAGGGTTAGAGACCCAGCACTGACAGGCGCGATCAGACAACCTAAGAGAAGAATAAACACTGACTTCAGTCAGAATTTATGTAAACGAAGCGGAGTGAGGAGGCCACTAGGGCTTATAAGACATACCCCGTGTTCTATGCAGGATTCTATTTGTTGACTCTAGTCGAGATGTGTACACATGAAAATACAAAATGTTTTGTAACTGAAAAGTTTATTACCGCTTCTGTACACGAAACAGTTTGACTTCCCTCCCTCTGCTTCCTTTGTAAACCCTTCTTTTATTTTGACGTATTGGATAATAATGGAAAAACCTAATAAATAAAGATTGTCTAAAAAAAAAAAAAAAAAAAAAATGTATTATTCTCAAAATGTATTATTCTTAAATTATCTTTACGGCATCGATCACATATTAACAAATCAATGAATATGGATATATATCATATAGTCTAGTTGTGTATGTTACACTTTGTATATATGTTTTTTCCTGATATACCAAAAAAAAAAAATTTGTATTTTTGCTTATCTTTCACTTTAAGAAATAGTGTGTGTCAGTGTTTAACATAGCAGTTAATAGCGATTGATTATGCATAAAAAATGTTTCTAATTACACAAAAATATGCAGTCAATAAGGTTATTAATATCATTTTCTCTTTAGCAGATAGAATATATTGTTTTTTTCCGATTGTATATTTATGCTGAATTATAACGAAGGTGGAACGCATATGAACCGCTGGTGGAACGCAAATGGAATGCGGAAGTGCGGTTCAACCCCCACTTCTGGTTCCGGTTATTCGAACGCGCCAAAATTTGATCACAGCAATACGAGGAAGATGGAAAGCAGCTGCTCAGCTCCCTCATAGAACCAATCAAGCAACGGACACTGGACACCACCCACGGAACCACCAATGGACACAGGGAGTAGCCCTATTTAAAGAGGACTCGGGGATGGGGGGAATAGGATGTATTTTTCACATGCTGTAATTGCATATTGATTTTATCTTATTTTGTATACGGTCCCTGATGAAGTTCTTTGCAGAACGAAACGCGTAGGACCATACCGTTCTTTCTTTTAAATATATTTTATATTGATGGTGATTATTCACTTTTAATCAATAAAAAAACATCTTTTTCTACCATTACCCGTTTGGAGTCCTGAGCATCATTAAGGAAGCCGATAAAGGAGCCAAGGGACTATCAACCCCCCATTCCAACCAGGGGAGGCACCCGATGAGCGATATATTCTACTTAATTCTGTGAGTGCATTTGTATTCAGCGCAAAAAAATGTGTTAACTGTGCTTCACTATTGTTGTATATTTTTATGTTCCTTTCAGATTAACTTCCAGCCGTATCCCGAAGTTCTGTGTTGTTTTTTGGTTATCATCCAACATCAGTGCCTGACCTCAAAAATGCTCTAATGGATGAATGGGCAAACATTCCCACAGAAACACTCCAAAATCTTGTGCAAAGCATTCCCAGAAGAGTGGAAGCTGTTATGGCTGCAAAGGGGGGGACTAACTACATATTAATGTCTATGTATTTAGAATGCAATGTCATAAAAGTCCCTGTTAGTGTAATTTGCTATATATTTACTAAACAGTTATTTCAAAGCTCACAGAATGTAATTTTTCTTTTTTTTTTTTAAAAACACCAAACTTAGGAAATAATAATGGGTCTAAGTAACCCCTGTGACCCCAAAAACTGCGAGAACGGGGTCAGACTTTGTCAAATGACTGAGGCATTAAAGGAACACTATAGTCACCTAAATTACTTTAGCTAAATAAAGCAATTTTAGTGAATAGATCATTCCCCTGCAATTTCACTGCTCAATTCACTGTCATTTAGGAGTTAAATCACTTTGTTTCTGTTTATGCAGCCCTAGCCACACCTCCCCTGGCTATGATTGACAGAGCCTGCATGAAAAAAAAAACTGGTTTCACTTTCAAACAGATGTAATTTACCTTAAATAATTGTATCTCAATCTCTAAATTGAACTTTAATCACATCCAGGAGGCTCTTGCAGGGGGATAAGAAAATCTTAATTAAACAGAACTTGCAATAAAGAAAGCCTAAATGGGGCTCTCTTTACAGGAAGTGTTTATGGAAGGCTGTGCAAGTCACATGCAGGGAGGTGTGACTAGAGTTCATAAACAAAAGGATTTAACTCCTAAATGGCAGAGGATTGAGCAGTGAAGCTGCAGGGGCATGTTCTATACACCAAAACTGCTTCATTAAGCTAAAGTTGCTCAGGTGACTATAGTGTCCCTTTATTATAAAATTATAAAAATGTAATGTAAAAAGACTGTGACAAACGTGTCTAAGTAAAATGAAACTGTTGGAGCCTGTTCAACATAAGCTTTACGAAGTGTCTCTTTTCTCCAGTGATGCTGTCAATTATTTGTACAGCTGTGAATTCACACATTGCAGATCAGCTTCTACCCTGTGAGCTAATAAGGTGATACAGATGTAAGCAGAGCAAAACACTTTGATCAGGGCAGGTGCAAGGATTTTTGGCTGCACGGTAAAATATACATTTAGCTCACCAATTTCCTCTGATGCTAATAAATCTCCTGTCATTTATAACTCACAAACCAAGCCTGACATGTTGAAGAAATAAAATTTAAAAAAGCTTTTTTTGTTGTTGCTACTAACCATATTATTACACATTGCAAAATCTATGGTTTTTACTTTTTTTTTTCTAATATTCTTTCATTTTGGAGTTTAGAAATGTAAACGCACTACGCTATAGAAACGTCAAAGGCTCAGTATAGCAGGCTTATGTGCTAATTTTGTATCAAATGGTGAAATGATTGAAATATACAGTCATGGGGAAAAAGAAAGTACACCCTCTTTTGAATTCAGAAAGAAAAAGGGGGGGGGGGAATAAAGAAACAGGGAGGGGAGGGGTGATAAAGAAACAGGGAGGGAGGGTGATAAAGAAACAGGGAGGGAGGGGGGGGGTATAAAGAAACAGGGAGGGGGGGGGGGTGATAAAGAAACAGGGAGGGGGGGTGATAAAGAAACAGGGAGGGGGGGGTGATAAAGAAACAGGGAGGGAGGGGGGATAAAGAAACAGGGAGGGAGGGGGGATAAAGAAACAGGGAGGGAGGGGGAGGGGATAAAGAAACAGGGAGGGAGGGGGAGGGGATAAAGAAACAGGGAGGGGGGATAAAGAAACAGGGAGGGGGGATAAAGAAACAGGGAGGGGGGTAAAGAAACAGGGAGGGAGGGGGGATAAAGAAACAGGGAGGGGGGATAAAGAAACAGGGAGGGAGGGGGGGATAAAGAAACAGGGAGGGAGGGGGATAAAGAAACAGGGAGGGAGGGGGGATAAAGAAACAGGGAGGGGGAAGAAACAGGGAGGGGAGGGAGAAAGAAACAGGGAGGGAGGGAGGAAAGAAACAGGGAGGGAGGGGGAAAGAAACAGGGAGGGGGAGGGGGGAAAGAAACAGGGAGTGGGGGAGGTGGGAGAAAGAGTGACAAGGGAGGGGGAGAGTGAGTGACAAGGGAGGGAGGGGGAGAAAGAGAGTGACGAGGGAGAGAGATTGACATCCATCACACACACACAATCATGCCACCCTCACACACACAGAAACACACAATTCATCCTTACACACACTCAATGCACCCTGTGCACACACACACAATCATGCACCCCGTGCACACACACACAATCACACAATCATGCAATCCTTACACACACAGAAACACACAATGCCTTCCTTACACACACTCAATGCACCCCGTACACACACTCAATGCACCCCTTACAGACACACACACTGCATCCCGTACATACACAGAATCACATCTTGCAGCCCTTACACATACAAACACAGATTCACACAATGCATTCCTTACACACATATCAGGACATAACCTACACACTCCACCACCTGTGAACAAACTCATTGGTGGAACGTGAAGGTGGACCCTGGGACCCAGACCTTGAGCTGTGTAAAGGGCCCCCAAAAAATGGAGCTGCTTCCCGTTCTCACAGAACATTGATTTTTGGGACCACAGTTACAAACAGCCTCCAGAGAGCCTGTTCTACACCAGACCAGTGGAGCCAGACTGCAGCTAGAGTCCATCATCATCCTCATCTGGTTGTAAGTAGGCAATCTAGCATATTATTTGTGGCACTAATCTCTAATTTACCTCACATTAAAGAAACAATATAGTCCCCAGAAGCACTGCAGCTTAATGTAGTGGTTCTGGTGTCTATAGCCTGTCCCTGCAGGCCTTTTAATGTAAACACGGCGGCACTCCAGCACTGGCGTTAGTTAACATGGCAGAAAAATAATTGGAAAGGGTTAGGGGGGCTACTAATAAGGATAGGGGGAGAGGGTGTGGCGAAACCGACCTCGCCACGTGTCCTTGGAGGGGGCTGATTGCCCGCCTCTTGCCTTTGGACTATGGACCAGACTTTATGGGAATGTGATACCCCAGATAGCCATACCATGGAGCCTATTCATATAATGAAAGACTATGGGAAAGACTTTAGCTCCATGGCAATTGTACTGTGTGAGTAGGATCTGCGCGCTATTCGGTAGTTTTGTGCGTGCAGATCCCAGCTATCTGGGGATAGGTGAAATGTCTGTGTGTTATGTGTAAATGTGACTTTATGTATTTTAAAGTGTTTTATGTTGTTTTGCAACCATGTGGTTAATGGAGTCTGCCTTTAGTCCTGGGTAATTGGATTACTTCTCCAATTAAGTCCAGGGCAGAAGGGAGGAAACCAGGGTGCATTGTGGGGATGTTTTTCTGCCAGCCAGAAAGGAACAAAAGATACTTTTAGTAACTTTTAAACCCCTGGTCGGATTCATGCCATTTTTTAATATGTTGTTCCCCTGAATGGATTGATTGTGGATATGTATTTTTATGTGAATGTGATGTATGGTTTTAAAGTTATGAAAGTTGTGTAAAAGTATATTTTACACTGTATGCATAATGGGATTATGTGTCACACTAAGGGGAGGGGATGTGTGGGATGTAACATCTATGTCATTGGTTCTTTTATGCCTCCCCCTGGGTGTGGCCTGTATGTGTGAGTTGGAAATAAAAGCCAGGCTGGATGAGCCAGTCGAGAGTTCCTGTTTTACCCTCAAAGTGATGTGTCGTCTCATTATTGGGGGAAGGATTTATTGCATGCTGTTCCAGTTGACTGCTAGGAGTACAAGCCTATTCGTATGGTTCCTATTCAATGGTCTACAGCATTCATACGCTTGGGAGAATTTAAAGGTTTCTTGGATTCGGTGATTATGGTGTCTGCCAGAGTGCTTGGAGTCCTCAGGAAGCACTAGGAGCATCCATTAACGGAGGTACTCAGTCGGGGTGCCAGGTGATCCGTTACAGAGGGGTAGGTAGAAAAATAATTGGAAGGGTTTAGGGGGGCTACTAATATGGATGGGAGGAGGGGGGAGGTAGAAAAATTATTGGAAGGGGTTAGGGGAGTACTAATATGAATGGAAGAGGTATGGTGGGTTCTAATATGCATGGAAGGGGTAAGGGGGTACTAATATGCATGGAAGTGGTTAGGGGGTACTAATATGCATGGAAGGGGTAGGGGGTTAATATGCGCGGAAGGGGTAGGTGGGGTTCTTTTGTGCATGGAAGGGGTAGGGGTGGTTCTAATATTCATGGGAAGGGTAGGGGTGGTTCTAATCAGGAGGATCCCGGCGCTGTATCCGGGTAAGTAAAACCCCTTCCTTGTAGTGACCCTTTAATGTTATTATTTAATCATTTATATAGCGACTGCAAATTCCGTACCGCTGTACAATGGGATAAACAACTCCTAGTTTACGGAATAAGAATATACCCGGCGAGTAAAAATGCTATCCCCCCCAGATTTTTTGGGGTTCCTACGCCCATGCTTGTTCAGTCTTTTTATAATTGTAGTGTCATGAACTATAACATTTAACATGCTAACTGAGGCCTTTGAAGTCTGAGATGTAATTCTTTTTTTTTTTTTTTTTTTTGCAATTTCTCTGAGCATTGCACTGTCTGAACTTGGGGTGAATTTGCTGGGACGTCCACTCCTGGGCAGATTGGCAAATGTCTTAAATGTTTTCCACTTTTGAATAATCTTTCTCACTGTAGAATGATGAACTTTAAATTGTTTGAAAATTGCCTTATAACACATCCTAGTTTGATGGGTAGCAACAATTGTTTCTCTAAGATCATTGCTGATGTCTTTAATCCTTGGCATTGTGTTAACACACACCCGAATGGTCCAGACCAGCAAACTGCTAAAACTTTGGCTTTTATAGATGTGGTTACACGTACTGATGATCAATTAATCAAGGGCACCTGTCTGCTACTTAGACCCTTAATTCTTCTACAAGCTATTGATCAATTTTGGAAGCAAATAACAAGCAGGAAGCCCCAACAAGCTCCACCACAGCCCCAACAAGCTCCACCACAGCTAAGCGAAGCAGTCCCCATTAAAATCCACCAACGCAAAAGGCGTCAAAGAAGGGACCGGAGGCACAAACAGAAATGCAGAGCCTGCCCCACGTCAAGCACTCGCCTTCACCTAAGCCACCACAATCCCGCACCGGACGTGAAGCACCACCGGGACAGATCCGACCACCCGACAAAACAAGCTTCCACCACCTCAAGCCGTGAACCCGGCACTCAGCCAGAGATTTGCCTTTGTTGTTCCAGGTATCAGGGACTCCCAGGGTCTGCACCTGGCGCCCAGAAGGGATCGGATGAGCACAAGCAGTAAACAGCAGCCTGCCAAGCATGTCCCACTATAGCCGATCCTCCACACCATGCCTTTGATCACATGAACTGCTCTCTGCACATTAACTAATCGTAAAGTAGCAAGCGTTTAAACATGTCATTATTTCACCTCCTAAAGAGTTTATTGTCGTAGTTCCTTACATGCCTTTACCTTAACGGTTCATGTATTATGTTATTCACTAGTCTCATCTCATCGGGCGACTCACACTTTATTTATAACTAGTGGTGGAGCTGCTGATATAAATACATAGTTGATAACGTGCAAGCTACACCCTAAACATGACAGCCATCTTTCACAACAATGTACTGCTATATACTTATACCCTCAGTGCAACTAGCCATGATATATGCACATTCAGCCTAGCATGCTCAAATATAACACACTTCTGTCTAAAAAAAAAAAAATGTAAAAAAATAAATAAAAAAATAAATAAAGAATGCAGCTTCAGAATTAATCTAAATTGTATGCTGTCTAGGAGGTGGGAGGGTCTGCTGCTGATTGGCTGGAATGTGTCTGCTGACTGTGAGGTACAGGATCAAAGTTTACTCAATGATGACGAATAGGGGGCGGACCGAACATCGCATATGTTCGCCATCCGTGGCGAACGCGAACAAGCTATGTTCGCCAGGAACTATTCGCCAGCGAACCATTTGGGACATCACTACTGTTTAACATTGTATGTGTAACCCCTTAACTATTACTAATTGATAATGTAACTCTAACACCATAATTATCTAACTGTACAATTATTACTAACCGTACCATAACCACTGACTGTAGTGACAAAATTGTTGGAATGTTATGTGATCAGTTAGTTTATGTGGATTAATAGTGTGGATAATTGTATGGTTTGAATAATAGTTACTTTGATAAGTGTATAGTCTTTGGTGGGTTTTTGATTTAATTTCGTGTGTGCGACGTCGTGATATTGTTGAGTGTGTGAGGATCCTGTGCGTGTGTGTACGTGTATGTTTGGCCTAGTAACTGTGTTACGTGGTGCTGTTGCCAGGGGAAAGGGTGTGACTGCTGGGAGTGTGTTTGTTGTGTTTCTCTGAATTTGACGCTCCGTTGCTAAGTATGGGTGCGTCTGATTCAAAGATCGTTGATCCCTTGTCATGTATGCAAAACATTTTTGCAAAGGGATATAATGTTTGTGATTTGGGGGTAAAATTATCCCCAAAGCGTCTGACTACATTGTGTAGCAGAGAATGGCCTATTTTAGTGACCGCATGGCCTCCACGTGGTAGTCTTGATCCAAATCTAGTGCAGCGTGTACACGTGGCTGTATCTAGTAGGCCTGAATTTTACAATCAGTTTCCATACATTGATTGTTGGAAACAGATTGTGGAAGGATTGCCCAAATGGATAAAAGTATGCCACGAGGAGCAATGTCGCCTCATGCTGGCCAGGACTCGCCTGTCCATCAGGGCCGCAACTCCGCCTATTTTAGACACACCCTCTGAGTCTGAGCTTCCTCTACCACCCCCTTACTCCTCCTCCAAGACTAGAGGAGGTGTTGCCACTCCCCCTACCCTATTGTTTCCTCCCACTCATTCATCCAGCTCAGAGCCCAGCCCACTTGCCTTAAGCCCTCCTCTTCCGGTACCTGCCTCCATTAGTCCTGCATATCCGGATCCGACGTCATTTCTGGTTCCTGGTCAGGCTCCTCCCAGCCCGGCTCGGAATATTCTGTTAACTGACCTTTCATTTAGTAAAAATCAGTTGTCCCCATCTCCTTGTCTCACTACCCCTAGACCGGAATTTAATACTAAACAACCTCATCGAAGCCCTGTATTAACCCGACAGATGACTGGTACCATCCAACCCCGACATTACCAAATGCCTCTCCGACTTACACCGGGCCCAACACACATTGACGATAATGGTCAATTGCAACATGCAGACCCTGTATTTATTTGTCTATGTTCCCTTCACTACAACTGATTTATTTAATTGGAAGACACATAACTCTTCATATACCGATAAGCCTCAAGCAATGACAGATTTGGTTGCCTCAATCATACAAACCCACAATCCTACTTGGGCTGATTGCCAGCAATTACTATTGACTTTATTTAACAATGAGGAAAGGACTCGGATTAATCAAGCGGCTATTAAAGCGCTTGAGGAAGCGGCCCGTGTTCAGAACCAGGCCAATTCGGTTGCATGGGCTGCAGCCCATTACCCGAATGTGGATCCAAACTGGAATATTAATGGCGCTGATATGCCCCATTTAAGAGCTTATAGGGAAGCCATTATTGCTGGCATGAAGGCAGGAGGGAAAAAGGCAATCAATATGTCAAAGACGGCTGAGGAGTTGCAGAAGATTGATGAGTCACCTAGTGCCTTTTATGAAAGATTATTGGAGGCATACAGATTGTATACTCCTTTTAATCCAGAGGCTCCTGAGAATTCCCGAATGGTTGTCAGCCAGGCCCAAGGTGATATTAAGAGGAAATTACAGAAGTTAGAGGGATTTGTAGGGATGTCTATATCACAGTTGATGGAGATTGCGAATAAAGTATACATGAATAGAGAAACAGAGACAAAGAGGGAAGAAGAACGTAAAATGAGGAAGAAGGCAGATATGCTAGCGGTAGCTATTGCAAGTGTAGAGAGACAGGGAAGAGAGGTGAATAGAGGAGTTGAAAATAGGTTGAGTAGGAGACCACTAAGCAGGAATCAGTGTGCATATTGTAGAGAGGAAGGACATTGGAGGAATGAATGCCCACAGAGAGAGCATTATGAAAATGATCGACAAGAAGAGAGAAGAGTGCGGGGAGGTTATGGTGGTAACTATAAAGGGAAGAATAAAGGAAGTGTGCAAGGGGACAGATATTATCCACCCATCCAGAGACCTAGAGAAAGAGAAGATAGAGATTTTGTGGGTCTGGCTGACACTGTTATGGAGGACTATTGATACCGACCGGGCTCCATCCCCCTTGGCCGAGCGGAGCCTATGGTCGATGTAGCAATAGGTGGAAAGAGGAGTTCTTTTATGATAGACACTGGTGCTGAACATTCCATGGTGACTAAATTAGTTGCTCCTCCTTCAGGAAGAATTATAACGGTAATAGGAGCAACTGGGAAGAGCGCTGCTAGACCGGTTCTTAAGAGTCGCACTTGCATTCTGGGAGGCTATTTGGTGAAGCACCAATTTCTATATATGCCTGAGTGTCCAATCCAACTTTTAGGACGAGATCTATTATCAAAGCTTCAAGCTCAGATAACTTTTCTACCTAATGGATCAACGTCTCTGAAGTTTAATAAATCACCTGGCATAATAGCGGTATTGGTGCCAAAAGAAGAAAAATGGCGTTTCTATTCTGTAATGACAAATGCGAACCCAAAGAGTGATGGATCTGTATTTGACATTCCAGGAGTATGGGCAGAAAATAATCCTCCAGGACTTGCTCATAACATCCCACTGATACATACTGAGTTAAAGCTTGGGGTGTATCCTGTTAGCCTTTGTATGTTGTTCTTTTATCTACCACAACAGCGGTAAAGGTGGCAGAGGTGACTCCTTGGATTCATCACTCTAGGGTTAAACCAGCGGGAGATTCCTGGCAAGCTACTCCAGATCGTGAAAATCCTTGTAAGATCCGGTTGAAGCAGGTGACTCAGTTGGAGTGAGTGCGAAGTATTGGGACATCGTGGTTGAAAGTAACATCCGAGATCAGCAAGTAGGTGTTTTGACGGCCATAATAAAGCCTGACCACCTGCCTACGTTTCATAGCCAGAGTGTCTCGAAGGGACCTCTGTGAAGGAAAGTGAGGATCAGAAGAATGCCAATCCTTGCAGCCCTCACAGTCGGGAAGCTGAGGTGCCGTCACACGGTTGAAGAAAAAAGATGAGAACCGCACGAATAATGTGTTTTATTATGTGTCTTAGTATTTTTATGATTTTTCAGGAGGGTAAAGGTAAGGATATTCCAGGCTGTGTTAGTTGTATTAAGACTACGAAAACAGGTAACCAGATATCCCAGACCCTAATTTGGCACTCACACTATGAATATAAAGGATCTGTGTCTAGGTGTAGGTACTTAGATACTGATTATAGTGTGTGTGTCAACCGATATCAGGTGAGTCTAAATGTTTTGATCCCCAATTCCAACCCCGTACAATTTGGTTGGTAATTCGGAATAGTAACTCTCAGGGGACCTTGATAAATAGGACTGTGATAAATACCATACATTCCACGGGTATTCTATTATTTGACGCATGTAAGGCGATTTCGGCTAGTGGAAAGTGTAACCCTGGGCATATGACCATTTCCAATCCACAGCACTTCATTGAGTTTGGGGATCTCTTTGGGTTTCAAAATACATGGTACAGGAGTAGATCCAGGGACTGTAATATATGTAGGTCTTGAAATTAAGACAGTAGCAACCCAGACTCATCAGGTTTTTCATTCCTTCTATGAGGAGATGAGTATTGAGGATAAAATTCACCATAATGTTAAGAACCTATTTATTAATTTTGCTGAGAGTACTGCAGGTAGTCTTAATATAACTAACTGCTTTGTATGTGGAGGTACTAATATGGGAGACCAATGGCTATGGGAGACAAAAGAGATTTGGTACCCTGGTTCTGAGACAGATGAACAACAGATGCCTTCTCAGTCTGATCATCAAGTAAGTACTACAGGTAAATCAGAATGGCAGTGAAAAACCTCTATTATAGGTCGTATCTGTGTAGCTAGGAAAGGGACAATGTATAACACGTCTGTAGGTGAGTTAACATGTGTGGGACAAAAGGCTTATAATGATAATACAAAAGATATTACTTGGTGGTCAGCTTCAAATGTCTCGGAACCTACTAATCCGTTTTTCCAAACACTAATTTGAAAGAGGTATGGTTTGATTTGTCTGCTACATCCAGCCCCAGCAAATCTATATTGGATTTGTGGTAAGAAGGCATATTCAGAGTTACCACAAGACTGGGAAGGGGCATGTGTACTAGGTATGCTCAAACCATCCTTCTTCTTGTTGCCAATCGAAACAGGAGAGACCTTGGGAGTTAAGGTTTATGATGTGAATCATAAAAAGAAGCGAGCATCTTTGAATATAGGTAGCTGGGAAGATGATGCGTGGCCTCCCCAACGTATTATTAAGGACCGACTACTTGGGCGGAAAATGGTACTTATGGTTATAGAACCCCAATATATATGCTCAACCGTATTATTAAACTACAGGCGGTGGTTGAGATTATCACTA
The DNA here is from genome assembly GCF_036172605.1 of Pelobates fuscus. Lineage (NCBI taxonomy): Eukaryota > Metazoa > Chordata > Amphibia > Anura > Pelobatidae > Pelobates > Pelobates fuscus. The sequence goes on along the minus strand of NC_086320.1, from coordinate 62,591,422 downwards.
ATGAGACAGCATAAGTGCTCAATCTCCTAGCTAAACATAATACTCGAATGAGATCAGCCATCTATCAAAATAGATTAGCTTTGGACTACTTATTAGCAGTAGAAGGAGGTGTATGTTGGAAGTTTAATCTAAGTAACTGTTGTCTGCACATAGATGATGAAGGGCAGGCAGTGGCTGAACTTACAAGCCACATGGTTAAACTTGCGCATGTACCTACTCAGGTCTGGAATGGGTATAACCCTAGTAGTTGGTTTGGAAGTTGATATGAGCAGCTTGGAGGGATTATATTCTTATGTCTCTTTCTGCCCTGCCTAATTCCATTAGTGGTCAGGTCTATACGTAGTATCATGGAGAGTACTATAGAGAGAAAGACAGCTACCGATGTAATGGCTGTCTGGAAGTATGAATCTCTAGCCCAGAGAGAATAATCGGGATGAGGAATGCTGAAGGAGTTTGTGATGATGCTAAGATGCTTACTAGATCTGTTCTGGTTCATGGTTACTTGAGTGGTGTTGGCAAATTATGATTAGTGATGCATCTGGAATGTTATATCAGAAGCATCAAAAGGGGGGAATGTGATGGGAATCCAGCATGGTCAAAATTTAGTATGCCGAAATCTCCACATGGCATATGCTAATTAGTATCTGGTTACAAACAGTTGGATGAGTCATCAGTATACTGAGCATGTGTGGAAGTGGATAGTAAAATCCTTTGTCTTCAACAAGCCATGTGGTCTGCCCATATGAGGTGATCCTGAATATCCTGTGTGCTGATTGGTCTGAGGAATATAGGAGGGGTTATACTGTATGGGAGGGGATTTGCTGTTAACAAAAGTCCTGTGAACAATTTATTTGTCTCTCAGATATTTTTGGAACAGGAGTTCATCTGAGACCCGATCTGTACGTGAATAAAGGCCTTTTACTTCCTGAAGACCTGTGTCCATATCTCTATGTGTGGCTTCTGCGGTTTGTTCCTGTTATTCCCCTGTAACAATAGCTCCCGACTGATTCCTCTTCTGCAACTGTCACTAGTCTAATATTATCCTTACCTTTTTGTGTCATTTTACCCCACTCCCTCTAGAATGTAAGCTCATTGAGCAGGGCCCTCAACCCCTCTGTTCCTGTGTGTCCAACTTGTCTGGTTACAACTACATGTCTGTTCGTCCACCCATTGTAAAGTGCTGCAGAATTTGATGACGCTATATAAATAACATAATAATAATAGATACAGCAGTGCTTACATTGCAGGTTTAAATATGCCTCAAGTGGCTGGCTATCTGACGGCCACTAGAGGCATTTCTGCTAAGAGAACCAAGCCAATATTAGTTCTCACAGCTAGCCTCCAATGGGAGTAATGCTGTGCATGCGCCTTTAGTCCCCAATGGGATTGTTCGATGCATCGGCAGGATGTTATGTGAGGCAGGATGAGCAGCTGCAGGACTTCATCTCAGTGCTGGGGGGGCGGGGAGAAGGTATGTAATATACATTTCCCCATATTTTTTTAAATAACTTAGATTTTAAGGAATTGGACTCTGAGTCTAAATAAAGAACGGTATTCCTATAGTGTTAGGAATACAGGTTTGTTTTCCTAACACCATAGTGGTCCTTCAATATACTGCCAATTCACCCTAGGTTATGGGTCCTGGGTTATATATTTCTATGCTTTATTGGGCCATTTAAAGAGATCTTCTGACCGTTCCAGCCAGCCCTTAGTCTGTGACCATCACAACCACTGGGCATTTACTTGGTTGCCCCAATGCACAACCGAGGCCTGGCAAGTAGAAAAGGATTAATTGTTAAAGAGAGCATTAAAGCATACCTCCCAATATTTCAAATAGACAAAGAGGGACATTGTAAAAGTAGGGTTGTGAGAGGGGGTTTGATCAGGGGTGTGGCTGTTTTTAGAAATTTTAGGTGACTTAAAGTGGCACTGTCATGACTGAATCCCAAATGCCCCTAAGCCCCCCATCTTACCTATTTTTGCATCCTTTTTTGTGCCCGGAACTAGGTCCTGTGCGCCGCCCCCTTTGTGTGGGTAGATGAAGCCCCTGTGGGGCACATCATCTGTCAACACTAGATAGCGCTGTGAAATTCCTGCGCATGCCCAGTTAAACACTTGGACATGCGAACAGGAATTTCATCTATTCATTAATTTGTCAGAAAGACGAAATTTCAAACGAATGAACAAAGACCTCTTTGTTCGTTTGGTTTATTTCAAGGAGGGAGCTACCGACGCATAGCTCCCTCCTTCTAATATGTAAAAATAAAAGCGGAAGGGAGCAGTGCTCCCCACCACTTCCTTAGCCCCCCATGTACTCCCTCACTCTATGGGGGTCAATATGACCCCCATAATAGCATAAGGGAGATTAAAATCTCCCAAATGCTCCTACTCGCAGAAAAAAAGAAGACATCAAATGGTAAGTTATTTTTTTATTTACAGGTATTTCGTTTTCTTGTTCCCCCCTCACTATTTTTAGGGTGAGGGGGCAGGTAGGTCTTTATTAAAAAAAAAAAAATTGTGTGGGGTGGTTACATTTAGTCTCCACCTATCGCCCATGGGTGGGGGCCGGGGGAAGGAGGACAATAAGCCCCCACCCGAGTCATTTAGGGTGCTCACGCGTGGAGGGCTGTGGGGGACAATAGGTCCCCGACATTTTCATTTAGGGCCCCAATCCGCCACTGGTGGGTGTGGGCAATACTGCTCCATTTTCATTTAAGGCCCCCATCCGCCGCTCATGGGCAATGTCACCAATACTTACCTTTCTCTAGTTGTCTCCTATTCTCTTCCTCTTTCCTAATCTGTTATTCCTTTCTTCTTTTCTATTGAAAAACATAAGACAAAGTGGGACTACTTTGTCCAAAAATGCCAAGCATAGGAAAAAAGTTTTCCTTTACCGGGAGTTGATCCCATCAAGATCAATTGTCTTGTTTTCTGATTGTCTGATGGTCTGTATGTGTGAAATTAGAAAGGGGGGAAGGAAGGGTAGTTGAAGGCAGATCAAGGACATCGTCTGAAGCTAGGGGGGGGGGGGGGGGGGTTAGAGGTAAGAACAGGGGACCTGTATTAAAAAAAATATTTGGGGTGGGAGGTAGGGATCGACCGATATTGATTCTTTTAGAGCAGATACCGATAATCTGTGAACTTTCAGGCCGATAGCCGATAACTTACCGATATTCTGTACATTTAACTATTTCCACACAAATCTACTGTTAACTGAGCATGTTTATTATTTATTTATTTTTTTGCAAATTATCAGAATTTTTTATGTTTTCATTAATATATGTGTATGTAGTGGATGCAGTGAAAGTATTTGATTAGGGGATGCAGTGTGTGTTTGTGTAACATGTATATAGTGGATGCAGTGTGTGTTTGTGTAACATGTATATAGTGGATGCAGTGTGTGTTTGTGTAACATGTATATAGTGGATGCAGTGTGTGTTTGTGTAACATGTATATAGTGGATGCAGTGTGTGTTTGTGTAACATGTATATAGTGAATGCAGTGTGTGTGTAACATGTATATAGTGGATGCAGTGTGTTTGTGTAACATGTATATAGTGGATGCAGTGTGTGTTTGTGTAGTCTGTATATAACGATTGCAGAGTGTATAGTGAAAGCAGTGTTTGTGTAGTGTGTGTATATAATGAATGCAGAGTGTGTGTAGTGTGTATAGTGAATGCAGAGTGTGTTTGTGTATAATGAATGCAGTGTGTACATATAATGAATACTGTGTGTGTGTGTGTGTGTGTGTGTGTACGTATGTCAAGTGTGTAAAATGGGGGTGAGGGGGCATTTTTTTTTTTTAAAACTGTTTTTTAAATTATGTTTAAGTCCCCCCTCCCTGCGATATGGCATTCCCTGGCGGTCCGGTGGCATGGACTGTGCAGAGGGGGCCCAGCACACTTTTGCTTACCTTCCCAGCAGCTCCCCTGTCTAACTCTCGCGGCCTGTGTGCCGTGTGGAGCATTGCCATGGTAACCCGTGGCAACACTCCGACGGCCGCAGGACGGCCGCAGTTAGACAGGGGAGCTGAAGGGATGGTAAGTAAGAGTGTGCTGGGTCTGCTATCGGTATCGTTATTGGCCAATACCGATATTGCTGAAAATACAGAATATCGGCCAGACCGATAAACGGTTGATCCCTAGTGGGAGGAACCATAATAGGTTCGTATAGGACAATAAAAATAAATAAATAGATTGACCACAATACAGACACTTTCCTGATAATTTATGTAACTAAAACGTAATTAAAAACAATAACAATGTATCTTATTTACACAGACAGATTTCCAAATACCGTATTTTCCGGCATATAAGACAACTGGGCGTATAAGACGACCCCCAACCTTTCCAGTTAAAATATAGAGTTTGGGATATTCTCACCTCCCCCCCCCCCTGTGTTCTCCTCACCTCCCCCCCTCCCTGTGTTCTCCTCACCTCCCCCCCTCCCTGTGTTCTCCTCACCTCACCCCCTCCCTGTGTTCTCCTCACCTCACCCCCCTCCCTGTGTTCTCCTCACCTCACCCCCCTCCCTGTGTTCTCCTCACCCCCCTCCCTGTGTTCTCCTCACCCCCCCCCCTGTGTTCTCCTCACCCCCCCCCTGTGTTCTCCTCACCCCCCATCCCTGTGTTCTCCTCACCCCCCCCCATCCCTGTGTTCTCCTCACCCCCCCATCCCTGTGTTCTCCTCACCCCCCCATCCCTGTGTTCTCCTCACCCCCCCCATCCCTGTGTTCTCCTCACCCCCCCCCATCCCTGTGTTCTCCTCACCCCCCCCCATCCCTGTGTTCTCCTCACCCCCCCCATCCCTGTGTTCTCCTCACCCCCCCCATCCCTGTGTTCTCCTCACCCCCCCCCATCCCTGTGTTCTCCTCACCCCCCCCATCCCCGTGTTCTCCTCACCCCCCCCGTGTTCTCCTCACCCCCCCATCCCCGTGTTCTCCTCACCCCCCCCCCGTGTTCTCCTCACCCCCCCCCGTGTTCTCCTCACCCCCCCGTGTTCTCCTCACCCCCCCGTGTTCTCCTCACCCCCCCCGTGTTCTCCTCACCCCCCCCCCGTGTTCTCCTCACCCCCCCGTGTTCTCCTCACCCCCCCCCCCGTGTTCTCCTCACCCCCCCCCCGTGTTCTCCTCACCCCCCCCCCGTGTTCTCTTCACCCCCCCGTGTTCTCCTCACCCCCCCCCCGTGTTCTCCTCACCCCCCCCCGTGTTCTCCTCACCCCCCCCGTGTTCTCCTCACCCCCCCCGTGTTCTCCTCACCCTCACCCCCCCCGTGTTCTCCTCACCCCCCCGTGTTCTCCTCACCCCCCCCCCGTGTTCTCCTCACCCCCCCCCCGTGTTCTCCTCACCCCCCCCCCGTTCTCCTCACCCCCCCCCCCGTGTTCTCCTCACCCCCCCCGTGTTCTCCTCACCCCCCCGTGTTCTCCTCACCCCCCCCGTGTTCTCCTCACCCCCCCCGTGTTCTCCTCACCCCCTCTGTTCTCCTCACCCCCCTCTGTTCTCCTCACCCCCCTCTGTTCTCCTCACCCCCCTCTGTTCTCCTCACCCCCCTCTGTTCTCCTCACGCCACCCCTCCCTGTTCTCCTCACGCCACCCCTCCCTGTTCTCCTCACGCCACCCCTCCCTGTTCTCCTCACGCCACCCCTCCCTGTTCTCCTCACGCCACCCCTCCCTGTGTTCTCATCTCCCCTTCTCCACGTCCCCCCCCCACTGTTCTTTTTAATCCCCCTCCCCAACCCTTCCTATGTTCTCCTCACCTCCCCTCCCCTGTGTAGTGTGGCCGAGCTCCTCTTCCTCCTGTCAGTCCGGCCGGGTACAGGAGATTTAGTTTCCTGTTCCCGGCCAGAATGAAAAGAAGTAAGCACTCAGTGTGCACTTCCAGTTAGTCCGGCCGGGAACAGGAAACTGAATCTCCTGTACCGCGCGGTACCCGGCCAGACTGACAGGAGGAAGAGGAGCTCAGCCACGCTACACAGGGAAGGGGAGGTGAGGAGACAGGCAGTGCTGCAGCTGCCTGAGGCTCTCTATAGAGCACTCAGGCGGCTGCAGTGCCTGCACCCAGCGTATAAGACGACCCCCCACTTTTGACAAGATTTTCATGGGTAAAAAAGTCATCTTATACGCCAGAAAATACGGTACATTTATTGTAGTATAAAGACACATTACCATGAGTATTATTGCTATGGTGCTCTGTTACACACTCAGGCACATCAACAATATGAAGTTCCTAAAAAAAAAAAAAAAAAAAAAAAAAAAAAAATGGACATTAGGAGAGAAAAGAGGGATGGAGGATTCTGGGCCCAAAATAGGAACTGTTCCTCTTAAATAAGGACAATTGGGATGTGTGTTAAAGTGTTGAATTGAGAATTAAAGAAGAGAGATGGCCAAGGATAAGAGATAAAGTGGAGCAAAGTTAAAGAAGGATATGATGTGCTTTAGGGTTAATATTACAAAATAAAATTAAAGCCACAGCAAACATGAAAAAAAGGAATCCTGACCCTCCAGCCCAATGGATACAGTCCAAAAATCTAAAGTGTCCCTCCTAGCAGGAATATTTGCATCAACATAAATCTCAAAACACACATAAAATTAATTTACACATTTGTAGGCACGGTTATACACTACACACACAGTGTAAAATAGAGAATAAGAAATAAAACGTAATAGGAGCGGAGCTGGATCATTGATGTTATCTAAACAGTGAGAAAAGAACTAGATAACTTCTTAAATAAGACAACTATGAGAAGAAATCCCAGAAAAACAAGAGTCTTCTAAAATGAAAATGGATGGCTAATAGTTGTGTAAATTAATACTACGAAACGGCAATAAATTTATTATGAGTTAATACCATGTAGCAAAGGTATCTGCAAGCAAATCTAATGACGATTTCTGGGGATAGCTCAGTAGTGTCCCCAAAAGCAGACAAACTCGAGAGAACAAAACAAGTACACAAGGACAGGGCCCTAAAATAAGGACTGTCCCGACAAAATCAGGACAATTGGGAGGCCTGCATCACAAGAGTATAGTTACACTTCAAACAAACAAACTCCCAAGCAATTTGGTCGATTTGCTAAACTTTAACTAAAAGCTCAGTTGGTAATACTGGGGGGAAAGGTATTCATAGAAAACATAAAATGATCCTATGAACAAATAATAATACATTTTTAATATTGTATAAATAATACCAACAGTCAATCTTGTTAAAATGTTTTACTATATTACACAAATAAATGAATAACTCTAAAGAGTCTCTGGGTTACTATCAATTCCTATGGGATGTCAAGGGGGAAGGGAATTTTGATTAAAAACTTGCTTTGGGAATTGTTACCCTGCCCCCCCAGCTCCGTGAAAGGATCTATCATTGTTAGCTAACCTCACTATAGAAGAAATACAATCCTCTGTCAGCACATTCTCAAATTCAGGGGCCCCTATTCCAGATGGCATAACTATAGAATCATGGAATACTAGCCTCCATTTTCATTAAAAGCAGCATATAATATTGTATGTGCACCACTGGCAATCTCAAATTTTAGGAAAAAAATATTCAATAATTATGAGATGTAATGCATTTATAAGCTGGAATGTTGTATTTATTTACAATTTAGATTTGTGGATCCCCCTTTTACCTGTGATCCAGTTGTGAGAGTCTGTTCCTGCCACTGCAAAGGCACTTTTATAAAGTGACAAAGAGGGGACACTCGGTTAGCAGCTTGTCAGGAATAAAGGGAGACCCAACATACAGTGTATACTAATGATATAAGTATAAATGTATACCGGACCTTAGAGTGGCCGGGCTTAACGTACAGAAGACAAAGGACAAATCAGGGACAAGCTACAGTCAGGGTAACCAGAAACCAGGAATACAGAAGCACAATAGCCGAGTCAATGGGTATAGATAGGAGACTAGTCAGGAATAGCAAAGATTAAAACCAAAAATACGGTGAGAGGTATATAACGCACTATTGGGAACCAAACCAGAACTACAACAGGGCATGGCCCTGAGCCCTAGCAAACTATTAATAGTCTGGCTCTTTAACTAGAGAGCCACAACTCAAAAATGTTTGAAATGTTAAAATTTTGTGTTTTGTGATGTCATCATGTTGGTGTGCATGGCATGCACCGCATCACAAAATGGGGCGGAGTCACAGCGACTGGCATTTGTACTTCTGGAGTGAGAATAAGGACCCTGGGAAAATCCCCAACCGCCTGCAGACCACCCCCAGGCTGTGTTTCAGCACATAAACAAGGTACCAAGACACAGCTAAAGCAACTCGGCAAGCTCAAGAGCTGTGGGTGTGTTGAGTGTTCTTTACATTTTAAAAAAATATACAAAACACTGCACATATGCACAAATCCATGCAAAGATGATCTATACTTATTGAGGACCTTTAAAACTCCAGCTAAGAAGCCCTAAACTCAATCTATTCACACCACTCCCCAATACACTAATCAGCATAAGTGAGGAGGCAGTTTTATCCCTAAAGTCCCAATTCTGATGGGAAAATAAAGGACACAGTAAATTGTGGCTCGGGACTATTCCCACCCTTACAGGAGCACATTAGATATGTTTGATTGGCTACTGGGAATTAACAGGATGGTTGCACCAAAATGACATTTGTGGCATACCATACAGATCCACTCTAGCAAATACAGAACGGCTTTGTGTAAAACGTATGACAAAGTTGCAAGACAAATAAAGTCCATTTGTCAGGCAGTCTGTATTCATGGTACACAAGGATGACACTTTCCCAAAACCTACAGGCAAGTAGGTTGTTTGTGTCACTAATTGCATCACAACTTGCCATCAACTTCTCCAGCCCTGTCCACCTCTACATCTCTTGTGCAATGGTTCATTCTAGCACTTCACAGCAGCACAAAAGTGCCATAACAACTTAATTGACTTGCTGTTGTGGTACACAGAGTGTTCTTTTTAAGTGAACCTTCGACTAATTTTTACCTATAGCCTAAATCACCCTCATTTATTGAACACATCATATATCACAAAGACACATAAGGTATTCAATGTGCAATTTTGGGATATACTCAACTTACGTCTGATCCAGAGCCATCATGTTTTCGTAGGTGCTACCCTTTAATGCCCACCTCTGGTCCACACCTTGCAGTTCCTGTTCCCTTATGTAATTTTTCCTGCTATGGTAGATCCTTTCTGCTCTCCATTGTAAATCAATTTTTGGGCATAGAATCTATACAGTTGGGGGGGGAGGGGGGGGGGGTGTTGACTATTTTGAACAGGTTTTCTCCCAATGCATAGAATTGCTAGAAAAATATATAGGCAGAATTTTATGCTCTTTCAAAGGAGCATAAGTAATCACGGCAGGGACCGGTACCACTTAAGTGGACTTTCCAGTGCCAGGAAAACCATTTTCCTGGCACTGCAGCACCCCTCTTCCTCCCACCCCCTCTCCCGTGTTGCTGAAGGGGATAAAACCCCTTTGGTGACTTACCTGAATCCAGCGCCAAGGTACGATCAGGTCCCGCCAACATCGGAGACCTAATGCGCATGCGCAGCAATGGCCACGCACGCAAATTAGACCTCCCCATAGGAAAGCATTATTCAGTGCTTTCCTATGGGGATTTCGACAGTGCTGGAGGTTCTCACATAGCGTGAGGACGTCCAGCATCATTTCAAACATTTTTTGTGTTCTAAGAACAAGGAAGTCCCTCTTGTGGCTGTCTGAAAGGCAGCTACTAGAGGAGGACTTAACCCTGCAAAGTAATTATTGCAGTTTATAAAAACTGTTTTTTTATAAACTCCACCTCTAGTAGCTGTCTATCAGCCAGTCACTAGAGGGACTTCCGGGCTGTTAAGGGCCAGGTAAGTGACACTCCTTCTGCACCGCGCGCCCCCTCAGGCCGGCGGTTAGAGCGGACCGCGCGCCCCCTCAGGCCGGCGGTTAGAGCGCACCGCGCGCCCCATCAGGCCAGCAGTCAGCTCAGACTGCGCACAGACGGTTAGTTCTGCCCGGACTTGCCTTTTCTACGCTACATGATTGACAGCGTCTTACTGCTTCTTGGCCCCGCCCTGCGGGTCACGTGCGTTAACGACAGCCCGCCCCCTGGTTTCTGATTGGCCAGCGGCTCCCACTTCCCCGCCCTCCGACGTCACGGGCTCAATCAGCTGTTTCTAAACTGAGTTGTAACAACAACAAAAGCTCCAGATCGAGAGGAAGAGACAGACAGCAAGCGGCGGCCGAGCCCTACCTGACACGGTTATACCGACCTCCATCTACCTCACACGGAATTACCGGACCACTGCCCAATACGGTGAGCGGGTTACCGGGGCAGAGTCCTCCGGCACACCATGACGGGAGTAATATCTCCCCCCCAGAGCTAATGGTAGTGGCTGGGCTCCCCCTCTCCCCTCAGGGTCGGTAGTGGCTGGGCTCCCCCTCTCCCCTCAGGGTCGGTAGTGGCTGGGCTCCCCCTCTCCCCTCAGGGTCGGTAGTGGCTGGGCTCCCCCTCTCCCCTCAGGGTCGGTAGTGGCTGGGCTCCCCCTCTCCCCTCAGGGTCGGTAGTGGCTGGGCTCCCCCTCTCCCCTCAGGGTCGGTAGTGGCTGGGCTCCCCCTCTCCCCTCAGGGTCGGTAGTGGCTGGGCTCCCCCTCTCCCCTCAGGGTCGGTAGTGGCTGGGCTCCCCCTCTCCCCTCAGGGTCGGTAGTGGCTGGGCTCCCCCTCACCCCTCAGGGTCGGTAGTGGCTGGGCTCCCCCCGCAGCGCACAGACAGTGGTTTGTCCCAGCCGTTCGTTTTCGGCTTTATTTGATATTTTTTTACATTTTATAACTGATTTCCTATCGCGAGGCGGTTTGGGAGGCCACTAACAGTGACTGCCCGTGACGGGCGGAGGGTAGAGCTGCCCCAGGACAGCTGTCAGCGGTTGTTTATGTTTCTTGGAGTGCGGACTCCGGATCTCTTTGTGTGACACTGATTATGACGTCTTCGGCTGATTGCGTGATACGCACTAAACTCCGCCCCGAGCTCGGGAGGAGAGGGTGGGGGCATGTGACGTCACGCAGTGTTTACAAACGTGTTGCCTTGGCCACGCCCCGCGCTGCCCTGTGTTGCTCCCTGGCCGGGGTCACGTGGTATCAGCTATCCTCAGACTAACCTAGTACATAGACCTCTCTAAAAACTCTGGGCGAACACTGCTGCTGAGCTATTTATTTAGCTTGTAAGATATTTTAGGTTTGACTTAAAAAAGTCCCCGACATAAAACTTATTTAATCAATTTTTCTTATGTTGTTAGCCCCTTAAAGGGACAGTTTAGGCACCATAGCAACTTCATATAAATTAAGTTGTTATGGTGCCATGAGGCTCACAGCTGCACTAATTCCTCAAGTGGTTAAACTGTTCTCAAACAGTTTAACCCCAAAGTGAGTCTCTAGTGTCATTCTTAACCCCCTCCCCCCCCAGCATATCAGCTCACTACTCTCAGCCATTTCCCCCCCCCTTTTTTTTTTTTAAAGCCAGTTTAGTGAATGGGGAGTCAATGATTGGCTGAGAGCGGTGAGCTGATTTCTTGCAATCAGTAGCACCCCTACACAGCGACACATCGCGATTCCTGAAATTGAAACTGTAATTTCAGAAGCTGTATACTGCCTGGGGTAGTGAAGATCGGTGCTGGAGGCTCACTTTGTGGTTAAACTGTTTGAAAAATGTATAACACCATGAGAGCTAAGAGTACGCCCATGGGCCTCCTGGAACAATTACAACTTAATTTAGAAATAAGTTGTTATAGTGCCTGGAGTGCCCCTTTAAGGACAGAGGCAATCCCACAAGTTCAGGATCAAAACAAAAGTAAAAATTTGAGCTATATGACCGATCATAATTCACGTCTTTCCTATTTTCCCATTAAGTGTACTCACACTTTTTTGTATATGGAACACTATTTAATAATTAATACAATCTAAAGTGTAAAATTAAGAAATTTGGTTTTCCAAGTTCTGCATGGCATTTTAACTGTGAATGTGTTGATACTATCAGGTTTTTCATGCAAAAACACATTTGCATGCTGTGATGTCCAGTTATTTTTTTATTTTTTAGCAGCTGCTTGGTCATTTACCCTGGCCAAAGTGTGTGCATGTTCATTCATTGATTATATTCTCACTATGTTTTGCTGCTCTAAAACTTCTATTTGTGTTCCGTGAAATATCACGAGTACAACACTACCTGCGATGTACAGGTTTTATGGTGTCTTCTAAAGTTCAAGGATCAAATATAGGGCTTTCTTCCTGGTATGTCAGGCCGGTACCTCAATATCTAATTAAAGGGACACTCCAGGCACCCAGACCACTTCTAAAAACACACAGTGGGTCAGCACTAAATAACAAGAGTAAGATAAGGCAGCAACCCTAAGAAGGGGATCCCTCTCAACCCATCAAAATTACATACAGAGAAAAGGAAAAAGAGAAGGGCTGCGCCACAAAAAAAGTACTTAAAATCTTGTCCCAGTAATGTAAAATATTTCACATATAAAAGGTCTCTAATTAAAAATAAATGCAGCTGTGGCTTCTGAGTTCTTTGTGCTTGGGGGGGATGTGGAAGATCGAGGTCTCCTCAGTCTCCGTATGTGGAAAGAGAAAAGACAGAGCGACCTAATAGTGCAATATGTCTGGGCTTGATGAAAAAGAGCTATGACCAGCTCTAGTGTGTGTGTGTATATCTATATCTCTATCTCTCATACAGTGGTGTAATCCCCACTTATGGGATATGATGGTCGTAGTCTTTCACAGCAGATGGTTATCTAGGTGCTCAGAGAAGAAGAAATAGCTGCAAATCGTGCTCTTAGTAATATCATATAAGCAGAATATTACTCACAAGTGTAGACCAGACAGCCACTAGAGATGCTTCCTGCTTGATATAGCTAAATATTTATTTAAAACAGAATGTTATTGCTGAGGTAACAAACAAATGTGACAAGAAGTAACAGGAACACATCCTTTAACTTCATTTTGTGTATTAAATCCTGTCTTTGTTTTTTATTTTTGTTACAGATTTTTCTTTTTACAGAGTTTTTTACGTAATTATTTTTGAAGTTTTTTCTCCTTCTCCTCTGCCTGAGCTGAGAGTTTATTTATGCACTTTACCACTGCCTGTGCCATCTGGCTGAACCTGAGCCATTTTGAGGACTAAACTTCTACTACCAAAATCCTTGAAGCTACTTAGAAATGTTCCAAATGTTCACCTATGTTTTTGGAGCTGCCAGCAATGTATCAAGCCAAGAGCCTGAATTTAGTGAAAAAAATGATGATGAATGGATCCTTGTGGATATTATTGGTAAGCACATTTTAATTACTCACAACTTTGATCTTCCCTTGCCGCATATGGTAGTTGTATTTCGAACATACTCCTATTGTCCTACAGCAATTTCTGTTGGAAGCCACGATGTACATATCTAAATTATCATTTAAATTTTTTTAAAAAATTTTTAATTCATAAAACCCTACCGTTTTGTGAGTCTTCAAATTCTCTTAAAGAGTTACTCCAAAGATTACGACCACTTCAGGGACTTGAAGTGGTCATGGTGGTAATAGTGTATCTACAGTGTAATAGTGTATCTACAGTGTTTCAGCTTGAAACACAGCATTTAGTGGTTTTTTAATTGTGTGCCAGGGGCTAGTTGAGCCCCCAGCACACTTGATTAAGGCAGTCCAGAACTCTGTTCCAGGCCGCTTGCACCTCATGCTGGCAGCAGACTTCTATCTTTAACTTGCAGGCAGAGCACCTGCAAAGGGAAGCACTCTCCCCTCCCTCCATTTTAAACTGTGATAAATCCTTCCTCCTTACCACTCCCTCGCTGGAAAATTGGTCCAGTCAGAGGTTTTTCAATGAGCAGCCCATTATTGTACTGCACATGGTCACTGTGATGTAAAAGGGGCATGGAAATTGGTGCCGGGAGCACTGGATTCCAGGTAAGAAAAATATTTCTTTACAGGTTATACAGCAAACTGGGGGGAGAGGGGATAAGGGGTGGGAAGGTAACTCATAGTGTCTAATAGGGCACATTACACAGAATAGGTCTCTCTCCAAAAGGGTTGCATAACACTTTAACATCAAGTTGTAGTGAATTGAAAACAGAATTGCAAAATATAGTCAGTAAGTGACTATAAAAATAAAAGCAAAACTTAAATTTAGCTAAAGTTGCAGCTTGGTTATGTAGCCTAAATGTAACCATATTGAATGTGTTCTCAAGCACTCACATGGAAGTGGTGGGTGGAACAGTTCTGTATGAGTGTAAAGGTGGTAAAAACAAAGTTCAGTCTCCACAATACAAAGGGACAGTGTACCGTCAAAAGAGAACAAATAGACTATGCTTATATTCAGTAGCCCTACCCAAATAGTATGCACTTGGAGTCTGTGACAAACAGCACAATTTCAGCCTTGACTGTCATTTGTCAATGGGGTTTATCTTGAATTAAAGACCTCTTCATAGAACATTTACGCCAAATCTGCCAATAATTAGTATTTACACTCCCTACCTTTCTCTTCTCCAGTGGATTCCTGTACTACGCAGTCTGATGCCACAACTGTTGAAGAACCTGCGTTTTTTGATGAAACTTCTTCACTGTTTACAGTAGGTGCCTTTGAACCATTTGAAAACACCAGTGACTCTGTCTTCGTGCATTTCAATCCATCCTCCATGGAGGAGAGCTGGTTTGTGACGCCACCCCCATGTTTTACTGCTAGAGAATTGACCACTACTGAGGTGGAGACCAGCCCCATGGAAAATCTTTTAATAGAGCATCCAAGCATGTCGGTGTATGCTGTGCGGAACCTGTGCCATAAAGAGGTTGCAGCCTGTGAGTCAAAGTCTCTCAGCTCCTCTAATGTTGAGTAAGTTAATATGCTTCTGTTTAACTTATGTTTGCAAGTAGTTGAATTGGATGTAATGACTGTACAATTCAAACATTGTTTTTTATATAAGCTTCTTGGGTCTCCACATAGTATATGATGTTATACTGTCTGTTTTCATATTTCTAGTTCACAATTAAGACTATTGAAACATCATAAGTGAGATAGATAGATATATATATCTATTTGTGGTCGGTTAATATCGTACAGTGAAATACCTAGTGATTGGAATTAAGTTGGTGTGGTATGCCAGAACCGACGTAGAGGGTAGGCCTGTAAAAGAGGGCCTCCCCGAATGAGTTGTATAAGAGGGAGAGGTGGGTGGGGTGAACAGCGTGCGTACGGCAAGGTAGGAAGGGGGGAGGAGCGTTTATATAGGAACGCTTAACTCCTCCCACAAATACAGGCCTTAAACTTGTGGTCGGTTAATATCGTACAGTGAAATACCTAGTGATTGGAATTAAGTCGGTGTGGTATGCCGGAACCAACATAAGGGGTAGGCCTGTAAAAGAGGGCAAAAGGAAATGCAAGAAAACACACTTATTGCACTATCATATAAAATCCGTTTGCCTTACTTCTATCCGTAGGGAATGTTCCTGTATAATGTAGCTGATTCCTAGTGACTCTAATTATGTGTACCGGCGTACTGCCACTGGATGCCGTGCCTATTGAAAGGATGTGCTAAATAGGAGCCAGTGGTCCCAAGCTACTCTAATGCCAGGAGTATGAATGTAGAACCGTATTTGGGAAGTAGTTAGGGAATGATTAGTAGGTCAAGTGTCTTGATTGTCTGGTTTGAATGTTGGCGTGACATGGCGTAGTGTTTGTACCTTCTTAAATCTTCCTTGAGGAGACATGATTTGCCAGTCTGATTAGTTGTGATCGTGGAGTTGTAGGGTTCCGGAACCCTTGTACGGTTGCAGGCACATGGATTTAAGACCTGGTTGTGTGGCGCGGATGCTGTTTAGGGAGTCTGATACTGCCCAGAATTCCCATCTGTGGACGGACATTACTGTAGAGTGATGAACCAGTTATTTATCTTTTGATATTTTAAGACTGGGTATGGTTTGAAAGGCTTGTCAGAACGTGTTATTGTATGTAAGTTCGGTATAGTGTGATCGTGTTATATGAAGGTTTGACTAAAAGGTGGCAAAAAAAAAAGCAGAATAGACTACAATTGTACAGTAAACCTGTGAATGATGTGTTCCACTGAGTCGTGTTATAATGTCACGTTCTGTCGTACGTGTCCGTAGTGCATTTGAAAAACGCTATAGGTGATCACTTGTTGTCGAGTCCCAAGAGCCGGGCGACCGAATAAGGATGTTAAAATGCAGATTATGAAATGCGGAAAGTAACCGTGATGACAAGGAAATGGGTGTTGTAAGTTGGGTGAGGTACTAGGCCAAATGACTCTTGACCGGGAATCCCTAATAGTTATGTGTACAAATTGGGAGTTAGTCGAAACCAGGCGGATTAACTCATAAACCCAATTTGAGCTCTAACGTCTCCCTCTACCAGGCCCGGACTGCAATGCCGAAGGACCTTCTAATCCTGTTTCCGTCTGACTGTGAACCATCTACCTAAAGGATGAGAAGGTAAACGATTGTACTGAATATGTTGCGGACCCCCATGCAGTCGGCCTAACTGAGCCGGGCTGGTGTTCTCTAAGTTATACAGACTAGTATTGAAGGTCTGAAGCGTAGCCAGAATGGAGTTTAGGTCTCCATGTGAGCTGGACGCCAAGACAGAATTGTCAGCGTCCAGCTCGCTGGTTGCGTTAGGGAGGGATGGTCCTCGTCCGATGTTGCCTTTTTAGGACATACTGGAAAAAAAATATCACAACAACAATGAACTGATGAATAACAATACGGTTAAGCAATATAGAACTGGCTAACTAGTGCCGAAGCGAAAAGCTCTCTACCCCGTGACCAGTGAGGCCCTGCTAGTTGCCAAGTGGCTGGTGAGAGGCTGATTTTGGCGTGGGGCTCGAGCCACAAGCGTGGTGGCGGCCTCTTGGTGACAGTAAAAGATCCAAAACGTGTGGCCGTGTCAGGTGAGGCCCTAACTATAAACCTGATAGGTGGGTGAATGCGAGGCTCTAACTATGATTTGGGCCGAGGGGTGAAATCTCCGTGTTGAGATTGGGGGGTTGGCCTCGCTACGTTGTACCTCGCTACGTTGTACCACTAAGGTCAGCTCCTAACCCTAGACAGCCAGTTCCCTGACCCTAGACGGGGGCTTGATAAGGGGGTAACGCAACGTGTTTGGTGAACTCAAGTTGTGGTTTGTGATAGGTACCTGGAGATTCCCAGTCGGAGAAAGAGAAAATAAAAAGGGGGGGGGGGGGGATGGAGGAAGAAAGAAGAGGAAAGGAACTGTGGTCGAGGGAGAGGATAGAAAGAAAATTATATGCAGTATAGCGCAGTTCATGGAGATATAGCTGACAGTAAAGTATACTTAGACCCCAATCCTGAAGGGAGATGTATGAAGGCGTTGTGCCAAGAAAGCGTGGTAGTACCTGACGGCGAGAGGAGAGTGAATTTAGCAAGGTAGTGAGTAACAAGACTATTGTTACGGATAGTGAGTATGAATGAACGTATGACGAGTTGTCGAGTGTAGCTGTGGCCTGGCAAGGCAGGAATCAAGCCCCCGTACCCCAATACCCCATTGTGTAACAACGTGGCCTTGTCGAGGCAGTTGTTTGAAATGTGAATGAAAACTTAATTGTACCTGACAGAGACAGGCGACAATAGCGAACTAGTGATTGTCTAATGATAACAAATGACAATATGCAGCATTAATAGTAATTAGCAGGGAATGTCAAATGGCGGTAACGCCTGAAACTGTGTTAATTCGATACATGTATAACAGGAGTTGCACAAGCGTCAGTTTAATCTGGTAGATAAAATAATCCAACATATACAGCGTTTAATTTTTTAGATTAACTTGACCCAATAAAACAGTACATGCATAGTGTCAGACATTTAGTATTACATGGGATGCACCAATTGTAGATACACCCTTAATAAACCTGAAAACAGGACGGCAGGGAAGCTACATATTATACAGAATAAAACGGCAAATACCATAAAACCACTAGGTGGAGATACCAGCCGAATAAACTAGGTCTTTGCACTGATACATGAGAAAATATAATGGAAAGTGAAAGTTTTTTGTAACCAATATGTCGTGCATGATATAATAAAATTACTGGCATCCCTTCCTTTACCCACACAGTAGAAAAGCATAGCCTCTATAACAGCATGAGTTTTAACCCAAGTGGATTTATATCTATATCTATATCTATATCTATATCTCTAGCAAAATTAACGTTTGGAACGGAAATTTAATGAGAACGTGAAGGGGTGTGTAGAACCCCCCAGACGGGTGTTCGAAAGTGACCGCCTAGGTGCTGGCGTGAGGGGAGCGTGGGTGGTCCCCGGTAAGATTTTACCCGACATGTGTGTTCCGGGCCCCCATGAGACCACAGAGCGATGTGGAGGGGACCGGAATGAGAAGACTCACGGTTAGCAGGCAAGCCAGACCGCCGATAGCACGGCTGGAGATTGTCGAACAGCAAATGGCCAGAGCACGGCTATTTGCCGATTACCTTGGCGTTCGTATGTTTGTTGCCCGAAAGGAGGAGCGGGGGAACGGAGAGGAAGCCGGACCGTAAGAGGCGAGGACTGGCAGTTTGTCTGTCACTGAGAGTGAACAGCGTGCGTACGGCAAGGTAGGAAGGGGGGAGGAGCGTTTATATAGGAACGCTTAACTCCTCCCACAAATACAGGCCTTACGGCCTTAAACATATCTCTATCTCTAATTTTGTGTGTGTGACACACATTTTAAACTCTTTCAGTTCTTGTCAGTAGTCTATGCTTACGTACAGAGAAGGGGTTGTAGTAAACTTGTGCTACAGGTGGTTCTTCTACTCTCTAGCACAGTAACCACAGTAGTTTCTGTTGAGCATATATCCTGCCAAGTGTTTTTGCTCTGTTAAAGGAACATTGTAGTCACCAAAACAACTTTAGCTTAATAAAGCAGTTATTGTGTATAGATCTTACATCTGAAGTCTCACTGCTCAATTCTTTGCCATTTAGGAGTTAAATCACCTTTACTTCTGCTTATGCAGCCCTAGCCACACCTCCTCTCACTGTGACTCACACAATCTGCATGAAAACAAAATGGTTTCATTTTCAATCAAATGTAACTTTCTTGCTCTGCAAATTTAACTTTATTTACATACAGGATCTAGCACGCTATTAACAGGAGATGAATTCTAAGTTAAACAGAATTTGCAATAAAGGAAGTGTAAACATTAAATGATGCTTTACAGGAAGTGATTAGGAAGGCTGTGCAAGTCACATGTAGGGAGGTATGCCTAGGGCTGCATAAAGTGATTTTAACTCTTAAATCATGCTTGAGTACCCTGGTAAGGGGCCCAGTACAGCACAAAACCTCACATGAGGACATATATAGTGTTTTTGTGGTCAGGTTGGGCTGATATTTACTTAACCTGTTAGTATTTTAAAGGTTGTGACGTATTTGTGTATAACTAACTATATTGTTACAATGGCACTGGTCAAGGGGCGAAATATATTGGGCAGCAAGTGAACAGTCCGTTCTTGAATTTCTTGTGTTGGAAGCAGGAAAAATTGACAATTTTGAAAAGATGTGAACGGCTTTGACAAGGGCCAAATAGTGATGGCTATACTACTGGGTCAGAGCATCTTCAAAACAGCAAGTCTTGTTGGGTGTTCATGCAGTGGTTAGTAACTACCAAAAAGCGGTGCAAGAAAAGACCAATGGTGAACCAGTGTCAGGGTCATGGGTGCTTAAGGATCATTGATGCACATGGGGGGTGAAAGCTATCCTGTTTAGTACGATCACCCTAGTTAAATTTTAAATGCTGGCCACGGTTGGTGTCAGAACACCGTGCATTGCAGTTTGCTGTGTATGGAGCTGCAGACCAGTCAGAATGCCAAAGATAATCCCTTTACACTGCTGAACATTTGTGACATGAGGATCCGAACCGGACCATGGAGCAGTAGAAGAAGAGTGCCTGGTCTGATGAATCATGTTTTCTATTAGATCAGGTGGATGGCCAAGTGTCTTTTACCTGTGAAAGATGGCAGCAGTATGCACTATGCAAAGAAGGCAGGCCGGCAGAGGCAATGTTCTGCTGGGATTGAGCATCTGTGGGATGTGCTGGAACAGCAAATCCAATCCATGGAGGCACCACCTTGCAACTTGCAGGACTTAAAGGATCTGTTGCTAATGTCTTGGGGCCAGATGCATGAGTTCTTGGAGTCATGCCTTGATGTATCAGAGCTGTTTTGGAAACAGAGGGGTGACATAAGGCTGGGCAGCAGTGGCTTTAATGTTGTGGCTGATCACTGTATCTTCCCTAACCAGACCACATTGCCCAGATCTTTTAAAGTAGGCACTTGATGAGATGGGAGCCTGCACTGCTGCCTCACAGGCAGCCAGGGCCGCCATCAGGGGGTGACAACCATAACGGTTGTAACGGGCCCGGCGGTCCTGGGGGCCCCGGACTGCTTTGGCAGTCCAGGGCCCCACAATTACACTCTGCACCTATATATAGCGATGATCGCTATATATAGGTGCAGCCCCCCTCCCTGGACCAGGTAAACAGGGAGGGGGGAATAACAGTTATTACATTACACACACACACACACACACTGCATCCACTAAACTGACACACACACTGCATCCACTAAACTGGCACACACACTGCATCCACTAAACTGGCACACACACTGCATTCACTGCACTGGCACACACTCTGCATTCACTGCACTAACACACACTGCATTCACTGCGGGCGGGGGGAGGGGGGTGAGGCAAAATTTCTGTGGGCGGCCCTGCAGGCAGCAGCTGTAAAAGATGAGATCCCCTTTTGTCTTGCATTACATCTAGTGTGGTCTTAAAAGCGCATTAATTGTTCTCTACCAAATAAGGGCTCTGATGTGGGGCCGTGTATGGAGGGGGCAGGGATTTGGCATTTCTATATATTGTCACCCTCTGGCTTTCTCCCTGCACTGCTGTCCTAGTATGCTTGCTGTAAAAAGGGAGGAGCACTGCAAATGGATTAAGCTTCTAGCCACACTGCATTTGAGATAAGATTACAGTGAGAAAAGTAGAGGGTAGGAGCTCTGGATATGTTTGGCTGGTTACTGTGGTGGAAAGATGGGGTTCTGTGTATCTCTCAGCTTTTTTTATTTGACAGTGTGTATGTGCATACTTGTTTTGTCAGTGAGGGTCTACTCTGACTGTTTCTGACTGCCAATCTATGGCTGTATACTCACTCAAACTTTAAAATCACTTTTTGAATTCCTGACCATTCTCACTTAAAGCCAAAATAGCTGAACCAGAAATTTTGATCCGCTTTACTTCTAGTTCAGCTACTTTCACACTAAATTCAACTCATTTTACATGTCTGACATATCGAATATCCCAGATAATTTGTCTCTGATTTAGAGAATGTTTACCTGAGTCCTAATTTCTAGGGAAAGTTTGTGAAACCCTGTGATGTGGTGACTTGTATTTGTAACACAACTTGTCTTTGTTTTAGGTTGGCTAAAGAAAACGAAAAAAAAGGTCGTCAACACGCACACTGCTATGTTGCAGCTCTGGCTGCACGTATGAACTATCTGGAAAAGACCAAAAAGTTTAACTGTTCAAAATTATCTAGACAACAATCTGAGAAGTATTTTCTCAACCGAAAAAGCCTTCGACGTCAAAACCTCATTCAAGGATCCCACTGCCGTCAAATCAAGCACAGTGGACTTGTTCACCAGCCTTGCAAGCGTCGGTACAATTATTGAGGGAATAGTCTTTGCATGTACAACTCCAGAGGGGTATGCAAATGGTTGGGTCTTGGGCCGCTCTGGTTTCAGAACATTGAGCTAAAAGGGATTAAATGTTTTTGTTTTTTTTAATATAAAAAGTTGCAGGACTCTAGCTTGTATAGCACTATAGAGAAGTCCTATCTGTATGAAACTATGTTGAAAACGACACCTCACATTTCTCTTAAGTGTGATTATACATATATGTGATACTCGAGGGAAACTTCATTCAGTGTTTGTTCTAAAGCTACAAGAGGGGGAAAAAAGCACCAGGTTGGGAATGAGTGGGGGGGGGGAAGGAATATGGGTTGGACTTGAAACATTGTAACAGTTTAGTGATGTGCTGTCTGATTTTGTGCTAAGGATAAGGGGCTGGACCCTGTTAAAGTGACTCTGTCATAAGAACATTTCTTTGCACTACCATATAGCACTTTAAAAACAAACTTTCTAGAGTGTGGATGAATATGTAGATTGTTAAGCTGTTACATTTCATTATTTATTAAAGCATTTCTTATTTGTACTTCCTGTGGGCATTCGAATAACAGGCAGTTCAAACGCTGCACAGCTATGCACACTGGAATGCTTTGAGTGAACCTGTTGAGAATTTGGAATCCGAATTTGAGTTTTTTTTTTTTTTTTTTTTTTTTTTTTAAATAATAATTCACTGTCTGCTATTCGGATATGTTTTAAAAATGGCAACCACGACACTGGTGGTGTAAATGGTCTTTTAGTCAAATGCGGTAACTTCAAGTTACATTTGCAAGAGCTTGGTTACATGAAATATGTTGTGACATTTAAAGAAAAATTCTTTTGACAGTCTCTTTATCATAATAAGTGTTCATCCAGAGGGTATCTTGAGCAGTCCATAAAATATAATTTCTTAACTCAGGACCAAAAAGTCTTTTAGATTACTTTTTGTCTGGATCAGTTAGAATTTGCTATGCCAACTGCAGTCAGGTTTCTAGTCCAGCCCTATAGTTGATCCAACATTTTAGTAAAGCCTGTAGTGCCTGGTTAACATCACTGGGAAATGCGCATCCGCGGCTCTGTAGAGAATGGCATCTTTGGATGTTTTGATTTGTAGTGCAACATTGTCAACTGAGGAAGTGAAACTAGTGGTTCAATAACCTTCTGGAGGCATGCTACCTCTGATATATGCTTGGGTTGACACGTTGGATCACAAAATGGATGCAAATTATGACTTATAATTTTAAATCTGTAACTGGTCAGATGTTTCATGCTTTTTATAAGCCTTCCACATTGGAATATTATTTTCAAAGTCTATAAATGCAGATATTGTTCTCTAAAGTGCATTCAAAGAGCAGCCCCAAACTGCGGATTTTTGTTTAACTCATTATTTCTCGCAGGTTACATAATGCATTGCAAAGGGGTGTGTTTATCCTTTTTAAAAGGACAAACCAGTGTGCTTTAGCTCAGGTGTTTCTATCACAGGGATAAACTTTGGGGTTTCTGTTAATAAGTTCTTATTGCTGTGTGACCTGCAACCAGTGCGTTAAACAAAATAAATTCACTGTAAACCATGGTTGGTTTATTCTGTAAACGGTAAATTGAAAAGAAAATTACTTAATTTAGACTAGAATACCAGAATTGACAGCATTTTAAAACTATGGCCACAGCGTAGTTAGAATTGATGGTAACTAAAAATTGTAGTCAAAATGACTTAATCGCAAAAATGTCTGTTACTTGGGCCAAAACATCAGTTCAAAAACAGCTAATAGTTAGTATGTCGGTCAGTCCTTTACAACTGTGGATTACATTGACTATCTTCTGTTTTCTTTGTGGGGTTTTGTAATTTTTTTAAATTTTTTTTTCATATATGTAAAAAAAAAAAAAAAAAAATCCAATTAAGTAATTCACTTTTTTTTGTGTTTTTGTTTGTTTAGTGAATAAATCTCATGTCAGCAGCATTTTGTAATTTGATCAGGAATATGTGCACTTGCCTCCATCAGAGGGGCTTTGTTATCGTTTGCACTAGTCCAGATATTAAATTCTGTTTCTGAGCTGAATTGCTAACTATGTATTCTACCTAGTAAAATATTCTGGAACTATTTTTAAAGCCAAGCTATATAGATAGATTTTAGAATGTCTTGGTTTCAGTGTGTATGATGGGCATATAGAAAAAAAATATATATAAAAAACATTTCACTTATAACTCTATAGTTTGTAAGATTTACATATGTCTTGGTTTTGTATTTTAATATTTTTTTATAATAAACGGAGGTTCAAGCTGTTGTGAGCAATTGTAGTGCAGCAGGTGGAATGCATTAGCTTGACTGCTTGTTTTTATAGAATTTTTTTTTTAATACACTCTTTATTTTAATTTTATTTTTTGTATGTATATTGTCTCAATCTCCTTTGTTTTATCCGTTTTTGTATTTTTTTTTCTGTGTTCTTATGCCATATTGTTTATCTATTTGGGGGGGGGGGGGTGTTTCCCCTCCAATGTAGTGTACCCTAAACATTTAAAGCCGCTCTCACTTTTGGTGCCTTTGCGGTGGTTATATTTTAATAAAGATAAGGAGTCCACCTATAAGGTGATGCCTCGTGAGAGGGAAAAATATAATTACTTGAACCTCTTGCTTCTCAGACCCATAACCTTAATCCAGGTCTAAAGCTTGTGGTTGCTTAAAGTTCAAGAATATGGGAATCTACATAGATAATCTTTTTTTGCCTGTGCAATGAGTTGTGTTGTGCAGTAAGCTGCATGTTCCCAGAACAGAACTAGGAAGTCCTTCTGTCTTGTGTAGATTTTCTTCCTGTAATTGTCTCGGAGTTTGAGCTTTAAAGTGGATCTGTCACTTTTGGGTGTTATAGTGCAGAACCATCTTCAATCTGAAGATTCACTTCAGGTCCTGGTGCTTCATCTGACAGAAGCTGCATCAATGGTGTCCTCTTGCACCTGTGCAATGTTTAGGGAGGATACTGCAAG
This sequence comes from Pelobates fuscus, assembly GCF_036172605.1. Classification (NCBI taxonomy): domain Eukaryota; kingdom Metazoa; phylum Chordata; class Amphibia; order Anura; family Pelobatidae; genus Pelobates; species Pelobates fuscus. The sequence goes on along the minus strand of NC_086320.1, from coordinate 62,566,741 downwards.
TCTGTGGGAGCTTCTATAGATCACATCTCACTGTGAGCAAGATAATTCTTGACTCCCAGCAGTCACTCATTAGGGCTGCTGGGATTGACTAAAAGTTCATGGGGAGCACTCACATCTTTTCATTTTTTTTTTTTTTAAACTTCAGGCTTGTCCATAAAACAAAGTAGTTTATACGTTTGTCTTACTGAGTTTTTGGATTGGATTCTATGAAAGTCCAATGCAGTCAGCATTCGTATTTCTTAAACTTATTATGAAAAACAGAGATGACCAGAGCCACTTTAAGAACAGTATGTACATTAGATATTCTAAAACTTATTTATTTTCTATTTTTTTGTGTGTTTAAATAAAAAGCTGCATTGTTTTGGTGGATTTTTTTTTTTTTGTTTTTTTTTCTGTCCATGTAATCTAGTCCTCTGATCTTTTGGTTTAAAAAAAAAAAAATGGATCTGTAGATATCTAGATCTTAAAGTGACTTACCCAAACTTTTGGTGGGGAGGAAATCCTATATGGGACTAGTTGGTCAACCTTTGCTAGCAAATGAGGAAAACATTTAGTGACGATCTAAGGAATTGGAAGGTAAAAAAAACTGTTACATTTAAAATAAACCAAAGCTTTAATGGGCTTTATGTTACAGGATCACTATAGGGTCAAGGAACACAAACCTGTATTCCTGACCCTATAGTGTTAACACCACCATCTAGCCCCCTTGGGCCCCTCATGCCTCCATAAATATAGCAAAATCTTACTGTATTCAAGCCAGAAGCTGTAACTCTACATGCTGTTTGCCTCAAAAAAAAAAACAAGCAGTCTGCTGACCTCATCAGAAGAGGTAGCCTGATCCAATCACAGTGCTTCCCCATAGGATTGGCTGAGACTGACAATGAGGCAGATCAGGGGCAGAGCCAGCATGATTCAAACACCGCTTTGGCAAATCAGCATCTCCTCATAGAACTGAATTGAATCAATGAATCTCTATGATGAAAGTTCAGTGTCTGCATGCAGAGGGAGGCGATACTGAATGTTTGGATGCACTTTAGGCAGCCATGACCCAGGAAGGATCTCTAACAGCCATCTGAGGAGTGGCCAGGGAATTTATGACTAGGCCGTAATGTAAACACTACATTTTCTTTGAAAAAGACAGTGTTTACAGCAAAAAGCCTGAAGGTAATGATTCTACTCACCAGAACAAATTCAATAAGCTGTAGTTGTTCTGGTGACTATAGTGTTCCTTTATAGTATACTATACATTTCTTAAAACTCAGATACATGCAATTACCTAAATGCCAGCTCTGTGCAATCACTTTAAGAATGATTGATTTAACAAAAAGATAAAAGCTTAGAGAAGTATAACTCCCAAACTGTCTATTTATATTTTTTACTTTTTCTTCTATAAATTACTCATGCTATAGTAACTGTTACTGTGGATATATATTCTTTCCACTTGTATTGCTACCATGAGGAATTATTGAACTTGACATTTTAATACTTAATTTTTCAGTCTCCATGTTCTTTAATATATAGAAATGTACCCAGTTCCCCCTCCTCCCCCCCCCCCCCCACCCATTTCAATATATAGTGACAGATCATTTTATTAAAAGTATTAACAGTCAAGTGTATGACACACTGCTGCTTCCATCAGGGCATTTTTAATGTGCTGGCATATTTTGTGGTTATTGTGCGTGATTAACTTGAATAGTCTAACGGTTACGGATTATTGGTTTAATGTGTATGCCGTAGTAATTCTTCATTTCAGTGTGTGTGTGTGTATGTGTTTTATTTTATTTTTTTTTTTGTATTCTTTGAACCAGCATTATAATTGTTGCTGTGACCGCGAGTTTACTGATTTGCATGACTAAAAATGGTGTTTTAAACTAATCAACATGTGCAGACTGAAAAGCTGGAACATAAAAGGCATTAACTTTAGGCCCAAGATACATTTTCCAGTGCATATCACTGCACCAGTGCCACCCTTTGGAATGATTTAGTATGTCTGTAGCAGTTGTTCTCGGGGTCAGATTAGCTGAACATTTTAAAGGAGTTAGTAGTTAATATGAGAACTTTGTATATAGTTTCAAAATGTTCTGATGCATGTTGCGTTTAGATTACGTTGTAAAATGTTTATCTTTGGTCTGGGTTTATGGGCCAGTGTAATACAGGTATTTGAAGGATTTGGCTACTAGGCCGCTAGTTTGAAACTGACCTGCCAGCCATTGGTATTTTTTTTAAATGTGATAATGCAGTGAGATTCAGTAAATGCTTTCTGATAAAAACATACTTGTGTGGGGATTTTGTTCTCCCCATAAATGCAAAATGTATAAAGACCTACATTAGTCAAGTAATTAAAGCTGGTTTTTTTTTTTTGTTTTTTTTTTTTAGATATGTAGCATTAGACTAATGGTTGTGGGTTTAATGTAGCCATAACCTTTCATTTTCAGATTGGTGTCTAAATGTTTCTCCAATGAATAGAAACCACTGTATCCACCCCCAGCATAATACGGTGGAATATCTTTAAATTGATGCTGTTCTAAAGCCTTTAATGACATGCAGTGCCTTTACCGGTTATAAGTGTGTTTCTGGGGTACTTGTGCTCCATGCAAGATCGGGGCTGAGCAACTCCAGTTTTTCTTGTCGCAGTTCCACAAGCATTTATAGGTTGGAACCTTTTTTTATATTTAACAAGCTATAAATCTAGTTTGGATGGGTGCTCTAACCAGCTAGAAGAAAATCTTTAAGCAGTTCTAAAACTGTACTCTTGGTATTACTGGTTACTACCCACTTGAATGCCAGCAATGTGTTTATAGGATTGCACCAAAGCTGGTGTTTTTCCATAGACATGCTCATTGCTGAGAGCCTGTGTATACTGTGCAAGGGGGGCTTTCAGGGGCTAGAACTTTTTAGTTGTCGGTTTTTAAAGTGTGGTAAATCCATCCTGGAGTGAACATATACTAATCGGCTATGTTAATCATAGATATATAGTGTGTGAACGATGTGATCCCATACTTGCTTTGTATTGCGAAAAGAAATTGTAAACCGAGGCATTATTTTCAATGGATTTTCATTTGTAAACCGAAAATTGTTAACCAAGTTGTTTGTAAACCGAGGTCCCACTGTAATATAAATATTTTGGTATTGGGTGTGTCTTGTTTGTGACACACCCGATACCAATACTAATTACTATTTTTTTTTTTTTTTTTTTTTTTTTAATTATGTGCATGGTATTGGCTCAGCCTTGCATTTTTCATTGAACTATTATAGCTACAATGTTACAATTAAGGTTACATTTATACATGTCCTCATAAAATTCACTTTCTGTTTTAACAATGTATCTGTCTTCTCAAAAATCATAACAAAGCAGAATGAGGGTCTTCCTGTTAAACTTATATCCCGATTCCTGTATAGTAGGACGTTCAGCTCCATTCACTGCTAAAATCCACCAAGCAGCCTGTGGAGCATATATTTCAAAGCAGATGGCAGCAGGGAGAAGGACAAAAAGCCATCTGTACAGAAACTGCAGCCTTGACCCTTTCAGTGCCATGACGTTGAGCAGCACATGGCTTTCTAATGTGTTGCCTACCCCACCATCTCGCTTTTTAAAAGGGTTAAAATGACTGCTTAACAAATTAAAAACCAGGCTAGTTGTTTCGTGCTTAATTCATATACTGGAGCCCTTGGTGTCTGTCCCCCCCACCCCCACCTTCTTATAAAATTGTAGTAATGAAGGTCTAATTTATTTATTAATATATTTTTTTTTCTTTTTTTTTTTTTTTTTTTGAGAAAAGGGCTACAGAGCTGGTAAACACAAGTCTTTTAACTTTGCGAAAGTAATAGGATAATTGTTTTTCTCCAGACTTCTAATGGTGTATGTTATGTTCGATGAAAATGGTGGTTAATTTTGGCACAGGTGGCTTTTGGCTACTATTACCATGATCTACAGCCATAAAAGTGGCTGCTTAAGCACCCTGGGAAACGCCATCACTGTCTTAGAATTCTGCCTAAATGTCTAGTGGTGAGGAATTTAATTTCTCTAGAATTTGTATTGATCTTGGTTAATTTCTTATATGCTGGAGAAATCAGCAGCTCAGAGGATTGATCTTTCTCACAGTTTTGCTTGTTTTTTAATAAATACATAGTACAATATATAATATATAAATTTTATTTTTTGCTCCCTGAGAAAGATATTGTTTAAGATGTGATTAATTGATGGTCTTGTTTAGTGCACAGTTGTTTATGGCACCTGCCAACTGTCTATAAACTCCAACTCTCTCCAGTTTTGTTAATGAATGGAGCATCCTAGGTGGCTGGCCTTGCAGAGCGGGAAATCCTGACAGCTGTCTGGGTCATACAGAGACTCCACACATGAATAGGATGTCATCTAAACATGCAAAATGTTGTAAACCTGCCCCTTTTCTGCTTGGGGATCTAAGTCTGACTTGCAGGAAAAACAAATGACACATGCCATTTCTGCCCTGCAGCAGCTTCGAATTACTTGTGCCATGGTGGATTGTGCCTTAACCCCTTGAGGACCAATAATGTGACTTTTGTGGCATAAAGAACTTGTTTACAAGGAGGGCTAACTCTGGCACCCCAGGTGTTTTTAAACTATTTTCATAATCTGCAAACTGTGTGGCACTTTTTATTTTTAATATATGGATGGAGTGTTAAACCATTTATATTTAAAAACATCCCTTTCCCCCCCAACTTCACACACTTGGTGGTGAACCCCTGGCTTTGTGTTGTAACCCTTAGGCAAAGGCAAAATTAATGGGGTTAGGGGGGCTATTATGTTCATTCAAAAATACATAGTATGGCAAGATCATGAGTCATACTAATTAAAATAAATGCAGCATAGCTAGGTTGGTGCACTTGGCTACCGCTGATTGGCTGTCGGTGCACATGCAGCCGTTTTGGCTGTCAGTCTGGAGACATTTAACCCCTTAAGGACACATGACATGTCTGACACGTCATGATTCCATTTTATTCCAGAAGTTTGGTCATTAAGGGGTTAAAGCTGGGTACATCCACACCATCTAGTTGGACAATGCTAAAACATCAAGCGGGCTACTTTCATCTTCATCTTTTTGCTTCTGTCTTAGTGGACAACCCTGTTAATGTTGTTAACTTATTTTCTAAGGTGCAGATTTAAAGGCAATTAAAGTATTTAGGGCAAGATAGCAAAACATTTTCCTGTCGTTTTTTTAACCTTAAACTAGAAATTCACTTGTCATTTTTGCATTGGTGAAACACTCTGCAAGACTAAACTTTTCTTCCAGTTATCTGTAACTTTGGTGTTAACCATATATCTGCAAGAGTTCCATTAAAGATGTGTGTGTGTGTGTGTGTGTTACAATGCAGTAGAGTGCTTTGAAATGTCATCCGTTTTTGGGCAACATATAGCCCAGGCATATGTACCTTGTAATTGCATGTCTGGCATCCTAAATGCCACAGAAGATCACAAATGGACAGTGATGGGTTCAGGTCACTGTCAGGGAAATGGGTATTTTGCAAAAGTGTTTACTTGTTACACTAATGCCTCTACTTGAAACTGTGCCTCTGATCAATGGATTACCTATATAATGTTACGGAGAGCACTATAAGAAAGATCCTTATTGTGTGGACAAATCGTATATGCCATAATTGGTGGAGGTGATTGTTGGGTGCTGTGGTTTTTTATTTTTTTGTTTGTTTTATTTTATATTTTTTTCATTAAAGAGAAATATGTAAACCATACATTTAATCAAAAAATGGTTACAAAACGTTTAGATTAATACATTTTTATTGAAATAATTTTTCAAATTATACATACACTTATACAAACAATGTTACAACGATTAAGTAACAAACTTTATATACGTACAATACATTACAAAAACTAAATACATACATTATTGTTTGGTATATTACTTGTTTAGGAAGGGTATAAATAAAGGTAACCATTTAGTAAAGTGAGGAAGTTATTAGACTTTTTAATCCACTGTTCATAATGAGATATATATATATATATATATATATATATCTCCATTTCAAGCTGGAATATAAGTTGGTTTTTGTACTGGGAGATATCTGGAGTTATTTTCGCAGACATAAGCGAATGTAAGGTCGGTATTTGATTTTTGGGAGATTACCCCAATTTAGGTGGATCAGACCAATTTCTGGAGATTTCTTTAGATTAATATTGAAGAGACACATGATAAGAAATATCGAATCCCGAAAGGTAATTCTTTTTGGGCAATTCCACCAAATAGATAACGTAGTTCCTTCCTGAGCTAGACATCTCCAACAAAGTGGAGAGTTAGACAAAGATATCTTGGCCAGCCTGGTTGGAACCACATACCATCTATGAAGTACTTTGAAGAATGTTTTGATAATATTAAGGCAGTGTATATGCTTTTTAAGTACTCTCAAGGGGTAACACCATGGTTTATGGTTAAAATCTTTTTCCCATTGTTTTTAGCTGAAGGTTGTATATTTGAATATGATTGTCTAATTAAATCGATAGCGATAGAGCTAACTGATTTTAGATTCCTTTTTATTATTATTTTTTTTTTTTTTTGTACAAGATTTTGTATATTAAATTCTTATCTCCTTCAGGTTTTTAAGAGAAATTCATTCAGGAATCCTCTACTCTTAAAGGGAATCTCCAGTACCAGGAAAACAATCCGTTTTCCTGGCACTGCAGGATTCCTCTCCCTCCCACCCCCCAATCCCCAGTTGCTGAAGGGGTGAAAACCCCTTCAGTGACTTACCTGAGGCAGTGACATGTCCCATGTTGCTGCCTGCTCCTCCCCCGCCGCTCCACCTTCTGCCTACGTCGGCCGGTGGGCGAGACTGATCCCGCCCACCGGCCGAGGAGACCTAATGCGCATGCGCGGCAATGCCGCGCATGCGCATTAGCGCACCCCATAGGAAAGCATTGAAAACGATTTTCAATGCTTTCCTATGGGGAATTGAGCGACGCTGGAGGTCTTCACACAGCGTGAGGACGTCCAGCGACGCTCTAGTACAAAAAACCTGTGCTATAGAGCAGGAAGTTCCCTCTAGTGGCTGTCTAATAGACAGCCACTAGGGGAGGACTTAACCCTGCAAGGTAATTTTTGCTGTTTATAAAAAACTGCAATAATTACACTCGCAGGGTTAAGGGTAGTGGGAGTTGGCACCCAGTCCAATGGGCAGAAGTGGTCTGGGTGTCTACAGTGTCCCATTAAGTAAGTGAAGATTTATTTATCGGAGATGTCAAATTTCAATTTTAAATTATTAAATGAACACAAATTAGAATTTCGAAATGAGATCTTTGATAATTTCATTATGAGCTCGAATGTTTGCTTCTTCGAATATTTTTTTTTAGCTATTTAAAGAGTTTTTTTTTTTTTTTTTTTTTTTTTACACCCCTTAAGGACCAAACTTCTGGAATAAAAGGGAGTCATGACATGTCATGTGTCCTTAAGGGGGTTAATTAATTGCCATTCTTCTATGAGATGGGTTACAATGCTTGAATTAAGTTGCATTAAGTGGGAATTGAAATGAGTAAAATCATCCCATATCAGGAGGGCTAAATCTTTTTCATTTATTCTAAATGATTCTATCCTAAACCAAGCTTGATTTCTAGAATCTGAAATTTATAAATATGGGTAATAATATTAGCATTATATACATCCTTAATCAAAGGGACTACCATGCCTCCATGATTAGTTATTTTTTTTTTTTTTTTTTAATTTGCGTTCTAATTCTTGGCGTTTTTTCCTTTCCAAAACGTTTAGAGCACCCAAACATAAACTATATGGCCATTATTTTGTTTATTGCGCTGTACAATGTGTAGGCAAAACTTGCAAGCAAACAACAAATAGGTAAATGGGACCATAGAAATAAGGGGGCTAGTTTAAACTTCTTTCTAATCTAGAAGAACTGTATAGTTTTACAAAATATAAAAAGGAACAGCTGATTACCATGGTTGTAATACATACATATACGCACTTGTTTTTAATTTATTGTTTTGTGATCTTTTTAATGTCTGCTATATTTGGTTGCAATATCCATTTTTTTTTATTTATTTATTTTTTTTAAGTTGGGGTTTGCTATTAACACCAACTCACATCAGCCACCTGAGTACTTCTGCCCAACCATTGAAAACATTTTTAAGTATAATTTTACATTCAAAGTATTTAGTTACAGTTTTGTTAAACTCATAAGGCTATATTGTTTAGCCTTTTTGTTCAACAAGAGTAGAATGTGGCAGGCTGGTTGGCAGGTAGGTCTGTTCTCTCCACCTCTGGTAGGTACAAAGAAAAGCTGTTAATGGCAAAGACAGATACTATTCATGCAAAAGTGAGCTTGTCCCTATCCACCAGCAGATAATTTGGATCAGTAACCCCACCCCAAATTTGAGGCTTGTTTGCTGCTTCCCAACAAAGATGGTCCCTGATTTCCCCTGAGTCAAGTTTCTTGAGCAGTTTGATTCAATGTTTATTTTTCTTAAATACTTGGTGAGAAGACAAAACTTGATAAAACACCAGAGTGCTGTCAGTGGCGTTCATGGTTAACTAATGACCTCGTCCACACACTGTATGGAGAAGATATGGCCAAGCAACACAAGCTATTCTTGCTCAACTTGGGAATTATGGAACAATTACCCTGGTAACCAGTTGAATGATCCTCAGTGTCTAGCAATCTCACCTAAAATGGAACTTTTTTTCCCCCTTTGATAAATCCTCTTGTATATTGCAATTTTTAAAAAATGTTTATAAATTGACCCTTCTCTCCGACCTATAAATTAATGTCTAATTGTGCTGTTACAGTACTACTTTTTAAAATTTTCTTTGGTGCAGACTGTTATAACCTAAATTGTTACTGGCTGTGTGTCTTACCTCTGTTCTTTCCATAGTTGGCTTGAGACAGGTTGTATTACGGAGTCTGAGTGGATTATACGGTGTATGTGAGCATTTTTGTATTTTTATTAAATTTGATAGTTTTTTTTTTTTTTTTTTCTTCTGCCTATTAAGAACTTGAAGATTTGAAGAGATTTTATCTAAAACATCTATGCATTAATGGCAGCTGACTTCTTGAGCCACATCTCTTTTTATGAAGCAGTTTGTGTTTTGTCTTTTGTGTTTTTTTTTTTTTTTTTGTGTTTTTTAAACTTGGTGTATGTATCAATTATAAGGTTTCAGTTAAGAAGAAAAAAAACAGCACTTTGCCAAAAAAGTGTAGCATTATATAAACTAATTTTATTTTTTATTCTATGTAACTCACAATAAAACGTTTAAAAAAATGTATGTTCTGTGGGTTTTTTTTAACGTTAAATTTAACTTTTACATTTTATTTTTATTAAGCCATGCAAGTCCCTCACTTTTTTATTTTTATTTTTTTGCAGATCTAGGCACTCTATTGTAGTTTGAGCATTAGCACAGGATGTCCTTTAATACTCAAACTACTCTAAAGGGTCCCTTTTGTCCCCCTTCCTTTGCTGTCCCACTGGTGGCAAGTAAAGGGTTAAGTAATCCCTTTTCACTTACATGATTTAAAGTGCCAAAGTCCCTCAGTGCTGGGCCAGGTTCCTCCTCTGCCAACATTGGCCAATGGTGGAGAATAATGTGCGCTCCCCCCACGCACATTATGCCTTCCCTATAGGAAAGCAATGTTGGAGTATAGATGTTGCTTGTGTACAAAATATTATGTATAAAGTTCAGTGTAAGTTAGCCGACTATGAACTTCATGTTGATATCTCTAACTGCTGACACAACTATTTATGTGCATATATGTACAGAATAATACTACATGGCATTCCAGGATTGGCTAAGCCTCTTCCTGGTCTAGTCAAAACTTGCTGCACAAATTAAAGGGCTTGATTTTCAACAAATATATAGGATATTTTTTTATTTTTTTGCATATAGTTAATATTACATAATGCATTCAAAAAATATGGCTTAACTCCAGCCAGGAATGTGCTCCTTAAAAGGTACACTAATTGTAACTTACACACCATTAAAGACATCCTAGGAAACTTAACCACTACAGTAATTATGGTGCCATCTGACAATCTGTTTAACGGTTTACCTCAAGTTTTTTTTGTTTTTTTTTATTATTATTTTTTTCTTATGTATGATTTACTTAGGGTGTCAACTGATTGCTCTAAGCCAATCGGTGACAGTGGCCTGAGACTTCGTCTATATGATTTTCTGAAAGCAGATGTAGATGAAGACAGAAAAATGATACTGCAGGCTATAACGTTAACACCTAAAGGTAAGGACCTCCTAGCAAAATAATTAAATTTTGAGGAAGTTGCTATGGTGCCTGGCGTGTTCTTTAAAGGCAGTAGGTTCCTCAAACAGGTTTGAGTGCCAGGATTAGTCTACTCATATAATGAAGGAGGAGACTATATATAAAAGGGGGAAAAACTACCACAACAAAAGGACATATTTTTAAACCTTTTAGACTATCAGGAAGTATTACTTTACTGAGCGGGTAGTGGATGCATGGAATAGCCTTCCAGCTGAAGTGGTAGAAGTTAAGGAGGTAGAGGTGAAGGAAATTAAGCATGCGTGGCATAGGCATGAGGCTATCCTAGCTATAGGAGAAGGCCATGGACTAATTAAAGTATTAGAAAATTGAGCAGACTAGAAAATTGGGCCAAATGGTTCTTATCTGCTGTCACATTCTATGAACTGCTCATGTATAGGCTCAAGTGCAGCATGAGAACTACAGTATGTAAACATAGTGTCAACCTGGACTTTGCCATATTTCCACCATCATTGGATTATGGAGCAACTCCATTGAGTTGTAGGCTGAAAATCTTGTCACATAATTACCAGATTTTACTAATTTTATGACGTAAAGTCATGGTTTTATTAAAGAAACGGAGGCTCATATGCTTATCTCTTTCTTTTATTCCTCAGCAGCAAAGAAAGAATACTTAATATTCAAAGAAAAAACAAACGTACCCAAATTTTTAACCACAATATAAACATGTTATCCAGTGGGACCGTTCCTAGAACCATAATGTCCCTTGTGACCTTAAGCCACTCCTCTTCATGATGCCGACTAATATCTCGGCATAACCGAAAAACTGTACGTCCAACTCGGTGCAGAGAACCAGCGCCTCCAGGACGGGTCAACAGTTGAAACTCCAATTAGGAAACTTGTATGCATCCGTTCGACCATGTGTAAACTGATGGTGGCCGGTGTGCAAACTAATTACGAGGCTGTTGGAGACAAAGAAAAAAAGTGGTAAAATATGTTCCTGGACATGTTCCTGGAATATATTCACCATGTATAAATAAACCTACATTATGTACAATGGTACAACGTTAATATTAAATAGACGAACAAACTGTATCAAAAGGACTGAAAACCCAATTTGTGTAAATAAATACATATACTCTAGGGAGGGTTCAACATACCTGTATCGGATGGGATAATACTTGCCTATGTGTCCGTAATAAAATCATGACTTTACATCATGAAATTGGTAAAAATCTGGTAATTTTTATTAAAGGACATGGAGGTTCAAATCTGTTCAACCACAGTAGTGGTTCTAATAGTGTGCCCTGTATGTCGAAGTGTCGATATCCGTCAACGGCATGATCCATTTAACCCAACGAGATAAAGTGGTAGATGTGGATGTCCTGGTGCTAGAAACAAATCCAGATACGTAGGGTCACGTACTGAAGAGGTCTTCTCTTCATATTCTTTGAGGCAGGACACTGGGCATAGGTTGATATGTGGAAAAGCTGGATAGAAGACTGAGGTAATAGATGTCTTCGTGCGCCTTGAAATGTCAAAGGAAATGCCATTTCGGCTAAAGGAACGTGCCGTATAGTCGAGAGCATGAACATCTTAGACACATTTCCAGGAAATTAAACAAAACAGAACTAGTTTTGCCCTTAGCTGCTTGAGCAGAAGATCTTTATTCTGAGGCCAATTTTCAATGAGTTGGAAAACCAGGCTCATGTCACATGAGGAGGAATATCTAGGGCGTGGTGGGTGTGCAAATCTGATGCCACGAAGAAGTCGACCTACAAAGGTATGTTGGCCTGATGGAAATCCGTTCCAACCCAGATGACCCGCTGAAATGGCCGATCTTTATAGGTTTATTGTATGGTACGCCAGACCGTGTTCAAAGAGCGAAGTGAAGAAACCCAAGACATAATTCACAGGTGCAGAAATGGGATCCATGTATTGTTCCATGCACCAACCGTTCCATGAGTTCCAGGCATGGAGATATGATTTCCTTGATCCCGGTGCCCAAGCTCCCGTGAAGAGGTCCAGAGTAGTGATGTCGCGAACACGAAATTTTCGGTTCGCGAACGGGAACTTCCGCAAACATTCGCGAACCGCCATTGACTTCAATGGGCAGGCGAATTTTAAAACCCACAGGGACTCTTTCTGGCCACAAAAGTGATGGAAAAGTTGTTTCAAAGGGACTAACACCTGGAGGGGGATCCATGGCAAAACTCCCATGGAAAATCACACAGTTGATGCAGAGTCTGGTTTTAATCCATAAAGGGCATAAATCACCTAACATTCCTAAATCACAATGGGTATGGATTGACACCTGACATATGATGGATTGACACCTGTCCTCAGAGACCATGATACACACTGACACAGAGCAGAATAGAGACTGTTCCCCCTACATAGGGTCACTTGGCAGATATGGATTGACACCTGTCCTCAGAGACCCTGATGCACACTGACACAGAGCAGAATAGAGACTGTTCCCCCTACATAGGGTCACTTGGCAGATATGGATTGACACCTGTCCTCAGAGACCCTGATGCACACTGACACAGAGCAGAATAGAGACTGTTCCCCCTACATAGGGTCACTTGGCAGATATGGATTGACACCTGTGCTCAGAGACCATGATACACACTGACACAGAGCAGAATAGAGACTGTTCCCCCTACATAGGGTCACTTGGCAGATATGGATTGACACCTGTGCTCAGAGACCTAATTGTGTGATAATGGTAATACTATTACCTATTATATAATATTGGCAGGGGCAAGGAAATTCCCTCTAAATAGATGGGTATAGGCAGAGAGTATGGAGACCGGAGTGATAGTGTCAATAAGGTGATATGAAGTTAAATGTATCACAGACACACAGCCATCCTTTCTCTTAGCTAGTTTCCAGAAATGCTGGATAGGTAGAAGGGCTATAAAGACCCAGAGAGGTCTAAGAAGAATCCTCTAAACTAGCCCTAATCTCCTTAAACACCTTCAAGGGTGTTCTAAGCTAAAGCTCAATCTAAACGTTTAGATGACTGCCTGATTTCCCATCACAGATGCTGGCTAGGAATAGCACTGTGCAAGACAAAGAGTGGGTCTAAGTGCCCATAGTGCAGTAAAGTGTCCCTAGTGAAATGAAAAATAGAATAACGAGCTGGCGCCCTATCAGGGGACGTGTATATGGCATCGATTTTAGGAACCGGGAGATGGAAAAAGATGCTTGGTCGGTCCTCCTACTTCAAATTGGGGGCACTGCGCGTGCAATCTAATGTGCCACTAGATAGGAGTGGTGTGTTAAGTAGTACTATTCCTATCAGTTTAATCCCTGTTATGTGCCTTTTTTTTGGTTTGGTTTTTGAAGCCACAGTGCAGCACCAGAGGCCCGAAAATTTAGGCATGTACACATGCCTGAAAAATTAGGTATTGTTGCAGCCGCTGCTGATGTTTGTTTCCCAGGCAGAAAGTGCCCTAAAACATTGCGGCTTGAACCCTAGTTGGTGGCGGATAAGTCACGCAAGTCAACCGGCATTCAGAGCTAAAATACAGCAGCGTGTGGACCATTTTTAGACCAAGGCTAAATTGCCCACTGTCAGTCCCTTCGGGATCCATCCCTCATTCATCTTAATAAAGGTGAGGTAATCCAGACTTTTTTGAACTAGGCGACTTCTCTTCTCAGTGACAATGCCTCCTGCTGCACTGAAGGACCTTTCTGACAGGACACTTGAAGCGGGGCAGGCCAGAAGTTCTATCGCAAATTGGGATAGCTCAGGCCACAGGTCAAGCCTGCACACCCAGTAGTCAAGGGGTTCATCGCTCCTCAGAGTGTCGATATCTGCAGTTAAGGCGAGGTAGTCTGCTACCTGTCGGTCGAGTCGTTCTCTGAGGGTGGATCCCGAAGGGCTGTGGCGATGCAGAGGACCTAAAAAGCTCCGCATGTCCTCCATCAACAACACGTCTTTAAAGCGTCCTGTCCTTGCCGGCGTGGTCGTGGGAGGAGGAGGATAACTTTCACCTCTTCCCCTGTTAGATTCCCGTTGTGCTGTGACATCACCCTTATACGCTGTGTAAAGCATACTTTTTAATTTATTTTGCAAATGCTGCATCCTTTCTGACTTCTTGTAATTCGGTAACATTTCCGCCACTTTCTGCTTATACCGGGGGTCTAGTAGCATGGACACCCAGTACAGGTCATTCTCCTTCAGCCTTTTCATACGCGGGTCCCTCAACAGGCACGACGGCATGAAAGACCCCATTTGCACAAGGTTGGATGCCGAGTTACTCATTTCCCGTTCCTCCTCCTCAGTGATCTCAATGAAGGTATGTTCTTCCCCCCCAGCCACGTACAACACCATGGGTACCAGATAGGTGACAATGAGCACCCTGGGATGCCTGTTGTGTTTGGTCTTGCTCCTCCTCCTCCTCAAAGCCACATTCCTCCTCTGACTCCTCTTCCTCACAATCCTCTTCCAGCGTTGCCGCAGGTCCAGCAAGCGATGCTGATAAGGCTGTTTCTGGTGGTGATGGTGACCACAACTCTTCCTCTTCCTCTTCACGCTCATCTATGGCCTGATCCAGCACTCTTCACAGGGCACGCTCCAGGAAGAAAACAAATGGTATGATGTCGCTGATGGTGCCTTCGGTGCGACTGACTAGGTTTGTCACCTCCTCAAAAGGATGCATGAGCCTAAAGGCATTGCGCATGAGCGTCCAGTAACGTGGCAAAAAAAATCCCAGCTCCCCAGAGGCTGTCCTAGCACCCCGGTCATACAAATATTCATTAACGGCTTTTTCTTGTTGGAGCAGGCGGTCTAACATTAGGAGTGTTGAATTCCAACGTGTCGGGCTGTCGCAAATCAAGCGCCGCTGGATATCTGCAAAGTGCGCCATGGCCGTGTAGGAACGCCTAAAATGGCCACACACCTTCCTGGCCTGCTTCAGGATATCCTGTAAGCCTGTGTACTTATGCACAAAGTGTTGTACGATCAGATTACACACATGTGCCATGCACGGCACATGTGTCAACTTACCCAACTTCAATGCCGCCAACAAATTTGTTCCGTTGTCACAAACCACTTTGCCGATCTCCAGTTGCTGCGGAGTCAGCCACTTTTCCACCTGTGCGTTCAGGGCGGACAGGAGTGCTTGTCCAGTGTGACTTTCTGCTTTCAAGCAAGGCAAACCCAAGACGGCGTGACACTGCCATATCCGGGATGTGGAATAGTACCTGGGGAGTGCCGTTGATGTGGAGCAAGACGCAGCAGCAGAAGAGGACTCAGCCGAGGAGGTTATGGAAGAGGTTGGAGTAGGAGTAGAGGAGGTGGCAGCAGGCCTGCCTGCAAGTCGTGGCGGTGTCACCAACTCCTCTGCAGAGCCACGCATTCCATGCTTGGCAGCCGTCAGCAGGTTTACCCAATGCGCAGTGTAGGTGATCTACCTGCCCTGACCATGCTTTGCAGACCAGGTATCAGTGATCAGATGGACCCTTGCCCCAACACTGTGTGCCAGACATGCCATTACTTCCTTTTGCACAATCGAGTACAGGTTGGGGACTGCCTTTTGTGAAAATAAATTTCGTCCGGGTACCTTCCACTGCGGTGTCCCAATAGCTACAAATGTTTTGAACGCCTCAGACTCCACCAGCTTGTATGGTAAAAGCTGGCGGGCTAATAGTTCAGACAAGCCAGCTGTCAGACGCCGGGCAAGAAGGTGACTTTGTGACATTGGCTTCTTACGCTCAAACATGTCCTTGACAGACACATGACTGTGGGCAGATGAGCAGGAACTGCTCTAGGCGAGAGACAGAGTGGCAGATAGTTGAGAGGGCGCAAGGAGGACAGCAGTGGTTGATGTGGCTGAAGATGCTGGACCAGGAGGAGGATGGCGGCTTTGAGTTTGTGTGCTGCTTGTACTCATGTGTTGATCCCATAGGCGTTTGTGATGTGCGATCATGTGCCTACGCAAAGCAGTTGTACCTAGGTGGGTGTTGGACTTCCTACGACTCAGTTTCTTTTGGCACAGGTTCAAATGGCATCGCTGTTGTCAGAGGCAGACACAAAAAAAAATTCCACACTGCTGAGCTCTGCAATGACGGCATTCTGTAGGTGGACACAGCATGCGTTGATTGGCGTGCTGTCGGGCTGACCCCGGGTGCCGATGCATGCTGTCTGACTGTGCCACTAGCTCCTTGCGACGACCCCCCCCTGCTTCCAACTCGTCTCCTCCTCTCTGTCTCCCCATCTGAACTTTCGCCCTGTTCTTCTTCTTGCCGAGCGGGCACCCACGTGACATCCATGGATGCATAGTCATCATCAACCGCTTCACTTGTATCTGACGACTCAGCAAAGGAAGCAGCAGCAGGTACAACATCATCATCATCACACCGTACGTCCATGTGTGTAATGCTGCCTGACAGACATATCCCTGTTATCTACATCCTCTGGCAATAATGGTTGCGCATCACTCATTTCTTCAAACGGATGTGTAAGTAACGGTAACTCCTCTGACAGATAAAGTGAAGCGGCTGTGGTGCTAGTGTTGGTGGTGGCGGCAGGCGGGTGAGTGGTGTCTTGAGAGGTGCCCGAAGCTAAGATGGAGGAGGATGGTGCATCAAGGTTCCGAGCGGAAGCTGTAGAAGATTGGGTGTCCTGTGTTAGCCAGTCAACTATGTCCTCAGAACTTTTCAAGTTCAGGGTACATGGCCTCTGAAAACTGTGCATTATTCTAGGGCAAAAGGGAATCACAACACCACAACCACGATGGGCCCTGCGGGGTGGCCTGCCTCTGCCTGTCATTTTTTTTTTGGATTAGTGGTACTATGCGTGCAAGCTACTGTGAATGTGACTGCTGACTGTAAGGCACAGGGTCAAAGTTTACTCAATGATTACGATTAGGGGGCGGATCGAACCGCGCACATGTTCGCCCGCCGTAGCGAACGCGAACACGCTATGTTCGCCAGGAACTATTCGCCAGCGAACCGTTCGGTACATCACTATTCATAACTAAACATAACAAATACATTGTCAAAAGTGCCGTTGTCACTGTAGTCTTGGCATTCTAGCACATGGACATTCTGCTAAACTAGTGTTTGAGCAGTTGGGATCTACCTGAACATTGTATTTTGAGATGATTTATACACATATGCACATATAGACTAGCTGATTTTTGCACCCCTGACCACTTCATAAAATATATGCCCAGCAAACTGAGAACATAGCTGTAGCCCATGGAACAGCGCAGATAGGGGAGTAGGCCTTGACAGGCATGTGGGTTTGTAATAATTATGGGCAGGAGTCTAGTGATTTGGTTGTGGGGGTGGAGACTATGGGATATTAAGCGTACATCTTAGAAAGTGGCCATTTTAATTACAGGCCTTCCCTTACCTGTTAGTTGTTAGCAGGTCTGGGTTGTTTTTTTCTTTCAGATGGCTCAGTTGGACTAGATCTTGGCAGGTGTCCGGGCAGTGGTGAAAGACCGGGGGATGGCCTGGCTTCAGGAGCAGCTGGGTGAGACAAATGCGGCTGCCGGCCCCTGAGCGGCGATTGGCATGGAGGACGCGGCCGCCCTAGCAGCTGAGTCCTGGTATGGTGCCGGAAGTGAGGAGACGTCGGTGAGTGGCGTGGGGGCCGGCACGGAGGCTGGAGGACCGGAGGAGGTGAGCATGCGGCTGGTGCAGTCTGTCCGACGTGGTGTCGGCCGGGCGCTCGGAGAAAAGTTCCCTGAGCGTTACCTCGATGGGATAGGGGATGCATATCGGACATACGGGGGGTTTGCATGGTGGAAGTATGCTAAACAATTCCGCCAGCGGTTGTCGGCGAATCCTAGTATGAGGTGGGACCAGATGGACTTGCCTCTCTGGATGAAGCTGATGATGGCGCAGAAGGTTGCGCCCTTTCAGGGTATGGCCGGCACAGGACCTGACGCAGCCGCTTCATTTAAGGCCATTGAATTGTTCATGGATGCATCAGGGAGCATAGGGTGTGGGGCCTACCTGGCGGGTAGATGGTGCACGGAGGAGTGGCCTGAGACGTCGAGGGCGAGCCCCCTGATCAGGAACCTGGCGTTTCTGGAGTTTTTCCTGGTGGTAGTGGCGGTGGCATTGTGGGGCAAGGATCTCGCAAATAAAAAGGTATTTTTTTACTCCGATAATATGGCGGTGGTTCAGGCTGTCAATGGATTATCAGCATCTTCGCTTCCCATGGTATGGTTACTGCGGCACTTGGTCCTACTATGTATATCATTTAACATTGTTTTCCGGGCACGGCATGTGCCCGGGTTTTTGAATGTGGTGGCTGATTTGCTGTCTCGTTTACAATGGGAACACTTTTGGGAAGTGGCGCCGGACGTGCAGGACGAGGGGCAGGCTTGTCCGGAGGAGATGTGGCAGCTCGGACGTCTTGCTTGGGGGATTCATAAAAAGTTCCTTGGCGCCTGGCACATGGGCTTCGTACATCAAGGTTTGTAGAGCAAACTGGGGTAGCTCTGTCTTCGGTGGGCCGGCTGGATGCGCTATTGTGGATCCTATGTCATTTGTTTGCGAGACTGGCATCTCCGTACATGGTAGACCGATACATGTCGGCCCTGGAGTTTATATTTAAGTTCATCGGTTGGGAGGATATTACCAAGAATTTCTTAGTTCGTCAAGCGTTGCGGGGTTTCCGGAAATAGAATAGGTCGGTGGACACAAGGAGGCTGGTGTCGTTTGTGTCTTACAGAGGCTGGTGGAAGTATTGCCTGGGGTTTGTTCCTCTCCGTTTGAGGTGGTTATTTTCCGTGGCTTTTATGGGGGGTTTTTCGGGGCTTTCCAAATTGGGGAGTTGGTCAGTGCCAACAAGTCGGGGCTCAGCGGGATTCGGTGCAAGGACGTGGTTGTCGGGTTGGATAAGGTCGAGATTCGGTTGGGTTGCTCCAAGACGGATGTTTTCGGAAAAGATTGTTCGGTGGTGCTGTTGTCTTTACCGGGGTCTTTGGCATGTCCAGTTTATTGTGGGGCTAAGTTTTGGGGAATCCGCCCCGGGATGAAGGGTTGCTTTTTGGTACATGCTGATGGTTATGCGCTGTCTTGGTTTCAGTTTGTTAGGGTCTTCCGCTTGGGTCTACAGAGATTGGGCCTGGACCCCATGCAGTTTGGGACACACTTGTTCAGGATAGGGGCGGCAACGGAGGCAGTGCACCTTGGCTTGGGGGAAGAGCGGATTAAATGAATAGGGAGGTGGGAAGCTATTTGGTTCTGTTTGTATTTAAGGCCGGACAGGTTGGTGTGACGGGGGTTGGTAGGGGATGGTTTCAATGTTGCTCTGCTGAGTCACTGTCTAGTTTCTTTTTAGGTTGGGTTGCCTGGCTGGTGGGACACTCATACGTCTACTGGGCACAGAAGAGGGCCACAGTTCAGAGACAAGGAGCACAGCTGGGCTTTCCTCTGCAGATGGTGGCGTTGGTTTGGTTTGGCTTGGTTTTCAGGGATTCAGTTGCAGAGAATCAGTGGAGCGATTTTCAGGAGGGTTGCGGTGGGGCCACCCCGAACGTGGTGTTAATTCATGGCAGGGGGAATGATTTAGGTTTAGTTCCCCAAAGGGAGTTAGTCCGGTGGATGAAGAGGGATGTGGATCGGCTGCGGGAGCCGGTTTCTGGCATGGTGGTGGTATGGTCGGAAATTGTGCCTCAGTTTAATTGGAGACATGCCAGGGATCCAGCTGCGGTGGCTCGATGTCGGGGAAAGGTGAATAAAACCATGCCGTTTTTTTATTCGGAGAGTAGGTGGTGCGGCATAGGGAACTGGAGGGCATGCTGCCCGGGTACTTTAGGAAAGGCGGAGTGCATTTGTCGGAAGTAGGTTATGACTTGCTTAACCTTAGGTTTCAAGAAGGCATTACCATGGCCCTGTTTCTGTGTGGTGGGGGGCACACATGATCTTAAGGAGTCAAGTCACGTGTTGTGGCGGGGAAGGGCTAGGTTAAATGGGAAGTAGGTGGAGTATGAAGTGCTCATGGCAAGGTTTAGACTGGATTAGGCCAGAGTGTTCAACTGGTTAATAGGTTCAAGCTCATCGGTGGCTCCGAACCTGGGGGTATAGGGGTGTCTCGGTACACCCCTACAGTTTAAGCATTTAAGAACTTGAAAGGCGGCCGCAGGGGAAGCTTTTCATGAGGCCGGGAGCAGGCTCTTCTGGGGGAGCAGGCTGTTCTGTCTCTGCTCCCCTCCCTCGCGTGCTAGAAAGAGACCGGGGCCGGAATATGAAGTCATATTCCGGCTCCGGTCTCATTAAGCTGCGCGCGAGGGAGGGGGAGCAGAGACAGAACAGCCTGCTCCCCCAGAAGAGCCTGCTCCCGGCCTCATGAAAAGCTTCCCCTGCGGCCGCCTTTCAAGTTCTCCCTGCGGCCGCCAGCACAGCAGTCTGCCCACCCACAGGTACCAAAAAGTGTGTGTGTGTGTGTTTGTCTGTCTGTCTGTCATGCTGTGTGTGTGTCTGTCTGTGTCATGCTGTGTGTCTGTCTGTCATGTGTGTGTGTCTGTCTGTCTGTGTCATGCTGTGTCTGTTTGTGTCATGCTGTGTGTGTCTGTGTCGTGTGTGTCTGTGTCACGGTGTGTGTGTTTGTCATGGTGTGTGTGTGTCTGTCTGTGTCATGTGGTGTGTGTCTCTGTTATGCTGTGTGTGTGTCTGTCTGTTACGCTGTGTGTGTGTGTCTGTATGTGTCATGCTGTGTGTCGTGTGTGTGTGTCTGTGTCATGGTGTGTGTGTGTCATGGTGTGTGTGTGTCATGGTGTGTGTGTGTGTGTCAGTCGTGGTGTGTGTGTGTGTGTGTGTGTGTCAGTCGTGGTGTCTGTGTGTGTTTTTAAAAATAGTGTTTTACTCACTTTTTTTTTTCCCAACGTCGTGCTGGTCTCTGCCTCTATGACTGAGATCATCAAGCTTGATGATCTCAGCCGATCCGCACTGACACAGGAAGCGCCTCCAGTGACCGTCTGAGTGTCTGTCACTAGAGGTGTCACTAGGAAGCAATGTAAACACTGCCTTTTCTCTGCAAAGTCAGTGTTTACATTCAAAAGCCTGCAGGGACAGGCTATAGACACCAGAACCACTACATTAAGCTGTGTGTGTGTGCGCCTGCTAGTGAGCTTGCTTGCTTGCATGTGTATGTGTGTGTGTGTGTGCCTGCTAGTGAGTGAGCTTGTGTTTTTATGTCAATGAGCTTATGTATATTAGTGAAATTGTTTGTCTATGAGGCTGTGTATCAATGAGCTTGTGTGTGTCAGTGAGATTGTCTGTGTCTGCATGTGAGTATGCTTACTGTATAATTAAATGTTTTACTCTTTTACTCTTTTACTCTGAAAGGACCAATATATTATATTAGAAAAAGCAATATATATATATATATATATATATATATATATATATATATTTATATATATATTACTCTATTATCTGGGGTGGCAAAACATATCCTTACATATTACATGCGACAATATATGGCGCAATGACTTATGGGGCTGGCATAGATTTTTTTTTTCCAGGGCTGCTTTGTATCCCCAGTCCGCCCCTGGCTATAGGTGCACCTTTTCTATTTTGTGCTAAAATTTTGAAATGGCCCCTGGTTCACTGTAGTGCATTACCCCTATGTTACAGTATTTTACTTTGATACTTCAAATGGTATTGAACTGAAATTGAATTCAAAAGGTGTCTCCTTTCACAATTGTGAGGGCAATTCATGCACTGAGTGATAATTAGCCAGAGTTGCATCACAATTCATACCAAATTATCCAGTATTGAATAGGCTAATTCAGGGAATGTAGTCAAATTTACAGATGAATTAATTTGAATAATCTTTTCCTTCTCTATCTGTCTTTTCTATCCAACTCCATCATTGTATGCAAATCTGGCAATCTGACTGGAAATTTTTGGTGCAATATGCTGCAATGTTTATTGCATTCGGCCTACTTGGCCTAGGACTAGAGTGGCACATTAAGGGAGAGTAGTTTAAGGATCAGAGGATCTGCCCAACCATAGGGTGAGCAGCCATTCTTACCATTCAACCCAGCAGTGACTGCTTGTTTGGTGACTGCTCTGTCATGTAAAGGCATCAGAACATTGTAAGGAAAAGACAGATTGGTGACATGACATTACATTATACACAAAATGGGGGAATAAGGAATAGCAACAGGGGTCAAGCCCTCAGGAAAAAAAAAGTGTGGGAGCTTTCCCAAGATTTGTACATTGCTATCAGGATTAATGAATACCCAACAAGCAGAACTTAAGTTAACTAAGTGAAATATAACCAATAATACTAAAACGTAGACAAACATAGAAAAAGTAAAACGTAGCGTGGAACGGCAGTATTTAACATTAATAAGTAGAACAGTTCAGAAGAAGCCATGGCCAGGGAAACTGAGTGTAACTGGTAAGACAAGCCAAAGATCAAGTCAGAACATTCAAAGTACAAGCCAAGCGAAGGTAAAAATAAACAATAGAATCAATACAAATAACGTGCTCTCGCATAACCAATGAGGAAATAATTACAGGGCACTGAGAAATAGCTGATTTGAGTTTAAATAGCCTAAGAAGGGCTCTGATTGGCAAATAGCGGTCAAGTGATGTCAGAACATGTGCACAATGATGTGATGTAGAATTATTAAAAATCTTTATTGTACTTGCATTGAATTATTGTACTAACTCCATTTTAACTTCATACCGTGACAAATCCTCCATTTTGTCCTCCTAACCTGACTTCTTCATTCCTCCATTTTGTCCTCATAACCTAACTTATCCATTTTAAAACTACATTACATGACAGAATTTCCCAGTACATCTAACAATGGACAAAGACTGTATTTTCTATAAAGACATGACTAACTCAGGAACTGCTGACTTTCCCCTAACTCGCAACATAGTATAATTTGAAGGCCATGAGAACACAGTAGTAATGAAATGTTCTATTCATAAGAGACTTTGCACCTGGCCACGAGATCTGAGATCACTGACCGTGTAAAATTACGCTCCAGACCCCCTTGTCCCCACCCGTGTCCAGAATAATACCACCTCTTGGTGGGTGGGCACGGGACTAACCACTTAGTTTTTGAGCCAATTAATTATACTGATAGGTGGACACTAATTCAGACACTTAACAATTAACCCAATTAATGATGTTTATTCACTAATATATTGATAATCAATGATGACGTAAAATGCCTCTTAAAAGGGCCTGCGCACCCGCTTTGCTTCACTTGCCAATAAATTTTCTCGAAGTTATTTTAACCTGAACTCCGTGTGTCAGACTTAATTACTTCAGCGTATATACGCAATTCAATTTTCTTAATTTGGACAGGAACAGATAGACATTTAAACATTTTGGTTTACTGCTAAAAAGTACCATAACAAACTTGGCGCCCAACGTGGGGCATCGGGCTATGTCCGGCCGGTGAGCCGTCCTAAGGAAGACGCAGTTGGACGGAGGAATCCGGGGGGAAGGAAAGGAGATTGATCACCTCCAGGTACACGGTAGAGACTTCTGCAGAGCCACCGGTATGTTCCGGCCCCTTTGATTGACCCGTCCACGTGTCTGTGACTGCTTCCCGGGAGGACATCAAAGACAGGTAAAATCTTGCCCGGTGTCTCGTTACTCACTTGTTTACCTGCATTTAGTCTATCTGTTGCCTGGGTGTGTTTGAATTGTTTGCCTGTTTCCCCTTTTTGAGATAAAGGGGGGTGGACCTGCGGGGGTTTTGCCTGGGGTTCTCTGCTTCGCCTGTTTTCCCCTTTTTGAGATAAAGGGGGGTGGACCTGCAGGGGTCTTGCCTGGGGTTCTCTGTTTTGACTGTTTGCTTGCTTACCCCTTTTTGGGTTAAAGGGGGGGGGGGTGGACCCGGGGGATTTGCCTGGAGTCCTGT
Organism: Pelobates fuscus; assembly: GCF_036172605.1. Lineage (NCBI taxonomy): Eukaryota > Metazoa > Chordata > Amphibia > Anura > Pelobatidae > Pelobates > Pelobates fuscus. The sequence continues at coordinate 62,542,640 of NC_086320.1, read as the reverse complement.
TGCCTGTTTTACTCCCTTTAGGGGCCACGGGTCTGTGGCTGTAAGGAAAAAGGGGGGTTGACCTGTGGAAGTTTTCCTGGGGGTCTTCTTTGCCTGTTTACCTCTTTTAGGAGCCTCGTGGCTGTGGCTGTAAGGAAAAAGAGGAGTGTTGGAACTGTGGATTTTGTGTAGACTCATAATTTCCTGTGATCCTTCTTGTGTCACCTTGATAGCCTAGCTAGCGTCATTGTGCACGTAACTCTGCTTGCAGAGAGGTGGTAACCCACAGCTTCGAGCGCTGAGGCTGGTGGAATTCCAATTTTCTTCTATTTGTGGCGGGGGGATTCAGGCAGGCATTGCTTGTCTCCCGCACCACGTGGTAGTGAGACCTATAAGTGGGTTTTATAGGGGCACTACGGGGTTGAGGGAGGTGACTTTGGAGTAAGCACACGAGTAAAGGAAAGGTTTACTGTTGATTTTATTTGAACTGTGATGCATGCACTGTATTTCAACTGTACTGTTGTCTTGTTTGTGTAATTAGGAGTTATTTAAACTCCTGTGTCTGTCTCTAAGGATTTTTCCTTGCCTTTTCCCTTTTCTATACTTCCTATATTATTATTCTATCCACTCCTATTTCTCTTGATAGAGAAGTGATTGGTCACACACTTCTCACCTCGCTCCAATCCGTGTCTACCACCTCGGGTAGGCGGATTCAGTGACTAGTCTACGTTTTGGGAAGACGCACTTGAGGGATTTTGGGAAGACGCACTTGAGGGAGGGACCCGACCCACCCCCCACCCTTTTCCTTGAGTGGCAGTCGAGCATTGTAGACGCTCTTGTTCCTTTTTCCTTTTCTATCCCTATATCTAGGACGCTGGTATAGGGGGAGGGGGAATATGGGACAGGAATTGAGTAAGCCCGGTAGGGGCTGGCTCGCATGTGATTTAGTTGAAGACAGAGAGGGAGAGGAAATGGTTAAAGGTGTTGAAAGAATTGCGAAAGTGTGTAAAATTGCTGTGCCTTCATGTGGTAGATTACAACCAGAAAGCTGGCGTAGATTACTGACAGAGAAGAAAGGCAAGCTTACAGATAATGATTTATTAAAGACTGCTGAAGCATGGTACAGAGTAGCGAAGGCTATTCAGCAAGAGGGTTGGGTTGAGGAAGAAATAAATCACAAAGGTGTGAAATTGTTTGTGTATCATAATAATTGTGTTGCTGGGGTGTTTCCTCAGCCAGCGCCCCAAAATGGCGCCCAGGGATTGTCCATTCCCAAGGTTCAGTCAGCAATAGGTGATAACCAGCTGACTATGTTCCCCACTCCCTATCCTCCCGAAGCCCATCCCACCACCTCCCCTGTCTGCCCGGTCCTGAATTCTGATGGATCTTTCTTTTCCCCTTCCCCGTCTCTAACATTCCCATCATCCACATCCATCCCTACGCTACCTCCTGTACCTAATCCTAACATTTAATCTGCTATTTCTTCCCTGCATTCTCTTTCCGTTAATAATCCCCTCCCCTCTTCATCCGCCCAGCTAACTACCTCCTCCACCCTTGCTCCGGCTCCTCCTTCTGCACCCACCCCTACCAATCCCTCTCCGTCCCCTCCCGTAACCGTCTCCGCCCCAGTCCAATATCCCACCTCCTTCCCGAATCCCCACCCAACTCTCCTGCCCTCCCCAGCCTGGCCATACCCATTCCCGTATCCCATGGCCCTGCCCTATCCAAATTATTCGCACCCCCTTCCCCAAGCCACTCCCCAGGTTCCGGTCATGCCCAGTACGGCACAGTCTGCCCCGGATGTGCCCACATCCAACATGGCCGCCACTTCTTCCCTTAACCCCAATGCAGCTTCCTTTCACGCCCCCAATATGGCGGCCCCCACTCATTCAGCCCTGATGCCGGTACTCCCCGGTGACTACCTAGGCCATGATTCCCTAGCCACCCCTGCATCTGGGGCTCCCTCTCATCCCCCGGTCCTGACGCCTCAAGCGGGCCCCTCACGCAGGAGGGCCCAAATCGTAGAAATAGATGAGGAAGAGGATGACAGGGTATCCCAGGTCTCATCGGAAGCCGTAGGAGCTTCAGCTCATCGTTCTATCGATGACCCCTTCGGACACAAGGGTCGGGGAGAACGGGCCCCTCCTAAGTATGTTGCCTTTAACCCCACTCAAGCTAGTGCTTTAATGAAGGCACTCCCTGACCCAGAAAAGCAGCCTATGCCTTTTTACCGAGGGATAGTTCAAATTCAAAAGACTTATTCCGCCGCATGGCGTGATTTGCTGAGCATTTGTGCAATTAAAGCAGGGGATGCATATTGGCCCAGCATGGCCCGCCACCTCAGTACAGATCTGCTCTCCAGTGATGTTGATTATCCCTCCGGAGTGACTTTTTGCAACCAGTTAAGAGAATGGGCTAAGGACAAGTTTGCAGATCAGCCTGCTGGCCTTACTGATGTTATACAAGATAAAGGTGAATCAGTGGAAAGGTTTCATGCAAGACTGTATCAAATGTTTACAGATTTGGGGTTTGATCTTACTGACAAGATCCATTCACAAATGCTGTCCGGTGCATTTGTCCAAGGTGTTAAAGACTCCATACGTAAGGGAATCATTGCTGCACGCCCTGAATATAAGGTTGTTCCTCTGGATACTTTACTTTTAGTTGCTAGAGGTCTGGAATCTGCCCAGACCCCAAGAAGACCCACCTCAGCCCCTCTCATGGTGTCCCGCTCCACCCCTGTCCCAAAAGGCACCAAACCTGAGGATGGACATTGCTTCAATTGTGGAGCCAAGGGACACTTTAGAAGTGACTGCCCAGAGCCTAAAAGAGAGCCAAGAGAGCCCAGAAAGCCGTCCAAGCCTGCCCCGGCTCCCAAAGCCACTCAACAGGTTCCAATAGTTGAGGAACCAGATGATTAGGAAATTGGCAAGCCTGTGTCATTAACCCCTGTCATGGCAGTGTCTACAGGGGATAAGGGGGGGGCCACTTGCTACAGTGACTTTACCCATTGAGGGCCAACCAACCACATTTCTTGTTGACACAGGTGCAGCCCGTAGTGTTCTGCGAGAACAAGACCTGCCAGACCCATCTTTTCTGTCCAATATTAATGTCTCTTGTGTTGGAGTGGATGGCCAGCCAAGACACAGCCCTTTAACAACTCCACTACGAGTTGGCTCTAGCCTGCTTGCTCGTTTCGTGGTATCCTCCACATGCCCAATTAACCTGTTAGGTGCTGATGTTCTCTCACGCCTACAGGCCTCTATCACCTTCACTCCAGATGGACAGGTAGAAATGTCTACACCTCTATCTGAATCAGACACCTCAGCCTTGTGCTCCTTACCTCTGATGCTGCATTTAGAAGGTCCCCGTGGGGAAGCAGCAGAACCGAGGTCCAATTTCCCAGACGTGTTAAAAACACAGGTGCCTGCTAAATTATGGTCCTCAGGCCCAGAGGACATAGGTCACTTAAATGTCCCTCCTGTGTTGGTAAAGCTTATTCCAGGAGCTAAGTTACCAAGAAAGTCACAATATCCTTTAAAACCAGCACAGGCTGCAGCCATTTCTATCCAAATCAAAGCACTCTTGGAGAAGGGTGCCCTAGTGAAATGTAAATCTGAATGCAATACTCCATTATTTCCTGTGAAAAAGAAAACTCCAAAAGGTGAGCCAGAGAAGTACAGGATGGTTCAGGATCTCCGTGCCGTTAATGAAGCCACTGTCCTGGACACCCCTCTTGTACCAAACCCTCACACTCTGCTCTCTGGAGTCCCACCATCTGCAAAGTTTTTCACAGTCATTGACCTGGCTAATGCCTTTTTTGGCTAATGCCTAATGCCTGGACCCATCTTGTCAATACCTGTTTGCCTTCACTCATGAAATGCAACAGTATACCTGGACTGTTATGCCTCAAGGGGCACAAAATTCACCAAGTCAATTTGCAAAAGCCATGGGCACCATTCTTGACCCATGGCAAGCTGAACACCCAGAAGTTGTTTTGCTCCAGTATGTGGATGATTTACTGCTCTGTGGAGATGACATACCCACTACTGAAAAGTGTTCAATTAGTCTCCTTTGCTATTTGGCAGAACAAGGATGCAAAGCTTCACTTATCAAGCTGCAATTCTGCCAACCCTCAGTAATTTTCCTTGGACATTGCCTATCTCAAGGTACCAGACATCTTACTCGGGACCGGGTAAGAGCAGTACTGGATATCCCACCTCCAAGGACTTCAAAATCTCTTCATGCCTTCTTAGGCCTCATTTCGTACTGCAGAGCATGGATCCCAGAAGCCTCTCTGCTTATGCAACCTCTCTATGATGCACTCAAGTCAGACCCATTCTGTCTGACCAATGAAGCTCTGGATAACTTCAAATCTCTTAAACGTGCAATTGCTTCTGCCCCTGCCTTGGGCCTACCAGACTATACAAAACCTTTCAAATTGTTTGTCTCTGAAAGACAAGGCCATGCAACAGGGGTTCTTACCCAAACTAATGACTTAAGAGGCCGCCAGAGGCCTATTGGATATTTCTCATGTCAACTGGACATTGTGGCCAGAGGGACTCCTTCATGCCTTAGGGCTGTTTTTGCTGCGAGAGAACTCATTGAAAGAACTTCGGATCTGGTCCTTGGCCACCCTCTGGTTGTTTTGGCCCCTCATGACATCTCTGCCATTATCAACCAAGTCCAGCTCAAGCACGTGTCCCCTGCTAGACACTTGCGCCTGCAATGTCATCTTCTTCTACCTGACAACATTTCTATACAAAGATGTCAAGTTCTTAACCCATCCACTCTTCTTCCACTCCCTGAGGGGGGTATCTACTATGGGTTTATCCTGGATGAAACCTACATCTACCTTCTCTGCGGGTGCATCAAGAGAATGCATCCAAACCTAACATTTCATGAAAAAAATGCACCTTTATGTGAAGGCCCGGATGTCGCCTTCTGTACCATGTGGTACAAGCCAAACATTACCCCTGAACCTTGCTATGAAGATGAGCTTTACCACTGGATTGATGTGAAGCTCACTGCTCAAAATTTCTATTGTGACTCTGAAGGAAATAGCATGGTTCTGATCCAACTACCTCAAGAACTCAACTACCTCTACCGCCATTGGGATACTGCTATCCCACATATTCCTGTTACCAAGTTGAAAACAAGGTCATGGAATGATCTTGGGCCCATGGCAAAGTTATGGGCCACCATGGATGAAACACAGCTACAGGAAAATGGTATTGTCAAATACCCAACAACTGACCTTCTGGAAGCATGGCCACGCCATTTCCTGGAAAAAGAATTCCAAGATCTGGTCATAGTGAATGATTATGACCCAGAAACACCTCATGACTGTTTTGAACAGATGAAAATGGAGACAGTGCACTTACCAACTGTGCATGAGAACCCATTACCAGATCCAGATTTTACCCTGTTTGTGGACGGCTCAAGATATGCTGATGAAGAAGGAAGATACCATACAGGATATGCCGTAACCACAACAGATGAAATTATCAAATCATCATCTTTACCGCCAGCAATGTCTGCGCAAGAAGCTGAATTACAAGCTCTGACTTCAGCATGCAAAATTTCCGAAGGAAAACGTGCCAACATCTATACAGATTCAAGATATGCTCTGGGTGTGGCACATGACTTCGGCCTTATTTGGAAGACAAGAGGATTTCTTACCACCGCCGGTACACCAGTTAAACATAGCTCTGCAATTAAGGATCTAATGGATGCCCTCCTACTCCCTGAAGAAGTGGCCGTTTTGAAAGTTAAGGCACATGGGAAGTTGGATACAGATGAAGCAATGGGCAACCATTTGGCTGATCAGGCCGCTAAGCAAGCGGCCAGAGATTTGCAGGAAGTGGATGAAGAAGTGTCCGGACAAGAAGAAGAAGTTCCTGTTTTTGCTCTGCAAACCCTTCCTACCGATTTAAGAATTTTGCGAGAACAGCAAGCTGCAATCACCCCTGAAGAAATCCAGAAATGGAAGAAGAAAGGAGCTATCCTAAAGGACGGAATATATTACAACAACTTCAAATTTTGCCTTCCAAGAAATTTATATCCAGCAGTTGTCCAATGGGCACATGGGCCTGCACACCTGTCAAAAGATTTAATGACCGCCCTCATACAGAAGTATTATGAAGCACCTGGAATCACAACATTGATCAACAGCTTCTGTAGGGCCTGCGTCATTTGTGCAAAATGCAATCCAGGGAAACCAATCAAAGTCAGAAAAGTATGGAACCTAAGGTTCCTAAATGGAAGAGTTATAAATGTAAAGGGAATCCCTACCTTTAATAATCCTAAGGGTATAGGTAAATAAAAAGACAGGAGGGAAGATTAGGGTAAGGGGATTAGCTGTGTAAAAACACATACAATTCCAAACAACCACTAGACAGAGAGATTCCAAACCTAATATGGTAAGGTTAAACACCTCTAAACTGAAGGGTTGTAAAAATGGGTAGGAGGAAAATTGAGGAGGAGAAGGCTACTACACCTCCTTGGAGGGGAGAAACAAAAATCCCCCAAAACCCAAAAATGAGAGCGTAACCTCCTTCTGGTGGAAAAAAAAGAAAATCCCCAAAATCAATTTAACAAAAAAGTAACCCCCAATCTCTGAAAAAAAGAGGGTACTAATGCTATTACCTCGGCACTGTGAAAAACCACAAGTGCCTACCTTATTACCCTACTGCCTTCCTGTCTAAGATAGCTTAAAAACGAATTAAATTAAACTGAAAATTAAATCCATAAGTGCTACCTAAGTGAACACACAAAAAAACCCAATAGTTAAATAAATGAGAACTCGACGCGCGTTTCAGCGTGCTAACACGCCGTCATCAGGAGTAATAAACCTCTACCTGTCTCCATGCTCGTTTATATAGGGATTGTTGCAATCAACTTGGAACACTTTACCGCTGTGTGTAGTTCCTGCGTGCGCATCCGATCCTCTGATTGGTCAGAGGATACCCTTGTTGATTGGGCTATGTATCACGTGATCGGGATATTTGACGGGTGCACACGTGGGAGCGTATGGGGGAGTGGTCTGGTCATGTCACATGGTGACACGCTTATCCATCATGATAAGACCACCCACATACCCTCCCATTGGTGCACACGTAAGGGCAGACGGTCGCATACTGGGGGAGTGATTTAAATCGCGTCATATAGTGACGCCGCTGTCAATCATTTGGAGTCTTCCCTTTTGCGGCTAGATCTATCATGATCACCGGACGGTGACTCCACCCCCCTCCTGTGCTTGGTCCCAATCTTACTGTATCCCAGATGATCGGGGCTCTATACAGAAGATCCCGAAATGTGCCCTTTTAAACATGACCCAAGGCAGTGTTCAGTCACTATAGTATCAATCTTACAGATAGGGTGTTATACAGAGGGTCCTGAAGTGTCCCCTTTAGTATGCCCCGAAGTAGTGTCTAACTACTATAGTATTAAACTTACAATTAGGATATTATACAAAGGGTCTTAAATGTGCAGTTTTGGTATGACACAAAGCAGTGTGGATTGCACCCTAGCATAAAGAGGGAGAGGGAAAGAAACTTAGTGATGGGGATATTTAAGAGTAAGGGCACAGCTTATCAGTCTCTTTGCCTTTCAGGCTGATGGGTGACAACACCTATAAAATCCTGAGGCTGTCAGATTTGCTGATCCCCATACACAATCCCACACCACAGTACACAGTAATATGCATCTAAATAACAGTGACTATATACAAGTGTTCAACCTAATATGTACAAAGGACTTGTAAGAGATGTCCCTAATTGTATATTACATCCAAAGAGAGAGTAATCACAAAAAAGCAGTGAATGAAAACCCCTCATTCAATCCTGCGGGAGAAAGAGTCTTTAATCTATAGATCCAGTACGACTCACGTTGACGCAATTTTGTGTCCCAATCACCTTTTCTTTGGGTCTGAGGAATATGCTCAATTCCCATAAACCTCAGTTTTTTAGAGGAATTTGAGTGATGTATTCTTAGGTGCCGGGATATAGGAGTTTCTAAGGGTCGCCTGACTGAGTTAACGTGTTCCCTAATCCGTAGTTTAAAGGGTCTAAATGTTTTGCCCACGTACTTAATGCCGCATGAACAGATGAGTAAATAAATCACCCCTTCTGTTCTGCAGTTGAAAAATGACCGAACAGGGAACACCTCTGTATTATTGCTGTCACTGAATTCTTTGGAATTCCTTTCCATGAATTCACACGCACTACAGTGCCCGCATTTATACGACCCTTTCGGTAGGTAGTTATGACGTTCCATTTTTCTGGGTGCCAGATGACTCTGTACCAGGGTGTCTCTGAAATTTCTCCCCCTCCTCGCTGTAACTGATGGGAAGGGGGTAATTACATGCTTCAGGTGTGGGTCAGATTTAAGGATCGGCCAATAGCGCTTGAGTGTATCCATCATGTAATCCCACCCAGCGTCGAATGTGGCGATACATCTAATCAGTTTCTTGTCTTCTACTGATTGTATCTTCTCATCAGTAAGAAGTGTATCCCTGTCAGTCTTAATGGCTCTAGCATAAGCTCTACGTAAGACCCTATTTGGGTACCCCTTGTCCTTAAACGCCCGCCTTAATTCCCAAGCTTTAGTCTTAAAGTCTTCCGTAGATGAGCAGTTACATCACTCAAATTCCTCTAAAAAACTGAGGTTTATGGGAATTGAGCATATTCCTCAGACCCAAAGAAAAGGTGATTGGGACACAAAATTGCGTCAACGTGAGTCGTACTGGATCTATAGATTAAAGACTCTTTCTCCCGCAGGATTGAATGAGGGGTTTTCATTCACTGCTTTTTTGTGATTACTCTCTCTTTGGATGTAATATACAATTAGGGACATCTCTTACAAGTCCTTTGTACATATTAGGTTGAACACTTGTATATAGTCACTGTTATTTAGATGCATATTACTGTGTACTGTGGTGTGGGATTGTGTATGGGGATCAGCAAATCTGACAGCCTCAGGATTTTATAGGTGTTGTCACCCATCAGCCTGAAAGGCAAAGAGACTGATAAGCTGTGCCCTTACTCTTAAATATCCCCATCACTAAGTTTCTTTCCCTCTCCCTCTTTATGCTAGGGTGCAATCCACACTGCTTTGTGTCATACCAAAACTGCACATTTAAGACCCTTTGTATAATATCCTAATTGTAAGTTTAATACTATAGTAGTTAGACACTACTTCGGGGCATACTAAAGGGGACACTTCAGGACCCTCTGTATAACACCCTATCTGTAAGATTGATACTATAGTGACTGAACACTGCCTTGGGTCATGTTTAAAAGGGCACATTTCGGGATCTTCTGTATAGAGCCCCGATCATCTGGGATACAGTAAGATTGGGACCAAGCACAGGAGGGGGGTGGAGTCACCGTCCGGTGATCATGATAGATCTAGCCGCAAAAGGGAAGACTCCAAATGATTGACAGCGGCGTCACTATATGACGCGATTTAAATCACTCCCCCAGTATGCGACCGTCTGCCCTTACGTGTGCACCAATGGGAGGGTATGTGGGTGGTCTTATCATGATGGATAAGCGTGTCACCATGTGACATGACCAGACCACTCCCCCATACGCTCCCACGTGTGCACCCGTCAAATATCCCGATCACGTGATACATAGCCCAATCAACAAGGGTATCCTCTGACCAATCAGAGGATCGGATGCGCACGCAGGAACTACACACAGCGGTAAAGTGTTCCAAGTTGATTGCAACAATCCCTATATAAACGAGCATGGAGACAGGTAGAGGTTTATTACTCCTGATGACGGCGTGTTAGCACGCTGAAACGCGCGTCGAGTTCTCATTTATTTAACTATTGGGTTTTTTTGTGTGTTCACTTAGGTAGCACTTATGGATTTAATTTTCAGTTTAATTTAATTCGTTTTTAAGCTATCTTAGACAGGAAGGCAGTAGGGTAATAAGGTAGGCACTTGTGGTTTTTCACAGTGCCGAGGTAATAGCATTAGTACCCTCTTTTTTTCAGAGATTGGGGGTTACTTTTTTGTTAAATTGATTTTGGGGATTTTCTTTTTTTTCCACCAGAAGGAGGTTACGCTCTCATTTTTGGGTTTTGGGGGATTTTTGTTTCTCCCCTCCAAGGAGGTGTAGTAGCCTTCTCCTCCTCAATTTTCCTCCTACCCATTTTTACAACCCTTCAGTTTAGAGGTGTTTAACCGTACCATATTAGGTTTGGAATCTCTCTGTCTAGTGGTTGTTTGGAATTGTATGTGTTTTTACACAGCTAATCCCCTTACCCTAATCTTCCCTCCTGTCTTTTTATTTACCTATACCCTTAGGATTATTAAAGGTAGGGATTCCCTTTACATTTATAACTCTTCCATTTAGGAACCTTAGGTTCCATACTTTTCTGTCTTTTTCTAATTATTATCGTGGGTTATTCCCCAGTAGGGAAGAGTTATTAGGGCTTTACCAACTCTTTATTATTTTTAAACCAATCAAAGTGCCTTCAAAGCACCTGGCGAAACCCATGTACCCATTCCAGAGAATTCAAATTGATCACATTCAAATGCCCAAGAGTGGGCCTCATGAATATGCACTAGTAATAGTGGACATGTTCTCAGGCTGGCCAGAAGCCTACCCAGTGGCCAATATCACTGCAAAAACAACTGCAAAACGCCTACTTACAGATATTGTATGTAGATTCGGACTTCCAGAAGTCATTGAAAGTGACCAAGGCCCAGCTTTTACAGCAACAGTGACTAAAGAAATTTGGACTGCTCTAGGGGTGACCTTAGCCTTCCACACCCCTTACCACCCACAAAGTAGTGGTAAAGTAGAGCGCATGAATGGCACCTTAAAAGCCAGAATGTTAAAAATATCACAAGAAACAAAGATGCCCTGGCCAGAAAGCCTGTCAATAGCTTTATTCAGCGTTAGGCACACACCTAGAGGGAAGCACTCATTATCCCCATATGAGATTCTATTTGGGACAGCACCCAGACTAGGTTGTTATTTCCCGCAACAGTTACAGCTCCAATCAGATGTTTTAGTAGACTATGTAACTGAACTTGCAAGTGCCTTAAACAAAATACATGCCCAAGTTTTCTCTTCAATTCCAGATCCCGATTTGGATACAGGTACCCACAGCCTGCTTCCCGGAGATTGGGTTCTGGTTAAGAAATTTGTGCGGAAAAATACCCTGGAACCAAGATTTGACGGTCCATTCCAAGTTCTCCTGATCACCGCAACCTCGTCAAATTGGCCGGCAAGAAGTCTCCTGCCCCAGAGGCAAGAAGTCTCCTGCCCCAGAGGAAGCAGATACCGCACAAGCATGTACCTCTGGTACATAATCTCCTTAATTAGCTCAATTAAAGCCCAGCAGGTAGCCATTACTAAGGATGTTAGTGGGTACACCTTTTGGTATAACTCATCATGTACCCATGTGGCTACCTATACCTTTGATTATTGTGATATCGTAGAATGCCCGTTCCCTACATCACAAATTCAGAGTATCTATAGAGATATCCCTCATTCAAAGGACCCATATGTTTGTGTAGTGGACAGACAATGGGGGCACAATTGTGACCATTGGGGGGCGGCGGGATGGAATGCCGGGCCTGCCTGGGGTTACAAACCAAAAAGTGCCTTATCTAAAGTAGATGATCAGGGTAGATCCCTTCTCCAGAGAATGACTTTGAGAAAGCCTGGGGGAGGTACACCAATGAAATTAATTCTTATTATTGAGCATCCAAGTCCAACAGATGCAGACCAATATGTGATGGGAATGTATTGGAAAAAGGGTTCCTACCATAAGTTAGGGCATTTCTACCTTAAAGATATGTGCAACTCTTCTGAGTGGCAAGGGGCCACTCATATGGTCCCTAATCCATTAAAACCACACATCCAGACTTTTCAAGATATGATGGCCATTGCTAACCCCACCTTTGAAGATACCATGGCCGCAGAAACAGGTTTTAATGATGTAAATCTATGGTTAGAATGGATGGAATATAATGCTAATAAGCATAATAAGACTGCATGCTATGTGTGTGGCGGTGCCCGGCCTCACCTGGGCACTGTGCCTTTAATCCTGCCAGTAGATATAGAAGCATGTGTTTTGAGCCTTTTTGCCTATCACTATGATTTTAACAGGTCCATATGTAAAGCATGGACAAAAGAGTATCCTCTCCTAACCCAGGATGTCAAACCCCCAGATGGTATTACAGTATATAAAGGTAATTACACTTGTTATGCTAATTATGATGGAATTGGCAGGTTCTTAGGTAACTTCTCCAAGGGGTATTGTGCTACCTACAGAAATGTCTCCATGAACTTGTTGCAGTTTCACACTAGGTCATTGGGGGATATTTACTGGTTGTGTGGGGATTTACAGTTAAGATCCAGGATGGACAAGGAGTGGTGGGGGGAGTGTACTTTGGCTAAAGCCATTATGCCCATACACATCATCTCTGACACACACCTCATTACCCATGAGTCCAGACACACTAAGGTTAAGCGCGAAGCCCCAGTGAAGGGAAGTTTCGACCCTCATGTTTATATTGATGCCATTGGAGTGCCTAGGGGGGTGCCCAATGAATTTAAAGCAAGAGATGAAGTTGCTGCAGGATTTGAATCACTTTTTGCCATAGTTACCACAAACAAGAATTTAAATTGGATAAATTACATTTATTATAATCAACAGCGTTTTGTTAATTATACCAGAGATGCTCTCCAGGGATTGGCCGAACAGTTGCAGGCCACATCCCAAATGGCCTTCCAGAATAGAATGGCCCTAGATATGATCCTAGCCGAAAAAGGAGGGGTATGTAAAATTTTGCCAGACACCATGACATGTTGTACTTACATCCCAGAAAACACAGGCCCTAATGGTAAAGTTACATTAGCCATAGAAAAATTAAATGACCTTTCTGAAGAGTTAAAAAGGAATTCTGGGATAAAAGATCCCTGGGAAAGATGGTTTGGTTGGATGACAGGATGGCAAAAGGCCTTAATGCATATTGGTATGGCAATACTAATTTTTCTTTTTATCTTTGCTCTTCTCTTTTGTTGTGTCCTCCCTTGCCTGAGAAAATCCCTCATGAAGACTGTTGACCAAGCGGCACCCACTTTCACACATCTCGAAGTTGATGACCAAGATTTCCAAGATCTCAACTCACCCTGTTTACCGCTGCAAACTATCCCTTTTGTTGATAAAGTGCGAGAATTCTAGGAAGGGACCAGCTTAGGGACAGCATCTGTCAGTGAATGGTAAAGACCCCGTGTGGAGAAGTGGTGGGCAAGCCATCATGGGCCACCCATGGGAGTGAAGTGTTCGAGAGCCATGCTGACGATGAGTTAGCCTAATAGGGTCAGCTCTAGGGACAGACTTGCACTTTGCATTAACACCTAGCTAGCGGCCACGGGGTTTCTGTGCCTTTGGGTTAACACGTCTTCTGGTACTAACAAATAAAGTTTTATCTCTTAGAATCTAACATTTCATAGGGGGGACTGATGTAGAATTATTAAAAATCTTTATTGTACTTGCATTGAATTATTGTACTAACTCCATTTTAACTTCATACCGTGACAAATCCTCCATTTTGTCCTCCTAACCTGACTTCTTCATTCCTCCATTTTGTCCTTATAACCTAACTTCTCCATTTTAAAACTACATTACATGACAGAATTTCCCAGTACATCTAACAATGGACAAAGACTGTATTTTCTATAAAGACATGACTAACTCAGGAACTGCTGACTTTCCCCTAACTCGCAACATAGTATAATTTGAAGGCCATGAGAACACAGTAGTAATGAAATGTTCTATTCATAAGAGACCTTGCACCTGGCCACGAGATCTGAGATCACTGACCGTGTAAAATGACGCTCCAGACCCCCTTGTCCCCACCCGTGTCCAGAATAATACCACCTCTTGGTGGGTGGGCACGGGACTAACCACTTAGTTTTTGAGCCAATTAATTATACTGATAGGTGGACACTAATTCAGACACTTAACAATTAACCCAATTAATGATGTTTATTCACTAATATATTGATAATCAATGATGACGTAAAATGCCTCTTAAAAGGGCCTGCGCACCCGCTTTGCTTCACTTGCCAATAAATTTTCTCGAAGTTATTTTAACCTGAACTCCGTGTGTCAGACTTAATTACTTCAGCGTATATACGCAATTCAATTTTCTTAATTTGGACAGGAACAGATAGACATTTAAACATTTTGGTTTACTGCTAAAAAGTACCATAACAGATGCACGCTCGTGACCGAAAACAGGGGCATAGAAGATCGAGCCATGAAAGGCCCATTATGACACCCTTGTCCATAAATATATATATATATATATATATATATATATATACTGTATTGTTTGGGGGGAATAGGGGCTGTAGTGTAGGGCATGTTAAAACGGAATGCTAGAGCTTATAACCCCCTCTGCAAAATGGTAAGCAGAAAGGGTGTGAAAAGTATATTTTTTTACATTACTATTACACACAACCTCCGCAATACATGCTGATAATTAGCCAGAGCTGCATCACAATTCAGGTATATTTTTCAACAAAACCAAATTGTCCAATATTGAATATGCTAATTCAGTGAGTGTAGTTGAATTTACAGATGAATTGCCTTTAGTAAACTGGAGTAAGCTTCTCACTCTCTTTCTATCCAACTCCACCATTGTATACAAATCTTGCAATTTGACTTTAAAAGGTCCTGCAGGCACCTCCATGTCTGGTGCATTATGCAGGAATGTTTATTCCATTAGGCCTACTAGATATAGAATGGCAGATTAAGGGAGAGTAGCAGGGGATTAGAATGAAGTTGTTATGGTGCAAAGAGGTCCTGGGCACCCAGTTACTTTCAGAAACAGTTTAACCTCAGAGTCTTCAATCCAGCTCCCATTACCTCTGCCCTTTTACTTTGTTCCAGTCCAGGGCTAAGTATCTTTTTTGCTCTGTTTTGTGAATGGGGAGCAACCAATAGGCTGACAGCGTCCATGAAATCTCTCAGACTAGTATCGGCACCTGGTCTGAGGCTTCCCGAAGCCTTGGACTGGAGGCGAAGGGTTAGAGCTGAACCACCAGGGATTATACCACACTCTCTGCAGAAAGCGAAGCAGAAATGTTACACACACAATCACACTCAGTCAAACCCCAAACACAATCACACTAAGACAATTCAACACTCAGCCAGCCACATGCAATCACACTCCGCCAACTGTCATAACCACATTAATTTACAACATGCATCCCACAAACGCGTACTGCTTAGGGAGAGCGACGAGTGGGGCCCATGGTTCCTAGTTATAGCTACTAAATAGTGATTTATTATTTATTTATTTTTCATTTGGGCAGTAGAGTGTTCCTTTAAGTTTCTGTGAGCTGAGACAACTTTGTACAGTGGCAACCCTTGCTACATTCATAAAACATTTTTTATTTGATAAGGTCAGCACTGTTATTGAAAGTTAAGTGAACTGGTTTACTTCCTGGTTCTATGAGAGCTTAATGCAAATTCAGCAAACTGTACAGTTTTGCAAGAAATGCATGAACCTCAAATTATTATTATTTTTGTGGGTGCATATTTTAATGCACTCTCAATGTAATGCATTTCTATGATAATAGGTCTAAACCAGCCTGGCGAGTCCCTTTAAGTCACACTCTAAAATACTACTCATGCATGGTTATATATCAAAGCGAGTACTGTTGGGAAATTAAAGTGAATTTCAAATGTAAAGGCTTGCTGTCAGCTATTGTGTGGCTTTGAAAACTAACCTTAAAATGTAGTCTAAACTAATCTAAAAATGGAGTGACCGCTCTCAGTCAATGTAGAATCCAAAATTGGTGTACTAATGTAAACGTATAAACGTTTTTAACATATCACTGCAGTTAGGAAGGACCATGGGCACCCTACAGAGCCATTATACAGCGCTATGGAATTTGCTGGCGCTATATAAAAAGTAATAAAAATAAAAACATTATAGTATTTAATAAAGATAGCATCTATTACACAAATGTAAGGGGTTGGAATGTTGCAAATGAGAATTGCTGGAAATTCTAAGTGAATTTCAAATTTAAAGGAGCACTATAGTCACCTGAATTACTTTAGCTAAATAAAGCAGTTTTAGTGTATAGATCATTTCCCTGCAATTCCACTGCTCAATTCACTGTCATTTAGGAGTTAAATCACTTTGTTTCTGTTTATGCAGCCCTAGTCACACCTCCCCTGGCTATGATTGACAGAGCCTGCATGAAAAAACAAACTGATTTCACTTTCAAACAGATGTAATTTACCTTAAATAATTGTATCTCAATCTCTAAATTGAACTTTAATCACATACAGGAGGCTCTTGCAGGGTCTAGCAAGCTATTAACATAGCAGGGGATAAGAAAATCTTAATTAAACAGAACTTGCAATAAAGAAAGCCTAAATAGGGCTCTCTTTACAGGAAGTGTTTATGGAAGGCTGTGCAAGTCACATGCAGGGTGGTGTGACTAGGGTTCATAAACAAAGGGATTTAACTCCTAAATGGCAGAGGATTGAGAAGTGAGGCTGCAGGGACATGTTCTATACACCAAAACTGCTTCATTAAGCTAAAGTTGTTCAGGTGACTATAGTGTCCCTTTAAGGACTAAATGCACACTCTAGTGAATAACTATTCTGGATTAACCCCTTAACCCCTTAAGGACACATGACATGTGTGACATGTCATGATTCCCTTTTATTCCAGAAGTTTGGTCATTAAGGGGTTAAACTGTCTTATTACTCGTCTATTTGAAAGTCTGGTCACTGCTTTTGTCACTGTGAATTGAACTCTTTGGATTGTTAGGGCACTGGGTAAGGACTATTTAATGTATGTGGGTCAGTTCTGCTTTGTGATTAAGGGGTTAAAGTCCCCCATGACCATAAAGGGGTTAATGTATCCAAGACCCATGAAGGGGTTAATGGCTCCAAGGTCAAGAGGTTAATGTCTCCCTGGCCCCATGAAGGGGGTTAATATATCCAGGCCCCATGAAAGGGTTAATATATCCCAGATCCATGAAGGGGTTAATGTCTCCCAGGCCCATGAAGGGGTTAATGTCTCCCTGGGCCTATGAAGGGGTTAATGTCTCCCTGGGCCTATGAAGGGGTTACTATCTCCCAGGCCCATGAAGGGGTTAAAATTTCCCAGGCCCCATGAAGGGGTTAATGTCACCCTGTGCCTATGAAGGGGTTAATGTATCCTAGGCCACATGAAGGGGCTAATGTTTCCTAGGCCCCATGAAGGGGTTAATGTTTCCTAGGCCCCCATTTAGGGGTTATTTCCTAGGCCTCATGAAGGGGTTAATATTTCCCAGGCCCCCATGAAGGGGTTAATGTTTCCCAGGCCCCCATGAAGGGGTTAATATTTCCCAGGCCCCCATGAAGGGGTTAATGTTTCCTAGGCCCCACGAAGGGGTTAATATTTCCTAGGCCCCCATGAAGGGGTTAATATTTCCCAGGCCCCCATGAAGGGGTTAATGTATCACAGGCCCATGAAGGGTTAATATTTCCCAGGCCCCCATGAAGGCCCATGTGTCCTAAAGCAGTCTTGGCTGAATTACATTTTTCCAACTCAGCTCCAGTCCTCCAGCATCACAGAGCGGTTTGGAGCCGGGCAGCCAATCAGAATCCGTCCCGGGCTCCAGCTGACAGCGCGAGTCTCTCCTTCCTACGTCCTGTCACACGTGTTGCTCTGTGTTTACATTCTGCAGCTGGCCACGTTGTTCCCACTCCTGGCTCTCCTATTGGTCGTCGCTTGACGTAAGCCCCGCCCAGGGGGAATGGAGGGGGCGTGGTCTCCAGCCTTGTCTTTGCAAGTTACGCGGGAAATTCAAACCAGCATTCTGCTATGCAAAAAGAGCGGGTTCCGTCCAGCGAGAGAGGGATCAGGCGGCGGGCGCCTGGCAACACAAAGAGCCTCCATGGCCATGTAAATGGGGCCGGGCAGGGCCTGAGCAGCCACCCTGCCTGGAAACATTCTGATAAACAACAGGGTGTCCAGGGCTGCTCTGCATCAGCCCGGAGCTGGGACTCCCCATGGTGTGGGGCCAGCACATTGTGCACCAGGAATGCCCATGATCCTCAGCCATCCTCTAGCTAGGATCATCATGAGAAATGTAGTCCCTGCAGTGCCCCAGGTTATCACTCTCTGTTATATGGAGGTATTCTCCCTGTGTACAGGAGAATGTGAAAACCATAACTGCTTTATACAGTCTGTAATCTTATTAATGTCACATTATACCTGCTGGGACTGGCACTACAGACACCTACTCTAAGCAGAGAGGGTACATAACTAGAATAATGGTCTGTAGCAATGTTTAATAGTTAGAGCATACTTCTAAAGGTGGGGGTAACCAGTAGGGATAGAAGTGGGATTTTTCTCTTAGGAAAAAGTGTATAAATTGAATACACATACAATAATACACTTTTTTTTTTTTTTTACTGATGAGGGCAGGTTAGCAGGGTTGTTTGTGTTGGGGGTGACCCTGAAAGGGCTATTAATAATGGGGAGGGGGTCGTCTGACCTCCCCAAGAGGCAATTATTGGGTACTATAATACTTTTCAGCCATTTGTATCCCTGGCTGTAATATGCTTTATAATAACTAGCTGGGGGCATATGTGGGATTTCTTCAGTATTGGCTATGGCTCAATGTATTAGTAAATAGTTGTTCTCCAAATCAGCCAGCTATACCATATAATATAAGGGTTCAGTTTAAAGCCTCATGTCCGCTGAGCCCCAGAGCTTGCACTCTACACAATAGATGTCTGCTCCACGGAATTTACAATCTCTGTGAATTCTCAGGCAGCACAACTGGGTTCCAGATTCTAATCTAACACAGAAAACATTTTTTGATTGTGTAACATGAGAAGTGCAATGGTCAGCTTTAAAGCAGATTATTCTAAATAATGGGTCTTCGCCCTCGTTTTGAAACTACTCCTATAATTACATTTTTGTTCTGGCTGTTCTGATGTGTGCAAAACTGGTTTGAGTAGCTTCCATTTTGTGTTTCCTGCTGGATCACCATTATACACATGTGGCGATCTCCTAATCTCAATGCCTGTGCTGCTACCAACCCCCCCTCCCTCTCCATTTTAGTGGAGCTCAGTCTGTACCTACACATTTATATATTGCAATATATTATCAAATATTAACACAAACCTCTATTGATCACCCCCTCCTTTAAACAAGACTGATTGTACTTGCAGCCACAATAAATATAATCTAGATTATTTTTGTTCATATTCCCACCATACTAAAGCTGGAAGACCCCCACTCTGCCATGTGCCCTCCCCTGACCATGATACTAATGCATGTCACACATGAAACAAGAAATACAAAACTTCCTATCCTCTTTTCCTCACTACTAAACACGTCATTCCCATCCCCCCCACAAACAGTTTATTATAATTTCCTCTCACCCCCACCTCTCACCTTCCCAGTGTTAATAGTGAAGTTAAGGTGAGAGCCTGTCCTGCCCCCCCATCCCCCATTGCTTGGTGTCTGGGCGCCAGGCGCATGCGCTCGCCAACCCTGGGCTCTATAAAGCGGCTTGGCGCCAGCTGATCAGCTGAGACCCGCTTGGTGCATCTGCAGACAGAGACTCTCTCCGGTAAGTACACTCAGCATTACCGAGGGAAAAAACCCACCATCACCACTTCACTGAAACAGCCATAAATAAACCTCCCCATAAAAAACATCTCCCTGCAATCCTCCTCACAAACATCCGGTATAACCCCTGGCTTTATAATAAATACCCTTTATATGGGGGAGGGGGTATTGATATTTCTACCTACAGCCATATGGTAATACGGGGGTGACTATAGAACCCCCAGCCTTTTACTGACCCTGGCACCGTGTTACTGTAATTCCACCATTATTCCCCCCAATATAAAGTAAAGCTGGCTGGTAAACATGTGGCAAGGAAAGGGTTAAATCTCACAGGAATCCCCCCTCTATCACTATGCAAGGCTGGCAGTTTTGGGGTCCCCCTGGTCTTCGAGTGGGGTCCCCCACCCTTGTGTGTTCTATATAAAATTTTATTTTTTGGAGGGAGAGTTTTTTTTTTTTTTTTTGCACAGAGCAAATGGTAACTCACCCCCTTCCCCCTCCTCCCTCTCTGACTCTCACAAAGCCCAGGCACAGAGTGGGGTCCCTGGAATAATAACTGGGTGCTGGGGTTCCCCCATGTCCCCCAGGCACAGTCTGTGACGTGTAATTTGGGGTGTCTGTCCCCCACCCCCCTCCCCAGGCTTTGGAGGGAAGGCTGCTGTTTTGGGCGCTTTCAGTAAATTGGCGCGGAACTGGCCCCCTCCGGCTCACACCCCAGCCCGGGGCCGGACAGGGACAGGGGGTACACACACAGGGGTGAGGGTCCCCCAGCCCTTCTCCCTCCTACCTGGCGGGATTTGGGCTCTTTCCACCCCTAGGTGGGGGTTCAGGGCAGGCTGTTGGCGGGAGTCGTGAAGATGGCTTCTTAAAGGAACAACAAGTTCTCCAGGACTGAGCCCCTTCTAATAACAGGGTACAGCTGGCTTTTTAGAAGGGTTATTCGGATAATTCTGGGCAGATTTCATGATATTTATTACAAATATAGATGGGTTTACTTCTGTTCAGGAGGGAAATAGACTGCTATTCTGCAACCTGCCACTAGTTGGTCCAAACTCATGTCATTCCTCATCTTTGCTTTTTATTTCTCTGAATATTCTATAATTCTTTAACAATCTGAACTATTTTGAATCAAAACATTTCTGTTCTTGGTGTGTGAATTTGTTTATTTTAAAAATATATGTAACTTTTTTTTTTAAATTGTAATATCCCCTATGTTGCATGTAACTTAATGTAATCCATCTTCTTACTGTGTCTTCAGGTAAAGATTTCCTCACGTTTAAGAATGTCAAGAAGAAGGTGAGCTATTTTTATGCTAATATATAGGCCTTTCAAATTAGTATTTTTTTTTCCGCCAAGTTTTAAACTTTAACAAACTAAAACAGCCATGCCGTGACCATAGCAGTTGGCTCATTTTTGTAGATCAGATTTGCATACTGAATAGTAGATAGCCGTAAGTTTCATATCTCTTGACGATCTTGGTTTCATTTTTACCATTGTGCCTTTAAACTAGTGTTCTTAAAGAAACCCCCATCTTTCACTCTAATGTCAGCGTTTTATGGTCTACTCACATTAGGTGATGTACTAAGATTGCTGTGCATTTTCAGCCAGGCAAATTGCTTGTTTAGGGGCTTATCCATATGACATAAGTGGGGTCTATGCCGTTATGGACTGCTACTATGCTGCTTTTTATAACTTGCATCACAAGTGACCCACATAATTGCTGTTTGCATAGCAATGTTTCAATAATACGTTATATACATATATCACAAATAGACTACAACACTCCAGCATATGGCAAATCCTGTAATACTTTGGAAAAGATGATCCACTGAAAAGCTTGATGCAGTTTATTGCTATTTTTTTTGAAAATGAAAACCTTGCTTTATTGCCTGTGATGATCTCGCATGTAACCAGAATGTGCTGCCCATTTACGTCTGTGTGACTCCATTCCTATACCTTGCTTTAGATCTGGCTGTATTAAACGCATTTCCATTTAAGTGCAGAAAACAAACTTTACCATTTTTTTTTTTTTGGTCTCCTTTTTATAGTGGGCGCCTACAAGCAAAGAATGTCAAATGTGAGTCTGAAAATGATAGCCCAGCTGCACTTGCACCACGAAAAAGGAAATATGAGGTAAACTAAAAGCACACCAGCAGATTGAAATATCCTTGTTGACTTATTGTTTGGCCTGACTTTTGATCACAGCCATTGTACGAGTCAGAGGTGATTTGTGTGTACTGTGAACAATGCCAACTGCAGAGTATTTTGGGATAAGGAGTCTGTACACATGTGCTTTATGGTCATCCAAAGACTGGCAGAGCTGGTTGCAAGGGAACGCCTGGTTAGTCCTAAGATGGACACTGTTTCTGCACTGCCTAAGAGTAATGCTTTCTAAACCCATTCAGTACGCAGATACTCTCTAGATGGTGTTCGTGTAGCTAAGGAAGGATAGTGCTACCGTTTCCACCTAGCTTAACTGCAGCAGCGTTCCAATTAGTAGCTTTGTGGAACTTACACTGCATTTTGTCATTGAATACCAAGTATAAAACTAAATACAACTAGAAATACCATCGCTGGTAGATGAGTTACCAGGATAATTCCAGTGTGCCTGGGTCTCTACAAGCATCGTTTTCACTCTCCAAATATCATACTGTCACTGCTCCTTGTGCAAATTACTGGAAAACTTCACAATGTAGTAATGTTTTGCCATGTCTCCTGTTCGTTCGCTCAAATGTTCGTTTTTATGGTGCACTCTACTGAATTTGGTCAGAAATTTAAAAGCCAAAACGGTTTCATTTTTTTCAAGTGGTATTCCCACACATCTGTACTTGAGCCTCTAAAACAGGGGTGCCTGAAATGTAGATCCCCAGATGTTGTAGAGCTACAAATCCCATGATGCTGTGCATATCTTTAGAATGACAAAGCATTATGGAAGCTGTAGTTTTAAAACCTCTGGAGCTCTACCTCTGGGCACCCCTGCTGTAAAATATAGCTTTGCGTGTAGCATGCCTCTGCACACAAAGGGTCTGTCTTGGGCTGCCTCTGGTGTTCTGATCCATTTGGATCAAGCACATCCTAAAAGCCAGATCTTAAGTCTTCTCTTTAAAATGGTATGCATTCTTGTAAGTCCCTTCTGCCATTCTTCAACTTTCAATCTTTGAGGTAGTGGATAACACCTTTTTTTTTTTTATTTTCAGGAAATAGAACCAACAGATGAATATCAACAGGACACACTCAAACACAAATATGAAATACAGGTATGTGTTTATTTTTTATTTTTCCAGAAACTAATCAATAGGATTCCCAAACGATTCAATAAAACCTGTAGTTATCTTTGTGGATAGTGCATATTAACCAATGGGTTGCCTCTGCTGAAGAGACACTATAGGCACCAAAACAACATTTAGCTTAATGAAGCAGTATTGCGGTACCGATCATGCCCATGCAGTCTCGCTGCACAATTCTTTGCTATTTAGGTGTCCTATACACCTCCCTGCATGTAACTTGCACAGCCTTCCTAAACACTCCATGTGAAGACACATCTAATGTTTACACTCTTTATTGCACATTCTGTTTAACTTAGAATTTTTCTCCTACTCTGTTAATAGTCTTCTAGCCCCTGCAGGAGATAAAAAAACAAAATTAACATCTCATTGAAACTTAAACCCCTTTTTCATGCAGGCAGTGTCATTTGGGAGATGTGACTAGAGCTGCATGGGCAGAAACCAGTGGGTTTTTTTTTTTTTTTTTTTTTTTTTTTTAAACTCCTAAATGACAGAGAATTGAGCAGTGAGACTGCAAGGACATGATCCATACACCAAAACTTGTTTTTGTGCCTAGTGTCCCTTTAAATTAACGCTACTTTTATCTAGTGGTTGGAAGGCTCTTTAGCCATTGATGTGGCAGCTGTGCACCAGGTGACCACAGAATATAGAAGTGTTGAATGTGCGTAAAACCAATATGCCAGCCAGTAAATGGAGTGCTCTGATGTTACTCTAGATTCTTGGTTCCCACATATTCTAAAAATGAAGCAGATGGTGTCACAGGTCTGAGTTTCTTTGCCCACTGGATCACCTACTAATCTTTATTTAAATATCAAGCCCAGTGGCGAATGGATATGTTTTAGTAGCCCTCTAATACATAGCTATGCAACAAAAGGTATTTTTTACAGCAATATCTTGCTGTATGTGAAGCTGCATTGCCACTTAAAGGGGGAAGTTAACTGGGATATAGTTATCAAGTGCATCTGATGTGACTTTTCATGCCAGAAAACTACTTTATATTCTGTCAGGCCTGCAAGATAGTATTTAAACTAGAGCTGTCTTTCTTAAGACTCATTCTTTATTTTGCAAAGTATTCTGTAAACAAGTGCTAATTGGAGGATGGCATTTGCAGGTGTGCTAATCTGTCCAGATCTCATGGGCACTACAAAATGTCTGCCAACTTGCCTTCCAAAGTGTCACTTCAACTACTGTATTGTGATAGACCCTTGTCATACGCACTTTCAACTCTACCATATACTTTATACCTTAAACTGTCTTGCCTCTAATTGTATTACACTATGCTTACGTGTGCTTCTATGTTTCCTTTAAAAGGGCTGCTGGTCTCAAATAACGACAGGAACTGTAACTCCGTGCATTCTCATTGAAACCCCACAAAAAGAAACGGAAATCTCTCCAGACATGTCAAAGTTTACCCGATACAGGTTTAAGAATCTCTTCATCAGCCCATGTCCTCTGCCAGAGCTGAGGTGAGTATTTTTATATTTTAACATTTAGTTCAGGTTATAAGAATACATTTCTTGCAACAAAATGAACTATCCCTGTGTTTCTGATTTTGTTGTAAATGGGCTGTCCAAAGAAGGCTAGTTTGTACACATGTCCCTCTTAAGTGTATCTGTAGCCTTGGCAAAAAACAATCTCCCAAGATCCAGTGCCAGCTAGTTATATCTCGCATTCTTGACCCCTACATGTCATAACGTATGAGCAGTAAAATTACTTCTTTAAATTTGGGACTCCTACAAAGTAGCAATAATTTTAAAGTAACTTTGGAACACAAACCACTCCCTCTAAAGTGACTGACAAATTTTCATTTACCTACAAACTTAAAACGCTTCTTGTTCTGTCTTGTAGCTGGGCAACTTCAAATGATGTGTGGGTGAAAATGTTGGACAAAGAAATCAGATACCTACACTCAAGTCGTGTACTTCAGAACCATCACTTGCTGAACAGAGACATGCGGTCAATTTTAATGGACTGGCTCATAGAGGTATGCTATCCCTGCCGACACTTTGATATAGGACAACTTTTTATTTGGAGGGGAGGGGATAATAAACACAGGTCACTGACTGACCTTTTCTAAAATAGGTCTTACCTGGTGATTTGTTTCCCTTTCCTCCAGAAAGTCCATATATAAGTTAAACATATGTTGGATATATATTTAGCTACCAATCACTTATTTAGTTTTTATTATATACAAGCGTTTCTAAAAGGTTTACAAACTTTCATATCGATGAGAAAAAGGAAGTGTATTTAAAAGCCATTTTCTTTTTATAATAGGTGCATGTACTTGGCTTATGGGGGTGGGGGGATTGACGCTTAATATTTAAAAATGAGTGAGGGTTTAATGTTTTTATGTTGCCTCCTTCTTTCAGGTATCTGAAGTCTACTCCCTACACAGGGATACTTTCTACCTTGCTCAAGACTTCTTTGACAGGTTCATGTTGACACAAAACAGTTTAAGCAAATCCATGCTTCAGCTCATAGGAGTCACATGTCTGTTCATTGCTGCTAAACTAGAGGTGAGTCAATGATAGTCCATATGGCAGCCATCACGCTGGGCAAGCCTTTCTTGTGTGGGTGAGGGATTCTTTCAGGGCAAACTTCTTGCTTGTGAATCACCACTTTAAAAAGCCTTAACTGAGCTAGCTATACCACCCCCCCCCATGCATTGAGTGAGTTGACCTATTTTTAATAGGCTTTCTTTCTAGTATTTAAACTTGCTGCAAGATGCACCTGTAATACACTCCAAGTGAAATGTGTCATGTCCAATGCTGTAGCTTGTAATGTGTACCACAGAGTAAATATTGCCAACAAAATTCTGTAACAGATGGCATGTAGGCTAATACATGTATTAATCTATAGGAGGATGTCCTACTGTACTAGGTGCTTGTGTAATAAATATTTCTCAATTTATATTCTAGGAAATCTATCCACCTAAAATCAATGAGTTTGCCTATGTCACAGATGGTGCCTGCTGTGAGGATGATATTATTCAGATGGAGCTCATCATACTGAAGGCAAGTCATTGTACAGGTTCACTATTCAGAGTCTGTTAATGGACATACTTATTTGTATTTCCATTACTAATCCTAAACACTTGTTTGATTTTTGCTCATTCTCTTTTACCTTTCTTAGGCATTAAAGTGGGAGCTATGTCCAGTTACTGCAATCGCCTGGCTCAATCTCTATCTTCAAGTATCTTCTCTTAAGGAAATGCCAAAACTTCTGCTACCTCAGTACTCACAGGAACAGTTTATCCAGATAGCACAGGTAAGGACTCCTGTGGTTTTGTTTTTTGCTAAAAACAGTCTGGGATCTTACTCATGCTCTTAAAAAAAAATAAAAATAAAAAAAAAAAAAAAAAAATTCTTAATCTACCTTGTATAAAAATGCATATGCGAGGGATATAATACACTTGACTAACTTATCTTTTAATCTGTTACAGCTTCTGGATCTCTGTATTTTAGATCTTTCCTCACTGGACTATAAGTATCGAATTCTGGCAGCCGCTGCATTATACCACTATTCTTCAATGGAAGTAGTTGCTAAAGCTACAGGTAAGATTGCCAATGTATAGAGGTGAACAGAATTGTGAAGTTTTTTTTTTTCTTGTATGTATGACTGTTACAAGCTGAAATTTAGTTAACCCTCTTGCTCTTCCATTGCAGGTCTAGAATGGGATGGCATATCTGAATGTGTACAGTGGATGACCCCTTTTGCAAGAGCTGCAAGAAGAAACCCACCTGCAGAGCTACAAATGATTAAAAAGGTGCTACCAGACGATCTTCACAATATCCAGACTCATACAAACTACCTTGAGATGCTGGTATGTATGTTTTGCAGCATTCAACCCACCCTATTGCAATTATTTTCTATGTAAAGGTATACCATGTTTTACTAATTTAGACTGGGTTCTCCACTGAAGAGTAAATGTTCCAGAATTCAAAGAGCATAAAAAATAGGCCAAAATAATCAAACAGAAGACCTAGTGAGTGGGAGCTGAGCTGGAAACAAAACTAGATTAGCATTGTAGTGACCTGGTGCTATTGTAGTCAAGATTGCTAAGTTTGCTAACTTATGAGGGGATGCAGTCCTTTTCTTCAATAAAAACCAGAAGCTCTTGGACAGATCTTCTGTTGGCTACTTGGCAATGTGAGATCACCAATTAACTGCTCTTGGCTCCATGCAGTGAACATCTTGGTTTTTATGGAGGGGATTTGTATCATAACAAAAGCATGCTGGCATCACTAAAAATTAGACTTTTCCAATTGATCAATTTTTAAATAAGGATTATTGAATCTCCACTGTACTTTAGTGATGGAACTGAATATACACTTGTAAATTTTTTTTATATATTTTTCTTCCCCTTCTGTCCTGTAGGATGAAGTAGGAGCACACAGAGTTACTGTTCTGCATGATGGACAATCTCCACTCTTAGTTGGAGGTATCTTGACACCACCCAAAAGTACAGAGAAAAATACTCTATAAAATATTCTAGTTGGATGTCTCTACTTCCTTTTTGTCATCAGCTTTACGGTCTATTGGACAACGAGATGTCTCCTGGATGTTTTGGAATATGTGGCAATTTTCATGCAGGAGCCCTGTCTTGCACTCTCTAGTTTGCTAACTTATTTATTGCAGTATTGTACTCCCTACTTTTGGGTCCAGGAACATGGCTATACAGGCAGCTCAATTTTTAAAAGGTTACTATTTTAACAATATGAATTCTGTCAAATTTTGGACTCTTAAACTTTTCTTCTGGACTCAAATCTGTTGGTGGGATGAGCTGTCACTTTAATTTTATTTCTATCCCTCTACCCCTGCAAAAAAAATGAAACCCCTGCCAATGTGCCCTGCTCTAATCCTATAAACTGATGGTTCTACACCTGCCTTACCAGCAAAATAACCTGAAATACATGCAGGTTTCTGCATATTGCCTTTACCCTTGGTTTGCTGTACTCCCTTAAAGTTGTGTTCTGTCAATTGAAGACGAGCTTTCCTTACGGATTTAGTGTAGTCGCCATGGCCAAAAACACTGCATTTGCTTCCATGGTGATCACCTTGTGTGGCTTAGTTTCTAGGTCTCCCCCTGTGATTCTTGTTGGACACTGCCAGTTTTTTTTATTTTTTCCTTAACCAAGAAGGATGTTTAAATGACTGGATAAATTATTTTGTCTCTTATCTTATAGCTGGTATGGTGCAGCTTTCTTTGCTAAGGGGGGAACTAAATCTCCCCTCCTCAGTATAACATTGCATGGTTTCCAGGTGCTCGCAATGTCTTGTTTTAAATGCAGCGTATAAAAGTATTTTGTTTTAATTTGGGATGCATTTTTGGAGGGTGCCATTTAACTGTACAGGCTTAAACAGTATGGAGGGATCTTGCACGGGTGTAGTTAACCTATAAAGTGCCAGGAATTTGCGACATGACCCTTGCAGCCAAAGAGTTGCATGCATTGCCTTTTTTTTTTTTTTTTTTAATATATTGCATTTGCTATGTATTAAGTAATTGTTACAAATTGGAGCAATTAACCTTTAATTTGGCCTCCATGGTGATTGCTTAAAGTGGAAAGTAGCAAATGATTATCTGGCTAAAAGTGATCCCCCAGATGTTGTAGAACTAGAACTCTCATGCTTTGCGTGTCGTAGAGTAACATGGTGACATGAATGTAGCTTTAAAACATCTGGGATCTACTTTTTGGGCACCCCTGCCACAATAGCAGTGGTTTTCAACCCAGTCAAGTACCCCCCTACCAGTCCAGGATTATTACCATGTGTCAAGGGGAGGGGCAGTGCTATGGGTACATGAGGACTGGGTAGGGAACCACTGCCCTACAGCATAGTTTTTGGGTTTTATACTAAATGGCAGCTGTTATTTGCAAATCTTTCTGATGTAATATTTGCTACAACTTTTAATGCTCTGATTTTAATTTTTATATTCAAATACAACTGTCTGTATGAAGATATTACTACGTGTTCAGAACTTATGTGAAATACTAGATTGCAAATTTTTGAAAGAGGATTGCATTGAAGTTGAAAGAGGATATGATTCCACTCTTTACCTGCCTATGGAGTTTATTTGATTTTAAAGGAACACTCAATGATCTGCTGTAGTTAATGATGCCTTTACACCATAAGTAGTCAAATTATTTGACCACTTTAAATGGATGGGCTGTGAGCTAGGATGGCTGTGCAGAACTTGGCTCATTCACTGAGGGTGCTCAGGTGACTTTCAGCCAATGAGCTGGCATTGCATGAATTGGCTCAGTGGAGTTAAACAGTCTGCAGGTGCTTTTAGCTTCACAGGAGCCTGTGACCAGTGGATCCTACATAAAATTTTAACTTTTTTTTTTTTTTTTTTTTTTTTTTTTTTTTTTAAATGGTTTTACTACTTATCCTGGGAGTGTGCTAGGATGATGCCTGTGTGTGGGTTTTTTGTTTTTTAAACTGGGATCTGTAGGGAAGTTTGACAAGAAAACTGTCCACCTAAAAGTGTGCTTTTACCTGTTTAGTTGATAACCTGTTGCATTTTTAAATTACTGTTAAAATCCAGTTCTAGGCAGTGTCCATCTGTTAAACAGTCAGTGTCTTAGTCTTGCTAAAGCACCTCATGTAACCTTAAGATCTTGGCTCTGTTAGTGTATGATAAATTAACAATGAGCATGTTTTTATTGTGTTATAGCTTTATTTTAAGCTACTATTGAAGTCAAAGCTGCAAGTTTTGGGATGAAATTTAATTGAAACTGTGAAACCCTATTGCAAATAAAAGGTTAATGAAATCTACCAGCTTAGGGTGGTCTTGCCCTGATTGCAGGTTTTATTTTTTTGGTTCACCACCCAGCAGATGCTTAAAGTATTCATGTGGCATTCCAAACTTTTTTTTTTTTCTTCCCTTAGTGCTTTTGTTAGCAAAACTTTTAATTGTGACAAATGGTAACTTTATTTTATTTTTGCCCTGGCTTCACACTGCCAAATGGTTTTTAGACTCAAATGTTCTGTACAATATGTAAATATGTTCTGTAAATGTATACTTTACCTCTAGGAGGAATACCGTGTGCACAAATGTAAATATGTATTAAAGTAAACATGATGTTTTATTTTGGTCTCTTGTAAATTTCTATAAATACTGTACAGGGGCTGGTGCCATTAGCTTCAGAAATAGAGCTTGCCCATTGCTTGGAGAAACTTCTTCTTCCGTCTCTGAGCAGCGAGTTGCAGCACCTCCTCTGGGTTACTGGAATTCAGCTCAGTCTGCCCAATGGCTTTAATCTAGGAAGACAAAAGGAGATGAATGACCACTGGAACCCAATGACTTCTACCATTTCATTAACATAACCATATATTAAATACTACTAATGCTCTCTTGCACTTGAAGTAATAGCTCTTAACCAGATAGAATCTTCACAAAGTGGGAAGATAATGGATTGATTTCGAACTAAGTAATGAGTTACACCCCCCCCCCCCCCCCCCCACCCCACAGAGTTATTAAAATTCTCTGCCATGTCTCGTCACTAACATGCAGCTAATAAGTTGGGTTTGCCCATACCTGGATTGTCCTTTTTAAACTAGAGCCAATTTTGCAGCTTGGAGATCTTACTCAAACAAGGGTATAAGAGTGGTATAAAATACAGTGGTTGCCAATTCATTCCACAAAACTTACCAATTGTCCAAGATTTAAGCATTTTCAGTTTAAATGGAGATACTGACAATCAGAACATGCGAGAGACCCAATATTTTTATATAAAGAATCCGTAGGTTATGGGCACAGGTTTGTATTTGGGTTGTAATGCAATTGTTTAACTGTTTGCTTTTCCAACTGATATGAGTTGGAGCAAAAAGGGAAACCCTTCAAGCTAGGATAGAAGTAAAATAAAAAATCCTACCCACTCAAAACAGTAACCAATACCCATTGAAATTAAATATAGACTACTGTAGTGCCCCGTTAGCAAATAATAACTTTTATATAAACATACACACACACCTGGCTATTAAATTTTTTAGCTTTGTACTCACTGCTATTTGCCTTTTATCCATCTCTCCTCTTTTATGGTGAAGATCTGAAATCGAGTTAAAGTAAAACTGGATATGCTATGTCAGTGCCCACTAATAATACAAAAAAGATGCCCTTTATATTTTAGAACACAACTGTTCTATGACTTGGGCATCAGTCCTGTCTTGTAATGCCATATGCAGATTTAACCTAAGAACTAAAAATAGTAAATTAAACTATTGCCATGTTGTAAGGTCCAGGAAAGGGGGGATATTTACAATAAATTAGACCATTACACAGGAACAATAAGAAGATGAGGATCCCGATCAAACAAGCTTACTCTAGATGAGGTAGGGTACAAACACACAGTAGGGCAGCAATAGTGATAGTCACCAAACAAGGTGGAAAAGTAGCAGAGCTGGAGGTGAGTCAAGTGTGACTCTAGGAGAGCAAGAGCCAGATTTGGATAAGTATAGATATGTTACTCTGGAATTCCATAACCATTTCTGAACAGATGTGTTTGGAAGGCCTTAAACAATTTAAGACTAGGGGAGAGTTTGATGAGGGTAAGCTGGCTGTTCCGAAGGGAGCCGCCTGTGATAAGTCCTGCAAGCGCGAGTTAGCCGTAACTAGAATTTGTGTACCTCTTTAGGCATTCTATTAAACCTATATATGATTACTTGTTTTACTTCCTATGACCTTAAGATCAGTTGGTGACTGTACAATCTGAAGTGCACAAGGAAAACAGTCACTTCTAGCACACACCATTGAATAAAACTTTACAAGTCACCTTTAACCTGTGTTAACCTTTTTGATATAATGCTTTATTTTCTTTTAAAATGAATATCAAATGGCTTAGCCAGTTCTGTTTAGGCACTACCCGGACAGGCAACATGGCTGAAGATTGGACATCTTGCTGTGGCTGCTCAAAACTGATTATCATAGTTGCAATCTAATCCTTTCCCATAGGGAAGCAGGCTAGTGTGGATGAGTGGCAAATTACCAAACTGCACCAACATTTGAATGAAAACAGAGTCTGACCAGCAGTTCTCACAGGGGAAGCAGCCAGGGTGACAACCACTGGAGGTGTGTTTAACTCCTTCAGGACTGAGTCAATAGTACACGTTCTGATCAAAACGTAAACAAAAACTGGAATTTGCGCTATATGTTTGTTCAACCGTAATTCACTGCTGTCACATTAAGTGCACCCACACTTATTTTATATCATTTTTTTCAGGAGAAACAGGGCTTTCATTTCATATAAAATATTTAAATCTGAAACAATTTATTATGAATAAAATTAAAACTTTTTTTTTTTTTAATTTGTAGTTCCGCCTCACATTTTAGCTGTAAATGTCAATACTGTTATGTGCATTTTTGTGCAGTAAAACCTATTTGTAATCAGCGATGTCTCACGAGTACAACAGTACCCCCCATTAACAGGTTTTATGGTGTTTTGGAAAGTTACAGGGTCAAATATAGAACGTTCCATTTTCAAATTGAAATTTGCCAGATTGGTAATGTTACCTTTGAGACGGTGTGGTAGCCCAGGAATGAGAATTACCCCCATAATGGCATACCATTTGAAAAAGTAGACAACCCAAGGTATTGAACGTGGGGTATGTTTAGTCTTTTTTTAGTAGCCACTTAGTCACAAACACTGGCCAAAGTTAGCGTTCATATTTGTTTTTGTGTTAAAAAAGCAAAAAACTAATATTTGGCCAGTGTTTGTGACTAATTGGCTACTAAAAATGACTGGACATACCCCATTTGCAATACCTTGGGTTGTCTACTTTTGCAAATGGTATGCCATCATGGGGGTAATTCTTATTTCTGGGCTACCATACGGTCTCAAAGGCAACATAACTAATCTGGCAAATTTCAATGTAAAAAAAAAAAATGAAATGCAAGCCTTATATGTGACTCTCTAACTTTCCAAAACACCATAAAACCTGTACATGGGGGGAACTGTTATTCTCGGGAGATTTAACTAAACACAAATATTAGTGTTTTAAAACAGTAAAACATATTACAACAATAATATAGTCCATAAAAGTGCCGTTTGTAAAAAATGCAAAAAAACGTCACTTTTACTTAAAATATAATCGTTGTAATACAATTTACCATTTTTTTTTTTTTTTTTTTTTTTGGGATTTTTCAAATTTGTATTAATAAGTAATCACCACCTCTACATCAACGTTTCGACCCTTCTGGGCCTTTATCAAGACAATGACAGTGCCAAAACAATGCCTATATATACAGTGAAACTAAATGTATAACTTACCCCATCTGTGCGAAAAGTTTTCTATCCACTTCCGTGTTTCGTGATTGTGCGCATGCGTATGAACGTGTATCCGTGCGTACACATTCTTTTGGCTATTATAGATTTTGATTTATAGTATGGTGGTACGTATGTCACACTATCTAGGTTAATTTTAGGACCGAGGTTGGTTGTTTTTTTTTTTTGTAAATCTTTATTTTATTTGTGTTTATTTGTGTGTATAAATGCCTACCTTGCCACAACAGCAGGTGTAGGCTAGTGTACAAACATATCATAACATAGGCATTGCAAGAAATGGCATCGCATACTTTGCATGAAAGATACCATAATGTGGTACAAGTCGATAAGTACAGTGAAAGTAACTATACACAAATTTTGTTTTTTAGTGGGCTAGAGCGTTATAACGAGTTATCTCTAGTATAACTGGGGGAATGCCAGACTAGAAGTGGCATTGCCAATGTCGTGGGGAGTAGGCTAAGTCGGTTTGGGTGCCTCTCTGCCTGGCTAGAGGTTCACCTTCTATACCTAGTGGCTTCGTAGGTCGGAGCCGTGGTGTCTATGTGGTCTTACGGACCTGTCTAAGGTTAACATGTGTCTATGTGTCAGGTTCTCGGGATGATATAGAGCGCTCCATGATGTGTCGTGCTCTTTTACCCTGGGGCACTCAGGGGGGGGGGGGTTGTTATAGGCGCATCACAGAGCTGCCGCCTTGTGGCTAAGGCCTGTTAGAGAGAGTGGTAATGGTGAAATGTATGCGGGCTTCAAAACAGAATTAAAACATGAACTTAAGGTATAACTTGAATGTTATTTTAGTGGAAGAAGTTCAGGTAAGTCTCTTATCCCTTCCCGGCTCAGGCGTGGGTTTGGCTGTGGCCGCTCTTGCGGGTGCATGTCCTTGGGAGGTGATGCGTTGCTGTGGAATGCCCAGTGCCGTCAGCAGGGCCGAAATTTCGGCCGGATCTGTGGCCTTGTATGATTTGTCCTCTTTAGTGACCCATATTGATCGCGGTGTCGCCCATCTGTAGGGCAGTTTCTCGTTTTGTAGGATTTTCGTGAGGGGTTGCATTGATTTCCTCCACATCAAGGTGGCTCTGCTTAAATCTTGGAAGAGAGAGAGTTGGCATTGCTCAAATTCGTAGGGTGTCTGTCCCTTCAGAGCTTGTAGGATTCCCCTCTTGTCTGTGAGGGATTGACATCGCAGAATGACATCTCGGGGCGCTGTTACTGGGGCCTGGGGGGATTTGGTGATCCTGTATACCCCATCGAAGTTAAAGTATTTGGCTTGTTTTGCCGGTAGTAGGGAGGCCACCAACCTCCGGATAAAGTGTGGTAGTTCGTCTAGTGGGATAGTTTCCAGGACCCCCCTTATCTTAATATTCTTCCTGCGCCCCCTATCGTCTAAGATATTTACTTGCCTGTTTGTTTCTGTCTGTGAGGCCTGTAATTGTTGTACCCGTTCGCCCAGCTCCTTCAGACCTTGCTTAAGGTCGAGCACCTCCTCTTCTGTTGCTTGGGTGCGTGCGGTGACGGCCTGTACCTCCGTGGTAAGTACCGCCAGGTCTGCTTCCCACATTCTCCGAAGGTTGTGCTGGAGGTTGGTGAGCATATCTTTTATCTCCTGTTTGGTTGCAGGGGCTGCATCATGTGTGTGTGAGGCGCTCCCTGAGACTGGTGCTGGGTTCCGAGGAGAGGCCCCTCCGCCCGACCATGAGGGTGATGAGTCCCTCGAGCAGGAGATTTCCCTCTGTGTAGGGGCCAGCGTTGGAGGCTGCAGCATGAGGCCGATGTCTCGCTGTGTCTTGGAATCGGTTGCCGGCTGCTTTTGTGATTTCCTCCCCATGTCTCCCTCAGTCGATGTAGTTGGTAGGAGCGTGGACAGGCTGAGGTCACTCCACGTCGGGTAGCCCCCTTGGTACGCAAGGGCCTGGTCTTTCACGCGGTAGGCCTTTGGGCCGCGGCTGCGGGTTTTTTTGCCCGGCGAAATGAAAAAAGGCATCGGCTGCTGCAGTGTATTGTTCTGCAAACGGAGCTGCCCCCAGTTTCTGGTTCGAAGGTATGATGCCGTCGTTATTCGCCGATTAAGAGGGTAGATCGCCGGAGCGGTGTGCAAGTGCGACCACTCTGTTGCGCTGCTAGGCTCCGCCCCCCCAATTTACCAGTTTTAAACACTAATATTTAAGTTCAGCGAAGTCTACCGAGTAAAACAGTACCCCCCTATATACAGGTTTTATGGTGTCTTGGAGAGTTACAGGGTCAAATATAGTGCTTGCAAATTAAATTCTCTGCACTTTCTCCCTGTGTTGTCAGGCATGTCAATCAAATGACATAATTATGTTAAAAAATTACTTACTTAAATATACACGTAGAATTTTAATATATGCATTTATAGGTATTTAAATTCTACGTGTATACCAATGTAATCTTTTAAGTAATTATATGTATTTATCTCTCTCTCTCTATATATATATATATATATATATATATATATATATATATATATTTGCGGTTATTTGTATTTTATATATAGATGGATATATATAGAATGTCATTGTAAGTGTATTCTGTTTCCAATATATATATATATTAATAACAAAATACAGTTAGAATGAAATTACGAATATGTAATTTGAATATGAATATCATTTATTTTAAATTTTGTTTCAATATTTTATTTATTTAATTTTATTTATTATTGTAATTATACGTGTATATATAATATATATATGTAGATCTATTAAATATATGTAACGTCATTAAGTGTATTTTTATACTAATATATATATACTAATTAATAATAAAATACATTACGTATGACGCTACATATATATAATATATGTACATATTATATATATAAAAAGGCATTTAATTTATTTTATAACATGGTAATTTTGTTTTTTTTTTTACACTACCTACCAGCAGGGGGACTGTCTAATATTTTAGACAGCCCCCCTGCTGGCAGATCCACAGCCAGCTATAGGGGGCCATGTGATCGCTCTTTGAGAGTGATCACATGGCCCCCGGGGGCCTCATTTGCCGGAGGGGGGCTGCCTGGGCTCTCAGGCAGCCCCCCAGAAGAGGATCGCCTCTTTAAAAAGCCCTTTAAAGCCGCGACGGCATAGAACGCTGTAACGGCGTTAAGGGGTTAATTCTGCAATGAAAAGATTGCAATTTCTACAAAAATGTTTTACACTGCAGAGTTAAAGAGACACTATAGTGCCCCTCAGCAGAGGCAACCCATTGGTTAATATGCACTATCCACAAAGAAAACTACAGGTTTTATTGAAACGTTTGGGAATCCTATTGATTAGTTTATGACAGAGTTAAATCACTTTGCTTATGCTGCACTAATCACACCTCATGCATGTGACTTGCACAGCCTTCCTAAGCACTTCCTGTAAAGAGTCATCTAATGTTTACACTTTCTTTATTGCAAATTCTGTTTAATTTAGAATTTCTTATCTCCTGCTCTGTTAGTAGATTGCTAAACAATGCAGGAACCTCCTGATTAAAGTACAATTTAGAGAGCATGAGATACAAACGTTTAAAGAAAGTTACGTACATCTGATTGAAAATTAAACTATTTTTAATTCCATGCAGGCTGTGTCAGTCATAGACATTAGAGATGTGGCTAGGACTGCATAAATAAAAACAAAGGTGATTTAACTACTAAAGGGCAGAGAATTGAGCAGTGAGACTGCAGGGGCATGATTAATACACCGAAACTGCTTCATTAAGCTGAAGTTGTTTTGATGCCTGTAGAGACCCTTTAATTTACTGGTTTTGGTGTTTAGTTCATGCCCCTGGAGTCTCACAGTTCCACTCTGCCATTTAAGAGTTAAATCACTTTGGCCTTTGCTCATGCAGCCCAAGCTATACCTCACCTGGCTGTGACTACATCCTACATGAAAAACGGTTTCCACTTTTAGTCGGATCTGACAAGCACAGTGTGGTTACCTAAGGTTTTATTATTACTACCATTATTGGCATTTATTTAGCACCAACTTATTCCACAGTGCTGTACAATATTATAAAGGGGGGAAATAAACCATACATGAGACAATTACAGAATGAATTACAGGAACAATAAATTGACCAGGACCCTACTATTTAAAAAAAAAAAAAAAAAAAAAAAAAAAGCTTACAATCTAGAGGAGGTGGAATGTAAAAACACAATAGGAAGGGCAGCGTGGAGAATAGCAAAAAAGCAGCAACGTGGGAAAGTAGCAGAAAAGGAGGTCCATAAGCTTTTTTGTAAATATGGGTCTTGAGGGACTTCTTAAATGATTGAAGACTAGTGGAGAGTCTGATGTGGTTGACAGACTGTACCAAAGGAAAATAGCTGCCCTCGAGAAGTCCTGCAAGTGCGAGTTTGCAGTATGGGTGCGAGCAGCGGACAGGAGAAGGTTACCAACAGAGCAGAGAGACCGAGAAGGGGCATACCTAGGAATTGGTGAATAAATGTAACAGGGGTTAGAGTTGTTTAACCCCTTAAGGACACATGACGTGTGTGACATGTCATAATTCCCTTTTATTCCAGAAGTTTGGTCCTTACGGGGTTAAAGCTTGATAGGTAAAGTTTAGAATTTTAAATTGACTCCTATCGGGTACAGGAAGCCAATGTAAGACTTAAAAGAGGGAAAAGGTTTGAGAAGTGCGATGCGAGAGAAAAACCAGCCTGGCAACAGCATTAACTATGGAGACACTGAATGAATGTTTGGAAAGATAGGATGAGAACCACAAGAGGATAGTGTTACAGAGACATAGGGATTAAAGAGTTTGATGAAGAAGGACATGATCAATGTGCCGAAGGCAACAGAGAGGTCTAGAAGAATTAGTATTAAGTAGTGGCCTTTGGATTTAGCAGCGAGTAGATTGTTCATTACTTTAATCAGAGCTGTCTCAGTAAAATGAACAGGGTGGAAATCCTATTGAAGAGGGTTAAAGAGAAAGTTAGAATTGAGAAAGAATGCTAGACAGGTTACGACAAGTCTTTTCAGAAGCTTTGAGGAGCATGGATATTGGACGGTAATTAGAAGGGTAAGATGGGTCAAGAGATGGCTTTGTCAGAATGGGTAGGACAGTAATATGTTTAAGGGGAGCAGGGACAAAGCCAGAAAAAAGAGAGCAGTTGAAGATATGCGTTAAGGATGAGATCTGATCAGAGATCTGATGAGGTGAGATGGGACAGGATCAAGCGGACAAGTCGTGGAATGAGAGGAAAGAAGCGCGCCATCAGTAGATGGGGAGAAGGCCTCAAGGGTAGGAAACGCACTGTCCAAGTGCAATGGAGACAGAGAGAAATGAAGGGGGAATAATTATTTCCTTAACTGGTTGATTTTGTCAGTAAAATAGCATGCAAAGCTATTGGCTGAAAGGTTAGTTTGGAGGTGATCAGAACAAAGCAAAGAAAAGAGTTGGAGGTATTAAAGAGACACCTGGGATCACAAGAGGAAAAGTATGATTGTTTAGCAGGGGTGAATAATGCAGTGTACAAGCACAAGATGAATTTGTAATGCAGAAAGTCTGACAAGTTGTGAAATTTCCTCCAGCAGCGCTCAGATGAATGGGAGCATCTCTGTAGACGGCAAGTTTACTTTGTATGCCATGGTTGGAGGCATATCCTTCTTGAGGTGTATTTTTGGTGCGGGCTCCAGAGTACAGGGCAGAGGTGAGGGAGGAGATGGGGAGAGAGGGACAGGAGAAAGTAGGGATGGATCAGAATTGAGAATCAGTTGATGGAGGTCAAGAGAATTCAAGTTTCTCCTGGCTCAGAATGTTGTGTGAAGGGGCTCTCAAGAACAAAAGATAAGAGGAGGTGATCTTAGAGAGGAAATGGAGTGTTACAGAGATTAGAGACCATGCATGCATCTGAAAAAAAAAAATAAGATTGAAGGTACTGTCAGCTACATATATTGTAGAATTAGTCTACTGGAATAGCCCAAGGGAGGAAGTGAAAAAAGTTTTGAGGCTCTTGAGGTCAAGGGTTGATTAATTGAAATGTTGAATTTGGCAAATTAGAGGCAGAATATTACTTGAAGTAGGAAAGCCATGCAGGAAAACTTCAAAGAACAGAAGAGGGGAACCGGGGGGGGATTTTTACGGTCAGATTTTTTTGGCTCTCCTCTGTGTGTCACTTTAGTTCTCCCTCTCTCTGGCATTCTCTCTTAGCCAACAATCACACACAATCACACTCAACCAGCCTTCCTTTATTGAGGAAAAATAAACAGCTATGTATTCGTGAGTGTATATGTGAACCTGTAAGCGATCAGGACTAAAGCAGGGAATCGTCTGGATGGTCGGGGTAATTTTGGAACGCCAGGCCAAAAAAGTTTGGGAGACACTGCTCAGGTCCATGCAGACTGACACTGTATTGGCATTTTATTTTGCTCTCAAAATTCTGTGAAGCTCCTGAGCAATATAGAGGAAAGGTAAACAATTCCCCGGCATTTATCCTGAATGGGTAATTTATGAATCAATTTATAAATCCTCCATTGAGAACAGGCCAGTAACATTTTAATTTAACAATATATCATCCTTAGATGGACAGAAGATTTCATTTAATACAAGTGTCTTTCCTACTGATTAGCTACTTATTTAGTATATTTGTATTTTTAATTTGAAAATCTGGTGTAGAAATTTGTATGGGAGAAAAGTGAAAAGGTTATGCATTTGCATCGATGGAAATGTATTAAACTTTACAGAAATAAATTAAAACCATTCACCAGTCTGAGCACATTGATTTCCCTACAGTAAACTGCAATGGAATATGTTCATGTTGTATAAATTATATTAACAATAATAATATTGTTCTAGGTTTCACCAATGTATGTTGACAGATGGATATGGCAAGGTTTCAGATACATTAAGTTCTATAATCACTGTTCTGGGCTATTACTTTAGTTCTGTTTCTAAATCACACAAACTGTTCAATATCCCAAATCCATATTAAGTCTACATTAAAAAGGATACAAGTGAGGTACTCCAGAATAGTAACATCCCATATGTATTCATAGTAGGAATCCATTGCATCATGACTGTGGGGGGAAAAAACAAAAACACAAAATAGAACATTTCTATCCACATAGCTGATTACTTCAAGATTAATTACACCGTTGTTCTTCAAACATGGACAAGGATTAAAGGCTACTAGTTATATAGCAGGATATTATCACATTTGCGCCTGTTGGCAAATCTGAAAACCTGTGAACTTTGGGTGGGATTTAGAAAAAGTTTCACAAGCATAAAAATAGTGCAAAGTTCTAGAAGTAGAGAAATCATGAAGGAAACTAAGAATCACCAGGATCATTCTACAAGTTTCTATGGTGATTGCTCCATGTTTAGAACATTGCCCCAACATCTGCTTACAGAACTTGTAAAAACATCCCCCATTTGGTTTATTCAATAACTGCCAGGTTTTGTCTTCAATATAGCCTTGAACAACTCACAGTAGTAGATGTAATATTCACTTAATCCATATACACTGAGCAGATCTTTCTGATTCCGAATTTCAAATGACTAAAGAACCTGACTGAGCAACTACTGCCAGCCACCAAACCCAGGGTTCACAAGTGAAAGAATTGCAAATCTCTTGTATGCTACAGCTCGCCCATTTTCTAGAGCATTCTATATAATTGTTTCTAGCGGATTACAGGATTTTGCTATTAATCAAAAAGGCTGGACGTGTCAACTTTTCCTTTGACTGTAAAACTACAAGCTTATATCGTACTCTCTAATCGGGAATTCTCATTTGATCACTTCCTCTCTGTCCCAGTTTAAAGTA
This sequence comes from Pelobates fuscus, assembly GCF_036172605.1. NCBI lineage: Eukaryota > Metazoa > Chordata > Amphibia > Anura > Pelobatidae > Pelobates > Pelobates fuscus. Next base: position 62,501,704 of record NC_086320.1, on the reverse strand, counting down.
GAACTGTCACTAGTAAGATTTTGTCATTGTTTTGTAAAAGTTTAAGTGATTTGGGGTCCAACTGAAAGGCCCACAAAATTAAAAAAACAAAAAAACAAAACAAACCCAAAGAATGTATTTTGACCATCAAAGGGTGTTTACTCATATAATGTTTTATGACTCCAGGCAGAGGAAAGACCTGAAAAAGAATGTCTGAATAAGACATTGTTAGAATGAATGTGTTAAGGAGGTGCTAAGCGTATTTCTTTACATCACTTAGTCCATTTGGCACCCCGGCTGTTGGACATTTGGTTGCCTGAGCATCATAAGATTCACAGAACTCAACAATATGCCATAGGGTAGGGTCACTCCCACTACTCTACAAAAGGAGCTCTAAGCCGTGAGTGCAATTAGTGTACAGATTGTTGTAACCCCATTTTCCGGAGTACAGTATTACCTGTTCTGTTCTTGGAGAGCTTTGAATGCAGTTTTATAGTCAATTTCTCTAAGAAACTGACAAAGTATAGCCACCTGTAAAGAAAACCAACAAAACAGATTATGTAATTCACAAATACTAGTTTACTAATAGAAGACCACTGAAACCAGTTTGATAGCATATACTGTGAGCTTTAAGCAGACAATTTGGATTACGTGGTACACAGATGATGCATGTAGCTAATCCACCATAAAGACACTCAGAGATGTGCAAACATTGTTAACCTAGGCAAGTGTTGGCGAACTTTCTTAAACCCAAGTGCCCAAGCTGCAACTCAAAACCAACTTATTTATCTCAAAGTGCAAGTGGGAGCAAAGTGTACAGTCTTTTCTTGGACAAAGTATTTGATCACTTTATTGTAGATTCTGTTTGCACACTTAAGACTGTATTGTTATTCACTTTAAGACTATGAAAAAGTTTTGGTGTCAACAGTCAGTTTCCCCAGGACCAATTATTAAGGGGGGTTGGTAGATATTTAAAAATCTCTCAAAATGACTTTCATTTGAAAGTTTGGATATTTTGTAGAGCAAAGTTGTGTAGAAGACAAAAACAAAACACAGTCACCCCATCCAATATCTCTAGATACTCACTTGTGTGTGGCAGTTAAGCAGAGAACAGCATTTGATCATTCTTTTAATCACCTGTCGATTGAAAAAAAGGAAAGTGAGTCTATAAAAGGCCAGACAGATGGTTGTAAAAAGGATTTTTTTTTAGAAAGGTAAAGAATAATGTATATACGCACAGAAGAACTTCATGTACCTTGCACACCAAGAAGAGGCTCTGACAATAAGTAGCCTCAATCTGATCTACAGATTCAGATCTTATCCTACAAAACATTGTACAGCGGGAGATTACACCCCAGTATTTATGAGATATGATGAATTAAACTGATAAATAAGGTGGTAGCCATACTGCAGCTTTACACAGTGATTGAGACCGTCACTAGACTATTTGGTGAATGAGGCTAACCACAACCTTCACAAACGCAGTTCTGGATTGTGTTATCACGAGTAAGGGCACAGCAAGAACATGTCATACAAATATTTGAATAATCAAAGGAGGAAATATAAAATTCTCTTGTCATCAATAGGATAAGAGACAGCCTATAAGCAGCCTAAAAGGACACTCCTTGAACACACTGGGCACCAACAGAACTTATTTGCATATGATTAGTATTGCTAAGAAATGTTGGAGCTTTCTGCAGTGCAACTCCTCCCTCTTAGCCACACCTCCACTTTTCGCAAAGCAGCTTCCTTACTAGAAGAGCTCAGAGTATATGTACCCAGATCATAGTGAGCGGAGTTTCAAATGTATCTCTGCGTCACAGCTAGTCACTGTCCTCTTAGGCAGACATTTGTGAAAAAATGTGAAGTGTGGCTAAGGGATTTACGTTATGCTGCAGAACACATGCATCCAGAGGGGCAAACAAGGCATGAATAGGAGGTCAAATATTATTAAACATATGTTGTATTTTTGTTCAGGGTGTTTCTTGCCTGTGAAGCAGGAAAATGGGAAATGTATAGACAGATTATGGGGCTACATATTAGGGTTTTAGATATTGATTACATACTGGTTACAGCTTCTTCATTTTCATTGCTAAACAAGTTTTGCCTGGCCACCAAAGGCTCCTGCACTGACCAGGAATGTTCATATCAGTAACTAGGATATACAAATTTTTGGGCATGGCTGTGGAGTCAAAGTTGGAGTAGTTTTGGGGAGTTTTTATGCTTAAAGGGTTGACTGATATGCAGGCATATATGGTAACTTTTAATACAGTAATTGTGATATAAATACATATAAGGAGCCGGAGACAACAAATTGAAGTGTCGGAATAAAATGCTTTGTCTACTGATTCCACAGAACTGGTTTTGTGGCTCTCATTAATAAATACCTGAGCCCTTTGTAGCTCCAGCTTCAATATCAGGAAATCCGCTTAGATGGGTGGGTGTGGGAGCAGAGGGCATTGTGATGTGTTTTTTTAGATTAATACAAAACATAAATGAAGCAAATTTGGTAAGGTAATAAAACTGTTATTTTTTATTATTATTTTATCATTTATATAGCGCCAGCAAATTCCGTAGCGCTGTACAATGGGATAGTCTATTAATCTGCACAGTGCTCTCACTTCTTTTTTTAAAGCCTGCAGATTTCTTTTAAATATAGGCAACATTCCGTCACAATGAATCTTTGAATTCTAAGGCTCCATTATGTCTCAAAGTGCATGTCAGACAATATATTTTATTTCATGAACTTGCATATTGGTTTTCCCCATTTTGAGTGAGGATGATTATAACAAGGATTTTTTTTAATAAAGAGGAACAAGAAATAGACAGTTATTTACTGAACTTTGAATTATTGGGACTCCAACAGGGGACTGTAAATCAGACCAAAACAGCTGGGATAGGACAAAAAAACCAATTTTATATATTTTGACCTAGTCTTGGAAAAGTCCTTGTGAATTCCCCAAGATTCCCAATTTTGTGAGAAGCCTTGCTAGGCATGAAATAACCATTTACAAATCAACCCAGAAATGTGTAATTTAATCCTCTTTTGGCAAAAAAAATTGAAATATCACAGATCGAAAGACACAGCAGGTGATATACTAGATACCGATTTGTAGTGAACTGAACTGCACAATTTAGGCTACAATAATCAAGCTGTTACTATAGCAGAGTTAGAGATTTAAAAAAAAAAAACTGTTTTTAATCAGCTATTTTAGATAAAATGTGGTAATTCAATTCTCAATTCACTACAGCGCTGTATTTTGTGAATAAACTGTAGCAGTAAAAACGTAGCAGTGTCCCTTGCGCAATGCAGCTGTAGATTTCATGGACTCACCTGGTCTGTATAAACTTCAGGTGGAACTTGCTTAGTAAAAAAGTCAGAACACACCGCACCTGCTTGGAGGTAGTAATTTAAAGCAGCCGAATACTGATTGGAGGCTTTAAAGAGAAAGAAAGGAAAATTAAGTAAGACACACCACGTTAAAATAGAAATGCAAAATGCAGGTCTAAATAGACGCTGTATATAACCCTAACCAAACACGATTTTTACCCTGTAACAAAGCCTAGCCATTCTTGCTAACTATAGTTCTACACATGGCTTGCTAAAACTATATTTAAATCAAGGAATTTGCAACGGGGCTGCAATTTAATGCCAATGACTCCCAGGTGATCAGATTGACATTAAAGAAAGGTGTAAACCAAAAATCTGAACATACACACATATGTTCCTAGTATGAACATATAGTACAATTCTTCCCTGACATGTTTGTTTAGCGGATACATCATTTGGAATGTTTGGGTAACCCAGAATGCTCTGGGATTTGCTACTTGATAATAGGTACCTCAGTCCCATCCTTCCTTCATCCATTACATAGCTGCTGGCCACAACAGTCCATGTCAATAATCTGCTCTCTAGGTTAGCAGTGCACTCGCATTGCATATTTTATGGATAGGGCTTCTTCATTACAGGTATATTCAGTAAAAAGCAACAGATTTCCTATAACGTTTATAATAATCCTTTAACTTTTGGTTGAATGTATAGAGTATGATAATGACTTACTCTGCAATGAGACCCCCATTTGTATTTATTTATTTTTTTTAATTAACTTATTATTGATATTTGCCAAAACGTTTCACAGCACTAGAGATATGTCTTTTGTAGGTATACTTTGAAATAACCGCTTGTTTGGTAATATGATGCGATGGGTAAGATGCTGAACTCTTAACTGTTCTTGACACAAAAGTCAACTTGGGAAACCGGTATGGCATTATGAACTTTCAAACAAATCTGTCTTCTTCTCTGCTTTATTTATTAAGTATTAACAGATTAAAGTATTTGTGATATTTCCATGTGCTCCATTTATGAAATTACCAATATTTGTGGAGGATGGATTAGAAAAACAAACACTATAGAGGAATTTGTTCCTAAGCATTTAAATAATAACCCCTCCCCCCAAACAATACACACAGGCACTATAACCACTACAGTTTATTTTAGTGGTAATGGTGCAATGAACTAAGGTTGCAGACAGGCCAGAACCCTCCCTTATCCATCCAAGTATCTTGTATGGTGTGAGCATGCAGTACCTGCTCAGTGTGTAAAGATATCTGGAGTACAGTGCAATGTTCCTGCATCAGATCAATAAGTTCTTTAAGTGGCCGAACATTCACATTGAACCACCAAACTGACACGGTGTCTATGTGATAATTCAGCTATGCTGAATGCAAGAATGATCTGAGACAAACCATTCTTGTTCACGCCATATAAGTACTTTTATGGATAATGATCATCATGTTGTGCAAAACAAAAAGGGACTCTGTTTAAATAAATAAAGTGAACCACCCCCCGCCAGAAAAATAACTTCACATACCAAAATATATATCAGCCTGAATAGTGAGCCAAGAGTGATTGTTTGGATTTATTGTTAAAGTGTACGTCACCAGTTCTTTCACTGTCACAGAAACAGCATCAACATCTACAGCCTGGGGGCTGAAAACAAAGAAAATTAGAGCACGGAGGAAAACATACACACAAATTAAGATATATATTTTTTTTCAATTCAAAAACAAAACTTTGATATTCGGTACAGACTATGTGCAGTAAGAAGCACTGAAGCCGTCTATAGATAACATGCAGGGAGCACTGTATGGACTATGTGTAAAGTGGGTTAACGTAAATCTGTATATCCGTATAGATGATATGCCACGGTTGCACTGAAGCTGTCTATAGATAACATGCAGGGAGCACTGTATGGACTATGTGTAAAGTGGGGTAACGTAAATCTGTATATCTGTATAGATGATATGCCACGGTTGCACTGAAGCCATCTATAGATAACATGCAGGGAGCACTGTATAGACTATGTGTAAAGTGGGGTAACGTAAATCTGTATAGATGATATGCCACAGTTGCACTGAAGCCGTCTATAGATAACATGCAGGGAGCACTGTATAGACTATGTGTAAAGTGGGGTAATGTAAATCTGTATATCTGTATAGATGATATGCCACGGTTGCACTAAAGCTCTGTATTGACTGTGTCCTGAGCAGTGGGAGACACTAGAGCGCTGTACACGCTAAGTGCAGGGGAAACACTGGAGACATTTACATGGCAACTCCACCAGTGATATAGTTTAAAATACATTTATACATTTTACATGAGAAGGGAAGGTCTTACTTTGGAATGGCTGAAGGCCAGATGGAAATGTACTCGGCGGTGATATCATTCACAATGTCCTCCTGCAGAAAAACAATGATACAATGTCCATACAAATCTACTACTTTTATTGATTAAACGACAGTTAAAAACACATCACATACTTACCAGGAGATTATGGAGCTTGACAAAGAGAGACAGTAATGTTGTCAAAACCAGCGGTTCCTAAAACATGTGTAATGAAAACATTAGAATAGTTGTGGAAACACGATTTCTCACATTTCAGTGCCGAAGGGGGACTTTCCAAAGTCCAGCCAGATATATACAGGTGATGCACACTTTCATTTTTTTCATATGCACTGTTAGTTTTATTGTGCTTGGCCTTGCCACAATCTGTTTAGCACCTGGCTAGAAGACATGTAATGGAATACCAAGAATGTCTGACGTAAACTTCTGAAAATAAAGTGAGTTTTACATGCTTTCTATTGAACAGAAAACGGATGATGAGCTGGCTATTATATGCACAGCGTGGCTTACATTCCATTCTCAACATCAAAATGTCAACCAATTCTCGAGTCTTTGGATCTGGTCACAAGTCTCTCTCGGGCTTAAATTCGAGACACTTTAGAGATGTGCAGACCCACCATATTAAACAGATGTATCGGACTGTGTTCCAACGTAGCTCATGATAGGTCTATTGGAAACTAGCACTTTATGGTTTACTCCAAATTGGAAAATACACACAATGTTATGGGGCAAGCAGGTGAAATATATGCACCATAGCAGTGGTATGACTCAAATACTGCTAGAAATGGATACTGACAGCAAAACATGTCATCAAGGGCATCTGTTATGATTTCACTAGGTGATAGATCTTGATATTCACATATTCATTCATAGCATGACTACATTAGCCTGAATTATGCAATTTAATCGTTTTTCAATTCACGGTTTAGTGAATGAACTATTAAAAATACTATATGTGTACTTTTAAAACAACTAAAAGGTACATACACAGCACTGGGGACAAATTGAAGTAGTGTTTGGAAAGGTTAAAGCAGTACGGTTACAATTTCTACAAAATCCTCACTAAAGTGACATTCAATAGTTTTTTTTTTTAACTGAATCTGCGGTCTTGCTGAACTGCACATCATAAAACCAGGCTGACCAATTTAAAGAAATAAGTGGGCTAGAACGGACTGACAAAACCTTAAATATTCCCCTTGTGGACAGATGGTCCACTGCAAGATTATGCAAATCATGGGGGTGTTCTATTACATAAAAAACAAACAAACAAAAAAAAAACACAGGTGTGTTAAGCGCTATAGAGAGTTCTATAGTTTTCTATTACATGCCAAAACTTTCTAGAACAAACTTTTTTTTTTTTTATGGAATCATCCACACAATGCATTAGAAAAATGGAGGTTAACTACAGTCTGGTGTGTCCCTTTAAGTATTTTTGTGATTAAAGGAACATTCCAAGAGTATAGTACAAGTAGTGCCCCTCCCCCTTCCCATACAATCTTAGAGAAATATAAAACAGATGAATACATTTCTTTGCAATTTAGCATGCTCAATGCAAAGTGCAACAATGTTATGTTGCATGACATCTGAAATATATATAAAATAAATTCTGACTAGCTGAAAAAAATAAAAAATAAATAAAAAAGATTATGAAAAGAAATAATGAATTTAAACAGTCTCATACCAGTCACTAATATGACCATAACCATTCTTCTGTATGAGTAAATTATTGATATGCTCTGTATACTTCCATTAATCTATGCAGCAACAATCAATCATCGGAGGAGGCAAATGCTTCACACAATTACAGAAGCAGGTACACAACCTCTTCTGCACACTAACAGGGTACTAGAGAGTAAAACAAGTAAATATTCCGGGAATAGCATCTCTCCTCTTTAACCCCTTAAGGACCAAACTTCTGGAATAAAAGGGAATCATGACATGTCACACATGTCATGTGTCCTTAAGGGGTTAATCTTACGCAAGACTTTAAGAGTAATAGTATAAACTCTGCAAAGATTACAAGAGTCCACTAAAAGATTCCATGATGGATAATTACCAGACTTCCAGCTGTGGGCAAACAAACTCCTACAAAACTTTACCAACTAAAAACGCAAAAGTGGCAGGTATAGGCAGGGCCGGATTAACATAGGGGCTGATGGAGCTGCAGCTCCAGGCCCAGGCCCATGGAATAGGCCCATTTAAAAAAAAAAACAAAAACATTTGGAAAAAAAAAATTTGGATTTTTTTTTTTTTTTTTTCTTTTTTTACACACTACTCTTAGGTTTGCCACCTGACTGGTATTCTACTGGCACAGCCGGTATTTGAGGCTGCCTGGCCGTGCTGGTATTGCAGTAATACCAGCAATACGCAGGTAATTTTCTCAGAATAAATGGAAATTACTCTGCAATACCAGGAGAGAGAGGCAGGGATAGGAAGTTACAGAATATCCCTGCCTCTCTCTACTACTCACTGATCCGTGGGGGAGCAGCTACACAGCACAGAGAGTCCAGACAGCAGATCTACAGCTCAGGTAAGTGAGGGATGGGGGGAAAGGCAGCAGGGACACATGGGGACACTGAGACACTAGGGGACACTGAGACACTAGGGGACACAGACACATGGGGACACAGACACATGGGGACACTGAGACAATTGGGGACACTGAGACACTTGGGGACACTGGAAAACATGGGGACACAGACACTTGGGGACATATGGGGACACTGAGACACTAGGGACACAGACACTAGGGGACACTGAGACACTAGGGGACACTGAGACACTAGGACACATGAGGACACAGACACTAGGGGACACTGAGACACTAGGACACAGACACTGGGAGATCTGGGGACACTGTGACACTTGGGGACACTGAGACACATGGGGATGCTGAAACACATGGGGACGCTGTGAGACAGAGACATTGTGAGACACTGAGACATTGGCACACGGAGACACTATGTTCCCATGTCCCCCAGCCAGTGTCCCTAGTGTCTCAGTGTCCCCAAATTTCCCAGTGTCTGTGTCCCATGTCTCTGTGTGCCTAGTGTCCCCATGTATCCCAGCCAGTGTCCCCTAGTCTCCCAGTGTCCCCTAGTCCCCCAGTGTCTGTGTCCCTAGTGTCTTAGTGTCCCCAAATGTGTCTGTGTCCCTAGTGTCTCAGTGTGCCTGGTGTCCCCATGTCTCCCAGTGTCCCTATATGTCCCAGTGTCCACATGTCTATGTCCACAACTGTCCCCAAGTGTCTGTCTCCCAGTGTCCCCTAGTCTCCCAGTGTCCCCTAGTCTCCCAGTGTCTGCGTTCCCATGTCTCTGTGTCCCTTGTGTCTTAGTGTCCCCAAATGTTTCAGTGTCCCCATGTCTCCCAGTGTCTGTGTCCCTAGTGTCTCAGTGTCCCCATTTCTCCCAGTTTCCCTAAATGTCTCAGTGTCCCCATGTCTCTGTGTCCCCGGGTCTCTCAGTGTCCCCAGTATCCTAGTGACATGGGGACACACAGACATTGGGACACTGGGAGACTAGGGGACTGGGCAACATGGGGACACTGAAACTGTGATACATAGGGACACTGATGCCAGGCTGGCCTTCCAATTCTTTGGACAGACATGCCCCCTATTTGGGTATGTTCGCCCCTGTTGGCAGTTTTGGTCAGTGTCCCATTCTTTTACCCCACCCATTGACTTCCTGCTTCACTAGACACTGCTGTTAGGGGGTATGGATTTACTTGAAAGATGAAAGCACAAGTTAGATAACGAGATTAGCATAGAGTATGTGTTTACTTATAGCTGCATCCTTTGAGTTTCCCTCCAACACCAACTCCATCAGATACATGACTCTTGAGAGGTATGACTGTTTTAGTGTTTTTGGTTGATAAGATTCTGTAATTAGGCCCCATCATAATTGTCAGCACCAGGCCCACGGGGCTCTTAATCTGGCCCTGGGTATAGGCAATAGACGTTGCAGAGGGCTAAAAGCTGCTATGGGAATATCCCTGTATTAGGTCATACAAATACAACTATAATTACAGTATAAACAAAACAGAGAAAAGGAAAAAAAAAAAAAAAACATATGCAATAAATAAATTAATAAAAAGGAGCACTTTTAACGGACACAAAAACTTTCATACTTACACGTAACTTCTTTATAAAAGAAAGTAGTTCACTCCTGGGAGAGGGGAAAAAAAAATATTAAAGAGATTAAAAAAATAATAATTGCTGTAAATACATGAGAAAAACAAAAAACAAAAAAAGCAGCATTATTTCGATTACATCCTAAGAAAAGACACACATTTTATATAGTGTACAGCCTATTAAATAGTAAACCTGAACAAACTGGACAAGAAGTTTTACAGAAATAATTTTAACCGATTACATAAGTCTTGGAACTTCTTGCCCTTCCCACCTGAAGGATAAGCCATCTCTCATAATGAACTCCTGGGACAAAAAAAATCATATAAATGATGTAATGGATATAATTAAATCTCAGTCACATACCGATACATGATACCCATTGTAGAATCTCTGTTCTTTATCAGACTGATTCTGCCATCATTGCCCCGCTTGTGCTGATTGGAAACACTGCAAATCTGTACGACCACCTCCCATAATTCTTTAGCCGTTCTCCTGCTATCTGGACCCGATAGCTCCTTACACGTGGCAGACAATAACTGTCCCAGCTGCAAAAGAAGGATCACACAACTGGTTAGTTTGCTTAGTGGCCAGGGTATGGATATCCATTTGTATCAATATTGGTTAAAATAAAATGCCCTCCAAAAATACAACTTTTATTTCATATGGATCAGGCCTTTCCTCCTGAGCATGACCTGCTTTTCCTGAATTCTTGCCGTTTTAGAGGACATACAAGATATTTCTAACACATTTGAGACCATAAAGAATACTGTAAAATACATTCTCTCTATATGAATAAAAGAAACAAAGTCAGATCAGTATTTGGATATAAAAATTATAAAAATAAATACAAATAATAAACTCAAAAACTTAAAATATGCAGATTTATCTGAATTTTCCTTCAGCTTGAAACTTGTATCATTATTTTTACATTTAACGGCACGATAGAGGCAAGACTGCAGAAATGAAATAGCTTTTTTAATAATTGAATGTTCAATAAGTCAGCTGACGTACTTACCTTCACGTAGGGATTACTCTGTACCAAGGACAATGGCACTTGCAGGGTTAGGTATTCGTTCTCTCTCCAGTTAAGCAGGAAGGCGACACATTCCTCTGCTACAATCTGCCGACTAGGAATATCTGTTTAACCAAAGAAAAGCACAGCATATCAACCACATGAGTTTGAGCTACTTTAGAAGCGCTGACCAACTTTCAAAACCCAGTACTAAAAACACCACGAACTTCATCAGCACACGTCTGCTTTTCTAGAGTAGCTTAAAAGTGTATTTTTTCGATACATGACAATACATTACTGCACCCTTGTAGCCACTTAATTACATTAATCACCACTGCCATGGTTTTAAGGATTATTCACTAAACTTCTTGTTTAATAATCTGCATAATACAAGATCATGTTCAGTACTATTTGTAAGTCAATTCTTTTTTTTTGTGTGCAAAACACAGAACTTTGTTTTTGACCATTTTAAACTAGCCAGTTCATCCCAATGTATCCAGATTCTATGTAAACCCCCTGCACTGATTGTATGAGCTTATCTTATGTCCCATTATCTGACAATACTTAAACTTAGTTTTTAATGTGGAGCATCACTGCAATGTGAGATAAGTCCTGCACTCAAACAACCCTGCTCGACAGTAAATTACACTGTATATGGAAACCTTTGTGCAACACAGAGCCTCCAGAGTATGAACGGGTTAAGGCCATTAACGGAGAACTGTAACTGTCCCTTCTCAGGATCTTTAATATTACGTTCACTTATGTCTAAATTTAACAAATATGTATTTCAGTGTGAAAAGAATTAATTGCAGTAACCCACACATCTTTATTCTGCAGCTGAGTACAATTTGCAATGTTTGCCGAGGGCTTTGCGAGTTAGTCGATTTTTAATGCTTTTTCCAATAATGTTAATTTCAGAGTAGTGACAGATTCCCTTTAAATAATGTTGACCATATCACCCCTTTAAATAGGGATGCTAATAAAAAGTTCAAAATGTGCAAGGTTTAAAAAAAAATAAAAAATGTAGCTGCCCTGATTGGATTTACATCAATAATGCAAAATAAGAATATAAAATAAAATCAAACCAAAAAACACCTTTACCTGGTATCCGCATTTCCAGGTAGCCTCGGACTCGGCTGACCAGTTCTGGAGGAAGACGTTCCACCGGGGGGTTCTGCACAGCCTCATGGGTGTAAATGTCTACAAGAAGTAGCTCATTCAACATGACCTGGCGCAGCTTAGGAGAAAACTCAGTCACCAGCTCTAAGCAGGCAGACAGCAACTGCTTGGCATAAAGAAAATCCTAGGAATGCACACATTTATATAGTAAGAAAGTAACAAGAGAAAACAGGCACAAAACAGTTCTGACCACAGGTATTGTGTCAAACTGGAGGAAGACCAGTTAACTGAGCTGCTGATCCAATATTAGACAGCAACGGTTTGAAGATTGGTATAAGCACCCAGACTATTATCATGCATTATATGTGAGACATCAACTTTAGAATTAGGTAAGTAAGGTGGGGCATGGGGCAAAGGAAAATATTAGGGTTAGGAATATATCTTTGTATTCCTAACACTAAAGTGTTTCTTTAAAAGGAACCCCCACCCCTAGTGATGAAAGGGTTAAAAAAACATTTTGTCAATTACCTGAATCCATGCAAAGTATGAGGACCTCCAGTGGCAGTTAGGTGACTATAGGTGGAGTTAACCCTCAAAAGGTAAATATTGCAGTTTATCAATAACTGCAATAATTGCAATTTCAGGGTTAAATGGACAGGAACACTGAACCCAGGCCACTTCAATGAGCTGTCTGGGTGCCAGTAGTGTCTCTTTAAGTAAAGATCTCTTTATCTCTGCCAAGAATAAAAACAAACAAAAACGAATGGATCACCCTGCGGAAAAAAACACTTAACAGTAACCTATCTCTGAGGATATTTCATGTATACAAGCAGAGCCGGATTAACATAGGGGCTGATGGAGCTGCAGCTCCAGGCCCATGCGCATCTCTAAAAAAAAAATAATAATAATAAGAGGGATGTAGGGGAACAAAACTTAGCTGACAATGAAATTAGTTAAGGTAAAGCTGACTTTGTGCACTATGCAAATGCTCTTGCTGCTTCAGTCTCTAGAACTCTGTGGCATGCCGCCTTTCTTCTACATACACATTTTCTCTGTCCCAGCCTGTATAACAGGAGCTTCTGCCTGCTAGTAAGAAGGTTAGGAGAGGAATGGACTAGCGAGTGCTAGAGGACAGTCCTTAGAAAGCTTGGAGCAAGCACATCATTAGACTCATTTATGCCTAGCTCAGTTTGCTGTCTGCATACTATGCCCTTAGTTGGCCAGCCTGCACGATTCACACGCAGCCTGACATGCATTCATGCCAGGCTGACCCAATTCTTCGGGCAGATTCTTTGGGACATGTTTGCCCCTTTGGGTGGTTCTGGTTACGCGATTCGCGTTAGTGGAATGGCCTGCCCTTTTACTCCACCCATCAACATCCTCCTTCACCAGACACTGCTGTTAGGGGGTATGGATTTACTTGAACGATTAAAGTGAGACATTAGCATAAAGTATGTGTTTTCTTATAGCTATAGCCTGTGAGTTTCCCTCAAGCTCCACCTCTGCCAGATACAGGATGCTTGGGAGGCATACGTGTTTTAGTGTTTTCTGTCGATATGATTCTGTAATTAGGCCCATCATAACTGTCAGCACCAGTCCCAATGAGCTCTTAATATGGCCCTGTATACGAGCCCATCCTACCAACATCTGGTTAAACTGTCTGGATGAAGAACAAGAAAAAGAGTAAAATCTTGTTATTAGCAGAATTCTGGGGTGTGGAAAGACTGGCGATTGAGCCACTAAAGGGTTAGTAGTCGTCATTCCAGTTATTTCATTCTTTTTTTACCTTTAAAGAGACACTATAGTCACCAGAACCACATCAGCTTAATGTAATGTGTCTATAGTCTGTCCATACAGGCTTTTATGCAGAAAAAAAATGGTGACATTGGTGCCTAGTAACACATCTAATGGTTGTCACTCAGAAGGTCACTAAAGGTACTTCCTGTGTCAGTGCTGAACAGTGTACAGCACCTACGCTCAGTGTCTCCACACTCTGCCGGGAGGCGCTCAACGGTCCCCATGGAGATGCATTGATTCAATGCACCTCTATGAGGATATGGTGGCTGGTGCAGCGGCTTGCTGTGCATGAGCAATTGCCTCTCAATGCTTTTCTATGGGAAAGCATTGGATTGGCGGAGATCATCAAGTTTGATGATCTCAGCAATGAAGGCTGGACCAGGCAGAGCCATCTGCTGCGAGACCAGAACAGCATGGGAGAAAAGGGGAGTAAAATCACCTTTCAAAGTGAGGCAAGGGGGGTCAGAGCCTAAACAATCGTACCAGAACTAGTGACAGGAATACAGGTTTGTATTCCTGACACTATAGCGGTCCTTTAACACTTTTAATTTCCATGTCTCCTCCTCTCCTTTATTATTACCCTTCTTGGGAGTTTTTCTTCCTTGTCACTGCTCTTTCTTTACCCTCTTGGTATCTATACGAAGCACTAATCCCTCTGGGATTTAGTCTGATCTAGGGTTACTTCTGCAATATTTGAGTTGGGATGTATCTAATTTGTATAAGAATTTCTATTTAATTTTTTTAAAAGGTACTAAGTAAAGCACAAAAAAAACGACAGACAAACATTACAAAATAATATATCAATACCGATTAAAAAAGGCTGCTGGTTCAGGTGAAACGCGTCTCGGACTGCTTTGGACGGCAACTTCATTGTTTGGACTGAACATTTGTGGTATTTTTTTATTTTGCTGTTTTAATTTACCTTATATTTTGGTTAATAAATGTATTCAAGTTCCACATCTTGCCAGTGTCCTCTGCTATAAAGAAGAGTTGTGCCCTCTTAAAGGCACAGTGCACATTTATTCTGAGAGCCCAGTACTTTAGCCCTCAACAAGGTGAGCAGTGACTACCTTACGTTTTTCACGTTTTTAGTGAGGATAACACACTATATTTTGTCTTATCTCCCCCTTTATCTCTGAGTACTCAACATCTCTACACTGAAGAAGTTTTGGTATTCTCTTAAAATACCTCTACGCATGAGATTTGAGCCTATCCCCCATAAGGCTCTGCACCATCTGAGTGTGCTTCATACGAAAAATATAATATTCTACTTGTTTTAGTCATACTGCACCATATTTTGTCTATTTTTCTCCTTTAGACACTCTGTTTTAACTATATTCCCTTATTTAAGGGTAAGTGTAGAAATTTAGCGCTCCACTGCTTTTTGTTTGATGTGTGGGTTCTCGCCACTCAAACAATATTTCACTATCTGGTTTGCATGTTTTTGTGTTAAGTAAGAGGTATTAACACGAGTGTTGAGCAGCTTTTCAAACTTTTGATGTAAACTTGCCTCTAGCGCCTTACACTGACACAGCACCTCTGGTTTAAACATTACAAAATGAATATTTTTGAAAATTGTCAAGCATTACAGAACATTTTTTCAGGGCGGTGACCACTTAAATAAGATCCAGTTTAAACACATCAAAGTTCAGATGACAGGAGCAAAAGTTACACTGTGCAAAATAACATCTACTTCAGACTTTAAAAGTCTTTATTTCCCTAAATCAAACCGGTTAAAGACAATAAGTAGGCTTCACCTTAATAGCACTGCAGTGTAAGCCTTTGGCCATCAGGATGTAAATGAGATCTCGTGTTAGGTTGTCTTTAATCCCCAGGATAATTCCACTGTATATCATTGGCACTTCCCACTGCAAAGATATTCACACATCTTTTGAGTTAACCAAATGCAAATGTATTTTGGAAGCAGACAATGGGCAGCATATGAAAGAACAATGAGGAAAAGAGGAAACAAAACAAAAAACAACAAAATTAAAACTGTGTGTTGAAGAATCCTTTCCCATCAAAATATAATGCTTAAGAGGTTCTATATGTGTAGAGCATTAGGAATGGTTTGTTTCCATAGCTTTTTGAACAAATGTACAATTTTATCTAAACAGGTGGCATTGAATACTTTTTAGCATCTTAAATGCTCTAATATATATTGAGAAATATGATGCAGGCATATGAATGGCAATGTTAGAATAGGAAGGAAATGGCTCATGAATGCCATTCATATGCCTGCATCATAATTCTCAATATATATTAGAGCATTTAATTCAGCTATTGAATAATACTTTCATCCTCCATGCATGTTTTTATCTTTCTCCGATTCATATCACACTATAGTTCACAGTATTTATCTGTTTCTAAGCAACTGACACCAGTTGCGATCACATGACCTCACGTCACATGGTGTGTCCGTAACTAGGCAACTGTTAGAGTTGCGATCACATGACATGACGTCATCACGCACGTCAGGACGCGATTTTTGGCGCCGGTCACAGGGGCATGTCGGAGTAATGGGTTTTACACGGTGATAGGGTAAGTTTATCTTTAGACATGCTATATATTGTCTGTTTTTGTATTGATTTGGCATCTTGATAAAGACCGCTTGACGGTCGAAACGTTGATTTGTTTGCCTAGCATTTGAATACACAGTTTTTCAAAACCAGTGAGTGCTCTCATTTTTTGGATTTTATATTTTGCACTGAGAAGCACCTTGGTCTGAAGTCTTCTGAGAGTTTATTTGTGGGAAGAGTGCCAGAATTTGTAAATATTTGTGTATATATATATATATTTAGTATCTCCAATTTTACAATTACAAATATGCACCCTTTTACTGTGTAATTATATATTTTCTGCACTGGTTTATGCATATTTGCACTTTAGTATAATTAAGTTTTCACTTAAACGATTTAAATAAGATAATTTATGTCTTTATTTGAAAATAAGGAACAATGAACCATCTTAATTTCAAGACTAACTTCTCTTTTTTTCTCCCTTTTGTATATATAATAAGTGGAAATTGTATACATTAAAGGAAGTTATTTGTATATTTATTTTTGTTTTTATCTATATTAGGACTACATAATATGTTGTAACTCCTCAATTTATATGTGATTTTTTTTATTTTTAATATGCATATTCTTCATATAAAGTCTTTCCATTAAGATGCTATTACATTGGCTGCTACTCTCACAAAATATGGTCTCTTTTTATGGATTCATTAGATGTTATATTTTGGCACTTTATAAATAATGAGTTCACTTTAAGAAAAAAGAACGGTTCTATTGAATGAACTAAAAAAAAAAAAAATCGATCTTTGTGAACAATCCTTTTTTACAGATTTTTAATTGGTATTATTGATATGAGTTGTATAGAATGAATTATTTATGTTTTAAAGTGGATATTATAGTCCCTTTATTGATCGTTATATTGCAATTAAGTTAATCATGAAGTAACCTATCACAGAGGACATTGCCCTATATATGCCCACAACCAACATGGCGGTTATGAACACGTCCTGAGGAAGCCGCAATATGGCGAAACGCGTTGACGTCGCGTAAGGGGGAGGAGCTTGTTACTGCACGGTACTCAGAGCTGATCTTTGGAAATCTACACAGACCAGCGGATTTACAGACCGTCCGAGCCCGGGAAGCTAATTACAGCCTGCCTGCCTGCCACCCCACCATTCAAAGCGAAGTTTGTGAGTTACAGCGTATGCTGTTTAAACTCACCACCATTTTTAGTAAGGGGCCAACCACCCTTTTTTAACTTTATTTTGTTTAGTATCTAAACTACTTTTATATTTGACTTGTATTGATGTTTTTTTTCCCTGCATGTAGCAGAAATAAATCTGTCATTTTGCACATATATTGAATGCACTTTATTATGAAAAGGTTGCAGCAAGTGACATCAAGTTCTGTTTAATAGATGAGAAACACGGTTTCTCTCAGTGTTAACTATCTGCACTATTATTGTATATCTTTGTCTTTTTTACATATAACTACATCGTTTGGAGGAACCTGCATACCAATATAAAGTCTGTATTGTACTTTATTTTTAATTTTATTTTCCTCATCCTCTCTATACTTGGTGTTTTTTCTTTGCTCCACTCATCATTGCACATTATTATTCATTGTGTGACTGCATTTCTCTCCCAAATCCATCCTCCCCTAACCACATAAAGTTTCCAAAATATTAGTTTGTGAACTAATGTTTTCCATCATCTCATTGATTGGCAATATGTAGTCACATTTTGCCTTACCCCATCTTCACAAAATGTAGAAATGTGATTAATTCTCTCCTTAACCAAATATTTCTCATGTACACACTAGACGTAGAGGTTTGGAATGTCCTCACTTCACATATTGTATCACTTGCTAATGGTTTGCTGCTGTTACACAGGCAACTATTTACTCTAACCCCCACCCCCATCACTCTCAATCAGATCACTGCTGCCCTTTCATTGCGGTTCTATTTGCCTAGAATCATACTTTATGAGATATATTTTTAAAATATCCCTTTGCGTATTTACTTCTTTGAATTTATTTAAAGATTTACCTTACTATTTTTACTTTATATAAATAGACACATTATATTTATACATACTTACCGATATCTATATATATATATATATATATATATATATATATATCTTCTTTATGTTATCATTTTTATGTATATACATAATCCAGGATGCACACCTAAGACTACTATAAAAGCAATAAATACTTTATTAATGCAATAGTTTAATAAGTTTACACAAGAATAACAAAAAATAAACAGTGGACAAAGGCTAGACTCAGGGCCGGATTAACATAGGGGCTGATGGAGCTGCAGCTCCAGGCCCAGGCCCATGGAATAGGCCCATTGATTTAAAAAAAAAAAAAAAAATAATAATAATTTTTTTTAAACTTTTTTTTTTTTTTTTTACACACTACTCTTAGGGTTGCCAGGTATTTCTCATGTATTTCTTAGGGTTGCCAGGTATTTCTCAGAAGTATTTCTCAGGTATTTGAGGCTGCCTAGCCGGTGCCGGTATTGCAGTAATACCGACAATACAAATGTCTGTCTCAGTATAAACAGAGATTATTCAGCAATACCAGCGCTGGACAGTAGGGGTCGCTGTTTGTGTGGAGAGAGGTAGTGATAAGAAGTTACGGCATCTCCCTCACTGCCTCTCTCTACTCACTGATCCGCGAGGGAGCAGCTCTGCACAGAGAGTCCAGACATCAGCTCCGAGACATGGGGACGCTGAGACATTGGGACACTGGGGAACATGGGGACCCTGAGACACTAGGGACACAGTGGCCCCATGTCTCCCAGTGGCCCCTATTGTGTGTCCCCATGTCTCCCAGCCACTGTCCATAGTGTCTCAGTGGCCCCATGTCTCCCAGTGTTCCCATGTGTCCCCATGTCTCCCAGTGTTCCCATGTGTCCCCATGTCTTTCATGACATCGGGACACTGGGAGACATGGGGACACAGACTCTAAGGGACACTGGGAGACATGAGGATACAAACACTAGGGGACACTGGGCGACATGGGGACACTGAGACACTAGGGGACACTGGGAGACATGAGGATACAAACACTAGGGGACATTGGGCGACATGGGGACACAGACACTAGGGGACACTGAGAGACATGGAGACACAGGGAGACATTGGGCGACTTTGAGACCTAGGAGACATAGGGCACTCCCCATGTTTCCCAGCCAGTGTCCCTAGTATCTCAGTATCCCCATGTGTCCCTGATGTCTCTCAGTGTCTGTAGTGTGCCAGTGTCCCTAGTGTCTCAGTGTTTCCTAGTCTCCCAAAGTCCCCTAGTCTCCCAATGGCTCCTTAGTGTCAGTGTCCTTTAGTATAAAAGAAAAAATCTTGAGCCACTCACTGTGATAGATTTAGGCAGGTTTATTGGACACCGCAACGTTTCGACCTGTGCTTATTCAAGTCTCCAATGTCCCCTAAGTATCAGTTTCCCCTATGTATCAGAGTGGCTCAGTGCTCCATGTCTCTCAGTGCCCCATGCCTCTCAGTGCCCATAGTGTCTTCGTGACCGTCGTGTCTAGTATAAAATAAAAAAAATCTCAGGCTCTCACTGTGATAGCTTTAACCCCTTAAGGACACATGACATGTCTGACATGTCATGATCCCCCTTTTATTCCAGAAGTTTGGTCCTTAAGGGCTTAAGCATGTTTATAGGACACCGCAACATTTTGACCTGTACCCAGGTCTTTATCAAGTCTCCAGTATCCCCTATATATCACAGTGTCTCAGTGCCCCATGTCTCCCAGTGTCCCCATGAGTCTCAGTGTCCCCAGGTCTCCCAGTGTTCCCTAGTATCTGTGTCCACATGTCTCCCAGTGTCCTAGTGACATGGGGACACTGGGAGACATGGGGACACAGACACTAAGGGTCTGGGAGACGTGGGGACACATACATGCCCCTTTTTTGTGTATGTTCACCCTTTCGGACGTTCTGGTTATGTGATTTGTGTCAGTGGCCCACCCTTTTACCGCTTCCATAGACTTCCTGCTTTACTGGACACTGCTGTTAGGGGGTATGGGTTTACTTGAAAGATGAAAGCGTGAGATTAGCAAAGGGTAGTGTTTTCTCATAGTTGCATCCTATGAGTTTCCCTCCAGCACCATCTCCATCAGATACATGACGCTTAGGAGGTAGGACTGTTTTAGTGTTTTTGGTCAATACGATTTTGTAATTAGGTCCATCATAATTATCAGCACCAGGCCCACTGGGCTCTTAAGCCGGCCCTGGCTAGACTAACAGCCAATATGTAGCAATGTACCAACGATAGCCTATCAGGGCAGGACACAAGCCACAAAGACCCCCCTAAGTTTCTTTTGTTATTCTTGTGTATACTTATTATACTATGGTATTAAATAAGTGTGTATAGCTTTTTCAGTAGCCTTAGGTGTGCATCCTGGTTTATTTATATGCTATGGCGGTTTGACATTTAGGGGAGTGCCTGCCTTGGTTTACACCGTGTTCGTTATTTGTGGTTATGCATAAAAGTGTATTTCCATATACAGATTGTGATAGATGTCATTTTTATCTATCAATCATGGCTTTCTCCTTTAACTAGCCTTCACAAGTGAAGATTAACCATTTAGGACACTGATCTGTGCAATACCATGGTCAGTCGTCCATCTGCTCTACGGCTGTTAAAGATCACACAAACTCACGATACCTTCATTCACACCATATTACCTTATGTGACACCATCCAGTACTGACTATCAGACTTCATGCCATGAAGTTCTATCAAGATCTGGCGGATTCTCCAGGGGTCCATAGTCAGTATGAGCTGATGTTCCAACTGACCGATGTTAACACTGGCAGAGGCTGAAACAGACAATCCTTTTATGGACAGCGAGCATTTTAATTCCATTACTTTTACAAAGACAGATCATATAAAGGAATCTATCTTCAGAAATGTTACCTTCCATCACAGGTCACGGTCACATTTTGTACCATGGAAATGTCAATGCTATTGTATTAACTTAACTGCGATTCCTTTATTCAGGTATTATTTGTTCCCTCTTACAAGGCTGATGGAAATCATGCCTGTTTTAGGGCACATGCGTATCAAATGAATAAATGGTTGTTTACCGGAATTGGGATCAACACACACTAATGACAAAGTTCACTTTGACCCACATTGCACAGCTATGTCAACTTAACTCTGACAGTTTCCCAGGCATTTCCTTCACATATAAATATGTCCTAAGCAACCAATTGTGTGATATAAGAATGCAGTATTCTACTATAAAACCAATGTTTTACAGGAAATCTTTGTCTACTATAACTTTTGATTGACTCCAGATCATTGGGTCGGACCATAATGCATCACATCTAACCTGGAATATCATAGAAAGAAGTCACAGGTTTGGTGCAGAGATTGACTCGCGATGTTCTCTTTCTAATCTGCTCCAACAAAATCTTCCTTTCATCCTCAGTCAGCAGTTTGATAAAGAGCTCATGGGAAGAAATCATGAATACCAACTGCAGATCATCCATCCCCATACAAAGGTTCCTACAGAAGACATTTCAAATAAAAATGGAGATTATGTGCTTATGCACACATGCATTTGTATTTCTTTCTTTTTCGCAGGACCAATTGAGTACAACGTGTAAATAAAAGCTACTTAACTATAAAACCAAACACACGCACAACTCTGAATAGGTAAAAGAACAATCTATATACTAGAACTGCTAAAGTTTGCAGTAATGGTTATGTCACCTAAAAAGTCTGGAACGGTTCCCCAGTTTTAAGTAATACCACTTATGGATGGTTTGACATAAACCAGGATCTTCCGGGACTGCCTCAGTTTGGCATATTGATATTGTGGAAATAACACTTCAGCATTTTCAATGTCAGTATTGTCACACTTTGAGGACATGGATTGACTGAGGGTGCAGGAGGCAGGTTAGTTTGTGAGCAACAACCATCTTCTGCTTTTAACACCTCTACATGACAAGCGTAGGATAATTTCTGCACTCTGTCTGTATCAGTATGACATATTACACAATTTTATTAAGATCAAAGTCATTCACTGCATCTCTTATACACCAGTGGGTAAAAAGTTGTCGCTTAAACAATACTAAATAAAAAAAGATTACAAAGCTCAGATACTCACTTTAGAAATGATGCAATTGTTCTTCTCTCAGATTCGGTTGCTTGCTCAAATTTCAGTGATTTGGAACACACCTATAGGATTATATTATATATATATATCTTTATGGTTCGTACATTTTTGTTTTAATTATTTAAAATCCGCCCCCCAATGAACTATCAGACTAAAGATTAAAAAAAACAACAACTCAGAAGTATACGTGGCAATGGCCAAGTCATAGAACTAATGTAGTCGTACCTCAAGAATATAGTCAATCTTCTCTTTATTTGGCCTCATGAATAGCTGGTTAAACTGAACTCCCACCGGTCGCCCATGAAGAATATCACAAATTGTGTTGCATGCACAGATTTTGAAGCAGATCTCTGAAAGAGCTCCATTGCTGTAGGATAGCAAGTGATTTTGTAACAATTAAAATGCCTTATTAATCAATAACAGATTCTATCAAATGTATGTTGATGATTGTGCTTCAATCTTATAGACAAACTGAATGAAAAAAATGAAATATCAAAATAAATAAGATCTAAAGAATTTAAAATAGTTTTGTTTTAAATAATTTTTATTGATTTATCATTACTAGCGTAATACAAGGTACGCGTTTGCCAGCATGGTGGAACATAGCCTTTTGTAGTCAAATATGGATAAAAAGCAGTGATACAAAACATATGCATAGATTGAAAACATGGCACCGCATGTCTAGTCATCATAGTAAGGCTTCGTTTAGGTATGTGAACAAAGGGGTACCAAAGTCTTCTCAGCGCTATGCTGGTAATCTGTGTTGAACATAGCCCTTGAAGGCAGAGTTAGGATGCAAGCAGTATCACTGAACATATGCAGAAATTGTAAATGCCAATTGGTACTCATGTCACAGGTGCTTCATACAATTCTACAGCATATCATATGCATGCGTATGTCTGGTTTAGCATGATAAAATATCAAAACTGTATGCCTAAACAGGGCTAAAAATTTTTAATTATGCAATAAAAGAGGGAATTCTGCAACATTGGTTATATACACACACACTTTAGCAATATCATATGTTAGGTAAAGAGGCCGACAACTTAGGCGGAACATTTGCATAGGTTGAACACTTAGGTTGAAAGAAAAAAAGGAAAAATAAATAAATGAAACAATTGCGTCAATAAGTTGTTGCTCTTTTAAAAATAATAATGGGAGCCACCAAATAAGCCAGTCATCTCAATTTGTGTTGTATATCGAACATGACAGAAAGAGAATAGAAAACAATAATGATAAAAAAAATAAAAATTCCCACCCATTGTGGAGCTGGGACAAAAAGGCCTAACACCTGCATGCAATCCAGCGAATAATATGGTAGCTGGACCTCTTCCTGGGTAACAGTATAGCACGCGCAGATGGTGAGCACCAGTCATCCCCCCCCCCCCCAAAAAAGGGGAAAACACAATATAAGCATATATAAAAAAAAAGCCCCCACCCCACAAAGCAGTCAGACCAGCACGGCATTAGAGGGTTAGCAAACAAATAGAATAGGGCAGTCCGTTCCTCTCAGGCCCGGAGTCCAAGCCGGAAAGATCACCTTCTTCTGTGGCAACCAGTCGGGGGCCGGGATAACCCCCACCAGCTAGGGTTGGACCCCTGGCCATCCCAGGTGGTCTCACGGTCAGCAGCACCAGGCTTCTCTATGCATGTCAGCAGGCTTTTCAGTCATCACCTTTACGTTATGTGGGGCCAGCCATGCGCGGGAGTAGGCCCAAAGTGTCGGCAGCCTTAGTAACTCCTTATAAACTGATCTAAATCGAGTTCAATTGGCCCGGATGTTCCCCAAGATGTATTTAGTATTTTCGCAGGCTTTGGGGAGCTCTGTGTGTGTGAATTTTGACGTTTATTGGGGCAGGGGAGCAGAGCCAACAAAGATGGCTGCCGCCTAGCCTGGCAGCCAGACCTCGCCCCCCAATTAAATAGTTTTGAACTAAAAAACTTGCAGCATCCAAAATAAATTCACAGTTGCAATACCCTATACAAAATATACAAATAAAAGCTTTACATTAGCAGGTCTCATTTAAAAAAATATAGAGAATAATTTCTAGGCCATATCCTTTCGGGTAAGTGGTCTTTGCAGGGTCACCTGTAACCCTTGATGTGGGATAAAGCATCTTATAACTTTTGAGAAACTGGGATTAGTTTCTTGGGTATTTACAGATGTTAATAAAACACAAGCAACACCACGTTCACAAGTACAATTCATTAACTAGATTACAGTGAGTATACCTCCCATGAGATGACCTTGACATTTGTCTATAGATCTTAAAACTGGTATAAAGTCCAAAATATGTGTTTTTGTTTGTAACAAACACAAAAAGTAGTTATTTCAGATGCTTCAGATTTCATAATTTAACGAGCAATCAGTCTCATGGCTGAGAATGAGAAGAGTTACATTATACAGCACTCTATATGATAGAAACATTTAAATACATAAAAGGGAATCAACACAGTAAAGGAGGAGACTATATTCAAAAAAAAAAAAGAAAAACTACCACAACAAGAGGACATAGTCTTAAATTAGAGGGGCAAAGGTTTAAAAATAATATCAGGAAGTATTACTTTACTGAGAGGGTAGTGGATGCATGGAATAGCCTTCCAGCTGAAGTGGTAGAGGTTAACACAGTAAAGGAGTTTAAGCATGCGTGGGATAGGCATAAGGCTATCCTAACTATAAGATAAGGCCAGAGACTAATGAAAGTATTTAGAAAATTGGGCAGACTAGATGGGCCGAATGGTTCTTATCTGCCGTCACATTCTATGTTTCTATAAAAACCTCAGGGTGGGACTGTGCATCCCAAAAAAGTATTTTTAAAAGCAGCAATGTAAGGTTAAAAAAAATAATCTTAGTATATTCGTTTAAATGGTTTAAATTATGGACCCCTTATATAATAACGAATGAGGAAAAGAAAATTCCAGCGATGAGATGAACTCCACAGTGCAGTTGCTCTCTCTTTCACAAATGATGATCTCAATATTATCTTAAACAAGGCAATCACAATGTTCTGCCAAACAAAATTATTCTTACAGAAAAGCACAGACTACAATTCTTTTTTTTGAAAAGCATTCACGGTAATCTGTGGCATCATACAATGAAAGATAATGGATCCTAAATATGCAGGGCCATATTGTTAAGAATCCATATTATTTGCCGCAGCTCTAGACAATGAGCCAGTCAGTCTCTTGAATCTACTAACATACTCTTTAAAACAAAAAAAAAGTCTATTTATACAGTTATTTACCCATGCTGTGATTTCTGGAAAAGTTCTCGCAGAATAGACTGTCTAAACTGGTCCGGTAAACTGCAGGTAGCATTATCTTCCAAAAAGATCTTTAATATGCCCTTTAAAACAGAAAAAGAAACATTAAAATGAGCATAAAATGGAAGTAACGAAAACTTAATTAACGATTAAATATTTTACATTTGGGCAGTGCAGTATCCCTTTAATTCTGTTTGTTGCTCCTGAAGAAAGCCCAGGACGTGGGCTGAAACGTCGAGATTTTATGGAATAACTGAATAAAGATGATTTTTTTTTTTTTTTAACTACAAGACCGTGAGTGCTAGCCTATATTATTTATATATATATATATATATATATATATATATATATATATATATATATATATATATTACACACACACACATATACATACACACACACACAAAAAATACAATGTTAAACAAAAATCTGCACACCAGTTTATAATTATATATATATATATATATATATATATATATACATACATACATACATACATACACACACACACACACACACACAAAATACAATGTTAAACAAAAATCTGCACACCAGTTTATAATATATTATATATATACACACACACACACTCATATATTACTATATATTACTATTTAGTTGATATACCCCCAGTAAAAACATGGATGCATTTAATTATTTATTGAAGGTATATTGAAAAGGTTTTTAAAAAAAGCATGCAAAAGCCACAGATCTCTTGTGCGGCCCTCCACTTCTAACCCCGCCCAGAAATTCTGTAACTGTCCAATTACAGACTCCCCAATACAGCTCAATGAGTAGTCTTTGCAAAGCAGGTGCTCTGAGCAATTGCTGCCTCTAGAGAGTTTAGCTCCACTGAGCTAACCAAACCAGGAAGTAACGGAAGGAACAGGACTGGTTGTCTAATTGACAGCCAGGGGAGTGCAAGAAGGCTAATTTATAAAAAAACAAAAACAAAAAAAAAAGTGTACCATTACACTTTTTCCTTAAAGGTTACTACATACATTGCATTATTGCGGCAACCCATTCTTCTGCTGTAAAATTTAGTCAGTGACTCAATTACTTGACCGTAATTTAATTAATATCAATATGTAACAAAAACACCTTAGTCTCTACACTGAGGAAGGTAATGCCTCTATAGTAAATGGTTTACCTGGGTGATTTAAAGGACCACTCTAGGCACCCAGACCACTTCAGCTTAAAGGGAAACTCCAGTGCCAGGAAAACGATCCGTTTTCCTGGCACTGGAGGGTCCCTCTCCCTCCCACCCCCCAATCCCCAGTTGCTGAAGGGGTGAGAACCTCTTCAGTGACTTACCAGAGGCAGCGACAAGTCCCACGTCGCTGCTTCCTCCTCCCCCGCCGCTCCTCCTTCTGCTTACGTCGGCCGGTGGGCGAGACTGATCTCGCCCGCCGGCTGAGGAGATCTAATGCGCATGCGCGGCAATGCCGCGCATGAGCGCACCCCATAGGAAAGCATTGAAAATTTCTTTCAATGCTTCCCTATGGGGAATAGAGCGACGCTGGAGGTCCTCACACAGCGTGAGGACGTCCAGCGACGCTCTAGCACAGAAAACCTGTGCTATAGAGCAGGAAGTGTCCTCTAGTGGCTGTCTAATAGACAGCCACTAGGGGAGGACTTAACCCTGCAAGGTAATTATTGCAGTTTTAAAAAAACTGCAATAATTACACTTGCAGGGTTAAGGGTAGTGGGAGTTGGCACCCAGACCACTCCAATGAGCAGAAGTGGTCTGGGTGCCTGGAGTGTCCCTTTAATGAAGTGGTCTGGGTGCCTGGTCCCTCTAGGATTAACCCTTTTTTTTTTATAAACATAGCAGTTTCAGAGAAACTGCTATGTTTATACTGAGGGTTAATCCAGCCTCCAAAACCTCTAGTGGCTGTCTCAATGACAGCTGCTAGAGGCGCTTGCGTGCTTCTCACTGTGAAAATCACAGTGAGAAGACGCCAGCGTGCATAGGAAAGCATTGTAAATGCTTTCCTATGTGACCGGCTGAATGCGCGCGCGGCTCCCGCTGCGCATTCCGCATTCAGCCAATGACGTTGAGAGGAAGGAGGAGAGGAGGAGCAAAGCTCCCTGGCCGGCCCTGGAGAAAGGTAAGATTTTAACCCCTTCCTCTCTCCAGAGCCCGACGGGAGGGGGACCCTGAGGGTGGGGGCACCCTCAGGGCACTATAGTGCCAGGAAAACGAGTATGTTTTCCTGACACTATAGTGGTCCTTTAATATGTTCCAATTCCAATCACTGGGGAAAAAATGAAATAGCAGGAGGACCCACATGTAGGCCCTGATCCAGGGGGTCTATATAATACATTTAAAATGGGGTAAAAACCAGCCTGTCCTTTAACTTTTTATTTTTTTTAGAGACAAAGTTTTTATAAACCATGTCATTTTCTTTCCTTGACAGTTCTTGACAAGGAAGGGGGGGAATTTTTTTTTCTTTTGGACAAATTATGTTACGTTAATTTTGATAAAATGTTACCACTCTCAGATGTACTCTGCTAGCAGATGTTTACAGATGTCTGCAAGGAACACAAACTTCCAGGAGGAGTGTTAAATTTTCCTCCTTATATCATAAAAAACAAGAGATAATGAGAATACATAAATAAAATAACGTGATATTAGAATGGTTACGGAGTCACCTGGTAATTGCCAGCCTTCATGTAACTATGGATCAGGCTGTAAGGTGTCGACTGCTGGACAACTAAGTTTGAAGGTGCCAGAACTCCACATGCTTGACAGTATCCCGCTAGCCTCTTGTCATCTATTGAGAAAAGGTTTGATGCAGCGCCAATCTAAGAAAAAAAACAAAAAGGAACAGATAAAAAACATTTAGGATTGTTTCTTAGTTGATCAAAAGGTTAGTATTTTTATAATCTTTGTAAACCCCCAGAAAAAGCAAAGTTTTACTTATTGCCTCATCACATGTGTTTCCAGAATTTACAAAATGTTATAATTTAGAAACATTTTCTCTGAGTCAAGTTCTCCTAGTATTGTGCTTTATAAATAATAATAATAATATTGCATTATAGTAAAACATATAAAACTTAGGATGAAAAACATACATCCCTATTATTGTGAGTCAATGTCACTCATCCAGTCTAAATGGTTTAAAAAAACATGACCCTAATTGGACTTAAAACAAAATCCAATAAAAAAAAATAAAAAAAATTAAATAGAGGTTATCAGGTGTTCTCATCCCAGTCTATTCACACTATGCGTTCATATAACCACAGTGTAAACAAACTGAATAGGCCATTTAATATGAAGTAACAATAGCCTAACTGATAACATTCTTTTTTGTCACTTTATTTAACATTGAGAAAAAAAAATCCTCTGCTCCTTTATACAACTAGACAGTAAGAGATATAATAGAAGGTTACCTTTGAAAGGAGTTGCTTAGTGTTAAAAAAACGGTCTCTGGCTTTCTCATAACACAGTGGGTTTATGGCTCCTTGGTGGAAATAAACAGTCCCCAGGTCATAGGATACCTGTAAAATATGAAATCAAAGCCTGAACTTTTACTTACTGTAAACGGATTTTTTTTCTTAATTAATTATTATTATTGCCATTTATATAGCGCCAACAGATTCCGTAGCAGTTTACAATATTTTGAGAGGGAGAATGTAACAATTAATAGGACAATTACAAGAAAACTTACAGGAACGATAGGTTGAAGAGGACCCTGCTCAAACGAGCTTACAGTCTAGAAGACAGTCAAGTAGGGTGGGAGTGAAGCAGAGCTGGAGGAGAGAGCAAAGCACTGTCCCATAGGAGAGAGCAAGAGACAGGTATGTAAGGTAGAGATTACTCTGGGAGGCCATTAGCTTTCCTGAAGAGATGGGTTTTAACCCCTTAAGGACCAAACTTCTGGAATAAAAGGGAATCGTGACATGTCACACATGTCATGTGTCCTTAAGGGGTTAAGGCCCTTCTTAAATGATTGAAGACTAGGGGAGAGTCTGATGGCAGTAGGCAAGCTATTCCATAGGAGAGGAGCCGCCCGCGAGAGGTCCTGCAAGCACGAGTTGGCTGTACGGGTGCGAGCAGCGGTCAGGAGGTAGTCACGGGCAGAGCGGAGGGTACGAGGAGGGGCATACCTATGGATCAGTGAAGAGATATAAGAGGGGCTAGAATTGTTCAGTGCTTTAAATGTATGGGTTAGCACTTTGAATTGACTAATACAATATCTATTCCTCTCCTTCTGCCCAGGTGATCGACTGAATAAAGAATATTTTAAATTTAGGCTCACCCAAACCCTCTCCACATCTTTACTTTTCCCATTGTTTTTCCTTCACTCATTACAAAAACCAAACCAAAAAAACCCAAACTGGTCATGCCCCTCAAACCTCATCTATACATGAGACGCACGAATTATGAAAAATATACTTGGCTTAATAAGAAGGAAAGCAATTACTACCAGCTGCAACACATTACACCTGAAAGTATGTGGCTTCCAACCAGTAAATGCTTCTAAGAGGTATGCTCTCTTTCCAGAAATTGGGATGTTAGGGTAAACATTTAATTTTCTTTTGTTTCTGTGCTCCCCTTAAATAACTTTAACCACTTATTTGATAACTCTTCAGATTCTTCTTCCAAATCAGGGCTGCCCAACAGGTAGATCCACAGATGTTGTAGAACTACAACCCCCATGATGCTTTGCATGCCTTTAGAATGACAAAGCATCATGAGAGTTGTAGTTCAACAACATCTGGGGATCTACCGGTTGGGTAGCCCCATTCTAAATCATTTCCCATTGCTGGAGAGCCGAGAGGACACCCCTTTCCCCCAAGTTAAATCTTCCTAGGAGTAAAAGGTATAGCCTGTAATGACATTACTGACTGAATAGATGGTCAGTTTACATCATTTTAAATATACTAAACACAGAGTTGGTGACATTTTTATTACATTTTCAACTTCTTCTTTAGTGTGGATCGCAATACTTCTTTTATCATCCAATCATGCAGGGGGATATTACATGAAGTACATGCCAGGTTCTTAGTCTTAGAAATTGTCTTGGCTTTAAATTCTTCAACAGAGTATTTTACAACTGAATAAACTAAATTATCACCTTAAAAAGACCTCTGACCGTGTGTTTGTCAGGGTGGGGGTTGATAGTGACGGTGTGACAAGAAAAACCTATACTGACATGCACCCTACAGTCAGGTAGACTAAGCAGCCTTTAAATACCTGCACAGCGGTGCATGAAACACATTACATCATGTAGGTGAATCCATTTGTTTCTTGCCAAGCCAAGGACTGCTCTCAATACAGCTAGCTCAGACTGTTCTGGTTTGTTCCATATGGATCACAGTACTCTGCATACTTTCCAGATAATGCCAGAAGAGGAGGGACCTAATTTTAAATCTTTGTTGTTAGTAGGTTATCGGTCTACGAGGACAGTGTGTAATGCTGCTATACAACATATTAATATGTCATAAAGTGGATAAGTTGAAGAGAAAAAAAACAAACACACTACACAAAGGCTAGCGCTTGACAAAGGCGTATCGAGAAGCCGAAACGCGCGTCGAGCAACCGTTTTTGCAGATGCAATTATTTTTTATTTTAGTTTCCTTTTGGTCTTCTACTACTTTTTCGCTTTTTAACTGGGTTCACTATGCCCTTATGCATTGATATGGTGTAGTACCTTTATGGGATGATAGGGATATGCTTGAGGCTGCCTTGAAGTAGCAGTTAGTTTAGCCTTTCCACTGTGTGAGCTAGACAGTTAGTCCAGGGAAATTTAGGGTACTGTTGTGGCTATATTTGAGGGGCTCGTGACCGGTTTTACCGACCAGTAGTACCCCTATATTTATTTTCCTCAATTCATGTGTATTGTATGCCCCAGAGGGCATTAACTACTATTAGAGGAATTACTTTGTAATTTATTACATCACCCCAGTACCTGTGTAAAAAGGGGTGGGTGGGTGTGTTTTTCACTCTATAGAAATGAGTTTTCTACTCTCTATACATCCCCTCTACACATTTGCCTGTATTAGTGACAGCAGTCTTTTGCTCCCTGTGGTACCATAACTACTGCCAGGCACTATACATTCCTATCGATATATATTTTTTGGCCTAATGCCAATGTTTTGGCTTTATTACTCTACACTTTATACATAAGAGGCCCCCATATTGATCTATTTGTAGATTAACATATGCAATTTAGGAACTTCTATCCCCGATATTTTTATAAGAGTGCTTTATCTCACTTGATTCACACACTATTTAGGTGTACCTTTCTTTTGGTAACTTTTTACCATTTCTTAACAATATTTCTTTCATTTTTCTAATAAAGGTTTCTACCCCCCCCCCCCCCCCTTTTATGTTACGTTGACATTAAGAGGTATATATTTGTGAATGAATATGGACTACACCCACTATGTGTGAGTGTTTTTTCATTCCATTCTTCTTTTTCTGTTTAGATTTACTTTGGGGTTAAGCCCCTTATACCTCTTGTAACCTCCATAGAGACTGTGGAGTTGGCTAGCCCAACACCATATACCCTCTATCTCCTTAACACTACACAAAGGCTCAACCTTGATGCCAGTGAAAGCACATGCTTTTCGTGTAAACTTTATGTAAAACTGTTCACAAATGTACGGATTTTGTTCTCCTGCCTGGAATTATTCAGAACCACAGCAAAAGGCAAGAATTAGGTATAGCCAACAACTGGCATCGGACAAGATCCTGCTTTACAATTACCCTGATTATCCATTTACTTTGGACTGAAAGTAGAACGTTGAATAAACAGTTCACACATCTGCAATGTATATCTTTACCTGGCACTGCATTTCCTCAGAACTAATTTTTAGCCCAGCTGTTGAATTCTCTGTCTCTCCATTGATCATGCCGGGCTCCATAGCCAACAGATCCAAGGTTCTCATGGTATGGGCATAGAAGTCTCTCTTCATTTTTAGACTTCCCTCGAGTACAGTGATCGAATCCTCTGCCTGCTCTTTTAACTGCAGTGAAAAGGAAAGCAATTGTCAATGTGCACTGTCTAATGTCTGGTTGATGTGAATGTGCAAAGGAACCTTTATTAAGATATGGTAGCAGTTTTTTAATCGTTACACAATCTGGTGCAATCTTGCACTCACACCACGATTTTACATCATTATGTATTTGCTATCAGTAACTACTCAAAAATGAGTAGCACCAGCATGAACATCTCTGCAAGCCAACATACTGAAATGCAAACAAAGTGATGTTTGGCACAGCAAAAAGGAGCGAACTCCTCTGGCCAGCACCTTGGTAAAAGATAAAATAGAATTTCAGAGACAATGAAAGCCACCACAGTTCCAAGTGTGCTAGATTATGTAGCGCGGTGAAAAAACATGCATACTATGGTAATACACTGTTTTACATGTAATATAGATTTACATTACACACTTTAATTTTCTTTACTCAGCAAACAAATTTATATAGGATTACCAAGCACAAAGCACGGATTTACTGTATAATATGGAATTAAAGGAATTCCATGAGATGAATAAATCTCAGTTTGTCTGATATGTAGCATTCATTTTTGTCGCATCGCTACATTGCATCTTTGATCTCACTGCCCTGCAAGGTTCTAGATATAAAAGGCTTCAGATAATTTCAAGAGCAAAATAAAAAACTTACCACTTTCAAAATATTTTCTGTAAGCTCCTTCTCTTGTTGGATTTGATTCATACTGGGAAAAAAAATGTAAAGAATTCATATAAAACCAAAAAATAAAAACCCCACAAAAAACAAGCAAACAAAACCAAGCTCAATCTTCACCCATATAGGTCCTTTTAAAAACTATTTAAAAAAGCTTGACAAAATTAAAATAAATGAAATAATTTGTGGTTTCAGCAATGTTGCAACCCAAAGAAATGTATCCAAAAAATGAAATGGATTAAAGAAAATTTAAAATAGGCATGCAGTCTGCAGGTTCATTTGGGTTTTCCATGCTCCTTAATTAGCATCTCCTTAACAAGACTTTAATTACGCAAAGCCTTGGTAAATAAAAGGTTAAAATAAAATGAGTATGTTTATGTGAATTGGTACAAGAACAGAAGGCATATTACTTACATGTTGGGCTGTAGAGGTCCTTGCTTTACAGGTTTTACCAGGAAACTGCTCTGAACAATCGTCCTAATGGCCCTAAATAAATAAATGAATGCCTTCCATGAATCAAGGAGACCAGTGAATTAAATCTGTTTAACTTCTACATTGCCTTAAATAGACACTCTGGAAAAACCAGAACCAAAACCAAAACCAGAACCACAACAACAACTTGCAGTAGACTAGAATGGCCTGGGGCTCCACCATCCAGTTTAATATCAAACGCTTTAGGAACTGTTTGAGATAAGCAGATTATTTTCCCAGCACCAGTATTTTATTCTTTTTGCAACGTTCTCATGTATTATTAAAACATTCTCAAGTATTATTCTACCTGCTGTTGGTTATGACATAATTCTGCCAAGTCAAAGAAAATAATTCACTAGATATTGGGTCTGTTTTAAAGGTCAATTACAGGTATAGTTCACTAAAAATAGCATCCTCTATAATTTACTAAAAGCTACCTCCAAATTATGAAGATATGTTCTGATTTATAATCCATATGAATCTAAACAGTGAATACAAATCTAAACAGTAAACTTCCTTCCCAAATAGATTTGGAAAAAATATACGACTCTGCTACAGTCACAGCATGGTTACTTTTTGCAATTTGATATTCAATTAACTGCTTAACCCATGAAAATAATATTGAATATTAACTTAGCTCGAGCAACAAGTGAAAATACTTAATATGTATTTGAAAGTACCTTGAAAATCATTAAATTTGAGATCTATGAACTTTTATTCAGAAGACAAGATGGGCAAACTGCCCCTTATTGTTGATAAATATTTCTATTTCTACTTTAAGCACCACAACAATTTTGTATTATTGCAAAATTCATGGCGAAAGAGTAAGCTATGTTCCACTCTCCGTTCAGAACTTCTACATTTTCCAATGTGTCAGTCAGAATTGAATTTTCTGGGGTGCCAATATTAATGTTGTCCAAGTTGTGCACACCAAACACACAACTAGCTGCCATCAGTTTATAGAGTAGGTATACTCATTCCCAGGTGATGAGTGGACCTGCTGCTGGAAATTAAACTGTTCTGGTGGACAAAGGTTTATGGGATAAGATCAGACCCAACAGACTTTTAAGATGAGGGAGGGTCTAGCTGAAGTTCATCTAAGGTGTGTTGTTTAAGGATTTTGGAAAAATAAGCAAACAAATACATATCTGCATATACACACACATTTAAAATTAGAATGTAGCATACACTTTGCAAATGTTATAAACATTACCATCGGTTGTAAAGCATAACAGCCATGGCAGTAGTTGGGGGCAAGCTGGAGAGGTCCAAGTCTACGTGCTTTGTTCCTGGAGGCACTTTGCTCACACATAGTAACTCATTCAGCAGCATGTTCAGGACAGGGACGGATAAACTAATGAGACAAAACAAGGGAGAATGACATGGAGTAGTTAATACACAGAATAGTAGCAACAGTCAGAACATTTCTCAATGACCACAAATGGGTTAAGTTTTAACCCCTTAAGGACACATGACATGTCTCAGGAACATGGCTCAAGTGCAAACAAATATCTCCTTGAAATCTGGTCTATTAATAGTGTTTGGAAACAGGCATGGAAAGTCTTATGCAATATATGTAAAACCAAGGGATGTTTACTTAGGTATAAAATGTGTTTGATACAAACACGACTTCAACTAATAAATTAGCAATAAAAGTAACAGAGAAATAATAAGAATTAAAGAATATGGCACAATATACGGTCAACCGATTCACTTGCTCGCTGCACCTACCTCTTTTCCAAAATATCAAGGTCCCATTTCAAAAAGGCTGCAACTTTTAGAGCCAGCAGTTTTAGAGTGCGGTTCCTTTTGTTGTCAGTCGGGGGTTGCACTTGATTCTGCTCATTCACCGTGGGTTTGGAAGCTTGCTCTAAAAACTGGACAATCAACTGGACAGGAGAAGGGTCTGGTGGGATATAAACAAAGGAAGTATGGAAACTATGAAACAGCATAACATGAATATTCCATGGAATATAGCACAATTGGATTAATCTATATATATGCAGTGGTTTACATAAAGGCGATGTATATATATATAATGAAGTTGAAAGTCTTTCAGAAAAACAGCAGTTCCAACTACTTATTTGCAGTAGAAATTGGGAATAATTTTCTTCCATTTCAAATGCATCTTTAACTTAAACACTAGACCTATATAGCAATAATAACATATTTATTCAGGACACAGAATTCCAAGTCTATGCTACTAGACAGGTCTAAAGGTTACTCACCACTGGAAGTCAGGAGGGCCCATTTCTACTTACCAGAGCTGAATTTTTCACCCAGCAATGCTTAGTAAGAGAGTGAAAATTTGGAGCCCTAATTTAACAATATACATTTTGGCTCCCAAGGATTTTGTATACCGATACCTTTACTATGTTAGCGGTATTCTGCTGTCAACCTTTCTCTGTGTCAAAACTCAAACTATTTCCTTCCTTCATTTAAATGGCTCTCCCATCACATAATTTATCTTTTTTCCATGTATGCTTGCTTCAATATTTCCCCATTCATGCGCATTTCCTCTTATTTCAGTTAAACTTCATTCCACCATCAAACGTTGTAAGTGGAAACATTTTTGCATGCTACGGGGCCTTTTTCAAGCCCTAAAAATTACAAAGTTGTGTGTTGTGGTATAATTTTGCCAAGTTTCACAAAAGGAACAGGAATTCTGTCCAAGAAATCTACACTTAAAGGGACACTGTAGGCACCCAGACCACTTCAGCTCATTGAAGTGGTCTGGGTGCAAACTCCCATCACCCTTAACCCTGCAGTGGTAATTATTGCAGTTTTTATAAACCGTAATAGTTACCTCTGAGGGTTTACTCCTCCACTAGTGGCTGTCTACCACTTTAAAAAAAAAAATTGAATAAAAAATATATAGAATAAATTAAATTTAAATTATTAAAAGGCTGCTATATCTAGGTCTTTATTGAGGCCCCGATTCCAGAGTGTACCAGGCTTGTAGATCCAATATGATTCCCTTCATCTGAGGGTTTTTAATCTATCACCTCCCCCGAGGGTCGGTTTGATTGCCTCAATGCCCTTCACTATTAGATATTTTGAGTTAGCTCCATGATTTTCTGCAAAATGGATGGGTACACCATGATTGATACATTTGTTCTTGATTCCTCTTAGGTGTTCCCCTATTCTTGTTTTAAGTTTCCTACATGTGTGTCCCACATATTGTTTGCCGCAAGAGCATTCGAGGAGATATATCACATATGATGTATTGCAATGAATACATTGTTCAATCTCATGTTTTTTTCTTTGTCTAGATCAGGGCTTCCCAAACTTTTATGGCCCGAGACCCACTTTTCAAAATGGTAATTTTTCGAGACCCACTTGCTTTTTTTAAATGCATATTTTAAAAAGTGAACACCATGACAATCCGCTTTAGAGGCATACAATTGGCACACCATAGCAATCCACTTTAGATGTACACCATGGCAATTGCTTTTAGAGGCATAAATCTGGCACACCATAGCAAACAGCTTAAGAGGCATACAATTGGCACACTATAGCAATCCGCTTTAGAGGCATACAATTGGCACACCATGGCAATCAGCTTTAGAGGCATACAATTGGCACACCATGGCAATCAGCTTTACAGGCATACAATTGGAACATTATGGCAGCTTTAGATGCATAAAATAGGCATACCGTGGCAATCAGCTTTAGATGCATAAAATTGGTACATTATGGCAATCAGTTTGAGGCATACAGTTGGGCATACCACGGCAATCAGCTTTAGAGGCTTACAATTGGCACACCATGGCAATCAGCTTTACAGGCATACAATTTGAACATTATGGCAGCTTTAGATGCATAAAATTGGTACATTATGGCAATCCATTTTACATGTATAAACTTGGCACATCATGGCAACTTTAGGTGCATAAAATTGGCACACCAGTGCAATCAGTTTTAGAGGCTTACAAATGGCACACTATGGCATCCAGGTTTAGAGGCATACAATTGGAACATCAGGGCAGCTTTAAATACATAAACTTGGCACACCATGGCAATCAGCTTTAGATGCATAAACTTGGCATATCATGGCAATCACTTTAAGATGCGTAAACTTGGCACACCATGGCAATCAGCTTTAGATGCATAAAATTGGCATATCATGGCAGTTTTAGATGCATAATGTTGATATATCATGGAGTTTTAGAGGCAGAAACTTTGCATATCATGGCAATCAGTTTTAGAGGCATACAACTGCTTACTCACAGACTCAGTCAGAATCAGACGTTGTGTCCTGCTCATCCAGGCCCCTCACATTGATTATCCCAGTGGTGGAACTAATGTAGAGAGAGCCCTGGTGCAAGTATGCTTTCTGGGGCCCCCTCTGGTGCAAGTATGCTTTCTGGGGCCCCCTCTAGTGCAAGTGTGGCCAAAAGGTAGATCTCCATCTGTCGGAGAACTTCAACAATGCTATGCCTGCTGGGAATCTACCATTTGCCCATCGTTGCAGGGTTATATTTGTAAGCAGTGTTTGAGCGTTTAAATGTAAGCTTGTTTGTGTATTAAAGGACCACTATAGTGCCAGGAAAACAAACTCGTTTTCCTGGCACTAAAGTGCCCCGAGGGTGCCCCCACCCTCAGGGTCCCATTCCCGCCAGGCTGAAGAGAGAGAAAGGGGGTTAAAAACTCGCCTTTCTCCAGCGCCGGGCTCCCTCGGCACTGGGGACTCTCCTCCTTTAGCCGTCATCGGCTGAATACGCATGCGCGGCAAGAGCCGAGCGCATATAGCCAGTCCATAGGAAAACATTCTCAATGCTTTCCTATGGACGCTGGCGTCTTCTCACTGTGAAAATCACAGTAAGAAGCGCTGAAGCGCCTCTAGCAGCTGTCAATGAGTCAGCCACTAGAGGCTGGATTAACCCATTTGTAAACATAGCAATTTATCTGAAACTGCTATGTCTACAGCAGGCAGGATTATCCTAGATGGACCTGGCACCCAGACCACTTCATTAAGCTGAAGTGGTCCTTTAAGTATGTGTGTGCATGTATGGGAGTGTTTGTATGTACTGTTGCCATTGGAATGTAGTGGTGTACTTGTTTGTAATGTTTGCGTATGAACGCAGGGGTGTTTGAATGTAGTGCTGGACTTTAAATGCAGGTGTGCTTTTTGTGTGTAGTGTCGGTGTTTGAATGAAGGGGTGTTTGTATATCATTTTAGTGTTTTAATACATGGGTGTGTTTGTATGTAATGTTTGCGTTTGATTGCAGTGCGTGTGTAGTGGATGCAGTGTGTATATAAAATATACATATACACAATGTGTGTTTGGATGTAAGCATGTTTTTTGCATGGAGTATGTGTGCAGTGTATACACATACAGAGACAAACAAATACACACAGAGACACACACATACTGACACAGCGATACACACACAATGACACTTATTTTCCTACACACAGATACACATACACTCATGTAAACAGATACACACTGACACACAAATACACACACACTGACACAAACGGAGACTCAGATACACATACACGCAGAGACAGGTGAGGGTGACCGTGTGGTAGGGAGTGTGTGTGCAGGTAACAGTGTAGGGGGGCAGGGTGAAAAAGGGTTACAGTGGGCGGCGGGCAGGGGGAGAAAGTGTTACAGTGGGCGGGCAGGGGAGAGAAAGGGCTACAGTGTAGGGGGCAGGGGGAGAAAGGGCTACAGTGTAGGGGGCAGGGGGAGAGAGGGCTACTGTGTAGGGGGCAGGGGGAGAGAGGGCTACTGTGTAGGGGGCAGGGGGAGAGAGGGCTACAGTGTAGGGGGCAGGGGGAGAGAGGGCTACAGTGTAGGGGGCAGGGGGAGAGGGGGCTACAGTGTAGGGGGCAGAGGGGGCTACAGTGTAGGGGGCAGAGGGATAGAGGGCTACAGTGTAGGGGCAGAGGGAGAGAGGGCTACAGTGGGGGGGCAGGGGGAGAGAGGGCTACAGTGGGAGGGGGAGAGAGGGCTACAGTGGGGGGGCAGGGGAGAGAAGGCTACAGTGGGGGGGGCAGGAAGAAAATGGGTTACAGTGGGGGAGCAGGGAGAGCAGGCGTTACAGTGTGGGGGGGCAGGGAGAGCAGGGGTTACAGTGGGGAGAGGGGGGCAGGGAGTGAAGGGGTTACAGTGTGGGGAGGGGGCAGGGAGTGAAGGGGTTACAGTGTGGGATGGGGGGCAGGGAGTGAAGGGGTTACAGTGTGGGGAGGGGGGCAGGGAGTGAAGGGGTTACAGTGTGGGGGGGGCAGGGAGTGAAGGGGTTACAGTGTGGGGGGGGCAGGGAGTGAAGGGGTTACAGTGTAGGGAGGGGGGCAGGGAGTGAAGGGGTTACAGTGTGGGGAGGGGGGCAGGGAGTGAAGGGGTTACAGTGTGGGGAGGGGGCAGGGAGTGAAGGGGTTACAGTGTGGGGAGGGGGCAGGGAGTGAAGGGGTTACAGTGTGGGGAGGGGGAAGGGAGTGAAGGGGTTACAGTGTGGGGAGGGGGCAGGGAGTGAAGGGGTTACAGTGTGGGGAGGGGGCAGGGAGTGAAGGGGTTACAGTGTAGGGAGGGGGCAGGGAGTGAAGGGGTTACAGTGTGGGGAGGGGGGCAGGGAGTGAAGGGGTTACAGTGTGGGGAGGGGGCAGGGAGTGAGGGGGTTACAGTGTGGGGAGGGGGGCAGGGAGTGAAGGAGTTACAGTGTAGGGAGGGGGGCAGGGAGTGAAGTGGTTACAGTGTGGGGAGGGGGGCAGGGAGTGAAGGGGTTACAGTGTGGGGAGGGGGGCAGGGAGTGAAGGGGTTACAGTGTGGGGAGGGGGCAGGGAGTGAAGGGGTTACAGTGTGGGGAGGGGGGCAGGGAGTGAAGGGGTTACAGTGTGGGGAGGGGGGCAGGGAGTGAAGGGGTTATAGTGTGGGGAGGGGGCAGGGAGTGAAGGGGTTACAGTGTGGGGAGGGGGCAGGGAGTGAAGGGGTTACAGGTTGGGGAGGTGGGCAGGGAGTGAAGGGGTTACAGGGTGGGGAGGTGGGCAGGGAGTGAAGGGGTTACAGGGTGGGGAGGTGGGCAGGGAGTGAAGGGGTTACAGTTTGGGGGGGGGGTGTAGGGAGAAAAGTATTTACATTAGGGGGCAGGATCTGGGGGCTGTGTCCTACCTTCATTTAATTCCCTGGTGGTCCAGTGTCTCCCTGGTGGTCCAGTGGGGTAACTCTCCGGTCTGAGCTCCGCCGGGTGCAGAGCTGCAGACAGTGTAATAAAAGTCTTGCAAGCTCCCTGAGTGTTGACATGGTAACGCTCTGGGAGCTTGCGAGACTTCTATCACACGGTCTGCAGCTCTGCACCCGGCGGAGCTGCAGACCGGAGCTGCTGGGCAGACTGATTGGAGGGAGCCCGGGGGCATACAGGGCAAGCCGCCGGGCTCCCTCCTGGTGTCAGTCTGCCTGACTGCCCGGCGGCCCTGGATGTGTGGGTCAGCGCGACCCACTGGGAATCGCCCTGCGACCCACCAGTGGGTCGCGTCCCACACTTTGGGAACCGCTGGTCTAGATCATAGGTCGTCAACCTGGTCTCTACCGCCCACTAGTGGGCGTTTCAGGATTCCAGGTGGGCGGTAGGGATTTTCAAATTTTTTGACAGATTGGGTGAGAGGGTGGGCGGGTGCAAGCCGGCGTTACCCCTGCGACCGGGTACAGCCATCACCACTTGCGGCCCATGCTATCAGGGCAACCCGATGGATGTGGATTGTGAGGGGGCCCGGTCAGCGCTGGGCGCTTTAACAGCGCGACCGGGCCCCCTGTGATTACATCATCTCTGCTGGGAGGAAGTGATTCCCCGGTCACTCCTCCCAGCATACAGAGAGCCCGCGCGGGAGGAAGGGGAAGGAGGGAGTCAGAGTGGGAACACTGACTCCCATCCACCTGAGCCACCACTGGACCCCAGGGAAAGTCACCCTCCTGCACCTTAAAGGTAGGAAACAGGAGGGTGACTTAAATATAATATGTGTTTGTTTGTGTATGTGTCTTTGTATGTATGTATTGTGTGTGTCTGTATGTGTGTCTTGTGTGTATGTGTCTTTGTATGTATGTCTTGTGTGTGTCTGTCTGTAGGTATGTGTCTTTGTATGTGTGTCTGTCTGTATATATGTGTGTATGTATGTGTGTGTGTGTGTCTTGTGTTTGTATGTATATGTTTCTTGTGTCTGTCTGTATGTGTGTATGTGTCTTTGTATGTATGTCTTGTGTGTGTGTGTGTGTATGTATGTGTGCGTGTGACTGTATGTATGTATGTATGCCTGTCTGTTATAGTGGGCTATAGTAAGTAATAGTAAGCGGGATACCTAGCTCAGCCTTCCTACTGGGCATTGCTATAAGGCAGGTTAAAAAAAGGGAAAGAAAAAAAAAAGGTGGGGAGGGGAATTGAGGAGGGAGAAGAGGGGAGCTGACGTACAGATGAGAAATCATATTATGCGCAAACAGAGAAGTCGTCTTAATATCACCGAAAGAGGATACCTTCGTTTGTTCCTTACGAAAATCGAACCAGATATCAAATATATAGTCTTGCAGCATCAACCTCAAGGATCTCATTAATCACTAGTAAAGGTAATTTCAATTTACTTTATTGTTCTCTCATTAAACTTTATAAAGCTAAAAACAGTATAAACATGCATTAATTGGAAATAAAAAGATAAATGTACGTACATTTATTTTTTTAAAACACCCTCCTTTCGAAAAAAATATTCTGCACTTGCGTGAAAACTGGTGGGCGGTAAGGAAGTTTTTTTCAACCAAAAAGATGCATTAGTGGGCGGTAGTTAGAAAAAGGTGGACTACCACTGGTCTAGATGGTCTGACGAGAAATGTTTGTTGTTGTCTTTGTTTGGGATCAACCCACATGTGGAGAAAGCTTTCCTGTTACATTTGTATATTCCTTTCAGGGAAAGCATTGATGCAATGGTCATGTTTGCTTTCAT
This sequence comes from Pelobates fuscus, assembly GCF_036172605.1. NCBI lineage: Eukaryota > Metazoa > Chordata > Amphibia > Anura > Pelobatidae > Pelobates > Pelobates fuscus. Next base: position 62,458,990 of record NC_086320.1, on the reverse strand, counting down.
ACGTGGCATACTTGGGGCTATAAGATTTTTGATGGTTTCATTTTGTTTGAACACCACTCTTGGTTTATTTGTTTGCTCAACACAAGTATCCACCTATGTGGAAGGATCTGGGGAAAACAGGAGATTCATGCTACCGAATGAAATTAACCAGCCGCACAAAACGAAATTTAAACAAAAAGGAAATGGAGCAGGATGTAGAGTCCAGCAGAAAAAATGCCAGATTGGACAAGGAGACTGTTATAAACATCTCTAAATATAAACTTACTACGGAGGAAGAAAAGATTCTTGAATATGGATTGAAATTTTCTCCCTCACAACACCTAATTATTTCACAATATTTGTGATGTACACAAATTTATCCGGGGGCGGGGCCGGGCCGCCGAGCAGAGCGGCAGCCATCCGCTCTGGCTCCGACATTGAACGGCACAGAAGTTTAGAAAAAGCTGAAATAACTCAAAACTGCTATATGAAATCATACCCATTCGGAGCAACGGGAGCCGGGGCAGCATACAAGTAGAGCCAAAAGGTTAACAAGCAGCCGCTCCACACACGGCAGCCGCGAAGCTCGACTGACCGGCACATGCACTCACGAGGAAACGGCGGAGCTCATGAGGTAACGGAGGGAGAGGGAAGGACGCCGGCCCGGCCCCGCTTCCCCCCCCTCGGCCGGTGGGGGTAATCCCGGCCCATGAGTCAGACCTTCAAAGGCTGGGGGCGAAGGCCCGCGCGGCGCGGGGCCCCTCCCCAACGGAGTACCAAGATGGCGCATACACACATGCGGCTGTGAGCCACGCTGGGTCACCTGGACTCCCAGGATGCCGGATCCCATAGAGGGACCACTCGGAGCAGAAACCTGCATGACAAGGAGCCGGTCTGGGCCCCAGGATTTGGTGGTGGTCCAGGGGCAGACGCCCCCAACTCTGCGAGCCCTGCGGCGCCGTGGTGTGCTGACCCCCAGCGGACCGGTGGCTGGAGAGACTCACAACGGCGCCGAGCGTGTGGCCGGAGGAGGGCGAGGCGACAAAGGACTGGAGCTCCAGCAGAGGTCAGCAGGGGTTGGGGAGGTGCAGGGGGCGGGTGGCCCGCGGACTTTTCAGGGGTGGGAGGCCGCCGGCCTGCTCCCGACCCTGAGTGCCCACAACGCCAATAGACTCTCTGATGCACGGCGGGGGCAAGCCCTGGGTGGAACTGAGGGGATCTGCCATGTATGGGACGCTGGGGGACCCAAGCAGTGAGCGACCAGCTCGAAACACGCAAGACCAACCGAGAAGCTACATACCGTGGAATGAGGGATCCCCCCACAGCGGAGCTGATAAACCGCTTCCAGAGAAGGGACTCACCGTTTTTAACACTGACAGACCTGGACTATGCCACCGGGACCTTAACCTGCGGTTATAGCACTATTACAGGTTTTTACCTGCCAGCCTCTGTCTGAGTTAACCCGTGTGAACGTGTGGCAGAGGAGCACGAAGATGAGTTTTTTCACTTGTCACCAAAGACGTAGACAGTCTTGCTGACAAGCTTTGCACTGTGGAAACAGATCTATGTAAAGAGACTCTTCATAGTGCATTATAAAAGGTGCGCTACTATGTTCCAGCGAGCAAGACTGAAAATCAAGTTCTCACCATTCTTTTATTACAGGACTGTAAAGTGTCTTTTTTTTTTTTCCCCTACTATTCACAGTCTGTTTACTTGTTTTAAACTGTTTAGGTTATATTTGTCTATATCTGCCAGCTTGTAGGTCTACTATCCTACAAATGAGTCAGATTAAGTTGACCATTATTTGTACTAACGGTGTAAGAGTATAGCAATTATTTTCTTTATAAATGAGGGACATTTGATGTTGGTGGACGAAGATTATTGGCTAAAGTCTACTGTTAATTGACAGGATGCACATTTTACATGTAGCTACTCGTCATTATTACTGCATCCACAACGGTTCACCTAAGGTTTTTCATAAATGACCAGATCACTCCACACCACGCTCCCACAGCATGCCGCGCACACTAGGAATGAGCTCCAGCATACTATAGGCCCTTATGGCATACATACTAGACACGGCCCCAGGATACGCATCCTGACATACCAAATACACTTCCGCCCTCACGATCTTCTGCCCTACACTTTCAGACGTTATATTTGCTTTAAGGGCGATATGTAGGGTATTGGACAAGTGTGCCTTCTCCACAGGTTAACAGCACTATATATTAGACCTCATGTCCGTTTGTTTAAAAGTAACCATAAAAACGCTGGAGCGCTTAATAGTGTAATGACCTAAATAGTTTCATAGAGCTTAGGCGTAACTAATATCTAAATACTTGCTTACATTAATCCATATGCCTCTGCGCAGGAAACCACAGGTTATACAGACAATACCGCAATATGTATGTCTCATGCTGCTCATAACCACAAAACGCGCGCCTCTGTGTAGGCGACTAACTGCATTAATAGTTACTACTTGACACCCGCGTATATATAGTGAATCAAAAAAATATTTACAACAAACAGCTATCACAAAGCAACTACACAACCAGCTAACACAAAACACTTGTACAAACCAGCACACTCACAGCAATTACACAAACTAATTAACACAACACAACAACACATACCGGCTCACATAAAGCAACCACATGAACCAGCCAACACAAGATGACTACACAAGCATAACCTCGACTCACACCAGATAACATGGACACAAGACGAGAAGCTAGCATAGCAAGGGTTGCAAGGCACACATGACTGAAGATGAACCTACTTGCTGTCAAACCAATGATCTCATTAATGTGCCTCTGCGCAGGCGACAGCCCGCGTACCCGCACATGTATTGGTAATTACGCCTCTGCGCAGGCACTTACCTGCTTAAATATGAATACGTTTGCATCGACATTTATGTTGTGAAACCAATAAACATATTTAAAACACAAATTTATCCGCAAGCTCACGCTTTTTTGGTATTTTAAGAAATGAGGAAATATATGTAGCCCTATGGAGAAGAAAAAATGGCTTTATTATGACAATTTATCTTCTAGAGACTTGGAGGGAATACGAATTTTGGAATCTTTACAACATAATTGAAAGGAAGACAGTCTATCAAATCAAATTATTCACTCTGACTTCAAACTGATATCCTCCTTCTATCCTAGCTTTGAACAAGGAGAGTTCATAAGGGTCTACAGTGACCAGGTGTTGAAAGATATAAAAGATATGTGTGAGAAACATAGGAAACACAAGTCAAATTTCCCATTCAAAGAAAAAACTGTCCTGAAAACTCTACAGAATACCATGAGTATACTAATCAGGGAGGAGGATAAAGGTAGTGCGATAGTGATACAAGATAAATATCAATATATCCAAGAAGCAATGAGATTGCTTGGGGATACCAATACATATATGAAGCTAACTACTGATCCTATACAGAGGTATCAACTGGAACTCCGTCAACTTCTGATGGAAGCAAGGGCGAAAGGAATCCTAAATCAGGATGAATTTAATTTTCTTTATCAAGAGAAACCAATTATGGCAATTTTCTACCATTTGCCTAAAATCCATAAGGATATACAAAATCCGCCTGGACGCCCTATCATATCAGGAATTGCTTCTCTTACCAGCAATCTATTGGCATATGTGGATCCCGATTTACAACATATGGTGACACATCTAGACTCGAATCTCAAAGATACCACTCATCTGTTGCAAATCATCCCAGAAATTAATTGGACTAAAGACTGCATCCTGGTTAGTTTGGATGTAACATCCTTGTACACCAATATTCCTCACCCAATAGGTATAGGTGCGGTCCAGTATTTTCTAAGTTTGTTTAATGAAATGAACCATAACCAACATAGTTTCATCTTGGATTGCATCAGTTTTGTGCTAACCCACAATTACTTTTTATTTGATAAACATTTTTATCTGCAACTCACAGGAACATCGATGGACACAAAGCTTGTCCCATCATAGGCGAACCTCACTACGGGGTGGTGGGAAAGCAGATACATTTGGAACAATAATCCCTTCCGAATGACCGTAATTTTTTATAAACGATTTATTGATGACATTTTGTTGGTATGGCATGGAAATGAGGTAGATTTGGCAAGTTTTGTAATTCATGCGAATTCCAATGACAGTCACCTTAGCTTCACACATGAAACAAGTAGAGAGAACATCACCTTCCTTGATTTAAATATCTTCCAGGTTGAAGAAGTTCATCTTCAGACTAAAAATCATTGGAAACAGGTGGATCGGAATGGATTCCTTGATGCCAGGAGTGCACACCATCCTAAATGGATTAGGAACATACCCAAAAGCCAATACAGGAGGATCAAAAGAAACTGTAGCAGATCACAGGAACTAAACGGATATTTCAGATCCTTACTTGTCGGTTCATACACAAACACTATGACTATAAACATCTCCATTCCACTAGAGATGAAGTAATACAAATGAACTGGGAGAATGTAATATACCCAAAAGTATGGGAAAATAGAAAATATGACAACGACAGTATAGAATCATTACCAACATTTGTGACCACATACAATACAGCTGCCACAAATTAAAAAGATCATTCTAACACACTGGCCGATTATTACTTGTGATAATAGTATGCAAATTGAGCAAATAAACAAACCAAGAGCGGTGTTTAAACGAAATACAACCATCAAAAACCTTGTAGCCCCAAGTATGCCACGTATAAAAGCAAACATGTCCTTTGCAGTCATACTTCCCCTGAAAGGAATATACAGATGTAACAGGAAAGCTTGTTCCACATGTGGGTTGATCCCAAACAAAGACAATAACAAGCATTTCTCGTCAAACCATGTAGACAAAGAAAAAACATATGAGATCGAACAATGTATTAATTGCAATACATCATATGTGATTTCTCCATACTTTCTTGTCCCCTGTGATCTGCTATACCCACTAGTTCCCAGTATTGTTTGGCGCACCGCTGGAACTATTATATTGGCTCTGCAAACACCTTTTGAGCTTTACCGCTATCTAGGTGGGCGGAATATACAACACTTCCCCAACTCCCGGTTATCCTCTTTGTCCAGCTCTGACCTGTATGTTATTAGGCATCACTTGGCATTCTTGTCTGTGTCAGACATTGCTATTTTGTGAGTTGACTACAAGGGTGGGGGAGGGGGATTGTGTGTGATTCAAGTACCCACCGATTTAACCTTTTTTATATTTCTCATAGTTTGTATTTGCATTTTTACTTATATACTTTTATTTATTTTTAATGTAGCATATTTGTATTCTGTTACTTATTTTTGAATAAACTTACTTCACCACAGAAGCCCTCCTTCTCTGTTTTGCGCTTTTTAGGCACATCAACTAAGCAGTGAACACAAGAATTCTATTAGGACATTTCTTCTTTAAAGCTGCAACAGATTTCCTTTTGGGCTATATGTGTTTATGAAGACTTTCTAATTTCTATTTTACTTTATTATATGTATAGTATTTAACGTATTATTATTGGTATTTACTAGTAATACTCCCAGTAGCGCGGTCTTGGAGATGGCAGACTGGTGTCTTATGGTGCCTTGTCTACACATCATTGTGCCAGTCCGTTCTCTACCTGTATGCTTATTACTGCAACATAGTGTAATTTTATTTTTCTGTAGTGAGACAAAGTTGTATGGGGTTTATTCACTAACCAGTGAAGTGAAACCCACATGTCAAACTTCAGGCCAAAAAACCCAGTTGCCCCAGTGTGACTATTTTAGCCTAATAATAATTTAATAATAATTTAGTGCATATTGCACCCCCACCTTCCCACTGCTCTCTGCTTCAAACGACAAAGAGCAATGTGATCACCTGAATCAGATTTCTTCAAATGATTTTCCAATAAGGATTCTTCCAACAAAAATTCAAACCATGAAGTCTGAGGAGGAGTACAAGGACGGCTGGAGGTGGCTGCCTCCCGGTCTGCAGCTTCTGCACTCATCTTCTTTGCCACCACTTTATCACTGATTTGGTTTTTCTTTTTCATTTGAGCGGTTTTATCTAGAAAACATTTCAAGGTACTTGTTAAAACAATGCTTGTTGTAAAGGTAAAATTTACAACTAAAAATGTAAATACCTAAGTTTAATAAATAAAAAATAAACTAAAAGTGCATTTATTTTTCATGCTAAACTGTTAAAACAAACTAAATTTCACTAAATACATCCATTGTTACAGTTGTCATTTTCTGTAAATGCATCTAAAAACAATATATATATATATATATATATATATATATATATATATATATATATATATATATAAAACCAAGAGGACACACACATATATTTGAAAGTCTAGGCCAACTCCTTGGTTTTGCACCCCTCCCTGTCACAGGTACCTAATTCAAGGTATTCATTATAAGAATCCCCACCACAATGCTAATGGTTTAGGCTATCATTCTCTATGAATTGCACCATTGAGGTTGAAATACCCATAATTGCTATAGTTATTACCACACTGAATAATTCGCATAAACAGGAATATTTATTTTTAATAAAACCATGCAATGACATTCCTGTCTGGAGCCTTTTTTCAGAAACACCATGGGTATCCTGGATACAAATCACTTTGTCAAAATCAAGGGCACATCATGAAAAGTGCTTATTTGCAGTATGTGGAATTCATATACTGTAGGAAGTAATTAGACAGTATTAGTTAGTCGAGGATTTATTCCAAAAGGAAATGTATTCATTACAGAGTTTTACACTGCAGCATAAGAATACTGTACACACTGCAGAACTGCACTTTTCTCATGTTAAAGATCAGATATAAACAAACATACACCAAGAAAACATGGTGTATCCAGAAATATGATGTGAAATTTAACTTTTCATCTTTATTTTATTACATGAACCTGGCACTCTATATCCACGCAGACTCTTAGTCTTTGCCTGCAGTTTTGGTGAGGGAAATACAGCAGCACAAAATAAGCCTTGCCATAGCTACAGAATGTCATGGAGCTCAATAAAAACATACAATTAACACACTGCCCCCCCTCCCCCCATATAAGGAAGCTGAGTGGCCCATTCATTGCATGGTACACACACACATTGACCAAGATAGGGATACACTCTATAGGTAGAAACAGGAAACCCAGAAATCAGAGTGAAGTAATAAATAAATATGACAACAGACTGTACCGTCACACTTCACCAAAGGAACCGGGTGGTCGTCTAAATAAAAGCGTTTTCTTTATGGAGTAAGTCGCGCAGGATTTCCGTCACGCCGTCACGTGAGGTAAACAAAGGTCGCGGGGCAGTGACGCGCACGGCAGCACGTGTCCCCCCATTGACAGTCTTGTCCTGGTGACATTGGGGATGGCTGGGCGGGCTGTGCTGCGGGTACAGGCGGTCTTGAGCAGGTGTAATACCCGGGGCAATAGTGGCTCGGCTGCTGGCTACTGTTTGGACCTGGTCAGGTAAGCACACAGCCAGGGTTTGGATACAATCTGTAAGTCAACTAAGTGTCTGATTTCATGTAAAATGTGACTATCACTTTAAGGACTTTTTTTTCCCCAAGGAACACTGTATATAGTGTTAGGGATACACATCTGGACTCTCATGTACGTGATTAAACGTCAATTAATAGGGAAGACATAAATACGTATAAAGTAAACACACTGTCCTGTCACATCTGATTAAAAATTAAAGGGACACTGTAGGCACCCAGACCACTTCTGCCCATTGGAGTGACCTGGGTGCCAACTCCCACTACCCTTAACCCTGCAAGTGTAATTATTGCAGTTTTTAATAAACTGCAATAATTTACCTTGCAGGGTTAACTCCTCCTCTAGAGGCTGTCTACTAGACAGCCACTAGAGGGCACTTCCGTGTCTATAGAACAGGTTTTCTGTGCTAGAGCGTCGCTGGACGTCCTTACACTGTGTGAGGACCTCCAGCGTTGCTCAATTCCCCATGGGAAACCATTGAAAGCATTTTCAATGCTTTCCTATGGAGAGCTCTAATATGCGTGCGCAGCATTGCTGCGCATGCGCATTAGGTCTCCTCAGCCGGCGGGCGGGATCAGTCTCGCCCACCTGCTGATGTAAGGAGGAGGAGGAGGAGCGGCGGCGGCGAGCAGAAACCACCGCCAAGGGACATCGGCTGGGGTCTCAGGTAAGTGACTGAAGGGGTTTTCACCCCTTCAGCAACCGGGGATGGGGGGTGGGAGGGAGAGGAGACCTGCAGTGCTAGGAAACTAATTGTTTTCCTGGCACTGGAATGTCTCTTTAAACCTTTGGCTTTTTTCATGCAGGCTGTGTCAGTCACACTCAGGTGAGATGTGGCTAGGGCTGCATAACCAGAAACAAAAGTGCTTTAATATCATAAGGCCAGAGGTAATTGTCCAAGTAATTTAAGTGCCCCTATGCATATTTATATATTGATTTTTTTTTTTAATATCCAAATGTATATGTAACACAACATTATGTGTGAATACAGTTTAAAAACAAAAAGGGGGGGAGAATGAATTTTTCACCTTTTTGCTCATAATATTTTTTACACCTCCAGTGCAACTAAATAAAAAAAAAAATATATAAAATAGATTCACATGTCACTCCTGTTTGTTAAATGCCTAATAAGTCTAGGATTTAAATACATTTTTGGTAGTTAAAGGGACACTATAGTCACCTGACCAACTTTAGCTTAATGAAGCAGTTTTGGTGTATAGAACATGCCCCTGCAGCCTCACTGCTCAATCCTCTGCCATTTAGTTCAATCCCTTTGTTTATGAACCCTAGTCACACCTCCCTGCATGTGACTTGCACAACCTTCCATAAACACTTCCTGTAAAGAGAGCCCTATTTAGGCTTTCTTTATTGCAAGTTCTGTTAAATTAAGATTTTCTTATCCCCTGCTATGATAATAGCTTGCTAGACCCTGCAAGAGCCTCCTGTATGTGATTAAAGTTCAATTTAGAGATGGAGATACAATTATTTAAGGTAAAGGACATCTGTTTGAAAGTGCAAACAGTTTTTTTTTCATGCAGGCTCTGTCAATCATAGCCAGGGGAGGTGTGGCTAGGGCTGCATAAACAGAAACAAAGTGATTTAACTCCTAAATGACAGTGAATTGAGCAGTGAAATTGCAGGGGAATGATCTATATCTATACACTAAAATGGCTTTATTTAGCTAAAGTAATTTAGGTGACTATAGTGTTCCTTTAACGCTGTATTGACTCTCTTCCCCACAAAGCTATACTTCCCATACCCCTTACATTATGCTTACACTAACATTATACTTACACTACCCTTACTTCTACACTAGTCCAAATCCAACATTAACCCTTACCCTACCACTATCCCCTAACCCAGAGGAAACTCTCAGATATCAGCCGATGGGCTTCCTAGTCAAAACAGTAGGTGTTATGTTGCCACCATCTACTGGCTTATTTCAGTATTACAGGAAAAAAGCATTTACATTTATTTATTTTTTACAAGATTTTCCTGTAATAGTGAATGAAGCATGCTTTTCCAGCCAATTACCCCGTCATCAGTGCTGGGCACATGGCAAAGCCCAACACCGATCACAATCAGCAGGGGGGACATGCATGTAGACCGTCAGGGTTTCCCTTTTGCAGTTTTAAAATCACTGTGGCTAAGCAAGATTACTCAGCTGCCTGTTGTGAATGGATTTAAAGGGCTGTATGCGGTGCTGCATGCAGCTCATCGGCCAAGCTGGAACTTTAAAAATATCCTAACATCAGGAAGGGGTTAACTCCCAAATGGCAGATAATTTATCAGTGAGACGGTAGGGGCATGGTGTATACAGAAAAGCTACTTCATAAAACTAAAGTTCGTTTGGTGCTCAGAGTATCCCTTGAAGCCACAATTTCTTTAGTGCTTGAGGTTAAGGAGCATGAGTTGGAAATTTCGATAATCTGCAGTATTCCTATTGTGCAATTCAGTCACTACATTTCAATCCGACATTTTTGTGTGTGTTACAAATACAGTAAATTATAAATAATTTCAAATTGATTTAATTAATGAATTGTTTACATTTTGTAGGAAACGTGACTATGAAGGATTCCTTTGTACGCTGCTGCTGCCTCCAGGGTCTCAGACTTCTGCTTTTGCATTGCGGGCATTGAATGTGGAATTGTCCCAGGTGTGTATTCTGTTGACCTCAAAAAGTACTGTGTTGAATATAAATTGCAAAACTTCTAAGGTTTTCTGTTCCATTGTCTATGGACACATTGCAGATGCAGGGAATTTTGTTGCTCATGTGTCACCATATATTCAAATCTATGTATGAATATCTTTAAATATTATGGCTGCATTATGTGTTGGGCAGATTTTATATTCATGGCACCCCTTGCTGAGACTCAAAGCCTCCCACACACTTCTTTAAACCAGTCTATTTTATTTTTTGCAAAGTATGTTTATTTTAGAATTCCTTATCTACTATTTTATTAATAGCCTGCTAGATAATCCCACATAGGATTTAAGTTCAGTTATCAGTTTGGAAAAAAATAACCTTTACTGTGATGTAAGATCTATTGAAATGAAACTCTTTTTGTTGATGCAGACTATGCAAGTCACATATAGGAGATGCGTGGCTATGGCTACATGAACAAAAGTGTTTTAACTCTTTCATTAGATAATTCAGTAGCGAGACTGCAGGGACATGACCTATACTGCTTCTTTAAACTAAGGTTGTTTTGGTGCCTGGGTAACTGGCGCCCCTTAACACCGTAAAATAATGTAATGCTGCTATGGTGAATACATAGCCTTGTCATTCACTTGCTTCCTGATATAATGCATGCCTTGTGGTTTGGAATATAATAGCCCCTGGCTTAAAATCTGACTGAACTGTTTCCTTCTGTAGGTGAAAGACTCTGTGTCTCAGAGAAACCTCGGTTTGATGAGGATGCAGTTTTGGAGGGATGCTGTCCAAGAAATATACAGTGGAAACGCCCCTCATCACCCTGTTGCACTAGAACTGTCAAAGGTGAGTTTATTTTAATTGTATGTATTAAGCATTCTATCTGTTCTTTCAAAGTAACTGAAAGCTATTTGTAAAATAAGTTGTTGACTTAAAATCAGCATTCACCAGCACCTGTATGTAGGGTCTAAGGTTATGTACAGTGAGGGGAAAAAAATATTTGATCCCCTGCTGATTTTGAACGTTTGCCCACTAACAAAGAAATGATCAGTCTATAATTTTAATGGTAGGTGTATTTTAACACAGAGACAGAATAACAAAAAAAAAAAAATATCCAGAAAAACGCATGCGAAAAAAGCTATACATTGATTTGCATGTCAATGAGTGAAGTAAGTATTTGATCCCCTATCAATCAGGGCTCCTGGCTCCCAGGTCTCTTTTATTTAGTTAACAAACTGAGATTAGAAGCACTCTCTTAAAGAGAGTGCTCCTAATCTCAGCTCGTTACCTGTATAAAAGACACATGTCCACAGAAGACACATGTCCGCAGAAGCAATTTATCAGATTCCAAACTCTCCACCATGGCCAAGACCAAAGAACTGTCCAAGGATGTCGGGGACAAGGTTGGAATGAGTTACAAGACTATCGACAAGCAGCTTGGTGAGGTCACAACAGTTGGTGCGATTTATTTGCAAATGGAAGAAACACAAAAAAACAGTCAGGTTCCCTCGGTCTGGTGCTCAATTCAAGATCTCACCTTGTGGAGTTTCAATGATCATGAGAATGGTGAGGAATCAGCCCAGAACTACACGGAGGATCTTGTTAATGATCTCAAGGCAGCTGGGACCATAACCACCAAGAAAACAATTGGTAACATACTACACCGGGAAGGACTCAAGAAAGCACATGAACAGGCTCGTCTGAAGTTTGCCAATGAACATCTGACTGATTCAGACTGGGTGAAAGTGTTGTGGTCAGATGAGACCAAAATTGAGCTCTTTGGCATCAACTCAACTCACCGTGTTTGGAGGAGGAGGAATGCTGCCCATGACCCCAAGAACACCATCCCCACCATCAAACATGGAGGTGGAAACTTTATGCTTTGGGGGTGGTTTTCTGCTAAGGGGACAGGACAACGCATCAAAGGGACGATGGACCTATACCGTCAAATCTTGGGTGAGAACCTCAGAACCTTCCTTCAGCCAGGGCATTGAAAATGGGTCATGGATGGGTATTCCAGCATGACAATGACCCAAAACACATAGCCAAGGCAACAAAGTAGTGGCTCAAGAAGAAGCACATTAAGGTCCTGGAGTGGCCTAGCCAGTCTCCAGACCTTAATTACATAGAAAATCTGTGGTGGGAGCTGAAGGTTCGAGTTGCTAAACGTCAGCCTCAAATCCATAATGACATGGAGAGGATCTGCAAAGAGGAGTGGGACAAAATCCCTTCTGAGATGTGTGCAAACCTGGTGGCCAATTACATTGAAACATAGAATGTGACGGCAGATAAGAGCCATTCAGCCCATCTAGTCTGCCCAATTTTCTAAATACTTTCATTAGTCCCTTGCCTTATCTTATAGTTAGGATAGCCTTATGCCTATCCCACGCATGCTTAAAGGGAATCTCCAGTGCCAGGAAAACAATCCGTTTTCCTGGCACTGGAGGGTCCCTCTCCCTCCCACCCCCCAATCCCCAGTTGCTGAAGGGGTGAAAACCCCTTCAGTGACTTACCAGGGGCAGCGACAGGTCCCACGTCGCTGCTTCCTCCTCCCCCGCCGCTCCTCCTTCTACTTACGTCGGCCGGTGGGCGAGACTGATCTCGCCCGCCGGCCGAGGAGACCTAATGCGCATGCGCGGCAATGCCGCGCATGCGCATTAGCGCACCCCATAGGAAAGCATTGAAAATGAATTTCAATGCTTCCCTATGGGGAATAGAGCGACGCTGGAGGTCCTCACACAGCGTGAGGACGTCCAGCGACGCTCTAGCACAGAAAACCTGTGCTATGAAGCAGGAAGTCCCTCTAGTGGCTGTCTAATAGACAGCCACTAGGGGAGGGCTTAACCCTGCAAGGTAATTATTGCAGTTTAAAAAAAACTGCAATAATTACACTTGCAGGGTTAAGGGTAGTGGGAGTTGGCACCCAGACCACTCCAATGAGCCGAAGTGGTCTGGGTGCCTGGAGTGTCCCTTTAAACTCCTTTACTGTGTTAACCTCTACCACTTCAGCTGGAAGGCTATTCCATGCATCCACTACCCTCTCAGTAAAGTAATACTTCCTGATATTATTTTTAAACCTTTGCCCCTCTAATTTAAGATTATGTCCTCTTGTTGTGGTAGTTTTTCTTCTTTTAAATATAGTCTCCTCCTTTACTGTGTTGATTCCCTTTTATGTATTTAAATGTTTCTATCCTATCCCCCCTGTCTTGTCTTTCCTCCAAGCTATACATGCTATGATATGCGTTTTTCTGGATGTTTTTTTTTTTGTTATTCTGTCTCTCTCACTGTTAAAATACACATACCATTAAAATTAGACTGAGCATTTCTTTGTCAGTGGGCAAATGTTCAAAATCAGCAGGGGATCAAAACTTTTTTTCCCCTCACTGTAGCATCATGTAACAGACACATTCACAGTACAGGAAAACTTTCCATGATCTGATACAGACATCTGTGTCTGCCAACTACGATATTGGCAATGAGGGGTGTGATAGCGAACACAGCATTCACCAATCGTCATATACACTGCTTGAAGAGAAACGGCCACTTTGGAAGTTATAGTCTGTGCTGTTAATTTGCATTTTATTTAGATATTTTAGTAAAAATAAAACACATCTGTAAGTGTGATGCATGGCATTATGGGAAATATATTCACAGTGGCACAGCTGCAGTATTATGGAAAGATGACCACACCTGGAAGTACAGTGGATGCAAGTGTATGTTTCTTCTTGCTGTACACCTCACCCCAGTATGCGAGGTCTTTTGGAATCATGTAAAACTGAACTGTTGTCCACATAAAGGTTTCTCATTATTATCATGTTATTTATTATTATTATGTCATTATGAAGATATTGTTGCAAATATGGGGAAAGATGGCAGTTCACAAGGTTTATTGGGGCTTTTCACTCTCAGAATGTTTTTACATGACCAATGATAATGTGAATGTACAATCTGGTGTCTACTTTATAATGCTTGGGATGTGTAGAACAGTCTGAAAATGGGCAGAGAAGATGGGTCACTTGGTTCCTCCTGTAACTATTTGGGTAATAAGGCTACTAGCCAGTTCCCAAGTGTGTTTGTTTCTAACATTCCTTTCTATAACATTCATAATCAAATCGCACAATAGTGTCCGAGATGAATTGAAAAATCGCTTTAAAAATGTTCTGAAAATATCCCAGAGGTATTCCATTGAGTGGGCCTATTATAGAAGACCTAAATTCCTTCTCACTGGGTCTAGAACCCCAGCTCCATTGGAGATATATTGATATTCCCCCTCTTCTCCCCCAGGTTCTTCCCTTAAGTGAGATACATATTGTTGATGGGCTGGGTTATGCCCTCAACACAAGCTCAGGAACATATAAACTGATCTTTATGATGAAGTTTCGGTACTGCCTATATACCCCAAAAAACATATTTACTGTACATAGAGACCGAACTTTACATAGCCTGCAATGCAAAGATCAAGAACTGTTGGAGCATCAGATCTCATTTCTGTTTTCTACTCTTCAACAGTGTGGACTCCCAGCCCTGACATTTATTGCAGAATGAGAAATGGCAATGCACCACACTGGCACAAGGTTTGTGACCTGACTCACCACTGCTACCTGGCAAGTAAAGTACAGGAAGTGGTTTATATATAATTATAGGCTTCTGGTAAGAAAGGAAAAAAACGCCACTTACTGCCCAGCCCATAGACCTGATTAATGATATCCTGTGCTGAGCCTGGGACATTTATTCACCTTTGGTTGTAACACCTACTTACAATAATATTTTGGAAGAAAACACATGGCATGATAAAGAAATTATTATTTTTTTTTTTTTTACAATACACCGTCCTTCCCATCTACCTTGCTTTTGCCGCACCACGTGACTTCAGCCATTTCTGCATACAAATATCCCCAATGGTTAATTCAGCTCTTAAATATAGCTTAGTATGTAAAGCCGCTAGTCTGGAAACAATGCACCTATCTCACAAACATGGACACTAGGGTTCACCATGATGGAAGAGCTATGATCATGTTTTTGGTTCATATAGCTGAACATTCTTTTTTTCCTTTTTTAAACTAGTGATCACACACAGACGTTTGTAGCCACAGTCGTGTGTCTGAATGTCTGTCTGTCTGGGACTGGGAAAAAATCCAATTACCATAATTTGTGGCAGAAATAAAAACTACCTCTAAACTGTTGAATACGATGTGTGTACAACTTGGAATCCAAATGACAACATTTTATGCCAAAATAGAGTTAGGAAGACCGTTAAAATTGAGAGTTTTACCAGTGCAGCTAATAATTTTTCTGTTCATTTTTCCAATCACTACTCTTCACCATTTATTGAATAAACCCTAATGTTTTATGCGCCTTACTGTTTCTGAGATAACCTTTTACTCTTGATTGTGTTTTTTTTCTTATTTTTTTTTTTAAGGCTGTCCAGAAGCACAAGCTGACGAAGAGATGGCTAACCAGGATTGTAGATGAAAGAGTGAGTATGCATCGTTGTTTCTTCTCCAATTTATTACTTTAAAGGATTATTCCAACCACCATAACCGCTAAAGCCTGCTGACCCCATTCCTTGGTAAGGGGGAATACCATTTTAAGAATAGTTTACCCTCTTACCTCGGCACTTGCCGGGCTCCGCAGCTTCCTGCTGCCTTAGTGATGTACATCTGGCTTCTGCAGAGCTGCGAAAGCCAGACACCTATACTGTTGTCGTTGTTTGGCTGAGTGTCAGCTGACTGCTCTCAGTCAATAACTGAAATATGTGCATGGAAATATGCATAGAATTGACATTAGCCAACCCGGTATTCTAGATCCAGCATTGGCTGATAACACCCAATGACTCTGCCGCAGATGTGCAGTTTAACCTTCGGCTGCAAAGTGGTTAATCTCTGTATGTGCAACATTTCATAGCAAAACTACACATAGTCCAGGAACCATGACCATTTCAGATCACTGAAATGGTCATGGAGCTTGGAGTAGCTCTCTTAAGATACTCTGTAGACACCATAACCAATTTTGCCGCTTAAATTGGTTAAGCTATTGGGATACTGTCCCTGCAGTCTTATGATGCATTGTTATTTTTCATTATGGCAATAAAGGGCTTTAACCCCTTAAGGACACATGACGTGTCTGACACGTCATGATTCCCTTTTATTCCAGAAGTTTGGTCCTTAAGGGGTTAAAGTGGACCTCATTGTTTGGTTTGCGTGCCTTGTCAGAAAGAGAGTTAGGAATTATGCTTCCTGGACTACAGCACACAATGCATGCTTCCTGTGAGTGAATACTTCCAAGTCCAAATAGAACACAATCTTTCTTTTGACTGGTGTTTCTTGGAGCCTGTACAGGTTCAGAACAAAATTTCAGTGACATTTCCCTCTTGGGACTTGCATTCACTCACTTTTGTGGATAATGCGAAGTGTATTGAGAGCCTGCAAAATAATACACAGCTCTCTGAATGACAGGGCTTGGTGTTGGTGGCTACAGTATCCCTTCAAATGTCTGTAGTCATTTTTTTTTTCTTCTTATATTTTGATACTTGGATTATAGTATAGTATTCAATTTTAATTTAATTTTTTGTTTGTAAATGTATTTTTAGCCCAAATTGTTTGCAGAGTACACACTTCCAGTTTAATTATTTGCTACATTTTGATAGAGTAAGTACATTTTATGTCCGCATGACATAGAGTTGGACACCTTTGGGCACAAAATATATATGCCTCCTTTTTTATTTTCTTCTTTTTTCACCTACGTTGAAAAGATCCACTTTGTAATGCCCTACTTAAAATATACTGATAAGGTTTGAACCTTTCTGCCTGTTATTTATAATTATCCCCATTTTCAGTTGTGTATTATTAAGTAGTCAAATCTTTCATTTGAGCCTTGTGCAAGAATGATTATATTATGTTATGTTTTAAAAAAAAAAAATGGTTTAACTCCAGTGCCACTGTTAATGTGATAATAGTGCCACCTGCTGGCCACTATGCTGCAAATCACTCCAAATTTGTGCTGATGAAGTATGTGTCCTCATAGATTATCATGGTTATACAGGAGTTCATCAGAGCATTGTATATTTTACAACAACACTGAAACAAAGTTTAAATAGCTTATCTATTGTTCTCTTTATTTGGACAATTCACAACTTAGGGAATGTATGGCCTGTTTGTATGCAAAACTAAATTATCTCTCAACAGAACTCCCTATTTAGTATAACAGCCTTTGTAACTGTTTACATTGTATTTGTTTTGTTTTTCTGGTCTGTTTTCTCTCTTCTCTATTGGCACTTGTGACCCAGATATTTCTCTTTTGTCTCATTTCATGTTACCAATCCCTAGATTTCAGTCTTCTTTTCTTGTTTGTCTCTTCACACTACAGGGAGTGTAGAATTATTAGGCAAATGAGTATTTTGACCACATCATCCTCTTTATGCATGTTGTCTTACTCCAAGCTGTATAGGCTCGAAATCCTACTACCAATTAAGCATATTAGGTGATGTGCATCTCTGTAATGAGAAGGGGTGTGGTCTAATGACATCAACACCCTATATCAGCTGTGCATAATTATTAGGCAACTTCCTTTCCTTTGGCAAAATGGGTCAAAAGAAGGACTTGACAGGCTCAGAAAAGTCAAAAATAGTGAGATATCTTGCAGAGGGATGCAGCTCTCTTAAAATTGCAAAGCTTCTGAAGCGTGATCATCGAACAATCAAGCGTTTCATTCAAAATAGTCAACAGGGTCGCAAGAAGCGTGTGGAAAAACCAAGGCGCAAAATAACTGCCCATGAACTGAGAAAAGTCAAGCGTGCAGCTGCCAAGATGCCACATGCCACCAGTTTGGCCATATTTCAGAGCTGCAACATCACTGGAGTGCCCAAAAGCACAAGGTGTGCAATACTCAGAGACATGGCCAAGGTAAGAAAGGCTGAAAGACGACCACCACTGAACAAGACACACAAGCTGAAACGTCAAGACTGGGCCAAGAAATATCTCAAGACTGATTTTTCTAAGGTTTTATGGACTGATGAAATGAGAGTCTTGATGGGCCAGATGGATGGGCCCGTGGCTGGATTGGTAAAGGGCAGAGAGCTCCAGTCCGACTCAGACGCCAGCAAGGTGGAGGTGGAGTACTGGTTTGGGCTGGTATCATCAAAGATGAGCTTGTGGGGCCTTTTCGGGTTGAGGATGGAGTCAAGCTCAACTCCCAGTCCTACTGCCAGTTTCTGGAAGACACCTTCTTCAAGCAGTGGTACAGGAAGAAGTCTGCATTCTTCAAGAAAAACATGATTTTCATGCAGGACAATGCTCCATCACACGCGTCCAAGTACTCCACAGCGTGGCTGGCAAGAAAGGGTATAAAAGAAGAAAATCTAATGACATGGCCTCCTTGTTCACCTGATCTGAACCCCATTGAGAACCTGTGGTCCATCATCAAATGTGAGATTTACAAGGAGGGAAAACAGTACACCTCTCTGAACAGTGTCTGGGAGGCTGTGGTTGCTTCTGCACGCAATGTTGATGGTGAACAGATCAAAACACTGACAGAATCCATGGATGGCAGGCTTTTGAGTGTCCTTGCAAAGAAAGGTGGCTATATTGGTCACTGATTTGTTTTTGTTTTGTTTTTGAATGTCAGAAATGTATATTTGTGAATGTTGAGATGTTATATTGGTTTCACTGGTAAAAATAAATAATTGAAATGGGTATATATTTGTTTTTTGTTAAGTTGCCTAATAATTATGCACAGTAATAGTCACCTGCACACACAGATATCCCCCTAAAATAGCTAAAACTAAAAACTACTTCCAAAAATATTCAGCTTTGATATTAATGAGTTTTTTGGGTTCATTGAGAACATGGTTGTTGTTCAATAATAAAATTAATCCTCAAAAATACAACTTGCCTAATAATTCTGCACTCCCTGTATACCATTGCCCCCTCATACTTTGCTCTCTTAGAATTAGCTATGTGTTGATTGGAGCAATGCTTTGCAGGGCAAATGGAAGATCCCAAACAGCAAACGTTTCCCTATTGGATCAGTAGAGCTTAATTGATGGTTACCAAATGTTCAGATGGTTTGCTGTTTATGCTGCTTGTATTTTCATTGATACTTTCCATTTCCTGTCATGTATGTTTCATACCAAGTAAACAATAAAAACATTTTTTTTGTTTGTGCTAGGAAAATAATCTGAATGATAGGGCTTACGGAAGCCTGAAAGATTTAGAAACGTATGCAGAGAACACACAGAGTTCCCTACTGTACCTTATCTTGGAAACGCTTGGTAGGTAAATGTATCCTCTGTGTAAAGCACAGAGCTGTATTTGTTTAGTTAACTCCTTAATGACCAAATATTACACTTTGCTGTCATCACAGTCTGTTTATGTGTGCTACGGTAATTTAAAACCCACGTCCTGCAACATATCAAGGTGACAGCACCGGACAGAAGATATTTGGTTAAATATCCTAAAGTGATGACATCTGTAACCCCCTTAAAGAGTAACTGTCATTTTCTTAATTTCTTTATTGGAACTCTGTAGAATCCATATGTTGTTCCCTAAGGTTCTCTTTAAGCTGACCCCAACAATTGCCTACCTAGTTTCACTTCCTTCTTCCCCAGACCATGCCCTTTTAAAGATCTATCCCCCTAATCAAAAAAAGCAGAGGAGGGTTGTATAGTCTGTGTACCGAAATACCTAGGGGTTTATTCAGTAAACCGTGAATTGTGCTGCATTGAATTGTAAGGCTAATATTGCTGAAGATTTTTTGACAAACATTTATTTAAACATTAAAAAACCTGGGGGGAATGGGCGGGCGGTACGTGACGTTGGTGCGCACGTAAGTCGCAGGACCGCGTCTCCACGGACCAGGAAGCGGGGCAATGCAGCAAGCGAAGCTATCGAGGCAGTGAGGACGCCGGGTGGAACGGCGCTGAGACTCTGAAAAGCAGCGAGGCACGAGTACGATAAGCGGCTGAGCAGTGGAGCAGCTGCTATAAAGCTACAAAGCTGCTTCAGGTACTTGATAAGCGATTACAAAGCTGCCGAGTTACAAAGCCGGCACACTGAGAGCTCACATGCCATTGATTGCCATGGATTTCCACAAGTATGATGAGCAGCGGACATAAAGCTGTTACAAAGTTATAACGTTATAAAGCTGATACACTGAGGCGTCCATCTGCCACTAATTTCCACGAGCAAACCGCTACAAATCTACTAAGCTGATACAAAGCTACAAAGCTGATACACTGAGGCATTCACCTGCCACTGATTTCCACTCCTATCTGATGATTAAAAGTTAACTCAATGGGATAGTTACTGGGTGCTGCTGACACACGGAGGAAGAGAAGACGCTGAGTGCGATAAGTATACATCTACAGTCTGAAGGTATTTGAGTTTGTAAATAGAAGATTGATTTTGGCAGAGTTTAAGAGGAAAGGAAAATGGTCCCAGAGTGTATAAAATAAATTCTGTGAGTAAAAATATACTTGTCCACCTATTTGCCACTAAATCTCTACTCTACATCTGACAAATAAGAGCTAACTTAAAGGGACAGTCATCTGGTGTTGCAGTGAAGAGGAAAGAAAATTTTGGCGTTAAATGTGACAAAGAAAAGAAAGTATAAAACAATTTTTGTGAGTAAAAATATATTTAACTATTTATTTTCCACTGATCTCTACTCCACATTTGACAAATAAGAGTTAAATTAAAGGGACATTATCTGGTGTATCAGTAAAGAGGAAAGGAGATATTTGCTAAAAGTGACAAAAGAAATATTCAATAGCTAACTTTAGTGGAGTATAAAGTTTAAATTAGAAGCTTTAGCACTTCATATGGCTCCTAAAAAAGAGTCCAAAATATGGAGAAAAAGAAGGCAACAATAGGCACATTTTATTCACCCAAAGTGGCTAGTACAGAACTAGAGAGGCAACGAAAGTCTCTGCCATTAGAAAATGCTCAGCTCTCTGCACATCAAATATCAAATATATCAGAGGATGACCTACCACACCTGTCAAAAAACTCACAGGGATTGACACAACAACTGTTAACTCAAATGTTGGACAATTTTACATAAAAAGATCCAAATGGATATTGAAAATAATTCTAAAGATATCAGATCAGAAATTGCTACTCTCTCAGAGAAATTCACAAACCAGGCAATTATACTACAAAAAGTCCAAGAGGAATACGAACAAATTAAAACATCTAATATACAGCTAGAGAAGAGACTGCAGGACACTGAGATTAAGCTGACTGACTTAGAGGACCGCTCCAGGAGAAACAATGTAAGAGTCAGAGGTATACCGGAATCAATTTTACAAGAAGATTTATATTTGTATTTGAACAGCTTCTTTTCAAAAATACTATCCAGACAGACGTTGGGCCCTGAGACATTTGAAAGATTCCACAGATTGGCAAGACCAAATGGAACCGACAAATCCTACCCAAGAGATGTTATGATTTGTTTCTCCAGTTTTTGGATGAAAAACCAAATAATGCAGAAGATAAGGAACGGGATCCCAGATACGGAAGAGTGGGGACACTTAAAAGTCTATCAGGACTTATCTCAAAAGACAAGACAAGCAAGAAGAACTTTCGCCGAAGAAACGGTCATTCTCAGGAATAAGGAGATTAGATACAAGTGGCTGTTCCCGACGGCAATTATGGTCTTCTTTAGAGATAAATCATATATCTTCAGAGATAACTTGGCACTAAAACAGACGATGACAAGCTGGAAACTTATCCCTTAGTCTCAAATTGATCCTTTTTTTTTTTTTTTTCTCACATACAGAAATGGTAAAATTTATAGAGGGGCATTCACAGATTTAAAGCTAGAATTAATATAAAGACACACAACTTAACTCAGCAGTATGAATTGAACGAAAAAGAGGCTTTATAACACATAGAAATTTAGAAAATAATTTATAAGATTTTTGATATGGGTAGAAAAGGTGTTAAACGGTTTTGGGAATGCTATAAGCGCTACCCACACACGAATATAATGAAAATAATCATAGATTCACATATAGAGCAAGGCATAGGGAAAATGAGCTCAAAGCATAATGTACACTTATTGATACACTATTTAATTTATGTGAATGAAATGAACGAAGTGAGTCTCACAATAATCATAAGCTTATATAAATTTAGTATGAATATTACACAATGGCGGTAGTAAGGGAGGAGAAGGGAGACTATAACCAAGGGCTAGGGAAAGGGAGCATTTGAAGATAAAAATATGAGGATAGACGAGTTGCCCTAGTTAAAATAAAAGTTAGTAGAAGGGGGACCCAGCAGATAGATCGTGTGGTTGGATAAAGGGAAAGAATATCGTTGCGTCTCTAGAAATAGGATTTGAAAGAAAAAGGGAAAAGAAGGGCAGAACAATATGAAGGATAGAGGGAGTCTAATAAAGAATAAAATGCCTACTATCCTGGTCCAGGGTCCTGCGACGGCAGCAGGGTTAAATATGAAGACTGTACACAGAACTTCATATTATGGATTGAATGTGGTAAGAGAAAGTTGGAGTTTCACCAGGAGGTCCAAATATACAGGGCCGACTGGCGAAGGTATGAGTGGATTTGAGTGTTGGATGATATCTGAGGGGAGGCTAGAGGGGATGTGGGTGTGGGGAGAGCTGCGGTAGTATGTCATTAAACATACTATCTATCAACGCAAGGGGCTTAAATTCAGGTCAGAAAAGAGGCTATTTGTATAAATTACTGACTGATAGCAAAACAGATATTGGTTTTGTTCAAGAAACACACTGGTCTAACTCTACGCCTAAACTATGGAACTACAAAAAAATACCCAGTGGTCCATAGATCTAATTTGGCAGGAAAGAATAAGAAAAGAGGGGTGGCAATCTTTTTTTCAGGTAGCTTGAAATATGAGCTGATCTATGAGGAGACTGACCCTGGTGGTAGGTTTCTTATAGTGATAGTTCGAATTAACGATATTTTGTACACTTTAGTAAATGTTTATGCTCCAAACCAATCTCCATACAGATTTTTGGGAAATCTGATGCAAAAGATTGACTGCGTATCGTCTGGCAGCCTAATCATCGGTGGGGATTTTAACTGCACCATAGATAATAAAATAGATAGGAATAGAACCAAGCCCGTTCACACAGACGGCAAGCAAAGAACAGGTTTATCAATGATGCAGACTATTTTGGCAAAAAACTGTTTATATGATGTCTGGAGAATGTCTAACCCAGAAGCGAGAGATTATACGTTTTTTTTCAAATGTTCATCAGACATATACTAGAATCGATTACTTTTTGGTAAAATCTGAAAGTTTGGAGCGAGTTAAGAAGGTGACAATCGGACCTATAACATGGTCCGACCATGCACCTGTAAGTTTAGTCATAAAAAATAATGCGGAATATAAATGTAGAGATAAATGGAGACTAAATGAAAATCTACTAAAACCAGAAACCAATGTAGAAGAACTGCGCACTCAGACTAGAGAATTTTTTGAAACCAACGATACAGGGGATGTCTCCAACGCCATGCTATGGTGTACTTTTAAATCATATATGAGAGGATGCCTTATAAAAATGGGCGCCATTATAAAAAAAAAGAAAGGAAAAGAGCTTAATGAGCTTTATATTGAGCTGGCAAAACAAGAACGCTTACATAAACTCACCACAGAATATAGAATTTTGGAGGATATTAAAGAGATCAGGGGAAAAATATTAGTAAGAACTCAAGAAAAGATTAACAAAGCTATGTTAACTTTAAAACAGAGATGGTATTATGGAAATAATAAAATAGGGAAAAGTCTTTCAAATAAATTAAAAAATAAAAATAAACTTCAATCTATAAACTATATAACAGTTGGAAGTAAAAAATGCTTTCTCCAACTCATATAGCTAAAGCATTTGAAGACTATTATAAAAGCCTATATAATATAAAATTTAATGAGCCATCTGAGGGCGAAACAAAACAGTTTCTGGATAAATTGAGCTTACCAAAAATATCTATGGAGAAATTAAGTCAATTAAATGCCCCATTTTCCATTCAGGAGATTAGTAATACCATCAAAGCACTAACACCAGGCAAAGCACCAGGCCCAGATGGCTTCTCTTCAATTTTTTATAAAAAATTAAGTGATATAATTTCTCCATATATATTAAGAACATTTGAAGATTTTGCTAATCATAAAGCCATTCCAACGGAACTACTCCAGGCCTCTATAATACCAATTCCTAAGATAGATAAGGACCCTACGTACACTTCGAACTATAGACCAATTTCTCTTATCAATTTGGATATTAAAGTCTACTCTAGAATTTTGGCCGATAGACTTAAACAAATCATACCCAATATTGTACACCCAGATCAGTGCGGGTTTGTAGAGGGTAGGGGCACATCTGATAACATTAGGAAATTACTGAATGTCTTATATCATGCGGACCAAAGTCTGTCTCCCTTTGCTCTGGTCACCCTCGATGCCGAGAAGGCCTTCGATCGGGTTAACTGGAAGTATTTGGAAGAAGTACTGAGGGCCTTCGGCATCGAGGGTTTCTTTAAGGAGTGCACAATGGCGCTATATAAAGAACCTCAGGCCAAAGTATCAGGATACATGTTTCAATCAAACTGGTTCCCTATTAGAAATGGGACGCGACAGGGATGCCCTTTGGCACCCCTGTTATATATCCTTTCTATAGAACCGTTGGCAGCCGCGATTAGACAGAACGATGACATCAGCGGGTTAAAAGTGAATAAGATGGAGAACAAAATTGCACTATATGCAGATGATGTTCTATTGACCCTTGCAGATCCTACTAGATCTATCCCAGCCGTATTTCGGCTTATTAACGTGTTTGGTAAACACTCAGGCTATAAAATAAATATAAAGAAAACACAAATCCTGATAAAAGGCCTAAGTGGACCAGGGGTTGACAAACTCAAAAAAGATTTTAAATGTGATTGGGAAGTAAAGAACATAAAATATTTAGGGGTAAAACTATCCCTAGACTATAGAGAAACTGGAGAACTTAACTATACAGACATTGCCATCCAATTTAGGAACATCCTAAAAAATTGGAAGGGACTGGAACTTTCGTGGCTGGGAAGGATTGAAGCAGTAAACTTCTATCTCCTTCCCAAGTTGACATTTTTGTTTAGTAACCTCCCGTTGAGGGTGTCATGCCAGACGATACGCGGTCTTCAAAGGCAATTATCAAATTATATTTGGCAAGATAGGAGACCTAGAGTCTCATTGGAAATACTACAGAGAGACTGGAAAGAAGGGGGGATTCGCTTCCCCGATATACAGAAATTATATATGAACAATATGGTAGCACACCTAATTAAGTGCGATAATTTTACAATGTCTAGACCAAATTGGTTAGACATTGAAAAAACAGATCTCGGTGACATTGAACCTCTATTCCTCTGGTGGTGCGACAGTGAATTTTAAAAAAATATTAGATCTAGTAATCCGATGAACAATACAATGATCTACATCGTTAAGCACTTGAAAAAGAAATATGGAACAAAACGCATATCATTAAATGCCCCATTAATAAGCCTAAAACTTTATATAAAGGACATGAATATCCATGAATGGGAATAGTGTGGAATAGCAAGAATAGCGGAACTTTTAAATAATAATAATAAAATGTTGCCATTTCCAATATTACAGTCTAAATATAACCTCCCTCCGAAGGAAATATTTAACTATTTAAGAATAAAATCCTTTATTATGGGAAAAGTCCTTTCGGAAACTTCTCCAATTGACCAGTTTGTAGAATTCCATTATAAAAAAAAATAGCTTCCAGATTTAATCAATTCCTAAGAAGCCAAAGGCAAATAGATAAAGCGCCAGCAATGAATAAATGGGAGCAAGAACTTCATTTTTCATCCTCGGTCGAGGACTGGCTGTTGGGTTTACAAGCAGTAAAAAGATATATACATGGGGTGAATATACAGGAAGTGTACTTCAAACTAGTATACCGTTGGTACTTGGTGCCTACTCGCCTTCATAGATTTCAACCCACACTCCTACCAGATTGTTGGAGATGTGGTAGGGAGTTAGGTTCATTCTCCCACATCTGGTGGGATTGTGAGGAGTTGAAACCTATGAAATTAATCCTGGCGGAAGTGGTAGACTTTATGTTTGAGGTCCGGACCGTGATCACGCCTCAAATGTTTTTGTTTCACCTAGATTTGCCAAAAAGCAATACAAAACTAAAAATTCTTATGATTCACATTTGTATGGCTAGAAATTGGAGAAATAAGGTCCGTTAAACTGGCATGATATATGTATACAGATAGATTACCAACGCAGCATGGAAGCTGGGACAGCCCTAAACAAGATATCTAGAGAAAAATATAATGAAGTCTGGGTCCCTTGGGTTAGATATATCAATCAGAAAACTCAAACCCCCCGCACCCCCCTTATAGATAGCTACCCGTAGGCAGTAGGGAAAATGGGTTGCATGGATAAGATGGAATGTATGTATGGTATGGTATGAGTGCATGACTGTAGATACAGCAGAAACAGGTATATGTTTATTGTTTATTTGAAGCACGGTCCGGCTGTCATTTGTATTTTATTGTAATATAGCTTTTTGTACTGTACTGTGTTTAAAATTATAGCCGAAAGCCGTATCTGTACTTGAATGAACTTTTAAAAAAACGTAAATAAAGATTTATACATTTAAAAAAAAAAAAAAAAAAAACACTTAAAAACCTGATAAAAGACAAGCATGGTAAGAGCCATCCAAAAACGCTTTTTAAGTAGTAGTTAAAGAACAAGGTAAATTATCACACATTAAAGTGTTTTGTATTCACGGGGGTTCAGAGAAAGACAAATGCATGTAGAACTGTATAACCCCCCCCTTACCCCCACCCCCATCTCAGCTGCTACATAACATGATGTTTTAACGTTGGAAAGGAGTACATCGTTATTTTATTGTAGAGTAGAAATGTAGTTTCAGAAATTGAAATGAAAAACTAAAACTTTTTGAAGCTTCTCGAGCAATTGTTCATGCAAAGTCATGAACTGAAAAGAAGACGAGAGAAGGGATAAGAGACGACTGAGGGAAGAGTACGGGGTAAGAAAAATAAGATAATGATGGGAGAGGCCTAGCGTTTGACCTCGTGCTGGCTCAGATGTTAAAGGGACATGCATCAGTTGACTTTATTTATTTATTTATTTATTTATTTATTTTATAAACCAGTAAGCAAATCCTTCTAAAAAAAGTTGTTATGGAGCACGTGAAATCTAGCCAAGGCCTTCAAATTGCATAATAATTATTGTATCTATGATACAATGAGACAATTCCTCCAGGTATCCTATGTGCTCCTGGCGCAACTGTCCTCTTGCACAGGGCAGCATATGGTGCATGCTTGACCAGGGATTTCTTGTAAGTGTAAATCAGAAGTCGCTTCCAACAAATCTTTATTAGATTAGTGATTTATCATTCTGGGAAACAAGAGCCTAGCAGCGCCATTGTGAAAGAAAATACAATAATCTGCACAATACTAAACATATGAGGTCAAGTCATGTGTAGAAGGTTGCGTCCTTTCCAAGTTGCTGGGGATGCAAAACAGGAACTTTATGAGATAATTAATGAATTATTATACGAAGAAAATGAAAAGAATTAACCTAGGGCCAAAATTTAGATATCACAAGGTAGAGGGCACAAAAAAAGGGGGGTAACCCCTAAGTGGTGAATATCATAGAGAATAAAAAAAAAAAAATGCCATTCTACCTGTGTATGATTTACTGAGAAGATTGTAGGCTTAAAAAGTAACTTTTAATAAATAAATCTAAAATAAAAATATAGAAAAAAGAAAAATTAATATGAACAGCAGGAGTGAGTGGAGACTATACTGCGAGTAAAACTCTGTGACTACTTATACAAGCTGTAAAAGTGTATACATAATAACACATGCTGAAGCAATACTGTTTTGCTACAATATAACATCAATGTATTCCCAAGTAATAGAAGTGATACTTTATTATATATCACTAATAGCTGTAACGAGGGGGGACACCAATAATGTGTCAGTATGTGTCCAGAGCTCCTGACGTGCACGTTTCGCCAGTGAAGCTCATCAGAGGGGACTCACCACTGCTACCTGGCAAGTAAAGTACAGGAACTGGCGAAACGTGCACGTCAGGGGCTCTGGACACATACTGACACATTATTGGTGTCGGCACCTAACTCTAAATTACCGACATAAAGTTCATTCATGTCCAGTATCTCAGGAGAGCATATTGGAGACTCTTAACACTAATTTTGTGTACTCTGTACATACTTTATTTCTCTTTCTTTTTCCTTTATTATGTTTATGGGGGGAGATTGATAAGACCAGGCATTTTATTAAGGGGTGCCCTCAAAGGCACCAGACTCAGGAATTTTTATTCTATACGCCTTCCTCTGTCACTGTCTGTATATTTTCTACTACCTAGGCAACCTGTTCAAAAACTGTTTGTAAACCCTCTCTTTATACTTTGACCTATTATTTAGATGCAGCTAGCACTTAGGCAACTTGTGTAACTTTTAACCAGTTAACTGCTGCCTGTCAGCAGTCCCTCACAGCTGAGTTACTATTTTGTGCTCCGCTATGGTCAAGCATAAGATAACATCATTCAGTGCAGGCAGCCGTTGTTACACTAGAATATACTGCTAGGTATCTTGCAGAAAAAACTGAGCCAGGTCAGCAACCCCTTATTTTACACTTTACTGCTTGACAGCAACCTTTAATTTATTATCAATGTGCTGCTATGATCTAGGCAGCTTTTGTGATATTTAACTGGCTAATCGCCGTCTGTCAGAAATCTGTCTTAGCTGAACCATTATCTTTGATCTTTCTGAGGTTAAGCACCATAGAACATTATCAATTATTGTATGTGGAGTTAACCCATGTCGTTAGTTGTACTATCATGTAGGGATTTACTTATCCATAAATCTTTTAACTATTGACAGCACTGGTTTAGCAGTCGTCTTATCTACCCCCTCTTGTTACAGCTATTAGTGATATACAATTAATGAATTACATTGACCTTGAGACTGTAACAAACCGCATCTTTCTGACCAAACTGTAAACTCCAACTCACAAACCTGTATACTCATGGGTGTCTCTGTGGCCGTAAAGGAGGTTGGTACTGGCAAGAAATCTAGTGCACTAAGGCATCCAGAAGGTAAACTATAAATTACTCTTCTTGACGCATAGCCTTTGGGGGAGTGTTGTGTGTCAAAGCTTGAACCACTTGGGAACGGAGATGTGGGGAATATCCATTGTCCCAATAAAGTGAGTAACATCTGCAGGCCGATTGAGTGCCCATGGTTGTCTCTGTGGACTGCAAGGCTATATGAAAAGCCTCATTCATATTGGTTATTCCAATCCCTTGGAGCAGAGAGGATTTTAAAAACATAATTTTTTTGTTTGTTTATTTTTCAATTTCTCACTAAACCCTGATGCCAATGGTTTGTAATAGCAGCTATGTTTACAATCACATGACATTTTAGGCTATTAGGAAGAATTCCACAGTAGCTTTTTTTTATTGTTTTATGTATCAGTAATAATTACTGTAATGACCCCGTCTTCCTATTTCTGGATTTATAGATTCTACAAGTTCACTGTGCATTTTTTCTTTTTGTCGCACAGATGTAAGAGATGTCCATTCTGATCATGCAGCTAGCCACATTGGCAAGGCGCATGGCATCATCACCTGCTTGAGAGCGGTTCCTTATCACAGCAGCAGGCGGCAGGTCTTCCTTCCTGTTGACATATGCATGCTGGTGAGTAAAAAATAAATAAGTGAACAATAAAATCCTAATTGACTTGATTCTAAAAGTTTCCTGTCCTTTCTAGAAAATAATTAACACCAACAGATTTTTGACTATAGTTGAGATGAAACTGGTTCCGCTTTTGTTCAACTTAATTGTCTGAAACATAAAGTAGCACATTGGACAAGTTGTTACCACGGTAACATGTTTGGATATAGTGGTTTTGGAAAGCTTAGAATGACCGCTTTAGGAAATGGCTGAGACTGTTCTTTTAAAAAAAAAAAAAAAAATGTTATTTCTTTTTTTTAGAAATGTATCTAAAAAAACAATCTCTAATAATAATAACTCACATTCAATGGGCACTATTAGTAGAGGCACTACGTGAAAGGTAAAATCAAGCTGGACAGTGTGACCAAGATAAAAGCCGAAACCTTGTGAATGGCACAAATTTGTTAGTCAACAGCTTAAAGACACATGGAGTCTTTAACCAGTTAAAGAAAAATTTTACTTGTGTACTTTCCCAAATCCCTATGCACATTTAAATAACTGGAGATTTTTCAGGAAGTCCTTCGTTAACAATTCACCTTGCTGCTTTCAGCTAATAGGTAAAATCTCTAATGACGCATAGAGGGGTATTTTTCTAAACCTCTACACCCTTTTATTAACCCTTAATAGAGAACACATGGAGTGGAAGGCAGGGTATAGAAAACCTATTGAGGTACCCAAAGCCAGAGTTCATCAGAGTCTAGATGGCAAAGCCGAAACCACACTCATTATTAAATGGACACTATAGTCACCAAAACAAGTTTAGCTTTATGAAGCAGTTTTTTGTGTGTTCATGCCTTTGAAGTTTCACTGCTCAATTCTCTGCCATTTAGGAGTTAAATCACTTTTGTTTCTCTTTATACAGCCCTAGCCACACCTCCCCTGCTTGTGACAGACACAGCCTGCATGAAAAAAAAATGCTTCAATTTTCAATCAGATGAACAATCCATTTTCCTGGCAATGCATGTCCCCTATCCCTCCCACCTCCCATCTCCGGTTGCTGAAGGGGTCAAAACCAGAGGCAGCGACGATGTCCCTCGCCGCTGCTTCTGTGTGCGCCCACGCTCCTCTCCTTCATCACGTCAGCCGGCGGGGGAGACTGATCACGCCCGCCGGCGGGGGAGATCTAATGCGCATGAACAACAATGCCGCGCACGCGCATTAAGCCTCCCCATAGGAAAGCATTGAAAATGCTTTTCAATGTTTTTCTATGGGGATTTTAGCAACGCTGGAGGTCCTCACATAGCGTGAGGACGTCCAGCGATGCTATAGCAAAGAAAATATGTGCTATAATCCCGGAAGTGCCCTCTAGTGGCTGTCTAGTAGACAGCCACTAGAGGAGGAGTTAACCCTGCAAGGTAATTATTGCAGTTTTATAAAAACTGCAATAATTACACCTGCAGGGTTAAGGGTAGTGTGAGTTGACACCCAGACCACTCCAATGGGCAGAAGTGGTCTGGGTGCCTGGAGTGTCCTCTATAAATGTAACTTTAATCACACACAGGAGGCTCCTGCAAGGTCTAGCAAGTTATTAACAGTGCTGGACATAATAAATTCTAAATTAAACAGAATGTGCAATACATTAAGTATAAACATTGGATCCCACTTTACAGAAAATGTTGAGGAAGGTTGTGCAAGTCACATGCAGGGAGGTGTGACTAGGACTGCATAAACACAGTGATTTAACTCCTAAATGGCAGAGAATTGACCAGTGAGACTGCAGGGGCATGCTCTATACTCCAAAACTGCTTCATGAAGTTAAAGTTGTTTTGGTGACTATAGTGTTCCTCTTAATATTTTGGAAGTCTTGTTGGGAGGCTCTTCTCGTTTGTGCTGAAGGGTAGCTGTATATCTACTCCCATAATGTACCAATATGTAGCATAGATCACAACGTCCCATAAAGTCACTTGGAAAGACAGGCAAATGTACATAGTTAGAAGTAGTAGTCCATAGGCATGACGATGTGGTGCAACTTGGAGAAGGTTTGTTGGATCATAGATCAAAATATAAATGTTTCAGCATCAAGCCTTAATCATGATTAAGGCTTGACGCCGAAACATTATATTAAAAGAGACACTATAGCTTCCTCCTCCCTGGCATAGTGTTAGGACCTCCAGCGTCAGGTGACTAAAAGTCTAATAGACAGCCACTAGAGGTGGAGTAAACCCGGAAATGTAATTATTGAAGTTTTTTTAAAAACTGCAATAATTACCTTTCCAGGGTTACGGAATCTGGAACATTGCAATGATCTGCAGTGGTCTGGGTGCATTTAGTGTCCATATAGGGTGCATATTTTTAGCCTTGAAAAACTTTTAGTTCCGCAATTTGCCAACAATTGGACAGCCAGGAATTTGGCAACTGTATGGTTATTGTTGGTTTATTAAAAAACGCACCAGTGAATCACAGACATTAGTTTTTTTCCCTATCAATTTGTCTGCCTAAACAGCTGTGAGTATTTTGATAAAACACCAAGGTTTATTGTCTAAACAATATATAGCGGTAATCTGCAATTCAGATTACAAAAAAAAAAACAGGATAAAATAATAAAATGTTCCCAGAATAAACACTTAATTGTTCCGTCCTCTCGGAGGACTCCTGTGAGTGTTTTCCAATGATCATCACAATTTGCTTCAATTAGTTCCCCATAGGCATAGTGCAAGCCTTGTAGCGGACTCACACAGTGCTCTATGATACGCTGATAATCACACTGCAGAGTGCTGCCTGGATACTGCGATGGCTTGGGAATAATCTTGCTCTTCCTGCAAAACATAGTTTCGCTACTTTCCGATCAACCACATTGTACAGTCTGGATTACATTATTTGTTTTTGCATATTGGGGAAGGCTGATATTAATTAAATATAAGGCGAGGTAGAGTTAACCCTGCAATGTTCTCAGAAACTACAGTGTTTTACATTGCAGGGTTAAACAGACAGGGGCACTGCACCCAGACCACTTCAATAAGATGGTGAGGTATGGGTGCCGATAGTGTTCTTTAATATTAGCTGTGACCGCTCTCACCACTAGGACCGCCATGGCATCCCCACCGGACCACCAGGGATTGTCTTGCACTGTCCCAGGCAAAGGTAAGCATGGAGGGGGATATGAAAAAAATCATATATTTATTAATTTGCCCTCCAACCCCCACAGAGACACACTAACTCCCCCCCATACACACAAACTGTGCCTCATACACACACTGGCTCCCCACACACTGCCCCCTTACACACACACACGCTGTATCCCTTAAACACTTGCCCAGCCACACACACTGTACCCCTCACGCACAAAATGCCCCACATACACACATACTACATCCTTCACAAACACAATGCACCCCCGTACACTCACTGCAACCCTCACACACACACTGCACCCCTCACACACACACATTGCACTCCTCACACACACTACTGCAACTATCCCCTACTAGAGACCCTATCCCAACAGATCCCAAGTAAGTTGTCAAACTGTTCTTAAACAGTTTGACTACTTACTCTGGTAGGGCACTACTGGCACCATAACCACTACAAAGTGCTCTAGTGGTTATTGTGCCTTGATTATTTCTTTAAATAATCTACCAGTGCCCCTCCCAAGATTAGGTTCTGGATCTGCACTTGAACAGCAAGCATTTCTGCCGAACAGGGGCCCAGTATATGCCGCTGCGCTATACATATATACAACCTAGAACATTTTTTGACTTGGGGTGCCTTGGAAAAATATTGAAATATTAAGGACGCCTTGAAACTAAAAAGTTTGGAAACCACTGGTCTTACCATTGATTTATAGAAAGATGACATTATATTTTCATTCCAAGAATTAATGCCCCTTTTTATACGTTACTGGCTTTACCTTACTGGCTTTACATTGTTGCATAATTTGTTGTCTACAACAATTCCCAACTTTGGGAACTTTGCAGAATTTGCAAAGACACTTGACTGCGACATAACCTCTGGAGGTTGATGGGGGGGGGAGGGGCTAACGTCACTGCTGAACTCTCTCGCATCCTCCATAGATAAAGCCACTTCCCTGCAGCCATCACTGATGACAGCTGAGGGGATTGACACGTCTATACGGCAGTAGCTCGACCCAGAATCTAGACGTGTTAGGTGTAGGAAATCTATAGAGTCAAAGTATTCCATATCTCTTGACTGAGTTAGAATTTCAGTGAAATTCCAACACGGTCAATATGAGTATTTCATCAAGATTTTATCTCATTCTTCTAATCATTTTTCAGGGGAGTGTGACAGTGCTGCTTGAAAGAGACACTCTAACTACTATAACAAATCCAGCCCAGCACTCAGTCTGTGCAGCATACTCAGACATGCTGTCCAAATACTTGTATGGAGAAAGAGGAAGTGAAACTCCTCACTATTATGTCAGACGCTAAGGGGGAGGGTTTGAGGTTTCTAAGAATTCCAAAAGCCCACATGGACTACACAGATCGCTTAGCAGAGCCATTACATGTCCACATCAATAAACTGTAGTGAGTCCCATTTAATGTCCTTTTTAGAGACAGGTAACTTGCATCTTCAGCTGCCACAAGACATACCTAAAATAAATTACCTAAAAATGGCTGATGATAATGAGAGTCATAGTCCACAGCTTGGCATATTCCTTGTAGTCTGCTGTTTTCTATGGATTTATTACTTTCTCTAATCATTACAGGACTAAGATGTTTGTTTTTGGTCTTTTAACCCAGCATGGCGCATCTCAAGAGGATTTCATTCGCTGTAGCCAGGAGAAAAATGTCAAAGATGTCATTTTTGATGTTGCCAGTCAAGCGCATGTTCACCTGGAGCATGTAAGTTATTACTTACTGTTGTAGTTAATATGAAGACGTGCTGCTTTACTTGTCATTTGTCCTTGATGAGTATTTGCAACCTTTCTGTTCATTTTAACCTGGTCTAACAGTTTTTTTTCTTTTCATAGCTTATTAAATTGCTTGCTTGCATAGAAGGAAGTGTTACTTTTTGTTAATCTAATTTTTTTTTTATTTTTTTTTAAAGATGCTTTAAAAAATAAATATTATAATAATAATAAACAAAACACAAAAATGTACATCATTTTAACTTCAACTGCTTATGTTGGCAATATGGCTACGAGCAATATTTTTGAAATTTAACGGATTAGATATCACGGGGTTCCCTGAGACTGGAAAGGCTATCCGCTGTGGCAGTACACATGTATGCGAGCTCCGCCACCTCTCCCCTCCTCCTTCACTCGTCCCCCGAGTGTATGCACCTCATTATTGACTTTCCACACTTCAGTTACCAAAATGAGTTTCAGCTCCTTCAGGAGCGTTTTAATATCTCCTTTGTTGGAGAGTCTTTCATCCTTCTTATTGTAGGATTGTAGAGGCCTGCTGTTGGAAAGACATCGGGAGCATTCATCTTGCATTCCTCCGAGGCTCTGCTGCCATCTTAAGTCCATGGTCTCAGTAGGCCGCGGGCCAGACAATCCCCGATTATCATGAGAAGTCTGCCTTTTAAAAAAAAAAAAAAAAATAATAATTTAAAGAACTTCCCCATAGTTGTATCAGTCAGGAAGCGTACCTGGGGCAGATATTAACCCAGGAATTCGAGCCCAAAATCTGTATTTTACAGGCTGCGGAAGTCCAGTGTGCCTTTTTATTATTCCTCCTGTTCCTTTGTTAGGTTGCGGACCTATTTCTTGCTGAGGCATATATTAAAATTATTTTTTAGATTTCTGCTCTATTCACTCAATAGTGCTTCCGGACCTAATTATACCTGAGGGATTGCTTCGGGATCTAATTATAAAATAAAACAATTTTTATAATTATTATTTTAAATAAAACTTGCCTTATAATTAAAACCCAGAGCATGTTAATTTTAGTGTTTGACTTCCAGTTACACAGGATTCTAAATTTTCCAAATTGTAAAGAAAGACCGGTTTTATTTACGGGACGAGATGACGTTTTGTTTGGTTATACACACATGCTGGAGATCCATTTGGAACTTAATTTAGATGCTGGCGATCAACTATAAACTGATATCCAAGTTTTAAAATTATCCTGTCTTCTGCTTTGAAACTTTAGTTAAATCCGTTCCAAACGCCTTATATACATGATGTATTGCAGAGATACATGATGTGTTCAGTGTATATTTTTGAGCTGTACTCTCTTCTGTTCTATTGCCACAATGTTCTGTGCTTTGTGTAACACCCAACTGTAGTCCGCCCCTCGTGCCTCCCAGTCTCATGTTAGATATGCCCCGCTTCAGGATGCTTTACTCACACAAAGTAAATCTTCTGTGTGTTGCCAACCCACTGGCCTCGTTGCCGCATG
Source organism: Pelobates fuscus (assembly GCF_036172605.1). Lineage (NCBI taxonomy): Eukaryota > Metazoa > Chordata > Amphibia > Anura > Pelobatidae > Pelobates > Pelobates fuscus. The sequence continues at coordinate 62,422,787 of NC_086320.1, read as the reverse complement.
TCCGTGCTATTTGTGCAGAACACAAGGACTGCTGCCTGTGGGAAGTCTTTTCGGTTCTTCTTTCTCTATCAATTCTTAGTCCCTTGTTAGTTAATTCATAGATGCTATGCTGAAGATTTGACTGACAGCTGGGAGAAAGGCGTATTATACATTTCCTAGCAAAACTGGTAGCATAATGTATAGCTAGCATGTTGTGCTCTTTCAAAATGGCCAAAAAAGCCCTAGACATGACAGATGCTCTTCCCTTTTTAATTGTTTTAAATGTATTTATTAAAAAAAGACATCCCAGATTTTAACCATGTATTGGACGATTACTGAAGAGATGCAACAGAACAAAGCTTCAGAGAGCCAGATGATTGTGTTAATGTACTTTGGACAGCCCATAATGATTGCTCATACTCTGCCCAGTGATGCATTTTTACACCCGTTTACCTGCACTATTGAACCAGAGTCCCCAACTGCTCAATATACCAAAAACATGTAAAACCTTTCAAAATAATAATTCTTTTATATAAATTTCCAGCAACTGATGTGTTTTTTGTATGTCATTATCCCATATCCAGTAAACTCTGAAAAGTCATTGTTTTTTAAATTTACATTGGTTAAAAACACCTGCGAAGAAAATGTGCAAAGAAAATGTACTAATTGCATAAATATTCAAACTTTTTAGTCAAGCACCTCTTCCTTCCACCCTCCCCCAATACTGATTTTTTTACAGTAACATACTTTTTTTTATTTATGGTAAATGTTAACAAGTCTCGTAATCCTGATAGGAAACTTTGAAGATCTGCAATCTACAATGTGTGTGTATACACAAAAATAATCAAAATTTCTATGGTTATACTGTGTCAATGAATTTGACCATCTGGGAAGGAGAGTTACAAAAAAAAAAAAAATCCATGGCCTATGCCAAAATGTAACTATATTTGTGTGTAATAGTTTGGATATACATATAGAACATTTATTAATGACAAAATTCTTATTCTTTATCCCGCTCACTCACCTGATTTTGATTGAGGACGTTTAGCTATTACAGTGCTAGGGCAAATTTACAGTCTGACTTAGAACAAGAATATAACTTTACTTATCTTTTAATAAATATTTTTGAAGTTCATGGTATTATATGTTTTTGATAGATTATCTGTGTCTTGCAGTAACCATAAGAATGTTATCTGGATTATTGGGTGTTTCTCCTATTTATTGAACAAGTATTATCAGAGTGCTTTAAAAATCCATGTGGCCACTCCCAGATATGAACTATAAGAGATAAGGAACCCTTCCTGTCCTTCTGTTCTGACCTGTTGTAAAGGTTGGAGGACGGGGTGGCAGTGCCGAGTTGCCATGCTCACTGGTTGCATGGATAATTAGCTCCTGCAAATTTCAAAACTCTTGGCCCACAACTGAGTCCCTACCCTTCACCCAGCACCAAGAAACAGCAGTTAAATGTACTAAGTAGTGCTGATCCAAGAGCTCTGCCTGAAACTCACAAGCTGACCCTTCAGAGGGGAGAAATCAAAGTTATGTAGAAGAGGCCTACTCAGGCGGTAAGTGAGGTGGACGACCACCGCCCTGCTATCCTGCTTGTTTAAAATGATCCGGATTCTGCATCCCACTTGGTGCTGGCCCCGTTCTCTTCACCCCCTTTGGACCGGTGGGGGTCATCCTGGTCCACCATGAGACCCCACTATTAGCTCTATCGATTATCCAAATCTGAATAATTGCTCACCACAAAGATGGCAGCTGAATCTATTAAACACTCCATTGAGAAGGCGGTCCCTCTCGGGGCTCTTGATGCCCTCGGCAGGCAAAGCTGTGCAAACTTATCTGAGGTATACAACGTCCTGTCCAGGGTGCTAACAATCGACACCGAGGCCCCAGGCGGGGAGCATAGAAGACCTACACAGCCAAGCTGCATTCTGGGTAAATGGCGGACCCCCGACTGAGCCCTCTCTACTCAACATACCTGTCTCGTTTGCCTCTGCTTCCACTCCGCAGCGGATCCTCGCCAAGTCATTCCTCTGCATGAAGCAATGTTTTACTCTTGGCCCTGAAGCGGGGCTGGCTGACAGGGTCCTGGCTGTCAACTGGCTACCTGATAAGAGAGATCCCTGAAATCGGGAACTGCATCCTGCCGATAGCGGGGATTGGATGACCTGTGTTTGAGGACTGGGGTGCCTCTCCGTGAGTTCCTGGGAAGCCCATCTAATAGTTAAATGTATTTCTTTAAACTGCTTACATGTTTCTGGGGCTCAGGGGCCTTTCTTCACCATGGCATGTTTTAGTTATTATTACTTCTATGCCGACTGTCTTAAGATTTATGCCATGCTGTTTTTCTGCTCAACGTTGTTTTCAATTATTTTTAAAAATGTGCAGCATTAATGACACTTCTGATTTCTGATGTCAATCTTACTGAAAATAATGTGATTCTACCACCTTGTAAACATGCCTGCACTACAAAAATAAAGAACTAAAAAAAAAAAAAAAAAACTGGAGGGCAATGCCTTCTATTTCATTATGTCACTCCGTACATTATATAGAGTGGTGTTGGCATCAGGGATAACGAGCTGGGATTTATAGCCAGGTTTGCTTTTTCGACACGTCCTCTCCTCATATCCTTCTGCTCTTCCAGCTGGGCAGAAAATGGTTTTCAAACAAGCCCAACTACTTTGGCCAGGATTTCATTCTATGTACCCAACACCCTGGTATATCCTCTATATCTTCTTCCTATCACACCCCAGCCTGAGAACCTTTTCCCGGTGTAGTACTGGATTTTCAGGTACTGTCCTCCCAGACTTTATTCCTACCAAAGATATGGACATTTAGCATCAAACTTTAATTTTATTCTTATATCTGCATTAACCTTAAATTACAGCTTGCCAGTGGAAAGCAAAGTTTCCATTTAGACAGACACGTTTTTCATATTTCTTCAGTTAATCTGAATATTTGTATTTTTATCAGCAGGTGGTAAAGAGATCTGATCATTAAAACATTGGGTTAACTCTCAGATTTGATATTATCACATTATATTCCCTGGCAGTCCATGTATTTATTTGATTTTTAGGCTGATGTTCTAATCTCGGTATATTTCATATATTCACTTGTATCATTTGTTCAAGTCTTGTATGCTTCTCCAATCCATTATTTCATGTACACACAAAACCGAATTCTATAACCTGTTTTGTTTCATAATTACAGCGATGTTCCACTTGAAGCCGTGCAAGTCAATGATCCGCTCGCACAGCGCGACACGTAGCTAAAAAAAATTATTCTTACTCTTTTTATATTCATGCAGGCACGCTCATTCAAGAGAAATGTTCAAGGAAAAGCATTTGCTGCCTTCAATATCACAGTGAGTATGTGAAGTCAAGAATACAGCATGTAATGACACTGTGATATATATATATATATATATATATATATATATATATATATATATATATAATATAACTCAGGCCCCCTCCAGACAGAACAGTCACTGGGTTCATCCCTCCCACCTCTCCCCTTTTATTACACACAGACGTATGGGGTAGGCCTGAAATAAAAGAGGGCCATCCCATTGAATTGTAATAAAGGGGAGAGGTGGGAGGGATGAACCTAGCAGTGACGGTTCTGTCTTGGAGGGGGCCTGAGTTTTATAGCTCGGTAACCCCTCCCACAATTACAGGCTACACCTTCATATTTGTAGTCGGGGACATAAGCTGTAATAGTAATATAATAATTAGAAGTAAGCACAAATCAGTTGTGGTGTGCTGGAACTGACATATGGGGTAGGCCTGAAATAAGAGGGCAAAATTGATGTATACAAATAACCTTTATTACATACATGTTACAAAGCTAAACCTTTAAATGCTAATCTCAATTCCTGTTCTGGTTGTGGTATATAATAACTGTTATATGCTGCTTATTTCCAGCGTTCAAGTCTTTTTTTTTTTTTTTTTTTTAAATATGTTTTTATTTATTTGAGTATTTTGCGTAAATCAAACAGTGAGACTCACAGGTCTCGCCATGTATATAACTTTTTTTTTTTTTTTTTTTGTCAGTCTGTATTTTATTGAGGTATGGTAGTTGGGATACAGAATGGAGAGAGGGAAATGTGCATTTAAAATACAGTATAGGGTTCAATAACATTGGTAGCTAACATTTCCTCAGTAGTCGTACCTCTTTTTTATATGTTAAGGTTTAGCGCCGACATATAAGCAAACAGAAAATAATATTAGCAGAGTCAGGCTGGGTCCAGGCTAGTCCGTAATAGTGAGTATTTCAGTCGTTTAGTTTGTCACTTTAACATTTGTCGCTGTAACGTTTGTCGCTGTAGCGTGTGTCGCTTAAACAGGTGTCGCTTAAACAGTTGTCAAATATCTTTAAACATGAGTACTCTGTTAGCTAGGCCTGACCATTAACATAAAAACAAATCAAGTGGTTGGCACAAACGATAAAACAGAGAAATAGAAAAACAGTAGTTTGTCAGAGTAGGCTGGTAGTTAGGTGTAGGGCACGGTTCATGGTTATATCATATGTTGACTAAATGCCACCATTGGACGACATCATTAAGCCGTGTGGGAAGTATGGTGGAATTCCAGTAAGAGGAGTTCGTGCCTGTCAATCGGGCCGGTCCCCAAAAGTCTTTGGTAGAGCGTTTGATGAACTGGACTATCAGTCCGTGAGGCTGGTTTAGCCTATACCGCTAGTAGGTAGGGCCCCAGCGCGGTCCCGTAGTATGGGGTAGATAGCACCTTCGTCTTGAGAGATCCTCAAGGCTGCGGCATGGCGTGGGTTGATGGTAGTCGCCCCCCGGCCCCAGGTCTCCATGAAGGCCTGCACCTGTGATCCACCGACTCAGTTGCTCTTAGAGACGGGTCGACCCGTGGTCGGGCGCCATGTGAGGCCAGGATGTTCAGCCGCCGCCAGCGGCAGGCAGGCCTCCGGCGGTGTGGTTGGTGCTTCGGAGTGTCACTCCCTGCGGCCTTCAACCTGGGAAGGCCTACTATGATGGCCTCCGGTAAACGACGGAAGCTTTGGGTGGTATGTCGTGGCAGTTTAGTACCGCATCCCTGCCGCTGCGTGTGTAGTTTTGGGCTCTTAGGCAGGTCTCTGGATGTGGCTGGGTGTTTGGGGATCGGGCTTCGTTGCTTGGTCCAAGGCTGGGATGTCGCCTTATTCAGGCTTGATTTACCCCTCTGGTATATTGGGGCTTGTCTTATAGTAGGTTGCTTGTTACTATGTAGTGAGTCGGGCTGGCACTTATGTGGGGGGCTGGCTGTCACGTTGGTTTGGGCCGGGCGGTTAATCAGTACCTCCAGTTTGCGCCAGAGTTCCTGAAAGTATCCCTCCAGCCTGGCCTCGAATCCCGTTTCAGCCTCTTCTTTGCCGAGCGTCCACGTGCCCTGCACTGCTTCTCTAGCGTTTCAATTCTGGAAGTCGCCAGTGTGTAGATCGTGGCTAGTCTCTGGGTCTGTATGTTGGACCGGGATATCCCCCCCCGGTCCGGTGGGGGGGTTGCAGAGCCTCGAGTGATCTCGGCGGCAGGGGAGACCAGGGACGGGAGGTCGGCCGCCTCCCCCGCCCCAGGCCCCCGCTAGGCCGCACCCGGACTTCGGTGGTCGGCATTCCGGTAGTCCGCGTCGGAACCCTCCTTCATCTACGGCAGGTGGAACCATGTTTGGGTCACTTAGTGTGTGGCAGGAGTCCCTGGTAGTCGCTTGGGAGGTTAGATTGGTAGGGAGCTCCTGCAATGTGCGACCGTCCGCCATGTCAGTCCGGCCCCGCCCCCCGCGTTCAAGTCTTTTAATTTTAAGCAGGGACATTGTGGCTTCTGAATGTGTGACCAGAAAAGGCAGAGGGGTCAAGACTGAGTCTAATGAAAACAGTTCTGATGTAGAATATGAACTTTGTATTGGTCAGAGGTTTGCCATGTAACGGTAGTAATGGTTAAGACCGACTAGAGCTGAACGATATGTGTCCAGTAATTTAACAGGACACCATTGATTACTGGTGGGATAATAGCATACTTTAGTAGGAGGGCCTAACTGGTTTGTTTTGGTGTGATCTATGGTAAGTGCGTAATTGTCAGTATCTTTTTGTAGGCTCATAGGTTTCAGGGGCAGGTGGTTAGACGTGATGTTATTGGTAGTGAATTCATTTGGCCGTAAGAAGCCATAGAAGGCTAGATAAGCTGCCGTTTTAATTAACAGATTAGTGTGCGTTTCAAATGGGTTGGTGTTTAGAATGTCTGAAAGTGCATGAAATTTAGGCCTGTCAATTGGAAGTCTGGTAGTGGTAGTTGGTTTGTCTAAGCGTTGTATGTCTTTTAGTATATTCTTAACGGGATAGGTAGACATGAAATTTGTGCTAGGGTAGGCAGTTAGGATGTGATTCTGTATTCCTGTGCGGTAAAGTTATCACTAAACACCATAAAACTCTAAGTTAAAGTGGCAAAAGGAGATAAACACCACAATGGAGTCTAGAGAGTGTGTGCAGTTTATCTGTTAATCTAACGTGAATTTGGTATATAGGATGAATGCTCTATTGTATACCCGTGATGTATTGGTAGAGAGGACCGAGCTGGCCAGATATCTGCTGTGTGTTAAGAGGCGTTCTAGTCCAGGATGAGGTCTTGGTATGAGGGGGTGCTGACCGGACTGATGTTGGCTGTAGGATGGGCTCTCAAGAAAAACTGCAAATTAGATTGAGAAAATGCGTCAGCAGCTGTATTAATGCGTCCTGGGACGTGTATACAAGTGATGTGAAATTGCAGCGTAGCCGCTAACCATGTCTGCCGTCAAATTAGTTGCATAATGGTAAGTGAAGAGGATCTGCCCTTATTAATGATGTTGCAAGCTGCATTATTATCAGAGAAGCATTTTACTGCTTTCCCTTGCTGTAGGTGTCTCCATGCTTTGGAGACCTCCACTATCTGGTAGATTTCAAATCGAGCAGATTTAGTGTGGAATGAGTGTAGATCATGGGTCTCGACTGGCCAGAAATCTCTTAACCAGGAGTCGCCAAAGATAGCTGCAAACCCTGTATGGGCTGCGGCATCGGTCCATGTGACCGGGGAAGAGTCTGAGAAGGGCGGAAGAAACATCGCTTTCCCATTCCATTGTGAAAGAAATCTAAGCCACATGTGTAGGTCTGCCTTAGTGTGTGCGTCTAGGGTTACGGTGCCCGGCCCTGTGGAATTATTCTCATGGCGACGTTTAGCGTGCCTAGTAAGTATTGTAGGTCCGTCCTGGTACACGTACCCTTAGCCAGAAAACCTTCCACCGACTCTGATGAGCCGTACCTTCTCCATGGGTAAACTGGCTTTGTAATGAGATCGTGTCTAGGTGGATTCCCAGGAAAGTCAGATTAGTCGTAGGGCCTACAGTTTTCTCTTGGGCCGACAATGGAGCCCCTATTGCTGAGAATAGAGCCAATGTTTTAGTGGACTGAGGTAATTCTATAGTGAGAAAGTCATCTAGATAATGCAAGACTGAGTGGCATTCAGCAATTAATGAGTTGATGCTAGGTGTAGACAAAGAATGTGAAGCCAATAAATCGTAAATTAGCCTTTTTTTATTGTTGAACTTCCCAGTGGCCATACCTATGGGATTGGTAAGCCAGCTGGAAAAGGGGGGTTTAGAAAAAGGACCTAATATGAACCTGTTGTTCAACTCGTTCGTTAGTATCAACTCTATGAACCCATTAACAAAGAAGTCGACTAGGTGATAAGAAGGATGTGCCTGGATGTAATACACCAGGTTGTCGATGCTAACTTCGGTTAGTCATGGTTTCGGGTACAGACGGTTAGGACACATCGTTTTTGTGTGTGTCCTGAAACAAAATGAGCAGACGTGCAACAATCTGCACGAGCTAAATCCACAACTGCCAGAATTAAAGTTGTTGCAGATTTGAACTTTCTGTAGATATACTATGGGTCTACCCAATTTGTCTTTAAGGCCTCTGTGTTCTGCAGTGTAAGAACCGAAGGATGCACGACTAGTGGTAGGAAAGCTAGGATCAACTGGACACAAGTTGGTGGAGTGTGAGATGGAGGCAAGACGGTGTTTTTTGACCGGCAAAATGGCGACAGAATAATTCTGTGTCAAGCCTACTCCAGTTGGTGTGGGTATTAAATTGGGTGAGGGATGCCGCTGCTTTAGCTGAAAAAGATTTGATTGTTCTAAATGAGAAACCGCCGTACTTGTGTCTGAGGTCCACCAACTTGTGCAAATATAAATCCAGCTCTTCCCTACGGTGAGGAGAAGTGGAGCAGATTACGTCACAGTAAAGCCCAAAGGCAAGGACAAATTCAGGTATGGTAAGTTGTCGGTTGAGTCTGGGTCTCTGGCTTTTAAAACGACTGAAAGATCACCATTGCAGTATGCTTTGTTCTCAACCACATCATGAGAGTCTATAAGCAATGAGAGAAAGTTTATGTCCTTGCCTTCCAGGATACCTTTGCGAATGGTCAGGGGCACAAAGTGGGTGGGTATGATGATGTGAGTAGAAGTGGGTTGCGGAGGTGTCGTTACCGTGAGAGGGAGCTGGAGTGGGGATCTCTAAAGGTGGGATGGCTGTCAACAGTTGAGGGAATTCCAGTTTCTCAAGCCCAACACTGATAGTGTTAAATGAGGCAAGAAGGGATAACATTAAACCCTTGATTTCCATATAGTTGTCGGGTGGAGGGACTGCACCCGGCTGGGGAGTACAGGTATTGGTGATAAATAGACTATAGAGCCTTGCTAGTGCCAAGTGGCGAGAGAGGGTCTAACTATGAGAAGGGCCGAGTTGGCTGGGCACCACAAATGTGTGGTAGGGATGTTGGCCTCTCGGTGGCAGTAACAAGACCAAATATACGTGGGTGTGACATGGTAAGGCCATAATAATCGACAGTGGTTAATATGAGGCTCTAACGATGCGTTGGGCCGAGGAACGTATACCTCAGACGAGGATGTTGGCCTCACGGGAGTAGATGATTTATAACCAGACTAGGGACCAAATGCAAGTAACAAACAGCCAGTTGACCAAACCCTAACCTATAGCAGGATGGGAGTAGGATGTAAGATTGGGCCTTATGAGATGAAAAGTAGTGATGTCCCGAACAGTTCGCTGGCGAACATAGCTTGTTCGTGGCAAACGCGGCGGGCGAACATATGCGATGTTCGGTCCGCCCCCTATTCGTCATCATTGAGTAAACTTTGACCCTGTACCTCAGTCAGCAGACACATTCCAGCCAATCAGCAGCAGACCCTCCCTCCCAAACCCTCCCACCTCCATGACGAATAGGGGGCAGACCGAACATCGCATATGTTCGCCCGCTGTGTTCGCAGCGAACAAGCTATGTTCGCCGGTCAACAGTTCCCGGCGAACTGTTCGGGACATCACTAATAGAAAGATTCTGTTCAGACAAGGATGAATGCTTGCGAATCTAAAAAGGAAATGTGTAAGGTTAGGTTATATTTGGGCCTAATTCTATCCCCTTATTGTGAGTAAAACTCACCTGTGTAATGATGACCATGATTCGGCGGGAGTTGATATGGAATGGCTACTATTCAACCCACATTGAAAGTCAGGTTTATTGTCAAAATTGACAGACTTTCAAGTGGTTTCCCCAAATTCAACTGAAAATGCAACATATAATGACTTCTCCAGTCTCAATATTTTTTAACCCCTGCATCGAATCCCTCACAACAGCACAAATATGCAAAACATGTGTTGTTTCAAGCACACCTGATGCAACTCTCCAAGGGCTTCATTAGTTGCACCAGGTGTGCTTGAGCTGGAACAACTGAAATACCTGAACTGGCTAGGGGTTTGTTGGGTTTCATGTTTAAGTGCATGTTAGAAATATGGCTAAATCAAAAGAATGGTCCACAAAGTTAAGAGATCATCACTCTTCACACATAAAGATCAGGATACAAAAAGATAGCTAAGGCACTGAATGTAACGGATCGCCTGGCACCCCGACCGGGTACCTCCGTTAAAGGATGCTCCTAGCGTTTCCTGAGGACTCCAAGCACTCTGGCAGACACCACAATCACCGAATCTGAGAAGCATATGAATCCTCTCAAGCCTCTGAATGCTGTAGACAGTTGAATAGGAACCATACGAATAGGTTTGCACTCCTAGCAGTCAAACTGGAACAGCATGCAATAAATCCTTCCCCCAATAATGAGACGACACTTCACTTTGAGGGTAAAACAGGAACTCTGGACTGGCTCATCCAGCCTGGCTTTTATTTCCATCTCACACATACAGGCCACACCCAGGGGGAGGCATAAAATAACCAATAGTAACATGGGTGCAACCCACACATCCCCTCCCCTTAGTGTGACACATAATCCCATTATGCATACAGTTTAAAATATACTTTTTACACAACTTTCATAACTTTAAAAACATACACCACATTCACACAAAATTACATATCCACAATCAATCCATTCAGGGGAACAACATATTAAAAAAATGGCATGGATCAGACCAGGGGTTCAAAAGTTACTAAAAGTATCTTTTGTCCCTTACTAGCCGCATGGCAAACCGGTTTAGCCAGGTTTTACATAGGCCTCTATCCTGGAGACAAAGAGGGAAGTAATCCAATTATCCAGGGCTAGAAGCAGACATTAACCACATGGTTACAGAAAGACCTAAAACACTTTAAAATACAGAAAGTTACTTTTTATCCATAACACACAGACATTTCACATATCCCCAGATAGCTGGGATCTGAGCGCACAAAACTACCGAATAGCGCGCAGATCCTATTCACACAGTACAATTGCCATGGAGCTAAAGTCTTTCCCATAGTCTTTCATTATATGAATAGGCTCCATGGTATAGCTATCTGGGTTAACACATTCACATAAAGTCTGGTCCATAGTCCAAAGGCAAGAGGCGGGCAAGCAGCCCCCTCCAAGGCCACGTGGCGAGGTCGGTTTCGCCACACTGAATGTTCCTAGAGATACCGTTGGAAGCATAGTTCACAAGTTAAAAGTTGAAGGAACATTGGTGACGCTACCTGGACGGAGCAGAAAAAGGAAGCTATTAATGGCTGCAACCAGATTTCTGAGAAGACAGGTTGTTAAAAACCCTCGAGTGACTGCAAAAGACCTGCAGCAAGACTTGGTGGCAACAGGCATTGAGGTTTCAGTGAGCACAGTTGTGTACTAAACAATTGATTTTGTGTGATATGTTCATTGCAAACAGCTGAAAGTCATTTACATTTTGACAATAAACCTGATTTTCAATGGGGGTTGAATAATTTTGATTACAATATATTTCTGTGTTCGCACTCCAAGTACTTTGTTTACAATTAGAAGTCAGACTTGGCTTTTATTCAGATTTATAGAAAAATAAATAAAAAAGTTGATGTTTCAGTTTACATTGTAAACTTTCATCAGGTCTAGATCTGGTGCCTGTGCTAGCTATTCCATCCTGTAGTCACATCTACATTGTTGACTTTGATACTGGTATTTTGCGGGTACTATTTAATGAAGCTGCCAGTTGAGGAACTGTGTGTCATACACTTTAATGTATTTGTTCTCTTGCTCAGTTGTGCACTGGGGCATTCCACTCCTCTTTCTACTCTGATTAGAGCCAGTTTGAACTGTTCTGTGAAGCGAGTAGTACACAGCATTGTATGAGATTTTCGGCTTCTTAGCAATTTCTCGCATGGAATAGCCCTTATTTCTAAAAACAAGAACAGACTGACGGATTTCAGAAGGTTTTCCGTTTCCAGCCATCTTGAGCCTGTAAACTAACTTAAAAGTACTAATGCTTCAGTGGCTCGTCTTGTCTATCAAAAACTTTTTATTGCTTCACAATAGTTTTATGCTGTACTAACATAATTGCAAAAGGGTTTTCTGGTGGTCAACTAGTCTTTTTAAATGTTAAACTTTGATTAGCAGACAGAGCATGCAATTGGAACAGAGGACATATGGTTGCTGTTAATGGGCCACCTGTACACCTATGTAGATATCCTATTAGAAATCCGCTATTTCCAGCTAATCTAGTCATTTACAACATTAACAATATCTACACTGTATTTCTGATTAATTGTGTTACTTTAATGGGCAAAAAATTATTTTATTTTGAAAACAAGCAAGTGACCCTCAAACTTTTCAATACTAGTGTGTCTGTGTTTTATATATGTAGAGATGTACTGGATACCGCACTCGCCAAATAACCCAGGTGCTCTGAAACCAGGGCTGGCCAGATTTCACTTTCAAGATATGCAGAATAAATAACGGTTCAGGCCCTCCGGGATAACAGAAATAGCAACTTCATTGGGGCAAAAGCAGCAACGTTTCGACCCTACCGGGACTACTTCTTCTGTTATTCCGGAGTGCCTGAACCGGTATCTATTCTGTGTTTATATATGAACTTGTGCACGATATTTCAATTATCTGGTGGGTTTGTTAAAAAGACAAATCAACACCAAATAGACGTCATCTTGAATGACGTAGATTTGGTGCATAGACCGTATCCCTGCAGTTGGACAATGTAAAACATTTCTGTTATAAAGATACTACAATGCTTCCATTTGGCCATACATGTGTTTATAGTGGCTAGAGGTGCTTTCTCTCTGAAGACTTAAAAAAAAAAAGAGAAAAAAATCTTCAACATGTACTTACTTTTAACCTTACAGCGTCCCTTTAATTCTAGAAACCCAATTCCTAATATTTTCTTTTTCCACTAGGTCGCCTTGGACAGTTATCTGAAAAAACTTAGAAAAGCCGATTTTGATATTTTTCATCCAAGCTTACAAAGGAAGAATACGTTACTTCCATTATATTTCTATGTTCGATCTTGGAAAAAAACTTATTAAAATATTTGTAATTTGTATTTGGCATTTTCCTTTTTTTAATCATCATGTAAATATGTTTTTTTTTTTCTATACTTCTTTGTTCGATCTTGGACTAAATCTAACAAATGATCTTTAAATGGTGACGGTCATCCCACTCCCTGTTTATAGGGATTATGTTCTAGCTTGTGAGTCAAACCTTTGTCATCAAATAGCTTTGGATAACATCAGGTAACCGTTTTATTCATTGTTAGATGACAGAGTCTGCAATTGCAAAGAAACCCTGGATGTGTAATACAGAGAACTGCTCAGCACTGTATTGACAAATATAAGTATTCACCAATATGCAGTATTTAAAGGGACACTATAGTCACCTGAACAACTTTAGCTTAATGAAGCAGTTTTGGTGTATAGAACATGCCCCTGCAGCCTCACGGCTCAATCCTCTGCCATTTAGGAGTTAAATCCCTTTGTTTATGAACCCTAGTCACACCTCCCTGCATGTGACTTGCACAGCCTTCCATAAACACTTCCTGTAAAGTGAGCCCTATTTAGGCTTTCCTTATTGCAAGTTCTATTTAATTAAGATTTTCTTATCCCCTGCTATGTTAATAGCTTGCTAGACCCTGCAAGAACCTCCTGTATGTGATTAAAGTTCAATTTAGAGATTGAGATACAATTATTTAAGGTAAATTACATCTGTTTGAAAGTGAAACCAGTTTTTTGTTTTTTTTCCCCATGCAGGCTCTGTCAATCATAGTAAGGGGAGGTGTGGCTAGGGCTGCATAAACAGAAACAAAGTGATTTAACTCCTAAATGACAGTGAATTGAGCAGTGAAATTGCAGGGGAATGATATATTCACTAAAACTGCTTTATTTAGCTAAAGTAATTTAGGTAACTATAGTGTTCCCATGAGCTCTTTTATGTGCAGAAATAATCCATTATTAGAATTGATAACAAGGGCATTAAAAGTGTAAGTTCTTTGGCCAAAACGTCTTCGTTTAACCTAAAGTAAATGTCAAAATGGAGGGTAAAAAAACTTGTATAGAAATTACTTTCATGTTCAAAATAGAAAACAAATAGCAAACTAGAAACAGGTTAGTTTATTAGCACAACATAGTGGTATAGGAAAGAGTGCTATTTTATCCTATGTACAGGTAAATATATATCCATAGGTGCGCGCAGTGTATTGCAAAAGGGTGTGCACCCTAAAGCACTAAAGTGTGTGTGTGTGTATATATATATATATATATATATATATATATATATATATATGTGTGTGTGTGTATATATATATATATATATTATACACACACTGCTGTGAGGGTGCTGTTTGTGTGTATTTGTTTGGAGGGACTGTGGGGGTGGGAGGAACCGTTTAGGAAATAGCCCCCCTCCCTACTTACCTTTTGTAGTGAGGGGGAACCATGCTGCTGCCATCCCTGGTGGTCCAGTTGTGAGTGAACTCTAGCCTGTGGGGATTAGAGCTCCCCGGGACCTCTCCTGCCTCCCTCCCTCCCTGCCTGTGGGTCGGAGAGGGAGATCTTTGATCTCCCTCACCGGCCCATGGAGACACATAGCGCAGGCCGCGGTGATTAGGGTGTGCCCAGGCACACCCCGTGCGCATGCCTATGTATATATCCCAGTTGACATAACTAGTCCACCAAATTTAAAGTGCAAAACATTAAAGTGCTTAGTGCCAAATAACCATAGGTATTATAACTCTATACACTAAAGTACACATATACAATTACAATACTGCCTGCCAACAGTTCCTATGCACAAAGCAAAAAAACTAGGATAAATAGAGGGCACACATATGTCAGTAATCTGTGCCACAGAGTTCCTGAAGTATACTTAAAGTGTCAATGATCTCAATCCTGAGTGTATGGTGGTAGATCCAAAACAGAAAAAATAAAAAAAAATGCAAAATATAAAAAAGATTAAAAAAATATGTATTTAAAAAAAGTTCTGTAGTAAAGTCTAGGTTAGATCTCACACAAAAGTATACAAGGAGGCCTCCTGATGGACAATCATAATGTATCGATTTTCCTGAACGTAGGAAAAGGATGGATTCATCCGCTGTAGATCTCCTTCACTTTGTCTATAGGAGTTCCTCATGTAGCAGCAGGATGGAGGTAGCAAATGGACTTTAAGATAGCTCTTAAAGGGACACTCCATGCACCCAGACCACTTCTGCCCATTGGAGTGATCTGGGTGCCAACTCCCACTACTCCTAACCCTGCAACTGTAATTATTGCAGTTTTTTATAAACTGCAATACTACCTTGCAGGGTTAACTCCTCCTCTAGTGGCTGTCTACTAGACAGCCACTAGAGGGCACTTCCTGACTTCTAGCAAAGATTTTCTTTGCTAGAGCGTCGCTGGACGTCCTCACGCTGTGTGAGGACCCCCAGTGTCGCTCAAATCCCCATAGGAAAGCATTGAAAATATTTTTCAATGCTTTCCTAGGGGGAGCGCTAATGCGCATGCGCATTAGATCTCCTCGGCCGGTGGGCGGAATCAGTCTCGCCCACCGGCCGACGGAGACAGTAGGAGGAGCGGCGCGGGGAGGAGACAGCGACGAGGGACATCGTCGCTGCCTCAGGTAAGTGACTGAAGGGGTTTTCACCCCTTCAGTAACCGGGGATTGGTGGGTGGGAGGGAGAGGGAACCTGCAGTGCCAGGAAAACTGATTGTTTTCCTGGCACTGGAGTTTCCCTTTAATATGGAGGTAATTAAATATTTCTCTAGAAGGTAAATTTCTTAAGAACTTCAAAGCTTTTCAGTTGCTGTTCAACATAGAGATCTTTTATCCTATAGTTTTTATGCCAGTTTCCCAAATTAATCTCTAGCATACACTGTTCTAAAGATCTTAAACTACGGTTCTCATAAAGTTTATTATTAATATTCAACTTTTTCTTTATATTTGTCCATTATTTTAATGTTTGAGAAAGAAACTAAATAGAATGTTCTGTAATCTCACTTAATTCCTTATTCTTGCTTGCCTCTCTCCAAAGGAGAAGATCAAGATTATCTAGTCCAATTCTAGCTGATTCTATTTTATACCAAGCTTGGTTTTTTAGAATCACTTAATTGTAATTTGCTAGCATGGACCAGCATATTGGCCTGATAAACTTGAGCAATTAAAGGATAACCCAAACCCCCCTGTTGGGCCCTCCTTGATAGAGTATATGTATTAAGTCTTGGTCTTTTCCCTTTCCAAATATAAGATGTGATACTACTTTGAACCATATTAAGCCAGTGGGAAGAGATCGAAAGAGGGAGCATGCCAAATAGATAAACCCACGTAGGGATTATATAGGCTTCAATGGTGTTAATCCTTCCCCACCAAGAAATGTAATGAACTCCCCATTCTTTTAATAAAGCATTGGTCTCTTTCAACAATTTCAAAAAGTTAATTTTCATAGTCCGCCTTTTATCTGCGGAAATAACCCTAACTATGTGAACTCTTTTCCCGTCCATTTAAAATCATAGTCTTTCTTTAAGGAAATTAATTTATCTTTTTGAATATTAATGGCCATAGCTATTGTTTTATTCATATTCAGGCTGTAGTTAGAGACTCTGTTATCATTTTCACATTCTTTCATTAAGTGTGGAAGAGAAACATGTGGGTCAAATAACAGGGGAGGGTTTTTTAAAACTTTCTACTAACCAGGAAATAATGATCATCTCCTTCCTATTCTCACTCAAGGTTAATAATGGATTAAGGGAACGCTATCTTCCCTCTGACTGCAAGGTGAAGATTTCCACGTCGACGGCATGCATTGCGTACTCAAAACAGAAATATTGTATGCACAGAACTGACCTTGCCAGCTCAGGACAGAGTCCCCCCAGCACACAATAACAACTATCTCACTATGTGCATTGTTTCAAGCAAGCTAAAACACTGCAAATATATACTCCTAACACCATAACCACTTCAAGTCATTGAAGTGCTCATGGTGGTTAAAGTAACCTTTTAAGGTAGACATAACAGGATTTGGAGACAGACTGAATGGGAGGAGAAGAGATGAGAACTAAAAAAAAAATATACTCTCACCTACATTGTTCCGTTCTGCTGGTGTGATACAGCCCTATCCTACCTAGGGACACAGGTCCCTTCAGCTTTATATCAAGTATGGACCATGAACTTCCCACCAAATTGATATGCACAGAATGTCCCTCCACCATATCACCTGGCTGGGAAGAGTGAGTTTGCTCAAGATGAAAGTACTTCCCAGATTTTGATATCTTCTTCAAACTCTTCCAATGCGCATACCTAATTCCTTTTTCGCAAGCATCAAAACATTATTTTTGTAGGGGAGAGGACACAGAATCCGACTACGGTACTCCCTGCTTACTAGACCCAAAATTGAAGGAGGTATCAAAATCTTAGATCTATCCCTATACCACCTTGGTTCTTCATTGAGAATGCACTGTCCCTGCTACCTTCCTATTCTTTACCCTGGATCATGCCCTTCAATGTAACGGACATGACTAGGGCACACCGCACACACAACTATTCCCATTACATTAAGGATATATGGGGACTATGGGCATAGAGTCTTGCCACATACCATCTCCTCTGACCCAGATTTCAGATAACCCAGTTTCCTCCAGCAATAAATCCCCCTTTCCTTGCCACTTTGGGTCTTACAAACCCTACTCAAGCTTATACAATTCTGGTCTCTAGCAGATTACCTCCACTGGAGATCCTGCTGGAGTCGCCATTGTATCAGCCCAACTCCACACATGTGAAGTTACTAGAAATACGGGACCAATTGAATAGCTCTGGTTGCACTACCAACCCCTGGAACATGGTTTATCACAATTCTATAGCTTTCTTCTAGCAATCTCAGGGCGCTCTCATCCGACTACTATAAGAAGTTATGGAAATGTGACCTACTATGACTCCCAATGGGAACAATTACTCCTCCTGACCCACAAGTCCTCTATCGGCACCTGCTACCAGCTGGGGTATAAACTATCACCCACGGGTAACAGACACCCGAGAAACTGTGTGTGTTATGTATGTATTCCTCTGTGGATCCATGGTGTTGGCACTGTGAGAGAGAATTGGGCAATCTCATCCACATCTGTTGAAGATGTCCAGAGATCAAGTCATTTTGGAATACTATCCATACAGTTATTTCACAACTAGTGGACACCCTACTCCCATTCGATAAAAAAGCTTATCTGCTCCACCTTAATCCCCTTCCTATGTAATCATATCAAAGATCTGTCCTACCACATCTGATCAACGCTGCCTCATTCCTACTTTCTGGAAAAGACAGGCGGTACCTACCATACGGAACAGGATTCTTAAAGTGAAAGAATTCCACTCATGCGAAGGACTCAACTACCAATGCTAGATTGGGATGTGTTTCCATTACTTTCAGTGGCACTCTGATCAGTCAGTGGCCTCTGGGGGAAGAGTTTGAACTGAACCATTGAACACCCTCACCTCCCTTGCCCTGCAGTATGATTTACCACTGATGGTGTGTTCTTACCTGGTGTAGGCCTACTTTGGGCAAACACTTAGACAAACCCCCACACTCTCCCTTCTCACTCCGACACTATGCCTGGTCTAGATCTATATCTTCTAACTTTACTACCAACCCACCCTTTCTTCTGTCCTCTATACAGTACTATCATTCCTGGTAGAGATTGTACTATGCTATGCAGTTCCACCTCCGCTCCCCCCCTTTTTTTTGTTGTTGTTATTTTGACCATGTGGTTGACTGGCTCCTGCCAAGTTACCTGATGCCTTTTACTATATTGAGGTTATACAGTTAGGTCCAGAAACATTTGGACTCTGACACAATTTTCAGAATTTCGGCTCTCTTACACCAGTAACATGGATTTGAAAAGAAACAACCAAGATGCAATTGAAGAGCAAACTTTCAGCTATAAATCAAGGGTTTGAACAAAAATATTGTATGAAATGTTTAGGAATTGCAACCATTTTCACACACAGTCCCCTTATTTCAGGGGCACAAATGATATTGGACAAATTTACACAATCATAAATAAAATGTTAATTTTTAATACTTTGTCAAGAATCCTTTACAGGCAGTGACTGCTTGAAGGCTGGAACACATGGACATCAACAAACGCTGGGTTTCCTCCTTTGTGACGCTTTGCCAAGCCTTAAAGGGACACTATAGTCACCAAAACATCTTTAGCTTAATGAAGCAGTTGTGGTGTTCAGATAATGCCTCTGAAGTTTCACTGCTCAATTCTCTGCCATTTAGGAGTTATATCCCTTTTGTTTCCGTTTATGCAGCCCTAGCCACACCTCCCTTGGCTGTTACTGACAGCCTGCATGGAAGAAAAATGGTTTCACTTCCAATCACATGTAACTTATTTTTTTTAGCTCTTGCTCTCTAAATTGAGCTGTAATCACACACAGGGGGTTCCTGCATAGTTTAGCAAGCTATTAACAGAGCAGAGGATAAGAATGTTTAAATTTAACTGAATTTGCAATAAAGGATGTATAAACTTTAGATGACTGTTTACAGGAAGTATTTAGGAAGGCTGTCTAAGTCACCTGCAGGGAGGTGTGACTAGGATGCATAAAGAACGTGATTTAAGTTCTAAATGGCAGAGAATTAAGCACTGAGACTGCAGGGGCACGATCTATACACCAAAACTGCTTTATTGAGCTAAAGTTGTTTTGGTGACTATAGTGTCTTTTTAAGTTCAGCTGTCTTCAGTTGTTGTTAGTTTGTGGGTGTAAGACCAAGTAAAATGCATCCTCAATCGGGTTGAAATCAGGCGATCGATTGACTCAGCCATTGCAGAATATTCCACTTTGTTTAAAAAAGAAACTCTTGGGTTGCTTTCGCTTTCTGTTTTGGGTCATTGTACATTTGTAAAGTGAAGCGCCACCCAATCAACTTGAGCCATTCTAAGCCTTCTTCGCACTCTTTTTCTTCCCATCACTCTGGTACAGGTTGATCTTGGCTTCATCTGTCCAAAGAATGCTGTTCCAAAACTGGGCTGGCTTTTTTGACAAAGTTTAATCTGGTCTTTCTATTCTTGAAGCTTATAAATGGTTTGCACCTTGTGATGAACCCTCTGTATTTGCTAACCCTAAGTCTTCTCTTTATAGTAGACATGGATATGCCTACATCCTGGAGAGTGTTCTTCACTTGTTTGGATGTTGTGAAGGGGTTTGTATATCCTCCACTCCCAATAGATAGGTAAAGATGCAAATGGGAAGGTATCCAATTGATCAGGAAGAAATGTATTAAATAAAATTAAGAATGACAATAAAACTAATAAAGATTCAATTGAATCAAAACAACATAACAAAAGTCCTTCAAACCTGTTGTTATATTGTTTTGATTCAATTTAATCTTTGTTATTAGTTTTATTGTCATTCTTTATTTTATTTAATACATTTCTTCCTGATTGGATACCTTCCCATTTGCCTCTTTACCTATCTATTGGGAGTGGAGGATATCAGGAGGATACAAAGAAAGGGGAGCGGATCCCCTCTTAAAGATCCCGAGGCGTATACTACTAGAGCCAGATGCCCTTTTGGCTCTATATTTGTGAGTTCACAATTCAAAAGTGTTTTTTTACTCTATTACTCGTTCTTATTACATATTTATATTACATTCTTATTACATATGTCTGCACTATGATTTGGTTGTTTATCATTTACAGGCTATAATACGGTGTCATCCATATATATCGTTTATACATTTGTACAGGTATTTCAGTGCTCCACTTATATTTTCTATCTTTTTCTATGTTGGAATTGTTCACTCATTTTGGGCGCATGTGCTACTTAACTAAGAGCCTGACCGCATTCCACGAACTTCGAATTTCCTTCTATGAAATGCTGTGGCACCAAGGAGAAAGTGATGGGAGAAGATGGGAGATGATGGTAGAAGGGTCACTTGAATCACAATAACCTGCAAACATTCAAGCTAAATGCTTCACTAAGCAAACAGAATAGCAGTCACATTCACCATATACCATATATACTTGAGTATAAGCCGAGTTTTTCAGCAAATTATTTGTGCTGAAAAACCCCAACTCGGCTTATACTCGAGTCACTGTCTGTATTATGGCAATTTACATTGCCATAATACAGACTGGGGGCTGTGGGGGCTGCAGAGCGCTTACTTACCTCTCCTGCAGCTCCTGTCAGCTCCCTTCTCCTCCGCGGCGGTCCGTTCAGCACCTCGGTAAGCTCCCAGTGTAAGTCTCGCGAGAGCCGCGGGGTCATAGTGCGGCTCTCGCGAGACTTACAGTGTGAGCTGACAGGGGAGCTGCACGGACCGGCGCGGAGGAGGAGAGAGCTGACAGGAGCTGCAGGAGAGGTAAGTGCTCTCTGCCAGCCCCCCTACCCCCCCACTGAACTGCCAATGCCACTGGACCATCAGGGAAGGAGAACCCCCCCTCCCTGCCATGTATCAAGCAGGGAGGGGGGGGGGACGAAAAAAAAAAAAATAATAAAAAATAATAATAATTAAATAAAAAAATAATAATAATACAAAATAATAATAAAAATTATTAAAATAATTAAAAAAATAATAAAATTGCCCACCCCCCACCAAGGCTCAGCTACACACACACACACACACACACACACACACACACACTGCATTCATACACACACTGCACTCATACACACACTGCACTCATACACACACACTGCACTCATACACACACACTGCACTCATACACACACACTGCATTCATACACACACTGCACTCATACACACACACTGCACTCATACACACACACTGCATTCATACACACACTGCACTCATACACACACACTGCATTCATACACACACTGCACTCATACACACGCTGCATTCATACACACACTGCATTCATACATACACACTGCACTCATACACACACACTGCACTCATACACACACACTGCATTCATACACACACTGCACTCATAAACACTGCACTCATATACACACACACTGCATTCATACATACACACACATCACTCATACACACACTGCATTCATACATACACACACATCACTCATACACACACTGCACTCATACACACACGCTGCACTCATACACACGCTGCACTCATACACACACACTGCATTCATACACACACTACATTCATTATATACACACACTGTAAGTAAATATTCAATTAATATACATTTTTTAGGATCTAATTTTATTTTGAAATTTACCAGTAGCTACTGCATTTCCCACCCTAGTCTTATACTCGAGTCAATAAGTTTTCCCAGTTTTTGGGGGTAAAATTAGGGGCCTCGGCTTATATTCGGGTCGGCTTATACTCGAGTATATATGGTACACATTTTATTTTTCAATCTACAAGGCCAAACCTCTCTACAAAAAATCTTAATTATTATTCCATAATTGTATGAGATTCCATTCACACAAAGACACAATACTCGCACCCAAGGTTATACAATTACTGGTTTTTATTTAACTGTGCATATGTGCTTGTATCAGTATTCAGCATTTTATAATTATAATAAAACGGAATGTATTCTGCATATATTATTAAATTGTCATTCCGCTATAACCTACACAGTATTTGTACGATGCTCTGACTGCATAATTGTAACCACTAGATCACTGATCAATTTCCGCTTTAACAATAGAAAATATTTCTGAATCTCTGACTTGAAGTAGAATCTATCAATCTTCTCTTTTGCAATTCAGATACATCCTGTCACATAGTAATGTTTTCCAAGTTTGGTTGTATTCCGTATTAGAGATATTTGCTACCCACGTGTGTCCTTCAAATTGCTATGAAAATACTAGCATTACGTCAGTTGTGCAACTTCAACTGTTTGAGAATTCAGTGGTAATGAATAAATTGTTTTACTTACCTTTGAGCCCTCACTGAGCCGGACTCAACACCGCTGCCCAATCAGAAAGCATTGAGAGGCAAGTCCGCATGCATGGCAAATAACCACGCTTTGCCAATTAAATGCTCTCTGGGTGCAGAATTTGATTTAGAAAAGTTTGACACTGGACCCACAGGAAAGTTCCTCCAGTGGCTGTCAGGAGGATAGCTATGAAAAGGATGTTCATTTCTGAGTTGCAAACATTGCCATTCCTACAAAACTTTAATATGAAACCAGCCTCGCCACTGTCCACTGGAGGAGCCTGGTCGCCCGCCTCCTGCCGCTAGACTATGGCCCCTGTTCTTTTTCCCTGCAGAAAGGCTGGTTTGTGCCTTTCTGCGGACTGTTAAAGCCATGCTACCCCAGATAGCTATGCCATGGAGCCCAGCCGTATACTGAAAGACTGTATGAAAGACTTTGGCTCCATGGCGATTGAACTGTATGTATGTGATCTGAGCGCCATCCGGTAATAATGTGCGCTCAGATCTAAGCTATCTGGGGATAGGTAGAATGTGTATGTTCTATGTGATAAATGTAACAGTATGTAATTTTATGTCTTTTATTGTCCTTTGTCTGCCATGTGGCTAATGGAGTTTTGCCTCTGTCCTTGGAGATAATTGGATTACTTCCCAATTATCTCCAGGACAGAGAGGAGGGATTGTGATGCATTGTGGGATTGTAAGCTTGTGATTGGTCAATGTCCAATATGTTTCTCAGTTTCCCATCTGGTCCCCTAGGGGAGTGTCCACCAGGTGGGAGACCTGCATAAAAGCCGGGCAGTTAGCCCCAGTAAACCAGACTCTTCTTGACCCTCAAAACGAAGTGTTGTCTCGTTCTTGGGGGGTGGAATTGGATTGTATGCTGATTGCCAGGAGTGTAAGCTGATGGTATGCTTTTCCTGTTCAGCTGTTTCCAGTATTCGTGTGTTTCCTGTTTGGGAGTTGGTGAATTCATGTGTTTGCAGTTCGGGCGATTGGTGCTTACAGTAGCTGTCGGTGCATCTGGAAAGGGGAATATCGCCTAAACGGTTTTTAACCTCTGGTGAGCAAATCGGTTCGTTACATGTTACATGCAGGATTAAAACAGCAGGGGCACTGCACCTAGACCACTTCATTGAATGTGAAGTGTTATGGGTGAATATAGCCTCTATCCCTTTAACCAGTTTTTTTTTTTTTTAATAAAGTGGGAATTCAGACAGAATTCAAAAGGGGTTTTCAAATGTTAGCTTTTGTGTAGGCTGTAGCAGCACCTGGGATACATTGATAAGAAGTCAAACTATTCCAATATAAAATGGTTGAATGCTGTTTGAGCACCAGGGCACTCCTAGGCACCATATCCACTGCAGTGCACCGTAGAGATTATGGTGTTTGGAGTGTTCCTTTAACCGAAATATACAGTTTTACAGCTTCCAAATTTCTAGTGACTGGAAGTGATCATTGAAAAAAAAAACTGGTTAAAGGGATAAAAGCTATATTCACCCAGAACACTTCACCTCCAATGAGCCCCTGCTGTTTTAACCCTGCATGTCACATATTAAAGTTTTGTAGGAATGGAAATGTTTGCAACACAGAAACGAACACCCCTTTCTTGGCTATCCTCCAGACAGCCACTAGAGGAGCTTTCCTGTGGGTCCAGTATCAGACTCTTTTCTAAATCAAATGCTGTGACCTCTAGAGCATTTAATTGGCAAAGCGTGGTTATTTGCCATGCATGCGCACTTGCCTCTCAATGCTTTCTGATTAGCCAACGGTGTTGAGTCCGGCTCAGTGAGGGCTGAAAGGTAAGTAAAACAATTTATTCATTACCACCGAATTCTCAAACAGTTAAAGTTGCAAAACTGACGTAATGCTAGTATTTTCATAGCAATTTGAAGGACACATGTGGGTTGCAAATATCTCTAATACGGAATACAACCAAACTTGGAAAACATTACTATGTGACAGGATGTATCTGAATTGCAAAAGAGAAGATTGATAGATTCTACTTCAAGTCAGAGAATCAGAAATATATTCTATTGTTAAAGCGGAAACTGATAAGTGATCTAGTGGTTACAATTATGCAGTCAGAGCATCGTACAAATACTGTGTGGGTTATAGCGGAATGACAATTTAATAATATATGCAGAATACATTCCGTTTTATTATAATTATAAAATGCTGAATACTGATACAAGCACATATGCACAGTTAAATAAAAAACAGTGATTGTATAACCTTGGGTGTGAGTATTGTGTCTTTGTGTGAATGGAATCTCATACAATCATGGAGTAAGTTACGTTTTTTGTAGAGAGGTTTGACCTTGAAGATTGTAAAAATAAAATGTGTATATGGTGAATGTGACTGCTATTCTGTTTGCTTAGTGAAGCATTTAGCTTGAATGTTTTCAGGTTATTGTGATTCAAGTGACCCTTCTATCATCATCTCCCATCTTCTCCCATCACTTTCTCCTTGGTGCCACAGCATTTCATAGAATGAAATTAGAAGTTCGTGGAATGCGGTCAGGCTCTTAGTTAAGTAGCACATGCGCCCAAAATGAGTGGACAATTCCAACATAGTTCTGCAAAGTCTATCTAATGTCAATGTAAAATAATATAAATATAGACAAAGAGTAAAATACATCTTTATATATATATAAACATGACATGAATGGAGCACTCCTCAGGGGGTTTTCAAATGTGTATTGAGAAAACAATCAACATGTTGACCCTCCTGGGTCTTTATTAAGATCAGAAGGCTTGGCAAAGCATCACAAAGGAGGAAACCCAAATTTGGTGATGTCCATGTGTTCCAGACTTCAAGCAGTCACTGTCTGTAAAGGATTCTCGACAAAGTATTAACAATTAACATTTTATTTATGATTGTGTTAATTTGTCCAATATCATTTGTGCCCCTGAAATAAGGGGACTGTGTATGAAAATAGTTGCAATTCCTAGACATTTCATACAATATTTTTGTTCAAACCCTTGATTTATAGTTGAAAGCCTGCTCTTCAATTGCATCTTGGTTGTTTCTTTTCAAATCCATGTTACTGTTGTGACAGAGCCAACATTCTGAAAATGTAAAATTGTGTCAGAGTCCAAATGTTTCTGGACCTAACTGTATAACCTCAATATAGGAAAAGGCATCCAGGTAACTTGGCAGGAGCCAGTCAACCACATGGTCAAAATAACAACAACAAAAAAAGTGGGGGGTGGGAGAGAAGAAAGGGGTGGGTTGGTAGTAAAGTTAGAAGATAAAGAGCTAGACCAGGCATAGTGTCAGAGTGAGAAGGGAGAGTGTGGGGGTTTATCTAAGTGTTTGCCCAAAGTAGGCCTACACCAGGCAAGAACACACCATCGGTGGGAAATCATACTGCAGGGCTAGGGAGGTGAGGGTGTTCAATGGTTCAGCTCATCCTCTTCCCCCAGAGTCCACTGACTGATCAGAGTGCCACTGAAAGTAATGGAAACACATCCCAATCTAGCATTGGTAGTTGTCCGAGTATGAGTCCTTCACATGAGTGGAATTCTTTCACTCTAAGAATCCTGTTCCATATGGTAGGTACCGCCTGTCTTTTCCAGAATGCAGGAATGAGGCAGCATTGATCAGATGTGGTAGGACAGATCTTTGATATGATTACATAGGAAGGGGATTAAGGTGGAGCAGATAAGCTTTTTTATCGAATGGGAGTAGGGTATCCACTAGTTGTGAAATAACTGTATGGATAGTATTCCAAAATGACTTGATCTCTGGACATCTTCAACAGATGTGGATGAGATTGCCCAATTCTCTCTCACAGTGCCAACACCATGGATCCACAGAGGAATACACACATAACACACATAGTTTCTTGGGTGTCTGTTACCAGTGGGTGATAGTTTATACCCCAGCTGGTAGCAGGTGCTGATAGAGGACTTGTGGGTCAGGAGGAGTAATTGTTCCCATTGGGAGTCATCAAAGGTCATTTCCATAACTTCTTATAGTAATGGGGTGAGAGCCCCCTGAGATTGCTAGAAGAAAGCTATAGAATTGTGATAAACCATGTTCTAGGGGTTGGTACCTCAGTTAAGAAAAAGGATAAATGAGTTATTTATTACATGTGAGTTTACAGAGGAAGAGGTTCTATTTCAACTGTCAAAAGTAAAGACAAATAAGTCAATGGGACCTGATGGAATACACCCAAAGCTATTAAAAGAGCTTAGTGGTGTACTAGCAAAACCATTAACAGATTTATTTAACCAAACATTGATAACAGGAGTAGTCCCAGAAGATTGGAAGTTGGCGAATGTTGTGCCCATTCACAAGAAAGGTAATAGGGAGGAGTCGGGCAACTATAGGCCAGTAAGCCTTACTTCAGTAGTGGGGAAAGTGATGGAAACCATGTTAAAGGATAGGATTGTTGAACATCTAAAAACACATGGATTTCAAGATCAGAGACAACATAGGTTTACTTCAGGGAGATCATGCCAAACTAATCTTATTGATTTTTTTGATTGGGTAACTAAAATAATTGATCAGGGTGGTGCAGTAGACCTAGATTTCAGTAAGGCTTTTGACACTGTTGCACATAGAAGGCTTATCAATAAACTTGAACACAAGAATATACAAAACACAACGAGGGAACCGGCTGGTAGCCGTTAAATTTCAGTGAGCTTTGCTTTTTGTAATATCTGCTACTTGCAATCTTTCTTCGTCTTTGGTAGCAATTCACAAACCCACAATCAGACAGCGCCCCGGCGTGCGTCACATAACAGCTGCCTGGCAGTCCCAGCTCAGCAAATGCAAAGAAACAGGCTCCTCAAGGGTGTGCGGCTTCATGCAGCCAGGGGGAAGGCACACCCTTGAGGAGCCTGTTTCTTTTCATTTGCTGAGCTGGGACTGCCAGGCAGCTGTTATGTGATGCACGCCGGGGCGCTGTCTGAGTGTGGGTTCGTGAATTGCTACCAAAGACAAAGAAAGATTGCAAGTAGCAGATATTACAGAAAGCAAAGCTCACTGAAATTTAACGGCTACCAGCCGGTTCGCTCGTTGTGTTTTGTATATTCTTGTGTTCAAGTTGATTGCTAGCTGGGAGCGATCTGAGGGAGGCTGTATTTACCTACCACTGATAAGTATCCTTGTATATAAGTGTGTGTATAAGGTGCATTTCTTTGTTGTTTTGGTTATCAATAAACTGCAATCTTTAAGTTTGGATTCCAATATTGTTGAATGGGTGAGGCAGTGGCTGAGTGACAGGCAACAGAGGGTTGTAGTCAATGGAGTATATTCGAAGCTTGGGCTTGTCACCAGTGGGGTACCTCAGGGATCTGTACTTGGACCCATTCTCTTTAATATTTTTATTAGTGATATTGCAGAAGGTCTTGATGGTAAGGTATGTCTTTTTGCTGATGATACTAAGATATGTAACAGGGTTGATGTTCCAGGAGGGATAAGCCAAATGGCTAATGATTTAGGTAAACTAGAAAAATGGTCCGAGTCGTGGCAACTGACATTTAATTTGGATAAGTGCAAGATAATGCATATTGGACGTAAAAACCCAAGGGCAGAGTACAGAATATTTGATAGAGTCCTAACCTCAATGTAACGGATCAACTGGCACCCCGACTGGGTACCTCCGTTGAAAGATGCTCCTAGCGCTTCCAGAGGACTCCAAGCACTCCACCAGACACCATAAGCACCGCAGGCTGCAGCTATCTCCCTTCAGAACGAAGCAGGAACAAGCTCTTACAAGAGCTCAGTGATTATAGCAAGGGAATATGCCTAGCATAGCAATCCCTTGTAGCAGATTCCCCCAATAAGAGACAGGACTCAAGTTGAGGGTAAAAATAGAACTCTCTGGCTGCTAGCTTGCAGCCCTTTTTATTAGGTGCTCCCATGAAGGGGAGGGACACACACAGTAACGTACATTAACCAATCACACAATAGTTACATCCCACAGATAGCCCTCCCCTCTACCTGTAAACTAATTATCTGTACACACAGGAAAATACAATTATCATAGGTAGGGAAAATACAGTTTTTACACAACATTCATAACTCCCAAAATATACATCACATTCGCATAAAAATACATGTTCACAATCAATCCATTCAGGGGAATAACATATAAAAAATGTCATGAATCAGACCAGGGGTTCAACAGTTAGTAAAAGTATCTTTTGTTCCCCCTGGCTCAAACAGTAAAAGTAAAACATCCCCACAATGCATCCTGGCTTCCTCCCTTCTGCCCTGGAGATAATTGGAGAAGGAATCTAATTATCTCCAAAGACAGAGCCAAACTCCATTACCCACATGGCAGACAAAAAGACAGTAAAAGACATAATATTACATACTGATACATTTAGTACATAAAACACACATTTCTACATATCCCCAGATAGCTTTGATCTGACTGCACATTATTAGATGAATGGCACTCAGATCACACGAATAAGCCTTTCTGCAGGGAAAATAAACAGTTTAACCTGCAGGGCTATAGTCCAAAGGCAAGAGGCGGGCAAGCAGCCCCCTCCAAGGACACGTGGCGAGGTCGGTTTCGCCACACTCAACATCTGAGGAAAGGGATTTAGGGGTGATTATTTCTGATGACTTAAAGGTAAGCAGACAATCTATCAGAGCAGCAGGAAATGCTAGCAGAATGCTTGGTTGTATAGGGAGTAGTGATGTCACGAACATAACATTTTCGGTTCGCGAACGGCGAACGCGAACTTCCGCAAATGTTCGCAAACGGGCGAACTGGGCGAACCGCCATAGACTTCAATGGGCAGGCGATTTTTAAAATCCACAGGCACTCTTTCTGGCCACAATAGTGATGGAAAAGTTGTTTCAAGGGAATAACACCTGGACTGTGGCATGCCGGAGGGGGATCCATGGCAAAACTCCCATGGAAAATTACATAGTTGATGCAGAGTCTGGTTTTAATCCATAAAGGGCATAAATCACCTAACATTCCTAAATTGTTTGGAATAACGTGCTTTAAAACATCAGGTATGATGTTGTATCGATCAGGTAGTGTAAGGGTTACGCCCGCTTCACAGTGACAGACCAAACTCCCCGTTTAACGCACCGCAAAAAGTCCATTTGCACAACCGCAGACTCCCCATTTGCACATGTTTTAGTGCAAACTAGTCTAACTACTAATATAGTTGAAACATGCTACTTTTATTCATGCCAGACAACCATGCAGGCCAGACTAACAAACATGCCAGGGCCAATCATAGTTAACCACCTCAGATAGTACCATGGCTCCCTCTATATACAGAGTAAACATGGCTCCCTCTATATACAGAGTAACATGGCTCCCTCTATACAGTGTGACATGGCTCCCCTCTATATACAGAGTAACATGGCTCCCCTCTATATACAGTGTAAACATGGCTCCTCTCTATATACAGTGTAAACATGGCTCCTCTCTATATACAGAGTAACATGGCTTCCCTCTATATACCGTGTAAACATGGCTCCCTCTATATACAGAATAACATGGCTCCCTCTATATACAGAGTAACATGGCTTCCCTCTATATACCGTGTAAACATGGCTCCCTCTATATACAGAATAACATGGCTCCCTCTATATACAGAGTAACATGGCTTCCCTCTATATACCGTGTAAACATGGCTCCCTCTATATACAGAATAACATGGCTCCCTCTATATACAGAGTAACATGGCTCCCCTCTATATACAGTGTAAACATGGCTCCTCTCTATATACAGAGTAACATGGCTCCCCTCTATATACAGTGTAAACATGGCTCCTCTCTATATACAGAGTAACATGGCTCCCTCTATATACAGTGTAAACATGGCTCCTCTCTATATACAGTGTAACATGGCTCCCTCTATATACAGAGAAACATGGCTCCCTCTATATACAGAGTAACATGGCTCCCTCTATATACAGAATAACATGGCTCCCTCTATATACAGAGTAACATGGCTCCCCTCTATATACAGTGTAAACATGGCTCCTCTCTATATACAGAGTAACATGGCTCCTTCTATATACAGTGTAAACATGGCTCCCCTCTATATACAGAGTAACATGGCTCCCTCTATATACAGAGTAACATGGCTTCCCTCTATATACCGTGTAAACATGGCTCCCTCTATATACAGAATAACATGGCTCCCTCTATATACAGTGTAAACATGGCTTCTCTCTATATACAGAGTAAACATGGCTCCCTCTATATACAGAATAACATGGCTCCCTCTATATACAGAGTAACATGGCTTCCCTCTATATACCGTGTAAACATGGCTCCCTCTATATACAGAATAACATGGCTCCCTCTATATACAGAGTAACATGGCTCCCCTCTATATACAGTGTAAACATGGCTCCTCTCTATATACAGAGTAACATGGCTCCCCTCTATATACAGTGTAAACATGGCTCCTCTCTATATACAGAGTAACATGGCTCCCTCTATATACAGTGTAAACATGGCTCCTCTCTATATACAGTGTAACATGGCTCCCTCTATATACAGAGAAACATGGCTCCCTCTATATACAGAGTAACATGGCTCCCTCTATATACAGAATAACATGGCTCCCTCTATATACAGAGTAACATGGCTCCCCTCTATATACAGTGTAAACATGGCTCCTCTCTATATACAGAGTAACATGGCTCCTTCTATATACAGTGTAAACATGGCTCCCCTCTATATACAGAGTAACATGGCTCCCTCTATATACCGTGTAAACATGGCTCCCTCTATATACAGAATAACATGGCTCCCTCTATATACAGTGTAAACATGGCTTCTCTCTATATACAGAGTAACATGGCTCCCTCTGTATACAGTGTAAACATGGCTCCCTCTATAAACAGTGTAACATGGCTCCCTCTATATACAGAGAAACATGGCTCCCTCTATATACAGAGTAACATGGCTCCCTCTATATACAGAATAACATGGCTCCCTCTATATACAGAGTAACATGGCTCCCCTCTATATACAGTGTAAACATGGCTCCTCTCTATATACAGAGTAACATGGCTCCTTCTATATACAGTGTAAACATGGCTCCCCTCTATATACAGAGTAACATGGCTCCCTCTATATACCGTGTAAACATGGCTCCCTCTATATACAGAATAACATGGCTCCCTCTATATACAGTGTAAACATGGCTTCTCTCTATATACAGAGTAACATGGCTTCCCTCTATATACCGTGTAAACATGGTTCCCTCTATATAGAGAATAATATGGCTCCCTCTATATACAGAGTAACATGGCTCCCATCTATATACAGTGTAAACATGGCTCCTCTCTATATACAGAGTAACATGGCTCCCTCTATATACAGTGTAAACATGGCTCCTCTCTATATACAGAGTAACATGGCTCCCCTCTATATACAGAGTAACATGGCTCCCCTCTATATACAGAGTAACATGGCTCCCCTCTATATACAGAGTAACATGGCTCCCTCTATATACAGAGTAACATGGCTTCCCTCTATATACCGTGTAAACATGGCTCCCTCTATATACAGAATAACATGGCTCCCTCTATATACAGAGCAACATGGCCCCCTCTATATACAGTGTAAACATGGCTCCTCTCTATATACAGAGCAACATGGCTCCCTCTATATACAGTGTAAACATGGCTCCTCTCTATATACAGAGTAACATGGCTCCCCTCTATACAGGGGCGTACCTGGAGCATTTGGCACCCGGGGCGGATCCTTTATTTGGCACCCCCCTCCCCAACTTTGAAATGTAAAAAACAACTGCAATTTTTTTCAATGTATGTGTATGCAGTGTGTGTATAGTGTATGAAGTGTATGCAGTGTGTGTATAGTGTGTGCAGTGTGTGTATAGAGTGTGCAGTGTGTGCATAGTGTATGCAGTGTGTGTATAGTGTGTGTGTATAGTGTGTATGCAGTGTGTGTATAGTGTGTGTGTATAGTGTGTATGCAGTGTGTGTAGTGCATGTAGTGTGTGCAGTGTGTATGCAGTGTTTGTAGTGTGTGTATATTGTGTGCAGTGTGTATGCAGTGTGTGTAGTGTGTGTATATAGTGTGTGCATAGTGTGTACAGTGTGTGTGTATAGTGTGTACAGTGTGTGTGTATATTGTGTGTATAGTGTATAAGCAGTGTGTATAGTGTGTATGAAGTGTGTATAGTGTGTATGCAGTGTGTGTATAGGGTGTATGTAGTGTGTGTATAGTGTGTGCAGTGTGTGTATAGTTAGTGCAGTGTGTGTATAGTGTATGCAGTGTGTGCAGTGTGTATGCAGTGTGTGTAGAGTGTGTGCAGTGGGTGTATAGAGTGTGCAATGTGTGCATAGTGTATGCAGTGTGTGTATAGTGTGTGTGTGTATAGTGTGTGCATAGTGTATGCAGTGTGTGTATAGTGTGTATGCAGTGTGTGTAGTGCATGTAGTGTGTGCAGTGTGTGTATAGTGTGTGCAGTGTGTATGCAGTGTGTGTAGTGTGTGTATATTGTGTGCAGAATGTATGCAGTGTGTGTAGTGTGTGTATATAGTGTGTGCATAGTGTATGCAGTGTGTGCCCAGTGTGTACAGTGTGTGTGTATAGTGTGTACAGTGTGTGTAGAGTGTGTGCAGTGTGTGCATAGTGTGTAGAGTGTATGCAGTGTCTGTAGAGTGTGTATAGTGTGTGTAGGGTGTATGCAGTGTGTGTAGAGTGTATGCAGTGTGTGTATAGTGCGTGTAGTGTGTATGCAGTGTATGCAGTGTGTGTATAGTGTATGCAGTGTGTGCAGTGTGTGTAGAGTGTGTATAGTGTATGCAGTGTGTGCAGTATGTGTATAGTGTGTGCAGTGTGTGTATAGTGTGCAGTGTGTGCATAGTATATGCAGTGTGTGTATAGTGTGTGTATAGTGTGTGCATAGTGTATGCAGTGTGTGTATAGTGTGTGAGTATAGTGTGTATGCAGTGTGTGTAGTGCATGTAGTGTGTGCAGTGTGTGTATAGTGTGTGCAGTGTGTGCATTGTGTTTGCAGTGTGTATGCAGTGTGTGTAGTGTGTGTATATTGTGTGCAGTGTGTGTAGTGTGTGTGTATAGTGTGTGCATAGTGTGTGTGCAGTGTTTGCAGTGTGTGTAGAGTGTATGCAGTGTCTGTAGAGTGTGTATAGTGTGTGTAGAGTGTATGCAGTGTGTGTAGAGTGTATGCAGTGTGTATAGTGTGTCCCTTTACACAAGACAGTTCAAAAGTTCGCCCCGGGCACCCCCCGAGTGAGTGGTACCCGGGGCAGACCGCCCCCCCCCTTAGTACGCCACTGCCTCTATATACAGAGTAACATGGCTCCCTCTATATACAGTGTAAACATGTATATACAGAGTAACATGGCTCCTGAGCTGCGGGTGAGGGCCCTATAAAAGAATAATGGGGGGGGACCTACTGTCCTCCCCCCCACCCCCACCCCTGAGCGGCGGGTGGGGGTCCTAAGTTACATTAAGAGGGGGGGACCTACTGTCCTCCCCCCGGCCCCCACCCCTGAGCGGCAGGTGGGGGCCCTAAATGAAAATCTCCCCCTCCCCCATCAAAGGTGATTAGGGGTCCCCAAGCTCCTAGTTACACACCCAAATGTGTAGAGTGTATGCAGTGTGTATAGTGTGTGTAGAGTGTATGCAGTGTGTGTAGAGTGTATGCAGTGTGTGTATAGTGCGTGTAGTGTGTATGCAGTGTATGCAGTGTGTGTATAGTGTATGCAGTGTGTGCAGTGTGAATGCAGTGTGTGTAGAGTGTGTATAGTGTATGCAGTGTGTGCAGTATGTGTATAGTGTGTGCAGTGTGTGTATAGTGTGCAGTGTGTGCATAGTGTGTGTATAGTGTGTGCATAGTGTATGCAGTCTGTGTATAGTGTGTGAGTATAGTGTGTAGTGTATGTAGTGTGTGCAGTGTGTGTATAGTGTGTGCAGTGTGTGTATTGTGTTTGCAGTGTGTATGCAGTGTGTGTAGTGTGTGTATATTGTGTGCAGTGTGTGTAGTGTGTGTGTATAGTGTGTGCATAGTGTGTGTGCAGTGTTTGCAGTGTGTGTAGAGTGTGTATAGTGTGTGTAGAGTGTATGCAGTGTGTGTAGAGTGTATGCAGTGTGTATAGTGTGTGTAGTGTGTGTGCAGTGTATGCAGTGTCTGTAGAGTGTGTATAGAGTGTGTATAGTGTGTGTAGAGTGTATGCAGTGTGTGTAGAGTGTATGCAGTGTGTGTATAGTGTGTGTAGTGTGTATGCAGTGTGTGTGCAGTGTATGCAGTGTGTGTGCAGTGTATGCAGTGTGTGTAGAGTGTATGCAGTGTGTATGCAGTGTATGTAGAGTGTATGCAGTGTATGCAGTGTGTGTAGAGTGTGTGTAGAGTGTATGCAGATGCAGTGTGTATGTTGTGTGGAATAAGTGCTGCCACTTACCTGTCCCTCCCGTCCTCCTCGACTGGTGGTCTGGTGGCACAGCATCACTGGGCAGTTTAGAGGGGCCCAGTATTCTCCATGCTCGTTAATAAGACTATCTACCCGAGTTTCCCATCCAGCAGCAGCAGGGTCCTCTGTTCTCGCGATCCACGAGAGCGTTGCTATGGCAACCCACGGCAACGCTCTCGCGGATCGCGAGAACAGAGGACCCTGGATGCTGGATGGGAAACTCGGGTAGATAGTCTTATTAGCGGCCAGTCCCTTTACACAAGACAGTTCGAAAGTTCGCCCCGGGCACCCCCCGAGTGAGTGGTACCCGGGGCAGACCGCCCCCCCCTTAGTACGCCACTGCCTCTATATACAGAGTAACATGGCTCCCTCTATATACAGTGTAAACATGTATATACAGAGTAACATGGCTCCTGAGCTGCGGGTGAGGGCCCTATAAAAGAACAATGGGGGGGGACCTACTGCCCCCCCCCCCACCCCTGAGCGGCGGGTGGGGGTCCTAAGTTACATTAAGAGGGGGGGACCTACTGTCCTCCCCCCGGCCCCCACCCCTGAGCGGCGGGTGGGGGCCCTAAATGAAAATCTCCCCCTCCCCCATCAAAGGTGATTAGGGGTCCCCAAGCTCCTAGTTACACACCCAAATAAAAAAGCCCCTACCTACCCCCCTCACCCTAAAAAATAGTGAGGGGGGAATAAAATTACTACCCTGTAAAGTAAAATTCAACTTACTATTCAACGTCTTCA
Organism: Pelobates fuscus; assembly: GCF_036172605.1. Classification (NCBI taxonomy): domain Eukaryota; kingdom Metazoa; phylum Chordata; class Amphibia; order Anura; family Pelobatidae; genus Pelobates; species Pelobates fuscus. The sequence goes on along the minus strand of NC_086320.1, from coordinate 62,386,996 downwards.
TTTTTCTAAAATCTTTATTTTTCAGCCCCAAAAAAGGCCAAATAAAAAGCCATCATACCCGTCGAACTTAAAAATAAAATAAAAAACCCGAGCGCCAAAAAAAAATTAATCCATCTTCACCCATGGAGGGCTCCGCGCAGACTAAGGTATTAACATATACCCTATTGTTACAATTGTTACTTGGAAAGCATGAGGAATGCCGTTAGGCTACCACATGCTCATTTGTTATACCTCCATGCACTGCAAAAATAAAGAATTAAAAATAAATAAATAAATAAATAAATTAAAAATTAAAAAAGTAATGAAATTTTTTTTTTCAAAAAAAATGTATGCAGCTTCCAAATGAATCTAAAATGGATGCTGTCCAGGAGATGGGAGGGTCTGCTAGGGAGGGTGTGCTGCTGATTGGCTGGAATGTGTCTGCTGACTGTGAAGTACAGGGTCAAAGTTTACTCAATGATGACGAATAGGGGGCGGATCGAACCGCGCATGTGTTCGCCCGCCGTGGCGAACGCGAACACGCTATGTTCGCCAGGAACTATTCGCCAGCGAACCGGTCGGTACATCACTAATAGGGAGAGGTATAAGCAGTAGAAAGAGAGAAGTGCTCATGCCATTGTACAGAACACTGGTGAGACCTCACTTGGAGTATTGTACGCAGTACTGGAGACCGTATCTTCAGAAGGATATTGATACCTTAGAGAGAGTTCAGAGAAGGGCTACTAAACTGGTTCATGGATTGCAGGATAAAACTTACCAGGAAAGGTTAAAGGATCTTAACATGTATAGCTTGGAGGAAAGACGAGACAGGGGGGATATGATAGAAACATTTAAATACATAAAGGGAATCAACACAGTAAAGGAGGAGACTATATTTAAAAGAAGAAAAACTACCACAACAAGAGGACATATTCTTAAATTAGAGGGACAAAGGTTTTAAAATAATACCAGGAAGTATTACTTTACTGAGAGCGTAGTGGATGCATGGAATAGCCTTCCAGCTGAAGAGGTAGGGGTTAACACAGTAAAGGAGTTTAAGCATGCGTGGGATAGGCATATGGCTATCCTAACTATAAGATAAGGCCAGAGACTAATTAAAGTATTTAGAAAATTGGGCAGACTAGATGGGCCGAATGGTTCTTATCTGCCGTCACATTCTATGTTTCTATGGTAGTGCAACCAGAGCTATTCAATTGGTCCCGTATTTCTAGTAACTTCACCTGTGCAGAGTTGGGATGATGCAATGGCAACTCCAGCAGAATCTCCAGTTGAGGTAATCTGCTAGAGACCAGAATTGTATGAGCTCAAGTAGGGTTGTAAGACCCAAAGTGGCAAGGAAAGGGGGATGTATTGGTGGAGGAAACTGGTTTATCCGAAATCTGGGTCAGAGGAGATGGGGATGTGGCAAGACTCGAGGCACATGGTCTCTATATATCTGTAATGTGATAGGAATAGTTTGGTGTGCCCTAGGAATGCCCGTTACATTGAAGGGCATGATCCAGGGTAAAGAATAGGAAGCTAGCAGGTACAGTGCATTCTCAATGGAGAACCAAAGGTGGACCATTGCACAATAGCATTGCACTATGTAGGTGTATCTCCTTGTGGTATAGGGACATATCTAGGATTTTGAGACCTACTTCAATTTTGGGTCTAGCAAGCAGGGAGTAGCGTAGTTGGATTCTGTGTCCTCTCCTCTGCAAAATTAATGTTTTGATGCTTGCAAAAAAAGAAATTAGGTATGCACATAGGAAGAGTCTTAAGAAGATATCGAAATCTGGGAAGTACTCTCATCTTCAGCAAACTCACTCTTCCCAGCCAGGTGATATTGTGGAGGGACATTCTGTGCATATCAATTTGGTGGGAAGTTCATGGTCCATACTTGATATAAAGCTGAAGGGACCTGTGTCCCTAGGTAGGATAGGGCTGTATCACACCAGCAGAACAGAACAATGTAGGTGAGAGTATATTTTTTTTTAGTTCTCATCTCTTCTCCTCCCATTCAGTCTGTCTCCAAATCCTGTTATGTCTACCTTAAAGGTTACTTTAACCACCATGAGCACTTCAATGACTTGAAGTGGTCATGGTGTTAGGAGTATATATTTGCAGTGTTTTAGCTTGCTTGAAACAATGCACATAGTGAGCTAGTTGTTATTGTGTGCTGGGGATTCTGTCCTGGGCTGGCAAGGTCAATTCTGTGCATAAAATATGCTGTCGACAGATGTGGAAATCTTCACCTTGCAGTCAGAGGGAAGATAGCGTTCCCTTAACCCATTATTAACCTTGAGTGAGAATAGAAAGGAGATGATCATTATTTCCTGGTTAGTAGTTTTAAAAACCCTCCCACTGTTATATATAAGATAATAAATAAATATATTTATTTAACATGTACTTATTGTTATACTTTTGTCTTACTTTTTTTTCCTTTCAGGGCTAACCTGTCCACACATCACTAGCCATGGTTGAGTGGAAATTTAACCCTGGTGAGTAGAAACCAAAAAGTGAAAACAAAAAACCTTGAATAATATTTACAAACTCCTAGGGGGCTCAATGTAAACCCAAACCCATCCATAAGTGTGCATGCCTTTAGTACAGCAGTCGTCTATATATTATAAACAGAATACCGATGACAGAGCAGCTGTTAGTTCGGTTTGCAATAACTGGATTTAGCTGCTCGCCAGAAAAAAAATAAAGTAAAAAGGCAGAGGCAAAGCAACACTTGGATAAATTGTATCTAAGCTAATTAAACTAATCTGTATCCTATGGCCAGTTACATATATCACTATGCCAAGATACTTAAAGGGACACTATAGTCACCAGAACAACTACAGCTTATTGAATTTGTTCTGGTGAGTAGAATCATTACCTTCAGGCTTTTTGCTGTAAACACGGTCTTTTCAGAGAAAATGCAGTGTTTACATTACAGCCTAGTGATAACTTCACTGGCCACTCCTTAGATGGCTGTTAGAGATCCTTCCTGGGTCATGGCTGCCTAAAATGCATCCAAACATTCAGTGTCTCCTCCCACCTGCATGCAGACACTGAACTCTCCTCATAGAGATTCATTGATTCAATTCATCTGTATGAGGAGATGCTGATTGGCCAGGGCTGTGTTTGAATCATGCTGGCTCTGCCCCTGATCTACCTCCTTGTCAGTCTCAGCCATTCCTATGGGGAAACAGAAATAGAATATGGCGTATACTTATTTCACACTTTATTCCACAGGACTTGACCCCTGAAGATGTTGCTATATTTATGGAGGTATGAGAAGTCCAGGGGGGCTAGATGGTGGTTTTAACACTATAGGGTCAGGAATACATGTTTGTATTGCCCTTGAAGGCACTAGTGATTCAATGTTATACTTTAGGTTCTAGGATCTAGCTTTAATTCCTGAATTAATCTCTGACAACCTTGAATTTAGCCTTTTGATAAACACCTACTTATACGATATATATATACCTGTGTGTTTGCCCTCCTATTGATGAATTTGCAATCAAACGCACACAGTGATACAAAGTACCTGCAGTCTTTTTGCAAACTTTATAATTGCTACTTGTATCCCTATACCGAGGTATAGAGAACGTTAACCACTGCTAAACACAGTATAGTGTGACTAATATAGCCTCTTAAAATAGCTAGAATTGTTAAACCAGCAAGGACTGTCCTCCTAGTTTGTTTTTATCTTTATTACCTATTATTTTTTCACATATTCCCAATTATTTTAAAATGATCTAATAAAAGTTATATTTTATACACCCGTCTCACTAAGAAATGACACACCGTGTAGGTAGAAATGCACTGTTTTAATTTTTTGTTTTTTTTGCTTATTGAAATAATAGGAGTAGGTTGTAGAAAGTAAAGTGCATAGACTGTGGAAAATTAATAGACGGGGGAAAAAAAAAATCACCAACCCACCGCGGGAGTCACTCTGTATAGTTAAACATCAAAGAGCTGCTGAATGCTACACCTCACCCTAAGCCGACCGCATCCTCCCCTAACTTTTAAACTGTCCAACCCACATGTCACTGAATCACGGTAGGACCTACTGACTTACAGAAACCGAATACCCCAATACTCCAGTGACATCACTACCCCACCATCTCACCTCCAAAGATGAATACAACTAGACCTTCACAGTACACCCATATATAGTGGAAAGGTAGAATAATAAACTGGTTCCAACCAGGAATTGGGTTCAAAAGTGGGACTGTCCCTACTATATAGGGACACTTGGGAGTTATGCTTTATGTTATCACTAGGTGACAAATAAACCGTGGAGAGACCAAACACAATAAAACTCCCCAGATTTGTACAATATTTTTTTCAATGACAGGAAATATATATATATATCTTTAAATAACACATCACACCATGAGTTGCTTCACACTATAGAGTTAAAGAAAAAAAAAGTGTTGTTTGCTATAGCTTCAGCGTTCAGAACATTATGAAATAATATATTCTGTGAATCATAAAAGCAACTTCTTATCCTTTCAATCATATAATTTATTTCATCACATGAATATCCTTTCTTTACTGGTTTTAAACTTTCTACTCTGTTCAATTGTAATGAGTAATCACATATGAATACCTCTTTCTCTTCGTTATGAGTCAAAACCAAAAAACAAACAAACCTGCTGTATACCAGCCGTGAGCAGTAGTAGATTAGTAATAGCAAGCTGAGCTGTTGTTAAATAAGAAGAGCTTTTCGTAATTGTGGTCTTTAAATTTAGTAGATAGCTCCAAATCATTATGTGGGATTGCCAGCAGGTTACCCCACTAAACAGCTCCCTAATCCTTAAATATGGAAATCTCACAAGGGTACCAGCTTAGGGGGTTATATACTAAACTGTTGCAAGATGCAGCATTAGCATGGATCGGAAATTCATTCATCCAAATAAAAAGCAAATGGTCGTCATTTCTATAAAAACAGAGAATATGATAACTCTGAGAATGGACGAAAGCTTAGAGGAACTCAGTAGTTTGCCCTTCGGTAAATCCCACTCAGGTCTCAAAATTGTTTTTGCTCACTTGTGCCATTACAGAAAAAAAAAGCAGTTCCAAGGCATATCAGACTAATCCCACCCATAAGGGCAGTCCAGAACTGAAATGCCGGCAAGTTCTCTCTGCACGAGAGATACAGCAGCCCCGTACGATCGTTTCAGCCTTCTTTGGACGAGGTGTAGCTGTTTTTGGTTGTCATTTCTGCTAATGCGACTTCCTTAAATTTCCAAAGAATACAAAATGGTCCTTGTTTGTTGGAATAATACCCAGATAAATTAGTGCTACACTAACTATATGTACTATAGAGAGCATTATTTCTCTTGGAAATAAAGAATATAGTTGACCTATAAATATTGCTAGAACGTTTGGAGAAAGAGTTGGGTTGGCATTTACTACAGTTTCTCTGCATAGATGCAGAGAGACAGAACAGAGTCCCGATTGACACAAATGTTTAACAGTATTTTGGAAACAATAAAATGGGAGTAAAATGAAAAGTAACCAGGGCTCAATCTTTTTTATTTTTGCTTTGCATGTGTCTACATATTGTTGTTAGGAGCTTAGGGGTAAGTTTAGATAATACTGCATCATCATTTTCATATGTTAGACTGCCAAGTTTAAATAATCCTTCGCGCATGTTTTTCCTTCTTCCTTAGTGATTTCCTGTACTGTAAATAGACAGCATGCAAGAGTAAGTAAAACACATACTTTTAATAAAGCAATTTGCTGTCTCTGCTGTGCTTCAATTTTCACTTTTTGGAAATGATCTAATCACACAACATGACTCCTATTCACATTTTATGATTTTTTTAAAAAAAAATGTGTTTGTGTCTGTAATGATTAACCAACATTATTTTAACATTTCCCATGGCTTTCTTATTATCACTGATTGCAAATGATAAACATTTTAAAGCGTTGGTGAACACAAAGCATTCACAATGTCAAAGAAATACATTTAACTCTCAAAAAGAGGTTACAACAGAAAAGTGATTGTAGTGATGATGATTTATGGGCTACAGTGTCTGGGGGAATTCAGTCCTGAGCAGCTATGTCAATGATGGAATACCTGGCTGCCAATGTCCTATTTCTGAGTCAAAGTTGTTTCAAGTCCCTCTGGCAGTAGGTGCTAGGAAGATACAGTAGAAAGCTAAACCTAATCTCACAATACAATTAATGACCCAGGCTAGGAAAGCGGAACTTGTGTTTCCTTTGTTACCGAACACCACACTCCACAAAAAAAGGATTTTATTTTTTCCAGTTAACAAAACAAATACGTTAAACATCTGTATATTGGTAACCTATCTGTACTCTAGAGGGCATTGTTATTTTTTCCTAGAAATAAGGAATATAGTTGACCTATAAATATTGCTAGAAAGTTTGGATAAAGAGTTGGATTGGCATTTACTACAGTTTCTCTGCATAGATGTAGAGAGGCAGAACTGAGTCCTGGTGGACACATTTGTTTAACTGTATATTGGAAAAAACAAAATGGGAGCAAAATGAAAAGTAACTGGGGCTCAATATGTTTTTTGGTTACTTTTTTGTAATGCAAAACTGATCTTGGTTTCGCACTAGGATCAGTCACAACATGCCTACCAATCTCCTAACTCTAACTCAAAATAGTTTCAAGTGGTCCTGGCAGTAGCTGCTAGCTAGGTACAGCTGAAAACTAAACCTAGTCTTACCCTAAAATCAATGAACCAGGCTATCTTAAACCGCAACATAGACAGAGCATGGGGCAAACACGCAGGATCTCTGCTGATCTATCTTGCTAAAGTCAAAGCGTCTAATCTATTTTTACCCCTTTATTGGTTACATTACTTGATTTGTGCATAAAATTAACCTTTAGTGACTGTTCCCTAACCATTAATCCTCTTTTGTTGCTGCCGTTTGATTTGACTGGAGAACCAGCCCACAGATCGGCAGACCACTTGTCGATCAAGGTAAAATATGCTGCTTATTTGCCCCTCCCACCACCTTTTCTCCATACCATCCCTTTTTTTGCATTGATGGCACTTTGAATTAAGAACCAAACCGAATATGTTTGCGCTTTCTCAAGTTGGTTCCCCCAAGACTCTGCGACTTGGCATTTAGAAAATGGGAATTTGCTCAATCAGTCTGAATTAATCTGATTTGTATTTTGGCCTGAAACAAATCTCCAAGTCTAATATCTCGAAAAAATAAATAAATATTATATATATATATATATATAAATAAATAAATATTATATATATATATATATATATATATAAAATAATCTATATCCATAAACTTCACTAATCTTCATTCGAAGTGTCAGGTTAAGAAGACAGCCTCATTGTAAATCATTTACAATAATCGAATTGAAGCGTAAAGAACATTGTGATTTTACAAGTAATTGCTTTGTCAGGAACAAAATGCACGCACCATTTGCCATTTATTTTTTTTTGCTTTTAATTTTCTTTTTGAAAAAAAAATATATATATATATCTTGTCACAATACACAACGAAAAATCAAGGTACATTCTGGAAAAAAGAATTGAACCATGTAAAATAGATGGAACAAAATAATATCTGCCATCAAACTTATGAGACATACTAAATGTGGAATAATGTAAGTGATACATATAGGAGCTCTTGCTTGTTTTATTTTGTAAGTATCACGGCATCTGTTTGCTAAGCTTTTGCCTTCCTTGCAATTTGTTTCTGTATTTGCACACATCCTTTGGGACATATTTATAAAGGCAAATCCGGTGCAATTCTTAGACCAAGTGCCAAAATAGGAGCAATCACCATAGGAGCAATCACTATTGCATGTATTTCAAAGTTCAGTACCTTTCCTCAAAATAACACCTGTATTGCCTTAAGAATCATGGACCTTTGTGTCTTTTTCTGTACTGCACACAAGCTTATACACTGACCCATACACAAACACACTGCACACTGACAAACACTGACTGACCTATGTGCAAACAAACTGACACACACATCCACCAACACACACTGACTGACCCATACACACTGACACACACATCTATCAATATACACTGACTGACCCATACACACTGACACACACATCCACCAATACACACCGATTGACCCATACACAAACATGCTGAATACTGACACACGTCCACCAACACAAACTGATTGACACACACACACACACACTCTCTCTCTCTCTCACTGATTGACTAAATCATAGACTCCCAAACTATGCATTCTCTGACACCCACACACACCCACACATCTGTGTATGTGCATCTGTGTGTGAGGGTATGTGTGTGTATCTGTGTCATGGTATGTGCATGTGTCAGGATGCGTGTTTGTGTGTGTGTGTGTGTGTGTATATGTTGGGTATGGGTGTGTTAAGGTGTGTGTGTATGTGTCGGTGTGTGTGTCGGTATAGTTATATGTATCTGTGTGTTAATGTGTATGTATATTAGTGTATGTATGAGGTAGTGTATGTGCATACATCCAAGCAGTCAAACACCAGCACAACATACAAACACACTACTGCAATCTAACATGAATATTACATAAACACACTCCTGCAATCTAACAGAAATACGCTACATCCAAACACACCCCTGCAATCAGACGCAAACATTGCATACAAACACAGCCCTGCATTAAAGAAATACAATTATATACAAGCACCCCTTCAATCAAACACCAACACTATACATTATACTAAAGTGCCAGTATATGTCACAGTGCTGTACAGATATACAAATAAGATTTTTTTTTTGACTTGGGGTGCGTTGGAAAAAAAATAGAAATATTAAGGGCGCCTTGAACCTAAAACGTTTGGTAACCACTGCTCTCACTCGTTCTCTTCCCCTTCCCTAGCACACCTGTGTCAGTGGAAAGGGGGTAGGTAGGGAGTAATGATAGACCACCATCATCGGGACTAAATTAGCCATTAGGCAAAGTAGACACCTGCCAACAGGCACCTGTTTTCAGCACTTAAAATTTGCCTTTTTGGAGCTTAAGTGGGATTAGGGGAGATAAGTGCCAGGATCCTTGGCCAGTGTCCTCTGTAGCTCAATCCATCTCCAATGCTTTATAGCAAAGCTGCAGAAACTCACGCTTGCAGGACTTCTCACGGGCGTCTCCCTTCCTTTGGAACAGCCTGCCTACCCCCATCAGACTCTCCCCAAGTCTTCAATTGTTTAAAAAGTCCCTCGAAACACATCTGTTCAGAAATGTTTATGGACTCCCAGAGTAACTTATCTATACCTAACCATGCCTGTCTCTTGCTCTCCTAAAGAGTCACAATCTACTCTTACCTCCAGCTATGCAACTTTTCCACCTTGTTTGTGGCTGTCACCCTTGCTGCCCTGTTGTGTATTTGTACCCCACCTCATCTAGACGGTAAGCTCGTTTGAGCAGGGCCCTTATCTACCTATTGTTCCTGTGTCACTGTGTGATTGTCTCATTTATTGTAAATTTCCCACTTTCATAATATTGTAAAGTGCTGCGGAATTAGTTGGCACTATATAAATACCAATAATAATCATAATAGAGGGTGTAAAACTCAGTGCTGTCCTCCAGTGTCTGTGTGTGAGGCTGGACAGAAAGTGGAAGGGAACACTGCCCATCTGCCCACTAACAGCCTCTCACACAGGAAATTACTTGCAGGAGGAGCAGGGACGGCGCTGAGTAATTCTACATTCTATAACCATTCTATAACCATTCCTGGAACTCAACAGTTAATCATAGGAGGATGCTTGGACTACAGAAAACATAGGAGGGTGACCACTTTGCAAACCCTTCACACTCAACATGCCTTAAACTATACCTAATGCGAATTTCCCAGTAGGCACCTGACAGACTGGGGGCGCCTGTTTTCAGCACTAATAATGTGCGCTTTTGATCTTAAATAGTAAAAAACACTCTTCCAATGCGATTGGGGGTGGTCATCTAAACACAAACACTTGCTTACAGACCCACACTCACTTAGACACACACACATTCACTGATAGATAGACAGATACATACATTCCCTGGCAGACGGACACTCACTAACGGGCACACACTCACTTAGACACACACTTGCTGATAGATAGTCAGGTACACACACTCACTGACATACACACACTCACTTAGAAACACACAGACAGATACACACACTCACTGACAGAGAGACAGACACTCACTGATCCCATTGTAAAGCGCTACGGAATTTTGCTGGCGCTATTTAAATAATAAAATAATAATAATCATAATAATAGACAGATACACACACACACACACACACACACTCTCTGACATACAGACACACAAACTAACTGATAGACAGATGCACACACAACACACTCACCGACATACAGACACACACATTCTCTCACACACTTACAAATTATCATTTGTTTATTTTAATTTATGTTCACCCAGCCTCTTTGGAAGGCTGTAATGGATCCTTTCCCTGGGGTCCAGTGGAGATCCTTTCTCTAGGGCTGCTCTGACCCTGTAATATTTAAGTTATTCTTGCTCTGCTCCCTCGCGTGCGGTTATGCCAGGGCTGGAGTGAAGTCAAATCCTGGCTCCCGGCATCACAGCAGGGTGCACGAGGGAGCAGAGCAAGAAGAGCTGAAAGTTACAGCTCCCTTGCCGCTCGCCTCTATTGCTCACAGCCGCCTGCACATGGTGGGCCCTAAGATGACCACACCTGGCGCCTGAGATTTCTTGAGCTCTGCATTATGCTTACATTATCTGCCTTCGTTTGGGTTGGAAACCAAGGGGCCCTTAGAATTGTGTGCCTACAGGCACCTGACATCAGTGGCGTAGCGTGGGTTGTCAGCACCCGGGACAAGGCAAGTAATTTGCGTCCCCTAACCTGTGGATTTTAGCGTAGTGCATGGCGAGAGTGCCGTTTGTGCGTGGAGGGGTGCTGTGTGCGTGGAGGGGTGCTGTGTGCGTGGAGGGGTGCTGTGTGCGTGGGGGGGTTCTGTGTGCGTGGAGGGGTTCTGTGTGCGTGGAGGGGTTCTGTGTGCGTGGAGGGGATCTGTGTGTGTGGAGGGGATCTGTGTGCGTGAAGGGGTTCTGTGTGCATGGGGGGGTTCTGTGTGCATGGGGGGGTTCTGTGTGCGTGGACGGGTGCTGTTTATGTGTGGAGGGGTGCTGTTTATGTGTGGAGGGGTTTTGTGTGCGTGGAGGGGTTTTGTGTGCGAAGGGGTTCTGTGTGTGTGGAGGGGTGCTGTTTATGTGTGGAGGGGTTCTGTGTGCATGGAGGGGTTCTGTTTATGTGTGGAGGGGTTCTGTTTATGTGTGGAGGGGTTCTGTGTGCGTGAAGGGGTTCTGTGTGCGTGAAGGGGTTCTGTGTGTGGGGGGGGTTCTATGTGCGTGAAGGGGTTGTGTGCGTGGAGGAATTCTGTGTGCGTGGGGGGGTTTTGTGTGCGTGGAGGAATTCTGTGTGCGTGGGGGGGTTCTGTGTGTGCGTGGGGGGGTTCTGTGTGCGGGGGGATTCTGTGTGCGGTGGGGGTTTCTGTGTGTGTGGGGGGGTTCTGTGTGTGTGTGGGGGTTCTGTGTGTGTGTGGGGGGGTTCTGTGTGTGTGTGGGGGGGTTCTGTGTGTGTGTGGGGGGGTTCTGTGTGTGTGGGAGGGGTTCTGTGTGCGTGAAGGGGTTCTGTGTGCGTGGGGGGGGTTCTGTGTGTGGGGGGGGTTCTATGGGCGTGAAGGGGTTGTGTGCGTGGAGGAATTCTGTGTGCGTGGAGGAATTCTGTGTGCATGGGGGGTTTCTGTGTGTGTGTGGGGGGGGGTTCTGTGTGTGTGTGGGGGGGTTCTGTGTGTGTGTGGGGGGGTTCTGTGTGTGTGGGGGGGGTGTATGGGGGGGGTAAAGCATTGATATATTTATATTTAAAAAAAACAAACTTTTGTATTACTCCCCTCCCCCCTTACCCCCTTACCTTTGGTCAGGGCCCAGGGGAGAGGGGGAACAGCTTCAATTCAATCCCTGGTGGTCCAGTGGTGGCGCGTGCTGTTCAGCCTGCAGCTCCTCTGGCTGCAGGCTGACTTCGCTCTCCTCCCGCGAGAGCAGCAGGCAGGTCGGAGCGTTGCCATGGTAACGCACGGCAACGCTCCAACCTGCCTGCTCGCAGGAGGAGCATTCTCGGCTCGCGCACTGCTTCCTGTTACACCGGGTAGGGGATCAGAAGCTCCCCTACCCGGTCTGCCTGCTCGGCCACGCTACATTCTGTGACCGGCAGGAGGGGAGCGCTTCCCCTCCTGCCGGTCACCCTGTAATTGCTGCCGGGGCTGGTGCACACTAGGCGGCCGCGCACCAGCCCCCTAGTGTGCCGGCCCACCTGGAAATTTCCCGGTGTCCCGGTGGGCCAGTCCGCGCCCCCCCAGATGTTGCGCCCGGTGCGGCCGGCCCCCCCTGCACCCCCCACGCTACGCTTCTGCCTGACATGCCTAATGTCCCTCTTTTCTAGGAGCTCCATATTTTTGGTGTATCTGAGTGTATAACAGAGCTCCACAGATATAATGTTCACAATAATGTGTCTTTAAACTACAGTAAATGTGTTTAGAAATCTGTCTGTGTAAATAATTTGCAATGTACGTGATTACATTTTAGTTGCATAAATTGTTATCAATAAGTAACTGGAAATTTTTTGGAACAGCCCTCACGCTTGGCCATACCCCCACTCATACGCCTAAAATTAAATTGTCCATCTTCATCCATTACAAATGTTGGGATGTATGCCTAAATACCCTTTCCCCCCCCCCCAACCTTAAATTTAACTCCTCCCAAACAATTCTAAACACCCCATGTAATATAACTCTGAGATAAAACCTACCATAATCACTTCTAAGATTGGCCTTAATTTAAAACTTGTGGATTAAGCTTTTCAAAAGATTTAATACTCTTGAATAAACCATTCAAATAATTAGTTTTTCAAAATATTAAAATATTATGTGTGTACATATATATACACACATCATTAAAAATATTAAACAATTTTTCTGAATATTAAATCTTTTAAAAAAGCGAATCCAACCATATTAAATTGAGGCCATTATCTTGCATGCATTTGCACGACTGCATACACTCACTATTCTCATAGACTAAAACACAAAACATTATACGTCGGAATAAGCACACGTATAGACAAGCAATTATCAAATGTGAATATATACAATATATATTACTAGATGTTTGTATGCATGCAAAGTCCAGTTAATAAATTATTAAACTCACTTTATTTTTATTTTTTATTTTTTTATTTTCTGGGTGGGGGGGGGAGGGGGGGGAGAGAGGGGGGGGGGGAGGGAGGGAGGGAGGGCAGGCAGGATTTTTTTCTTTTCGTAATTGACCTTTAAACTTACGTCACCATACTGAAATTAGAAGTCAGTAAAAATCATATGGCTCAATTCTGACCCAACATTACAAAGGTAATTACATCTGTTTAAAATGAAAATACTATAATGGCATTGTAATGTAGAGAGTCTGCTGGGTATGCTGCATTTATGTTCCTCGCAGAAGTAGAAACAATTAAAAGTAATTTACAATGTTCTTCATGCTTCATATACTTTAAATCATGTCACTGATCACGTTGACCCCAGGAACAGCGTGGTTTAGCAGAAATGACTACTCTAGGCAAATTGGATTACTCATAAATCTCAGCTGGTCTCAGAGACATCTTGGGTTCAAGGTTAACGCTGATCTAGCACTTTCATAATAAACTTGAAAGTCTTTTTATATTGCACAATAATTCAAAATGTCACCAAGGGGAGTTGTCATTTATGTATGGTTCAGCAATTTAGAGAGTCGGGCTATTTGGACTAAGAATGAGCATCATCGGGGTTATTCACTAAACCAATCCCCAGTTGGACAAAATCCGGTGAAAATTACCACATTTCGACCAATGAGGCAGGTGAACTCATGGTTAAGACTGTCTTGTATACAGGGCCAGATTTATTTCATGGGTGCCTATAGGCAGGGAATTCTCCAGTCCCCCACTCATTTCTTCTGACCTACCACTATCTAGGTAATCATTGTGCTCAGTCTGAGTAGGAGGCGACCACGCACAAACCGCTGTGTTCATTCTGAAGGGGTGAAGGCATACACAGATCTGGCTCCCACAGGCTGAATACAGCGCCCAGAGTCCAGCAACCTCTGTTCTGGTCAGTTAGCAGAAGGTCCTGGGTGGGGAGGGGGGGGGCGGATTTTATTAGGAGATCTGTGCCTGCTGGTATCAATTTTCTCTTTATTGTGCATCACCCTCTTTCTTTCCTAGAGACAATACATTTCAAATGGACAAAGAGGCACACTTTCATTATTTTTTTGTTGTCAATCTTTATTTTTACTTCACGTAGTACAGGTGATGTAAAATGCAGTTATAAAGAACAACAGCAACAAGATAGGGTAAAGCGGTTGTACAACAAGCATGACAATATGCAGATATACTCGAGGCACAGGGCACCTCTTAGAAGATATAATAGGGAACAAGTAGTCACTAATGGTAGTTCGAGTGCAGTTAACTGTTTTCACAAACGGATCATCAAACCAGGGGGGGAACATAGGTATATACCCTTATACATTACACCATCGAACAGTGAACAGTGAACAAGCTGTGGTAAGTGTGGGGGGCTGTTCGGCATCTTGGCAACTTAAAGAAAAATTAGTATGGTCAAGGCGTTTCGGGGGGGTATGGTTGAGTCGTGTTGGGGTGGTATTACCGGTCTGTGACTGCGAAGCATGAAGTCGGGTTGATCAGCTGTGAAAAATCAGGGTGACAGCATCTGTCTTTCATGGTACAGGTCGTGTCGGGGTATGGTCCCTGCGAAAGGGTCAGTGTACTCCAGCTTCGGAGTTCGGATCGGTGTGGTGGCGAGGACAGCAGCCCCTTGGTCTGGGATCCGCGGGTTAAGCTGGTATATATGGCACAGCTAATGGGGTCTGTGTGGACAGGAAATGTGTGGTGTCTTATTGAGGTGGTTCTGGAATGAGTGGCTCTTCGGTTCGGCGGGTCTGACGTTTACCATTCCAGGGTTCGACTCGTGAGTGTTATCACAGGGTCAACCTTGGAGGGGCGTGTGGCGGGGGGGTTGGGATGGGCGGTTCTTGGGTGGTGGCATAACCGTCCCTTAGGTCAGTTGGGTGGGGAGGGGGGGAAAGGGAGGGTAAGGGGGGAGAGGCGAGGGCCTTCGGATCCCCGCTCCGCCCGTCGTGAGGTACCATAGCCATGGTGTCCAAGTGCGGGTGCATTTCTCTTGTCTGTCATGCAGTGCTGCCGTGAGTGAGTCCAAGTGGTATATCTCCCCCACCCTGTCCATCCACTGCCGGAGTGTGGGCGCATCCTTTTGTTTCCACCTAGTTGGGATTAGTGTAATGGCTGCTGTCAGTAGGTGTTTTATTAGGGATTTTTTGTATGCTGAGATGGACATGTCTGTGTGATGTAGGAGCATGGTGAGGGGATGGAGCGGTAAGGCAATGTCTGTTATGAGTCCGATGGACTCTCTAATCATTGTCCAGAAGGGTGCGATGTCGGGGCAGCTCCACCAGATGTGGATAAAGGAGCCGTCAGGGGCACCGCATCTCCAGCATTCGTCTGGCGTCTCTGGGTCTATACGGTGCAGAACATCTGGGGTCCTATACCAGTGTGTGAGAATCTTAAAGCTTGTCTCCTGGAATTTGGAGCTGATGGAGCATTTATGCGTCAATATGAATATCTTATCCCATTCCTGGTCCGAGAGCATGGTCCCTGACTCTTTCTCCCATCTAGTTACGTATCTGGGGTGTGTCTGGTGTTCACTGTTAAGGAGGGTTGCGTATAGCATGGAGACTCCCCTTTCCGAGTGAGATCGGGTTGTGCATAGGGTTTCAAACTGTGTGGGGGGTCTGTGTAGGCACTGTTTGTTTGGGAAGGTCGCATAGTATCCCCGTATTTGAAAATAGTGGAGGTGGTCTAGGCCTGAGGGCGTCTTATCTCCCAGGATATCCGTCAAGGATTTGAGTCGGTTACCGTGCAGTAGCTGTTGGAAGCTGAGCCAGTCTGTGTCGGCATATGAGTGTAGGTCCGCGGGGGTGAGTCCCCCCCCCAACCCTTGGGTTGTGTGTGATGGGAGTGAGGGGGCCATCTGTGGTGGTAAGTTGGTGTGAGTAACGTAGTGAGCACCAGACCCGGAGCGTGGCATCGATCAACGGGTTGCCCATTCGTAGCGATCCCAGCATAAGGGAGCTGAGCCAGAGGCGGGAGGGGAGCATGCCTCCAGCTTGCACTTGTTCCATGGGGACCCATAGCTTTGCTGTGGGACGTGCATGCCAATCTATCACCCTGAGTAAATGTGCTGTGTGGTAATATCCCTGGAAGGACGGGAGACCCGCGCCTCCACGGGATTTAGGTCGCTCAAGCAGCGTCTTGCTGACTCTGCTCACTTTCCCGTTACATTCGAATTGTTGTATCGCCGCATTTAGTGTTTGGAAGAACGTTCTGGGTATAGTAATGGGGATCGTTTGGAATAGGAACAGAAGGCGCGGGAGCACATTCATCTTTACGGCATTAATCCGGCCGAACCAGGAGATGTAGAGGCCCCTCCATCGCCGTAGATCCGACTGTAAAACTGAGAGTATGGTGAGGAAATTCAACTGATAAAGGAGTGTCAGGTCGTTAGGCAGCCAGACGCCGAGATATTTTATTTTGGAGTCACACCACGAGAAGTGGAACTGCGAACGTAGATGTGTGATTCTCTCAGTTGTGAGCGAGATCGGGAGGGCTTCTGACTTGCTCATATTCAGCTTAAGGTTGGAGACGTCGCCATAGCTCCTGAAGGCTCTGAGGAGGTTGGGGAATGAGATCGTGGGGTTGTCCAGGAAAAATAGCATGTCGTCCGCGTATGCGGCTACTTTATGTACCGTGTGGTTAAGCCTATACCCCGTGATACCCCCGTACCGTCTGACCGCCTCCAGGAAGGGTTCCAGGGTGAGGGCAAACAGGAGGGGGGACAGGAGGCAGCCCTGCCTGGTTCCGTTGCGAATGGGAAAAGGTGCGGAGAGTGCGCCATTGATTCGGACGCGGGCTGTCGGGGTAGTGTATAGGGCCAGGATCCATGGATCATATGCAGGGCGCGTATGGTATTGTCCCGCGCCTCTCGGCCTGGGATGAACCCAACCTGGTCCGGGTGGACAAGTGTGGGGAGGGCGCGGGAGAGTCTCATGGCAAGGGTTTTGGCGAAAAGCTTGAGGTCCGCATTGAGAAGCGAGATCGGTCTGTAACTCCCGCAGTTGGTGGGGTCCTTCCCCTCCTTCGGTATGACCGTCACTGTGGCGTGAAGAGAATCTGTTGGGAATCGGCCCCCCTCTTGCAGGGAGTTGAAGCCCTGCAGCAGGTGCGGGAACAATATGTCCCTGAACCTGCGCAGATATGAGATCGGTAAACCGTCGGGGCCCGGGGCCTTGTTGGATTTGGACCGTTTGAGTGCGGCGGCTAGTTCTTCCTCTGTGATGGGTTGTTCCAGTTCCTCGGCCAGGTCCTCTGGGAGCGTGCGGCCAACGTGTTCCGAAAGGAAGGCGTCTATTCTACGTAGGTGTTGAGGTGTGTCTGATCGTCGTGCAGCAGTGTCCAGGTTATACAGCTCCGAGTAGAAGAGCCTGAACGTCTGGAGGATATCCGTCGGTGTCCTTTTCATCGTCCCATCCCGCCCCATGATCTGATGGATGTGGTGTTGCCTCTGTCTCTGTTTCAGGGTTGGGGCCAGTGTCCTACCACATTTGTTGGAGAACTCATAGAAGTGTCTATTGGACTTGCGGATGGTGTGTAGTAGATTCTGGGATAATAGGTCCCTGAGCTGTCTGCGAGTGTCTGTGAGGTGGTGGTATGTGTCGTCTGTTTGGTCCCTTTTGTGTCGTGTCTCTAGGTCCGCTATCTTATGCGTCAGTTCCTGAATCTTGGCAGTGTGTTCCTTTGTCCGCTGGGTACAATGTTTGATCAGTTGTCCCTGTATTATGCATTTATGCGCCTCCCAAACTGTAAGGGGGGCGGTGTCTGGTCCGACATTGTCAGCAAAATATTGGGTCAGTGTTTGGGATATTTGTGTTGTAATATTGTTGTCTGACAGTATGCTTTCATTGAGTCCAGTCCAGTGGCGTTCACGAGGTTTAAAGAGTGGTGATTTAAGTGTGATTTGGACTGGGGCGTGGTCTGAGTCGTGCTGGATCCCTATGGTGGAGGCTATCAGGAAGGGAAGGTACTCTTGGGCCAGGAAGATATAGTCTATCCTACTATATCTGGTGTGGGCTGCGGAATAGCAAGTGTAATCTTTGTCGTCGGGATGCGCCACCCTCCAGCAGTCGACCAGGCCTGACTTAGCCAGTGCTTGTTTGGCCTTTCGTATACAGTGTGAGGGGATGGTGCTGGTGCCCGCGGATGAGTCCATCCGGTTGTCCAGTGGGATGTTGAGATCACCGGCCAGGACCAGGGTTCCCTCGCGGAATCTCTCCAATCGCGTGAGGGTTTGTGCTAGGAATCTGTGCTGACCTTTATTGGGGCAGTAAATTGTGGCGAAAGTGTACTTGTGGTCCGCTATTGTGCCTTTCACAAATAGATATCTGCCCAAGGGGTCAGCCTGTGAGGCAGAGCTAAGGAAAGGGACATTGTGAGAGAAGATAATGGCAACACCCGCTCGTTTAGCTTCGGGATTGTTGGCGTAATAGCCTAGGGGGAATCGTCTGTCTGTTATCTGGGGTGCATCCTCCCCTTTAAGGTGTGTTTCCTGAATGAATGCTATGGAGGTCTTTTGGGACCAGAGGGTTCGAAGTAGGTGTCGTCTCTTTTCGGGGGAATTAAGGCCTCGAACATTGTGTGTTCTTAGGAGTAAAGGCGAGGGCAGGAAGCTTGACGCCATGGCTGCTCGGTTGTACGGAACGAGGGGGGGGGTCGCCGGGCCTCCGGGTAGTGGAGGTAGTGGAAGGAAAGGGTAGGAGAGGGTGAAGGGGGGTGCGGAGTGGGGGGGGGGGGGAGAGAGGGATTGGGGGTGGGGTAGTTAGGATAGGGTGGTAGCCCGGTAAGGGCTCAAGGTATTCAGGCAACTGTGGCCCTAGGTCGTGTGAGGGTGACCTAATATACAGGTGGGTCAGTTGCTGGGGGACAAGGAAGTCTGGCGAGTGGGTCCGTCATGAGAGACCGGGCCCGCTTTCCTTCGGCCCACGTCATGGGGCGACTGGTACGTCAACTAAGGTTTATGAGAATGGGTTAGGGCGATGGGAACGGTCAGGACGGTCGGCTAAGCGGTACTGTTCGGGATCTACTGTGGTGCCGGTCAGTAGGCTATCTATTCAGTCTAGCGCGTGTCAAGCATCTTGCTGGGGACGCGGGGTGACGGGGATCGGGGGGACGCCTCGATCCCGTCAGGACCTCCAGAATGGGACGGGGGTGCTTCCCAGGACATCATGGTCATGCTGGGAGGGGGGGGTGCGTTCTCTGCGGTCTCGCAGTCGGGACAGTGGGTTGCCATCGAGCGGGGGGGGGGTTACACTGGGTCAGTCAGGTAAGTGGCGGTAGCATATCAGCGGTAGCACGACATACTTGGCGTCTGGGCAAACAAGGAGAAGCATACAATATGATAAAAAAAAAAAGGAACATGAATGCATGAATATATAATTACCAATAGACGCAAGCATGTAAGTACACAGGCGGCCTACGTCTGGGGTTGAGTGCCCGTTAGACAGCTCATCTTGTCTTCCTGTGTGGGTCGTGGTGCGTTGCATACTATCTAGGCCAGTGGCATGGGGGCCTCACCCGTTGGTGGGTGGTCATAGTGGGAGCTGGTATGGGACTCAGGCACCTTTCTGTTGAATCGTAGCGTTAAAAGGTGAAAGGGCTAAGAGTCCCTGGCGTGTCGGCTTGGAAATTAATTATACCAAACAGAGGGGCCCAGTGTGGCCATTGCATTCCAGATTAACAAGGGAGGGAGCGTCCCTGAGGCCGCCACCGGGACTGGTATTAAACCTAAACCTCACGCTGCAGTTTGGCTCCGCGGCTCACAAGGTCGACACGCCGCGTGTACAACCCCTGCCAGCACAAAGCGGCATTAGATAGGCGGCCCCGGGGCCGCACCCCTGGCCACCCAGACGCCCGGCAGGTCCCCCCGTGGAGGGCATGCCGGGCCCGGCGGGCGGCCGTCCGGCGGGGGGGGGGGGGGCGGACCCGGGGCCGCGATAACGGTCCAGTATTAGCCGATCCGCGGGGGACCCCGCCGGCGGGAGGCGAGCCCCCCCCGGCGGGTCCCCTGCGGGGCCCCCAGCAGGGCAACAGGGACAGCGCGACGGCCAAGACACCATAGCGCTTCACGTCAGGCCTGTGGGGTAACATGTCCACAATAAAAAGAGGGGTAAAACAATGCAGGTCTAGGCAATTACATTACTTATCAGGCAGCGTGTCACCCATCAAACAATACGCCACTCAGGCCATATACACACTTTAATTTTAGGGTGTGAGTGGGGTGTGTGGCTAGGGGTGTGGCCATTCTGAGATGTTTTAGGTACCTAATATTAATTTATGCAGCTAACAGATAATTAAGAACAATTTATTTACACAGACTGATTTCTATATGCATTTATTGTAATTTAAATACACATTACTGTGAGTATTATTGCTGTGGAGCTCAGACATGTGGTGTATCACCAAATTAATATATATATTACAACTTGATCACATGACCCCTGGTCACCATGCTAGTTTGATGACAGAATGTCACCACAAGACACACCAACAATATGGACAGAGGCATAACTAGAAAACACAGGGCCCCCGGTGCAAGCATTGCCCTGGGCCCTCCCCCCCCCCACGTAATCCAAATCCCCTCTATGTATTTAATTCCCGCCCATGTGTCTTATTCATGCCCTGATGTGGGTGAGTGACAGGATTGGGGGAGTTATTGAGATTGTGGCAGTGTGAAGGGGGTGACAGTGTGTGGGGATGTGTGTGGGGATGACAGATACAGACACACAGGTGTATACACTGACACACATACAGATAAACAAACACACTGACATATATGCAGATACACACAATATAACACATACAGATACATACACAGACACACATGCTGATACACAGAATGACACATTCAGATACACAGGACACTTCTACATATACACAGACACATACAGACAGATACATATATAGTCACACATGCAGATACAGACACATGTAATGGCACACATTCAGTTACACAGAATGACACTCATACAGATACATAGGGGGGGACACTGACACACATGCTGATACACATATAAAGCATCCAGATCTGGCATGGTTTCCGATCTCATCTGGATGTCCTTTAATCAGTGTCATAGGAACATTCAGTTTACCACAACCATCAGCACTGACTGTGTGACTTTTTTCGATGTACAGGTTAGCAGGATGGGTCCTTGCATACTGACCTGTATACTAAGCCTACTGACTCTAATAGCATGTTACATATGACCAGTTTTCATTCCCCTAAACAAAAATATTATATTCCTTACAGCCAGTTCCTGAGGGTACGCCGTATTGTTAGTGATGACAGCATAACCAATGAACGATGGACAGATATGTCCCAGAAATTTCTGTATAAAGGGTATAGCACTCGACAACTGCGGAAGGCTAAACGTACGGCTGTGGATATGAATCGTGTGGACTTACTATCGACAACCGACAGACCCAAACAGGACAGAATTCCATTTGTAAGTACTTACTCATCACTTACACCTCAAATACAAAAATTATACATAATAATTGGTTTATACTGCAAACTGACAAACACACAGGACACCTGTTTAAAAATCCTCCATTATTTGCCAACAAACGGGAACGATCCATAAGAGACATGGTTTTTAAGGCAGATACATTGACAAATAAGAAACAGACATTTCAGGAATCCACTTGATAAAGCCCTAATGGGAGAAACGCGATGTTGACATTTTAATGCCCAAGAAGCTGAGACATGTGATCGGACCCATGGGCCAATGGGACGCCAAAGCGCTGAAAAACATCCCCCAAAACCCGCAGCAACAGCAAACAAACAGGAAAATCGGCAGGACCAACGCAAAGGAAGTCATCTAGGTAATGCAGCAGAGATTCGACCCCAGCCTCCCTCCTGACCACCCACTCCAGGAAAGTGCTGAAGTACTCGAAATAGAAACAGGATATGGAACAGCCCTTGGGAGGCACATATCCACGTAGTGCAATTTGTCAAAAATACCATCCAGGAGATTATGACATCAATCAGAGGCAGGGGAAGAGAGGGGGGACCCCCCCAGCTGTTCCTCATCCTCGGAGGACATCCCCAAACCCAGGGAAGACCTACTCCATCTCCCCAAAGGCTGCACTGCTGTGAACCACGGGGACCACTCACCACCGCCGGCACAGGTCTGCCATTGCGCCGACCGCATGGCGCCCGGGAAGGCCTCCTGGACGTCCCCGACTGTCTGGGCCACACTGGCGGTCTTCCTGCACCCCCGGCTCACTGTTCATTGCCGTTGGGCACGCTGGGATCTTCGGGGGGAGCAGGCTGCGTGTCGGGAGGGGCAGACATGCGTGCCTGGTGGCGTCTCGGGCCTGGGCTCCGATAACGGAGCTCATGCAGCCTACATGGTCTGCGGACGCATGGGAGGCCCCAGCAGAGGCCTGGCAGCGCGGGGGAAGGGGAGACCACACCAACGGCCAAGCAAGGCTGGAGGTGAGCAAGTTGCCTGCCACCATCCAGGGCATCTGCAGCTCTGAGGGCAGACAGTATTGATTCCACATCCATCGTCAAGTGGAAAGTTTCCAAATGCCCAGGACAAACAGGAGCAACAGAGTAAGGGTAAGTTGTTTGCTGGCTCGACTCCCAAGAGGCACTGAGGTAAGATGATCCATACACCACTCCCATACACACTTACAGTGAGCGCCTGTAAGGTCCCTCTGCTCATGAAAGCACATGTACAGGCCCATCTGAAGTTTGCCAATGAACATCTGAATTATTCAGAGGAGAACTGGGTGAAAGTGTTATAGTCAGATGAGACCAAAACCAAATTCTTTGGCATCAACTCAACTCACCGTGCTTGGAGGGGGAGGAATGCTGCCTATGGCCCCAAGAACACCATCCCCACCATCAAACATGGAGGTGGAAACATTGTGCTTTGGGGGTGTTTCTCTGCTAAGGGGACAGGACAACTGAACCGCATCAAAGGGACCATGTACTATCAAATCTCGGGTGAGAACCTCCTTCCCTCAGCCAGGGCATTACAAATGGGTCGTGGATGGTTATTCCAGCAAAAAAGGAGGAATGGAAGCATAAAGGGAAACACTCTAAAGTGGGGTTAACCCACCAAGAACTACCACGGTAGTAATAACAAAAAGAGGAACAATTGAGTGCCCTGATAAAAAATAACTTTTATTAAATACATTTTAAAAGAAATAAATACATATACTATATACTAACCAAAAAGTGAATATAAACTTATATACAAGTGAGAATAGGGTATAATGGCCAAATTATTCCCACTATAAATTGGTAATGGATATAGCGTAATATAAGTATGTTAAACCTGTGTGTAAACTAGGTACAGTTTTAGCAATAATGTAGCATAATCGAAGATAAACTTACATACAAGTGAGAATAGGGTATAATGGCCAAATATTCCCACTATAAATTGGTAATGGATATAGCGTAATATAAGTATGTTAAACCTGTGTGTAAACTAGGTACAGTTTTAGCAATAATGTAGCAGAATCGGAGGACCTGTTCACAGGTTTGTAGTGTACCTCCGAGACTGCAGATCTGCAACAAGTCAATGTTGCAATTATGGTCTGCTAAAGCAAAAGCTAATGATTTGGCTGAACACAAAACTACCATAGACGTGATCTAGAATCATGGAGGAAAAAACCCTCTGAATATTGCCAATAAGCTCAGATGACTAGTGCACAGGCATCCTGTGAGGGACCTGATTGTGGATTAAATCGGGCTGTATAGTTTCCTCACCCAGTATTCCGTGAACGGGATTCAGAGGCTGCAAGTTAGCACAGAGTCACCAATGTCCCCTGGTCCAGTTTAGTAGACTAATCACGTAATGTAGTTGCAGCCACTGCAAAATCACTCCATGATTCTAGATCACGTCTATGGTAGTTTTGTGTTCAGCCAAATCGTTAGCTTTTGCTTTAGCAGACCATAATTGCAACATTGACTTGTTGCAGATCTGCAGTCTCGGAGGTACACTACAAACCTGTGAACAGGTCCTCCGATTCTGCTACATTATTGCTAAAACTGTACCTAGTTTACACACAGGTTTAACATACTTATATTACGCTATATCCATTACCAATTTATAGTGGGAATAATTTGGCCATTATACCCTATTCTCACTTGTATATAAGTTTATATTCACTTTTTGGTTTGTATATAGTATATGTATTTATTTCTTTTAAAATGTATTTAATAAAAGTTATTTTTTTATCAGGGCACTCAATTGTTCCTCTTTTTGGTTATTCCAGCATGACAATGAACCAAAACACACAGCCAAGGCAACAAAGCAGTGGCTGAAGAAGAAGCACATTAAGGTCCTGGAGTGGCCTAGCCAGTCTCCATACCTTAATCCCATAGAAAATCTGTGTAGGGAGCTGAAGGTTTGAGTTGTAAAACATCAGTCTCGAAACCTTAATGACTAAGAAAGAATCTGCAAATAGGAGTGAAACAAAATCCCTCCTGAGATGTGTGCAAACCTGGTGGCCAACTACAAGAAAACGTCTGACCTCTGTGATGGTCAACAAGGGTTTTGCCACCAAGTACTGGAAGGGGTCAAATACTTATTTCACTCATTGACATGCAAATCAGTTTATAACTTTTTTGACATGCGTTTTTCTGGATTTCTTTTTGTGTTATTCTGTCTCTCACTGTTAAAATACACCTACCATTAAAATTATAGACTTGTCATTTCTTTGTCAGTGGGCAAACGTTCAAAATCAGCAGGGGATCAAATACTTTTTCCCCTCACTGTACAACCAATCCATCCCCACACTCATTCATGTGCCCTTGTCCGCTTAGCTGTGCTATCTTCATTTAGAGGGGCCCTGCTTCTAAATAGAGAGAAGAACACTGTAGGCATGAGGAATACACGTTTGTATTCCTAATGCTAACGTGTTCCTTTATTGAAAAACAGCAGTAATCCTATGTGATGACTGGAACTGCACATGAGGTATAAACTATGTATCTCTTAGATATGGCTGTCTTGTTCTGTGTTACATTTTCAATAACATTCATAATCAGAATGTCAGGAAGTCACTTAAATTGTACTGAATGGGAGTACCCCCTCATCATATCCCTAAAAATAAAAAATCCCTTATTTTGAAATGCTGGGAGATATGATCATGTCCATCATCATATGCACAATATGGCTGTTGTTTATTGCCTGGCCTTATGTTTATTTATCACCCCCCGAAAATAACATGCACTAAAATAAATATTTGACTCAGGACCAAAGAGAAACATGCACGTAAATTTGTTTCCCCTCCCACCCCCCAAAATGGTAAAAATGATCTTTTTTGCTTGTCTTTAGTTATTAGGCATAGTCAGTGAAATGGTTAATAGTATAAGAGCTGTTAGAATGAATGACTGCATCCGGCAGAGTGCTTCATGTTCTTTAGCTGAAGTAGTTATATAATATAGTTCCGATTGCCATATTCTACAGCAGGTGCATATTAAGATGTACATTGCAGTCTCACATATGCTTCCATTATGTTATGGGGTGATCAATGCGTGGGCTAGCTGGGCTGCCGCAATTGTTTTTTAATTTGTGCCCCTTGTATTCTGCTAAAATATCTTTCATGGCCAGCAGCCTATCCTCACGGATGGCTTGAGGCTAAATATTTCAAAAGCTGAGATCTCTCTAACGAATTGCCATTCCATTAGTAAAAGAAATAAGATGAATAATATGCAACAAACATGCATTTGCAATTAGAAAGTTGTAACCATAGAAACCGTATCACAGTTTTTATTATTAAGTGCATATTTCAGGATTTACGTCTATGCTGTTGCATCTGTTTTTAAATGCCTTCAGTCATTTTGGAGAGAAGGTTAAAGATGAACAGTGACTTTCCTGAATTTTTACTATTGTGTTTACTGATCTTCTAAAGTTAACAAATATATACTTGGGAGGTGAAAAACTACATTAAATGTGTGACGAACTGAACCTCGTCACGGGTCCGTGGAGGGGCATACTTGCCAGCCTCCTATCCTGTGACTATGGCCCCTGTGTTAAACCCTATTTGAAAACACAAATTGTGCCTCTTGGTCTTATAACGGGCTCTTTTCGTATAATTGGGTTTTCGTATAATATGGTTCGTTTACCGAACAGCCGCACGAACCGGAGACCACCCTGGAGCTTGTTAAGCCTAATTGATACATTGTTCCAATTTCCACCTCTGTGGCCTAAGTGTTCGTCTGCTGTTCGTAATGCTGTTCATACGGTTTAAACTACTGAATGAATAGGCCTCCGGTTAAATGACCGAATGCAGAAGCAAGGAAGCTGACGGCTCAGCGATGTTCGCGCAAATAAGTGTCCGTTTCCAGTTCCATAGTTTGGGCGCTGAACACTGCTGGCCGTACGGGACTCTAAAATGGCCGCTGACACATGTTCGGCAAGCGAACAAAGGCCACCCAGCATTTGTCAATTAAGCTGCGGTTAACCGCAGCTTCTGGGAGGTAAATTGCCGACACACTTCCAATACAGGTGGTCCAGTCATTCGGTTATTTGTTCGGTAGATTGAATCTACCGACCGCCGGGCAGAAAGGCAAGCCTTTTCTGCAGGGGAAAAGAAGGCTTTTTAACATGGGGCCATAGTCCAGGGGCAACAGGCGGCAACCAGGCTTCTCCAATGCAATGTGGCGAGATTGGTCTCGTCACAAGGCCCATGTGGCTGTCAAGCCAATAAATAGTATAGTTTTAAAAACATATACCACCGGGGGCGCCACAATCACACACGTGTGAATATATTTCCCAAGTTGTAGACAAAAGTAGTCATGTAAAGATATAAAAACAGTACAGAATATAGTGAAGTATTTAATTACACAAAATAAAAATGCTAAAAACAAATATGCACACTCACAAATATAGTGGCACAAAAAGGACTTATGTCTTAATTGTGCTATAAAAGCTTGTCAGCCCCTTCCTGGGCTAAGTTCCCCTTTGCAGATGGATCCAATTCTCCAGATATTAGGTGGTAGTCAGTCTATCATCAGCTGAGCTTCAATTATGTTGTGTGATCCAAGAAAGTCTCCTGTGGGGGTGCTGGCAGGCTTCAATCGCTCAACGAGTTTCGTCTTGTAGACTTTTTCAAGAGCTGTGTGTTGATATTCTTTTCCGGCTTTTTAAATCATCAAATCCGCACGGTTTTCATCATTACACGCATGCACACTACGGCTAACGTTTCCGTATACGTTACTGCGCATGCGTGTGTATCCAACTTGGAACGCAAATAACTTTATTGTTAATTTGTGCCGGAACACACTTCCGTATTAGACCACCGGGTCTTACGGACTAGTGTAAGTGCACTTTGGAAATTACATTTACAAATAGAAAAGAGATCAGTTCATTCGAAAATACATTGCCCATTTAAAAATACTAAAAATAATTATTTTAATCCATCATTTAAAATCATATTACACATAACACCAATCTATTATATTACACATCTGTGATAAAATTAACCTTTAAAGATACAAATCTCAAATTAACATTTTTACAAATTAGGAATATTAAGCATGTCAACAAAGGGAAAAAGAGACAGTGGTACATATAATATAGTATAGTGTATCTATACATATAAAACAATTTATACAATTAATTTTTAAAGTTATATAACCATTACAAAGATCATATTCTAAACATCATCTGAAATCATAATTGTTCTATTCTTTAAGGGGTATGGCGAAGGCACCGTCAGATTCTTCTGAAAATCTTCAAAATGTAAAAAATAAATTGTTAAAAAATGTAATAATTAAAAAGTTCAATAATTGAAAAGTACAAGAATTAATCCATAAAAACTAATACATCCGGATCTACATTTAATCCTCTTGGAGAAGTGGTTTTAACAGTAAAAACAAAGAAAAGGTTGCGCCAAAAATACAATAGATAAAAGTAGATAAATAACAGAATGCAGTATAAAAAATGAAATATAAAATGTATAGAGTAATAAAAATAAGAATAAGAATAAAAAATAATAATAATAATAAGTTCCACTGGGTATCAGGAGATCTGATGAGTAAAGTCACTGATTTCGTTGTGTGGGTGATTTCTCTTGTTGTAGTAATTCACACCGTCTCGTGATATGGAAGACACAAGAAGAGAGGACCAATCGTGTGGAGTGTATACAATAGTGTGACAATATTAAGACATATATATTACACTCACATTTGGATGAGCTATAGCCAGCTCAGGGTTTGTAGGCATATAGCGGAATAATCCCCGCTTACAGGATGTGTTGGTACTTGTCCTCCAGGGGATTGGTCCAACTCTCAGAAGAAAAAGGAAATAAAAACAGCAGATAGTGCTCTCTGATAATATATATAAAACAGTAGATAAAATGAGATAAAATATACTCACAAGTAAAGTGCAGGAAACACTGCACTTTAGAGATAGCGTTAGTGGTATAATCCCCACTTCAGGATGTGTAGTATAAAATGTCAGGAAAAAGTTGAAGTAGTCAAAATTAAATAGTGTGTAAAAAATGATAGTGGTACAAATATATAACCAAAAATCATTTATTATAAATAACACAATATATAAATAACCATAACGCGTTTCACCGCTGGGGCTTTATCAAAATGGTATAACATATAGCCTGGCACATAAGAAATATATATAAGTACACTAGTACTTTAAAAAATGGCGCCAAAATGACATCATTACTTGGTAGCCAATCAAAATCATACATTGTACATATAAAAAGTCATATCTAAAATTGAGATTAAAATGTATATATCCTTAATAAACCATGTGTCCTATTCTTTTAGGGTAGTTTATTCACTAAAACGAGTTTGCAGAACTTCAATAATACAATTTATAAAAAAAGACGCGTCACATGACTCACCTAGCACCTTGGGAAATGTAGTGCGGGAGTCACGTGATCGGCATCTGCAAGTGGACGGGGAGGGAAAGCCTAATGAGGCAGGACGGCCGTCCTGTTAGTGGGCGGCATGACCGACATGGAGGGAGGGTACAACAGCAGCACGTGACCCGCGGCCAATAGGAGAACGGCCCGCGGGTCACGTGATCGGCAGATCGGCGAAAGGGCGCATGGGACATGTAGTTAGGCGCGCCCTTTCGTCTATAGATAGCTAATACCTTGTAATGTAAAATTGAGGAAAATGGGTAAAAAATAAATGAAGAAATTAGTTGAATACATCATGGGTTCAATTACAAATGCATAATAGGAGACAGAATAAATAAATTAATATACCATATACTGACAGGTTAAAACACACCATATATATACACTTAAGAAAACTGGATATTATAGTACAAAATAGAAGAGTCCAAATTAATGTATAGACATCTTAAGGTGTGTGCATTCATTTAAAGAAACATATTTGAGAAAACAGATATTAATGAGGATAAAAAATAAAAATATAAATATATAAACATATAAAAATATTAAATGGAAAAATAGAGAGAGACACATCTTATATAAGTGTAGGAAAGCTACATAGGGAGTTGGTAACTGTAGAAGTTATATATATTAAAAGGCATAAATTAAACATACTTTGACTTTTGTATTTATAGTGTACATCTATATTATAACAATGCGGTCAGGTTGGGGGTATTCTAGACTATAATGCCGTAGGTAACAACTATGAATAGGATAGCCCCAACCTGACAGCGATATAATAAAAGTGATAAAATTACATTTATAAAAGACCAATCAATAGTTATAAAAAATTAAATAAATCAAAATCAACGTTTAAGCCTTGGGGGGTTAGAGTTTGTAGATTGAACACCCATTCCATTTCTAATCTACCTAATAATTTTTTTATATTGCCACCTCTCCAGGGTAATTTACATTTTTTTATTCCTATACACTTGAGAAATTTAGGATCCCGAGTATGTTTGACAAAATGCTTAGACACAGAATGGTTGGGATATCCGTTTTTTATATTTTGGCAATGTTCTGCTAATCTGGTTTTAAGACATCTAGTGGTCATGCCCACATATTGTAGGCCACAGGGGCACTCCA
The DNA here is from genome assembly GCF_036172605.1 of Pelobates fuscus. NCBI lineage: Eukaryota > Metazoa > Chordata > Amphibia > Anura > Pelobatidae > Pelobates > Pelobates fuscus. The sequence goes on along the minus strand of NC_086320.1, from coordinate 62,356,827 downwards.
ATAAATAAATAACGTTGGTAGTGTTACATCCAATAAAATCTTTAATGGTATAGTTTTTATTGGTAATATTAGATTTAAAACTAGTGACTTTAGAGTGTGTAGAGGGATCGGTGCTCTTACATACAATACATCTTTTACATTTGTAAAATCCTATTGCTCCATCTAAAAAGGTATGTTGGGTATTTTTGATTTCTTTAGTATAATTATTGGTTAAAATGGATCTAAAATTAGGTGCACCTCTAAAAACAATTTTAGGTTGTATTGGTAAAATTTCTTTCAAGAGATCATCTTGTCTTAAAAGATGCCAATGTTTTTTAATTGTTTTTTTTAATAAAATCACTTTTATTATTATAGTTAAAAATTATAGGAAGGGTGGGAGCTTCTATATTATTTTTATCCTTGTAGGTGAGAAGGCTCTCTCTCGATTTATCTTTCACTATTTTTATAGTATTATCCAGTTTTGTTGGTGAGTAGTTTTTATCCATAAATTGTTTTCTTAAAAACAATGATTGTTCGTTAAAATCATCAATATGGGAACAGTTTCGACGTATTCTTAAAAACTGACTTTTAGGTGCACTTTCAAGCCAGGGCTTGTAGTGACAACTCGTGTGATCAATTGCAGTATTAGTACATACTTTTTAAAAAAATGTTTTGGTATGTATTGTGTCTTCCTTAATAAAAATATTTAGATCTAAAAAATTGATTGTTTCTTTACTGTATTCACATGATAAAACAATCCCTCTGTTGTTGGAGTTAAGATGTAACATAAAATAATTGAGTGAGTCCTCCGAGCCTTTCCATATAAAAAACAAATCATCAATATATCTAAAATAGGAGACCAGGTTTTGCTCCCAGGCATGCCGTCCCCAAATGGCACTGGATTCCCAGTCGGCCATGAAGAGGTTGGCATAGCTGGGAGCAAACCTGGTCCCCATAGCTGTTCCCCTCTTCTGAAGATAAAAAGAATCATGAAACCAAAAATAATTATTAGTTAAAATGATGTCTATACCTTCTACAATAAAATCAATCTGAGTATCTGGGATTCATTTTTCGTTGGATAGCATAGTCTTTACAGCATTGCATCCAAGTTGGTGAGGGATAATGGTATATAATGAAGTAACATCACAAGTAACAAGTATAAAATCTGGTTCCCAACGAAAACTATTTAAAAATCTCAATAGTGACATAGAATCCTTCAAATAAGATTTCATAAGTTTTACTGCTGGTTGTAATAAGGTATCTATGTACTGGGACAAGTTACACAGTGGGGAGTTAATCCCGGACACAATTGGTCTGCCGGGGGGAGTGTTTAGCGTCTTTGTGTATTTTCGGCAGAAAATAAATTACCGGAATTTGAGGATTTTTTATAAACAGATAATCGAATTCTTTTTTGTTTAAAATATTTCCATCTAATCCTTTTTGTAAAAAAGTAGTTACTTTTTGCTGTATAGAGGCTGTGGGATCCCTAGACAATTTCTCATATATAGCAGTATCGTTCAATTGTTTATAGGCTTCATTAACATACATGACTTTTTATATGTACAATGTATGATTTTGATTGGCTACCAAGTAATGATGTCATTTTGGCGCCATTTTTTAAAGTACTAGTGTACCTAGATATATTTCTTATGTGCCAGGCTATATGTTATACCATTTTGATAAAGCCCCAGTGGTGAAACGCGTTATGGTTATTTATATATTGTGTTATTTATAATCAATGATTTTTGGTTAGATATTTGTACCACTATCATTTTTTACACACTATTTAATTTTGACTACTTCAACTTTTTCCTGGCATTTTATACTACACATCCTGAAGTGGGGATTATACCACTAACGCTATCTCTAAAGTGCAGTGTTTCCTGCACTTTACTTGTGAGTATATTTTATCTCATTTTATCTACTATTTTATATATATTATCAGAGAGCACTATCTGCTGTTTTTATTTCCTTTTTCTTCTGAGAGTTGGACCAAACCCCTGGAGGACAAGTACAAACACATCCTGTAAGCGGGGATTATTCCGCTATATGCCTACAAACCCTGAGCTGGCTATAGCTCATCCAAATGTGAGTGTAATATATATGTCTTAATATTGTCACACTATTGTATACACTCTACACGATTGGTCCTCTCTTCTTGTGTCTTCCATATCACGAGACGGTGTGAATTACTACAACAAGAGAAATCACCCACACAACGAAATCAGTGACTTTACTCATCAGATCTCCTGATACCCATTGGAACTTATTATTATTATTATTTTTTATTCTTATTATTATTTTTATTACTCTATACATTTTATATTTCATTTTTTATACTGCATTCTGTTATTTATCTACTTTTATCTATTGTATTTTTGGCGCAACCTTTTCTTTGTTTTTACTGTTCATTTCTTATATAGAGGTCACTGCCTGTTCAGTATATTATTAGCGCTAACCTTACACCCCTTTTTTTTTTAGAAGTGGTTTTAAGTCTATAGATCCATTCTGTTTCTTTCATAGTCAGCGCTTTTTCTATATCCCCCCTCTCCAATGGGGGGGTTATAGTATCTATTCCTATACATGTAAAATCTTGAAAGCTAAAATGGGTGCAATTTATACAGTGTCTAGGGACACTGTGCTTTATATTTCCTCTTTTTATCCCATTGAAGTGTTCTAAAATCCTAATGTGTAGTTTTCTTATTGTACGACCTACATATTGCATACCACATTTACATTCCAATAAATAAATTACATTTTTAGTTTGGCAATTTATAAAATTCTTTATTTTAAAAACTTCTTTCGTAGCAGTACATGTAAATTCTGTTGTTTTCTGTTTTGGGAATTTACACGTACTACACTGTCCACATTTGAAAAAACCTTTAGGTTTTTCTTTAAGAAAATTATTTCCTGAGGTTTCTGGTTTTTCAGAGGATTTGATACGTGGTAAAGCGCTGGGAGCTAAAATTTAAAATTCTGAGTTTTTTTTATAAATTATCTGAGGTTTACTTGGTAAAATATTTTTTAAAAATTGATCCTGTTTTAAAATAGGCCAACATTTTCCAATAGTTTTCTCAACAAGATATGCCTTACTATTATATCTGGTTAAAAAGGAAATGCTGTAGTCTTTATTATCTTTCTTATGAACCTTTTTATTCTTTAAGAGTTTCACCCTATATTTATTTTCTACCTGTTTCTCAGAATCTATCAACAATTTTTTATTTAATTTCTTATTTAATACTTTAACCAGTTCTTTAAAATCTATTTTGTTAGTGCGATTTCTAAGGAGTCTCGTTTGTTGTCCTTTCGGTATATTCTTAAGCCAATTAAGATGGTGACAGCTAGAGTATTCTATAAAGCTATTGCCATCTGTTGGCTTAAAATATGTTTTGTTACAAATCACTCCTGATGACACAAAAAAAGAAAGGTCTAAAAAAATTTATATTTTCAGTATGAGTTTCAGCTGTAAACCGCAATCCATAAGTATTAATATATGATAAAAATTCTTCTAAAAGTGGCCTATCTCCCTCCCAGATAATAAGAACATCATCGATATATCTTCTCCAGAGCACCAGGTTCGCACTATATGTGTTGTTATTCCAAATATTTTTGGCTTCCCAATCCGCTACAAATATATTTGCGTAGCTGGGTGCGAACCTGGTGCCCATTGCTGTTCCACAGGTCTGAAGGTAATATATGTCTGTCACCCTTGCATGGGGACTTGTATAAAAGGCCAGTGTGGCTACCATTAAACGATTCCTGCTTAACCCTCAACACGTAGCCTGGTCTTGTGCAAAATCTTTATTGGAGACAAAAAAATCAGTAACATAAAACAGCTTTAAAAACACCAACACATTTCTCCTTTAAAGAGTCTTTATCTTTGTTTTTAAAGCTGTTTTATGTTACTGATTTTTTTTTGTCTCCAATAAAGATAGCCCATTTATGCTATTGGAGCCTCTAAGCCTATCCTTCTATTCAGGGCCGGACTGGCCCACCGGGATACCGGGAAATTTCCCGGTGGGCCGCGGCACCTGGGGGCTGCGCATATATGTGCCACCGGGTGGCTGGTCCGGTGACACACTCATAGGGGGCCAGCCGCGTTTCAGGCTGGAGCCGCCGGGCCGGGTGGCAGCCTCGCCGGTCCGGCGGCACTTCTGTCATTGATGATGCTGAGGGGGGAGGAGCATGTCTACCATGCTCCCTCGCGGTACCCACAATCCCCAGCACATTATGCTGTATCAGTATGATGCTGTGCTGGGGATTGTGGGTACCGCGAGGGAGCATGGTAGACATGCTCCTCCCCCCTCAGCATCATCAATGACAGAAGTGCCGCCGGACCGGCGAGGCTGCCACCCGGCCCGGCGGCTCCAGCCTGAAACGCGGCCGGCCCCCTCTGACTTCTCTAGGTAAATGGGGATGGGGAATAGAGAGATGGTGGAGGGAGAGGCACAGGGAAAGTGGGGAGGAAGGGAGGAGGGAGAGGCACTGGGAAAGTGGGGAGGAGGGAGAGACACTGGGAAAGTGGGGAGGGAGAGACACTGGGAAAGTGGGGAGGAAGGGAGGAGGGAGAGGCACTGGGAAAGTGGGGAGGAGGGAGAGACACTGGGAAAGTGGGGAGGAGGAAGAGACACTGGGAAAGTGGGGAGGAGGAAGAGACACTGGGAAAGTGGGGAGGAGGGAGAGACACTGGGAAAGTGGGGAGGAGGGAGAGACACTGGGGAAGTGGGGAGGAGGGAGAGACACTGGGGAAGTGGGGAGGAGGGAGAGACACTGGGGAAGTGGGGAGGAGGGAGAGACACTGGGGAAGTGGGGAGGAGGGAGAGACACTGGGAAAGTGGGGAGGAGGGAGAGACACTGGGAAAGTGGGGAGGAGGGAGAGACACTGGGAAAGTGGGGAGGAGGGAGAGACACTGGGGAGGAGGGAGAGACACTGGGGAAGTGGGGAGGAGGGAGAGACACTGGGAAAGTGGGGAGGAGGGAGAGACACTGGGAAAGTGGGGAGGAGGGAGAGACACTGGGAAAGTGGGGAGGAGGGAGAGACACTGGGAAAGTGGGGAGGAGGGAGAGACACTGGGAAAGTGGGGAGGAGGGAGAGACACTGGGAAAGTGGGGAGGAGGGAGAGACACTGGGAAAGTGGGGAGGAGGGAGAGACACTGGGAAAGTGGGGAGGAGGGAGAGACACTGGGAAAGTGGGGAGGAGGGAGAGACACTGGGAAAGTGGGGAGGAGGGAGAGACACTGGGAAAGTGGGGAGGAGGGAGAGACACTGGGAAAGTGGGGAGGAGGGAGAGACACTGGGAAAGTGGGGAGGAGGGAGAGACACTGGGAAAGTGGGGAGGAGGGAGAGACACTGGGGAAGTGGGGAAGAAGGGAGGAGGGAGAGACACTGGGAAAGTGGGGAGGAAGAGAGGTGGGGAGGAGGGAGAGACACTGGGAAAGTGGGGAGGAAGAGAGGTGGGGAGGAGGGAGAGACACTGGGAAAGTGGGGAGGAAGAGAGGTGGGGAGGAGGGAGAGACACTGGGAAAGTGGGGAGGAAGAGAGGTGGGGAGGAGGGAGAGACACTGGGAAAGTGGGGAGGAAGAGAGGTGTGGAGGAGGGAGAGGCACTGGGAAAGTGGGGAGGAAGAGAGGTGTGGAGGAGGGAGAGACACTTAGAAAGTGGGGAGAAAGAGAGGTGTGGAGGAGGGAGAGACAAAGAGGGAGAAATGAGGGAGACACACAAGGGAGGGGAAGAAAGAGGCAGAGGGGGGAGAGAGAGAGACTGGGAAGGAGAGGGGAGACATTGACACAGTGGAGCAGTGAGGGACAGAAAGACACATACAGAGTGACTGGGGGAGACAAAAAGGCACACAGAGGGGCTGGAGATAAAAAGACACACATAGCACATAGGGGCTGTATATATCACTGGTGGATGGGGGGGCAACGAGGCAATCGCCCCCCCCCCCACGAGGCTTTCCCCTGCCGGCCGATCTCCCTCCCCGTTCCGCAGGCACCGTGCGGGCAGCCGGCAGGGGAGGGAGGAAGAGAGGACCCGGGGAGCTCTAGCAGCCCCCTGGGTCCTTCTCGCGTGAGCACAGAGCGTTGCCGCAGTTTCCACGGCAACGCTCCAGCTCTCACGAGGGTGAACTCTAGCCCTGGAGCTACGGGCTAGAGTTCACTCTCAGCACTGCGACCACCAGGGATTGACATCTGCTTAAAATAAATCTGCACTTTTGTTTATTTTGAAGCCTATGAGTGCGCTTTTTACATTAGAGTATTTTTTTATTTAAAGTTATCTGTTCTAACACTGTATCTGCACACTATGCTGGCGCAACGCATTATGGGGCTGGTAAATATTTTTTTTCCAGGGCTGCTTTTAATTCCCAGTCCGGCCCTGCTTTTATTCTATTTTATTTTATTTTTTAAAAATATAATTCCTTTAAATTCTCTCCAACACCCCCACTGGAGGACTCGAGGAGTGATATCCTTGGTGGGGATCATACCACCTATGCCTACATATAATGAGCAATATCTCATTTGCTCTTCACTTGTGAGTATACCTCCATCTTTTATCATTTTATTCTGTATCATCCAGAGAGCACTATTTTGTGTTTCTATCCTCTTTTTTTTTTTTTATATATCACCAACTATTCGAATACCAGCCCACTGCCATTGGAAAGGAGATATACCCTACTACCTCTGGAGACCCCCTTTTGAGGACATCCAAAGACCCTCTACATATCCATAGACCGGGATTATACCGTTCAGGCGCACATATCTGGAGTGATGGGAGTGAGCACAGGACTTGTTTTTTTTGTATTTACTAGTTTATGGACATTGTGGACCTGCAAGTTGATGGATTTGATGGGCCTACTTGCATCCAGATATAAACTGTAAATGAAAGCCATATTTAAAAATATCTCCATGTAAATTGCTTTCTAGACTAACTCGATTATTCAGTAAAGTGAGAATTTAATGAGATTTCAAAGTGAATTTCACATTTAAAGTCAAAATAGCCAAACTGGAAATATTCTGTAAGTCAGTTATGGGTTTAGTTTGGCTACTCTGGCCTTAAATTTGAAATTCTCTTTGAATTTACGTTGAATTCCCTCTTTAGTGAATAACCCTGTAAGGCTTCAGGACCAGCAGTTACTTTGTTACATGTCGGTTGCCAAAAGACATAACTCCATTAAACCCTTAAAACACATCTTTTTTTTTGTGTGCTGTTGATACAAAAGAAGGAAAAAAAATATATATATTTGAACCGAAAGCCAATAATGACACAAAAAGGTGGAAAAAAAAATCTTTCTTGACTTCATGACGGAAATCCTATTTCTCTTTGGATCAACAAACCATTTATATACATGTTTATTATATCTTGAATATGCTGCTTTTGGGTGGAGAAAAGAAAAACAACAACAAAAAACCTTTTTTTGTAAATATATAGAATCTGATCAACCTCTTTGGCTAAAGAATTCCATATCTTACTTATTTTTATTCCACATCTTTATTATGTTTTTCATCTCCCTTATTAATGTTATATTTTGCTTCCGCACTTCTTTTAGTTCTGCAAAATTGCGCACAATATTCAAGGTGGGGTCTTAATATTCATTTATAGAAAGGAACAAATATATTTTGCCAGTATAGGTTTCAGCGCTTAGTTGATAATCCCCTTATTAATAATAAGGGTGTCAGTATATGATAAAGATCAAAATGAATTAGAAAATAGATAAAAATAAGAACAACTAAAGTTCAAAATAATAGTGGAAAAATATCAATACAAAAAGAAGGTCCAAAGTCTGCAATATCTGCCAGTATAGATAACAGCGCTTAGTTGATAATCCCCTTATTAGTAATAAGGGTGTCAGTATATGACAAATAATGGAACATATGTGAATAAGGTCAAGATTAAATAAAAAATAAATCAAATTGAGAACAACTAAAGTTCAAAATAATGGTGAAAAAATACCAAAACGAAGGAAAGTCCAAAGTCTGCAATATCTGAGTGAAAGTCCTGCAAAAAAGAGTCCAATAATGTACTGGGAACTGGGGGTCCAAATGTGTGCGGAATTACCTTGGATAGAAAGAGACAAAAATGTATATAGTGTAACTCTATTACAAATTTATTGCTGCAAGTATAAAAAGGTCCCCCCCAACATAAAAACTCTTACACGAATAAAAATGTGATACTCATCGTTGAACAGAAGAAAAAACCCATGCTCGCTCGTTCTAAGTTCACACTGAAACTCCGGTTCCCCCAGAAGGACAGCAGCTGCCTGGTGCACTCAGGAGGGCTGTCTGCGATGGCACTGGCAGAGAAACACTTGCAGTGTATGCGGCTTCTTTCAGGAGCTTGTGGAGAAGGGTATCCTGCAGATGAGATCTTCAATTGCACCCTATCAACGCGTTTCGCCCTTCTTCTGAGGGCTTTTTCAAGATAGGTGCTCCATGCCTGGCTTAGCGGTTATATACTTTGCCGGGCAAACGGATTCAAAATTTTTTAAAGGTATATACCTTTCTAGGACATTGTTAAAAAACCAATATAATAATGGGGAATGGCTACTGTACAAGAAAAACCTATGATAGTACAGTGCTAAATAGACAGATCCTAAGAACTGTAATACAATATCATCTTTATATGAATAAGAAATTCCAGTAAAAAAAAAAAAAAAACCTAATATAACATAGATATACCAAAACTTGAAACAGTATCGCCTAGATCTAGTTGAGAGGGCAATCTGAGATAACATAGAGATATATACATAAAAATACTTATAAAGCATACACAGACTCTGATGCATGCAATTGTAGCAATAAATGAAATTGCAGCTGATACATTTGTACATCTTGCTCTAGCAATGTGATAATTTGTGAGCTTTTCTTAATAAGTGTACAATCATGGCAAAAATGTTTCACTATTTATAATTTAGTATATGTTCTTAATATGCAAAATAAGAAAGATGCTACCTTTAGGCAAGACTTCTTATTTTGCATATTAAGAACTTATATACTAAATTATTTTGAACTTTAGTTGTTCTTATTTTTATCTATTTTCTAATTCATTTTGATCTTTATCATATACTGACACCCTCATTATTAATAAGGGGATTATCAACTAAGCGCTGAAACCTATACTGGCATCTCTATATAGGAATTGGGAAATTTCTTTTGTTTTAGCCGTTACATTTCCAGAAATAGTTATAATACTATTTCGATCAGTTTTATTTAGACTATACACTGGTTTTTACGTTAGTCTGTTATTTATTTAGTACAAGCGCTCTCTTTTATATTCAACAAATATATTTTGATCACATGAATCAATACCCCCCTTTTGTTTTTATACAGTAAAGAACCTTACTAGCAGCCTTTGTCATGGCCTTACAGCATTGCATACTGTTGATTAGTTTGTTATCCATAATTGGTCCTTTTCATTTAATGTATAAGCCGCTTTTGGGTTCCTTATTCCAAAATGCATGATTTCACATTTATCTCTATTCTATCTTATTTATCTGACACTTGACAACCCATTCCCCCAATTTATCCAAATCCAAACCCCTATGTATAGAAGTTATTGTGGTGGAATCTCTGTGAAAATAAATTTAGTAGGCTGAGATTACCACGTGGCATGTGTACGTGCATATACTGGTGTATCGGTCGGTTGGTTGCATGTGGCAAAGATACAATCAGTAGTGCACGGAGCATGTGCGAGAATACAGGATGTAGTATTCCGCTCCTCCATTGTGCTGGGAAAGCCATGTGGTCAAACAGGAAGTTAGTTCTTGTTCGATTGATTGGGTAAGAGTATGTGTGGGTGGAGCTGATTATGGGTGGAGTTACATGCCTATATAAGGAGCCTACACTATTGTCCGGGGCTCAGATCTTGTTGTATTTTGGTGACATTAGTCCCTCTGAGTCCCGTTCGGTGAATCGAATAAAGAATCTCTTCCTTCCTGAAGAAACCTGTGTCCATCTCTCTGTGCTTGGCTTCCGTCAGCTTCTCCGGTATCATTTGGTGCATTGGCCGGGAAGCTCATCGTTCAACGGTAGCTGAGAAGCAGAGGCGTTAGACGGTCTATCTTTGCCCACGTTCTCTATGGCTGCACCCCTGAACTTCTGCGTGGACCTCCCTTTGTCTCGGCGCCACTGGTCTGTTGTCCAGGAGATCATCGGCCTCTACGTAGTAAGTGCTGGGGTGTCCCCGTCGATGAGTGTGAACTCAGGTTCAGGAACGAGGAGGTAAGACGACCGCTGTTTTAGACGGTGGACCCACTAGGGGTATTGGATACCGATTGTGCGGTAGGCCCATAAGGGGTTATTTGGAATCTGCCCCCTCCAGTGGACGGAAGGAGCGAAGGCGCACCGCTCAATTAAACGCCCTGTAGTCAGCCCGTTTAATTTTGGTTTGGAGTCAGGCGGGGTTCTGATGTAAATAGCCCTAGCCGGACACCAGTGTCTTGTCTAGACTAGCGTTCTAGGGTGTATATTTTGTTCGCTAGGTCGGAGGGACCTGGAGACTACGCGGCGCCTGTGTAAATTCGGTTCGCTAGATCTCAACCTATCTTGGCTAAGTGGGAAGGCGTCTAAATTTGGAACCCACTAGATTTTTGATAGAGTAAATAGACTAAAAGGGTGCTGTTGTAAATTCCGCCCTCTAGTTCGCTATATGTGGTGCTTGGGCAGTGTGGATAACCAAAACGTATGTAGATAGTTTTAGGTAGTCCATCAAGGTACTGGCCAATAGATTAGTTGGGAATTGTAAAAGTGTTAAAGATTGTTGTAGTAGCGTGTATATCTTGCTAGATAGTGTGAGCTCTGCCGTCTAGGAGAGTGTGAATAGTGTGTAACTGTATTATAGCGCATGGTACCATAACCATGTATAATTACTGATACTGTAAATAAGTACTAATAACTGTTGTCTATGTTGTATGTTTAACACCATAACCACTACTAATTGAACTGTGACTTTAAATTGTACTCTAACCAATGCTAACCGTACTATAACTACTGTTTGTAAAGACGATGTTACTGGGGTATGTTATAGACGGGTAATTCAGATATAGGGAATTATAGCGTGGGAAACCGTATAGTTTCGCCAAAGGGCACAGTATTGGTTACTTAGTGACTGGTGTAATAGCTGTGTGTGTACGGGAATTCCCTGAGTGTTTTGTTGTGTGCGTTTCGCTTAGTAACTGTACCACGAGGTGCTGTTGCCGAGGGAACGGGTGTGACCGTTGGAAGAGTGTTTGTTTAGTTTCTGTTGGAGACGACGCTTCATTGTTAAGCATGGGCGCGTCAGATTCAACGGTTTTGGATCCCTTAGGATGTATGTTAAAAAACTTTAAAAAGGGATATACTGTATGTGATTTTGGGGTAAAGATGTCTCCAGCACGCCTGACTACTTTATGTAGTAGGGAATGGCCTACTTTGGTTGCCGCATGGCCACCACGTGGCAGTTTGGATCCTAATCTGGTACAGCGTGTACACGTGGCTGTATCAGGTAGGCCTGAACTTTACGGCCAGTTTCCATATATTGACTGTTGGAGGCAGGCCGTAAATGACTTGCCAAAATGGATCCGAGTATGCCACGAGGAACAATGTCGCCTCATGGTGGCCAGGACTCGCTTGTCCACTAAGGTCATAATCACGCCCATTTTGGACACGCCCCCTGAGTCTGAGATCCCCATGCCGCCCCCTTACTCCTCCTCCACCGGAAGAGGAAGAGGAGGTGCTGTTGGAAACGCTCCTCCCCTTGCCCCGTTGTCCCCACCTCCTCCCTCCTCTAGCTCAGAGCCCAGCCCTCTTGTTTCAAACCCTCCCCTTCCGATACCTACCTCCGTTAACTCCACCTACCCAGATTTGGCGCCATATCTAGTTTCCGGTTAGGCTCCTCCTAGCCCGGCCCGGAATATTTTACTTACCAACCTTCCCCTTAGTAAAGCGTCTCCATACCCTTGTCTTACTACCCCTCGACCGGAACCCCTAACTGACGTATCTCAACAAAGCCCCATACTAACCCGACAAATGACTGGTACCCTACAACCCCGACATTATCAGATGCCTCTTCGATTGACTCCTGGCCCGACACATATTAACGGTGATGGCCAGATACAATATGCTGATCCAGTCTTCGTCTATGTCCCTTTTACAACCACTGATCTATTTAATTGGAAGACCCATAACTCCTCTTACACCGAAAAGCCTCAAGCCATGACGGATTTGTTTACCTCTATAGTTCAGACACATAATCCCACTTGGGCTGATTGCCAGCAATTGTTGATGACATTGTTTAATAATGAGGAAAGGACAAGGATAAATCAAGCGGCAATTAAAGCGCTGGAAGAAGTGGCCCGTACACAAAATCAGGCCAACCCAGCAGCATGGGCCGCAGCCCATTATCCAAACACCGATCCAAATTGGAATGTCAATGGCGCAGACATGGTCCATTTAAAAGCTTACAGGGACGCTATTATTGCTGGCATGAAAGCTGGAGGGAAGAAGGCGATTAACATGTCTAAGACGGCTGAGGTATTACAGAAATGTGATGAATCGCCCAGTGTCTTTTTTATGACCGATTATTGGAGGCATACCGTTTGTATACCCCCTTTAATCCGGAGGCTCCTGAGAATTCCCGGATGGCTAACTCTGCCTTTGTCAGCCAAGCCTACGGAGATATAAAGCGCAAGCTACAAAAGTTAGAAGGGTTCGTAGGGATGTCTATAACCCAACTAATGGAGATAGCAAATAAGGTATACATGAATAGGGAAACAGAGACAAAGAAGGAGGAAGAGCGTAAGATGCGTAGAAAAGCAGATATGCTAGCAGTAGCCATCGCAGGCGTAGATAGAAGGGAAAAGGAAGTGTATAGGGGAATGGATAAAGGCGAGAGTAAATGGAATAGGGAACCCTTGAGTAGGAATCAATGCGCGTATTGTAGGGAAGAAGGGCATTGGAGAAGTGAGTGTCCACAAAGGGAACAGTATGAGAGAGACAGACCTAGGGCAGGATATAGTAATTATAGAGGCAGAGCGAGAGGTAGAGGAGGTCCTGGAGGGAATAGTGGTAATAATAGAGGAAGTGTTAGTGGAGACAGGTACTATCCAGTAGCGCAGAGACCACGCGATAGAGAAGATAGGGACTTTGTGGGGTTGGCTGACACAGTCATGGAGGACTATTGATACCGACCGGGCTCCATCCCCCTTGATCGAGCGGAGCCTATGGTCGATGTGGCAATAGGGGGAAAAAGGAGTGCTTTCATGATTGAGACTGGTGCTGAACATTCGGTGGTGACTGACCTAGTTGCTCCTCCATCTGGAAGAGCTATCACCGTAATAGGAGCAACTGGAAGGAGTGCTGCTAAACCGGTTCTTAAAAGTCGACTCTGTACATTGGGAGGCCACGTAGTGAAACATCAATTCCTTTATATGCCTGAATGTCCAGTCCAACTGCTAGGACGTGATTTGTTGTCAAAATTACAAGCACAGATAACGTTTCTACCTAATGGAACAACATCTTTAAAGTTCAATGGACCTTCAGGTATAATGACAATATCTGTACCAAAGAAAGAAGAGTGGAGACTTTATACAGTGTTGACTAGCCAAAACCCTAAGAGTGATGAATCCTTGTTCAATATACCAGGAGTGTGGGCAGAGAACAACCCACCAGGACTTGCTCGCAATATTCCACCAATTCGAATCGAACTGAAACTTGGGGTTTATCCAGTGAGCTTAAGACAATATCATATCCCACAAAAGGCCAAGAAGAATATACAATCATATTTGGATAAGTTCATAAGGTATGGTATCCTAAAATTCTGTACTTCCCCCTGGAACACCCCATTGTTGCCTGTTCAAAAGCCCGGTACAGATGAGTATCGCCCTGTGCAGGACTTGAGAGCAGTCAATGATGCGGTCGTAAGTATACACCCAGTTGTGCCCAATCCATATAACCGGCTTGCTTTAATTCCGGGCGGGGCTACCTATTTTACTGTCCTAGATCTCAAAGATGCCTTCTTTTGCCTTTGAATTGCTGCGGAAAGCCAGTGTATCTTCGCATTCCAATGGGAAAATGCTGTAACGGGCTTGAAACGCCAGATGACTTGGACAAGCCTGCCCCAAGGGTTTAAAAATTCACCTACCCTATTTGGATCAGCTTTAAGTCAAGACTTACTGGATTTCAAGTCCATCCCAGGAGAGTGTGTACTATTACAATACGTAGATGATTTGTTGATAGCGGCAGTTACAAGAGAAATATGTCAGCAAGCAACACATGATTTACTACACATTCTCTGGAAGGCAGGATACAAGGTGTCCAGGAAGAAAGCTCAGTTGTGTCAGCCAACTGTCAAGTATCTGGGATTCCATATCTCTGAAGGTCGAGGGTAATGGGGCCAGAGAGAAAAGAAGCTGTATGCCAAATACCAATACCCAAGAATAGAAGACAAGTGCGGGAATTCTTGGAGGCAGCAGGCTTCTGTAGGATATGGATTCCCAGTTATGCGATATTGGCGAAACCTCTTTATGCAGCTATAAAAGGTACAGAACACGATCCCTTCCTGTGGACCCCCGAACAGCAAAAGGCATTTGAAGATGTGAAGAAGGCTTTGATGAGAGCCCCAGCATTAGGTTTACCTGATCATACACGCCCATTCTACTTATATGTACACGAGCAAAGAAGAATGGCTGTGGGAGTATTGACACAGTACTTGGGATCATGGCAACGACCTGTTGCATATATGTCCAAACAACTGGATGCAGTGGCCAGTGGTCTTCCACCTTGTCTAAGAGCCGTAGCTGCTGCCGCCCTGCTGGTAGCCGAAGCTGATAAACTCACTCTGGGTCAGGAACTCTATGTGCGAGTCCCGCACGCAGTACAAACGTTGCTAGACTATAAAGGCAATCATTGGTTTAGTAACAGCCGCATGACTAAGTATCAAGCTATGTTGTGTGAGAACCCGAGAGTGCACCTAGAGACTGTTAACACCTTAAATCCAGCTACCCTTTTGCCACAACCTACTGAGAGTCAACATGATTGCCTGGAGGTGATGGATGAAGTATTCTCAAGTAGACCAGACCTTTGTGACTTTCCCATTCAGAACCCTGATCTCCAGTACTATACGGACGGCAGTAGTTATGTGAAAGAAGGGATTCGTTATGCAGGATATGCAGTAACAACCATAGACAAGGTGATAGAACTCGGCCATTGTCAAAAGGAACATCGGCACAGAAGGCAGAACTAATTGCACTCACACGAGCGTTACAATTGGCTGAAGGTTTAAGAGTGAACATCTACTCGGATTCCAAGTATGCATTTTTAACCACTCATGCCCACGGAGCTTTGTATAATAGAAAGAGGATTATTGAACTCAAAGGGTAAAGAAATCAAGTACGCAGCTGAGATATTACAACTACTGGAAGCCGTGTGGGAAC
Organism: Pelobates fuscus; assembly: GCF_036172605.1. Taxonomy (NCBI): domain Eukaryota; kingdom Metazoa; phylum Chordata; class Amphibia; order Anura; family Pelobatidae; genus Pelobates; species Pelobates fuscus. The sequence continues at coordinate 62,341,444 of NC_086320.1, read as the reverse complement.
CGAAAGAAGTTGGTATCATACATTGTCGGGCGCATCTGAAAGGAGATGGTGATGTAACCAAAGGAAATCGGATGGCAGATAATGCTGCTAAGCGTGCCGCTGAATCAGGAAGACAGGAGTATGTGGAACATATAGCTGCTCTTATACCGACCCCACTGTCTCAATGGACTCCAGTTTATACAGCTCAAGAAGAAGAGTGGTTAAAGACTGAAGCTGGGAAGTACCTAGAGAACAATTGGTATCAGTTAGAAGATGGAAGAATAGTTATTCCAGCATCACTAGCTGTAGAAATTGTCCAGAACTATCATAACGGGACACATTCTGGAAGAGATAGTATGGAAGAATCTCTCAGGAAACATTTCTACATACCAAGATTGTCCAACTTGACTCAAGCCATTGTACGAAGATGTGTGATATGTGCCAAGAATAACGCAAGGCAAGGACCAGTGAAACCACCGGGAGTCCAGTATATGGGGGGACTCCCTATGTCCGATCTTCAAATAGACTATACGGTAATGCCTAAATCCGGTGGACATCGCTACCTACTAGTAGTTGTGTGTACCTACTCAGGTTGGGTAGAAGCATGTCCTACTCGTACAGAGAAAGCAGGAGAAGTTGTGCGATTCCTGTTGCGAGAAATAATACCCCGATATAGACTACCATGTTCTATAGGGTCGGATAATGGTCCAGCCTTTGTTCACCAGTGCCTACAACAACTGACTCATATGCTTGGTATTAAGTGGAAGCTTCATACGGCATATAGACCTCAGAGCTCTAGGAAAGTAGAAAGGATGAACAGAACTATTAAGATTGGCAAAGATGTGTCAAGAGACTCAGCTTAAGTGGAATGTTATTTTGCCCATAGCTCTGTTGCGTATTCGTAGTACACCTACCAGAAGGATGGGTCTCTCACCTTTTGAAATTATGTATGGGCGTCCACCTCCCGTACTTGGTAACTTAAGGGGGGATTTGAGTCAGTTGGGAGAAGGAATTACCCGGCAGCAGGTTGTAGAGTTGGGTAAAACTATGGAGGAGGTACAGAAATGGGTACAAGATAGATTACCTGTGAATATTTATCCCCCTGTTCATAGTTATCATCCAGGAGATCAAGTATGGATAAAAGAGTGGAACAGAGTACCGTTGGGGCCTAAGTGGAGGGGTCCTTATATTGTTCTTTTGTCTACCCCTACAGCTATAAAGGTGACTGAAGTGACTCCGTGGATTCATCACTCCAGGGTTAAACCAGCAGCAGTAGATTATTGGCAAGCTACACCAGATCCAGAGAATCCCTGCAAGATCCGGTTAAAGCGCACAACTCAGTCGGAGTGACGAGGAGATATCGGGATTCCAAGTGTGATTAAAGAGATCAGCAAGTAAGTGTTTTGACGGCCATAATAAAGCCTGACCACTTACCCACGTGACATAGCCAGAGTGTCTTGAAAGGACCTCTGTGAAGGGAAGAGAGGACCTGCAGAACTCCATTCCTTGCAGCCCTTACAGCCTGGAAGCTGAGGTGCCATCGCACGGACGAAGAATGAGGATGAAGACGTCGAGAGAAATGCACTTGATAATGTATATATTTGTGTTTTTTATTATTCAGGAAGGTAGAGGTACCGACACACCTGGCTGTGAGGTTTGCATTAAGACTACTATAACAGGTAATCATATTTCCCAGACCCTTATTTGGCATTCACAATATGAGTGTAAAGGATATGTATCTAGGTGTAGATACTTAGGTATAGATTATAGTGTGTGCCATTTGGGAGTAGGAGAACCTAAGTGCTTCAATCCAGAGTATCAACCCCGTACAATTTGGTTGACCCTCCGGAATGGAGACTCACAGGGGACCCTAATAAATAAGACAGTATTAGAAACCGTACATTCTTCAGGTGTTCTGCTATTTGATGCATGTAAGGCGATATCAAGTGGTAGAAAACCGTGGAATGTATGCGGGGATCTTAAGTGGGAGAGAACGTATGGGTCTAATGATAAGTATATTTGCCCCAGTAGTAAAAACAAGTATGTAAATCCAAAATGCCCAAATAAGGATTATAATTATTGCCCATATTGGTCTTGTGTAGGGTGGGCAACTTGGGGACAGACAGTAGATAAGGATATGATTGTTACTAAGTTGCCTACCAAACCATATTGTAAGTCTATGGAATGTAACCCAGTCTATATACTTATTAATAATCCTGAACAATTTATAGATAGGTTCGGAAACTTATTTGGGTTTCAGATATATGGGACAGGTTTGGATCCTGGGACAATATTATTGATAGGGATAGAGACCGATACCGTAGCATCCCAAACTCATCAGGTTTTCCATTTTTTTATGAAGAGATGAGTGTAGAAAATAAGACCCCCCATAATGCTAAAAACCTGTTTATTGATCTAGCTGAGAGTATTGCTGGTAGTCTTAATGTGACCAACTGCTATGTGTGTGGAGGTACTAATATGGGAGACCAATGGCCCTGGGAAGCAAAGGAGGTAATGTATTCTGGTTCTGAGACAATTTAACAAATAATATCTTCTCAAGCCGATTATCAAATGAGTGTTAGAGGTAAATCTGAGTGGCGATTAAAGACCTCCATTATAGGTTATGTTTGCATAGCAAGGAAATGAATAATGTTTAATACATCTGTAGGAGAATTGACTTGTCTAGGGCAAAAAGCTTATGATGATAATACAAAGAATACAACTTGGTGGTCGGCTTCAAAGGTCTCAGAACCACCTAACCCGTTTGCAAGTTATACCAATTTAAAGGACGTGTGGTTTGATCTATCTATTACATCTAGTTGGAAAGCCCCAGCAAATTTGTACTGGATCTGTGGTAAGAAAGCCTATTCGGAGTTACCACAGGACTGGGAAGGGGCATGTGTGTTAGGTATGCTCAAACCATCCTTCTTCTTGTTGCCTATTGAAACAGGAGAGACTTTGGGAGTTAAAGTATATGATGTGAATCATAGAAAGAAAAGGGGGCCCCTAGAGATAGGTACCTGGGAAGATAATGAATGGCCTCCCCAGCGTATTATAGATTATTATGGGCCAGCTACGTGTGTAGAGGATGGTACTTTTGGATATAGAACCCCAATATATATGCTCAACCGTATTATAAGGTTACAGGCAGTGGTTGAGATAATTACCAATGAGATATCGCAAGCGCTCAATCTCCTAGCGAAGCATAATACTAGGATGAGGACAGCCGTTTACCAAAATAGATTAGCTTTGGATTACCTATTGGCAGTAGAGGGAGGTGTATGTGGGAAGTTTAACCTAAGTAATTGCTGTCTTCAAATAGATGATGAAGGGCAAGCAATAGCTGAGCTTACTAGCCATATGGTTAAACTAGCGCATGTGCCTACTCAGGTATGGAAAGGGTATAATCCAAGTAGTTGGTTTGGTAACTGGTATGAGCAGTTTGGAGGACTTAAAGCATTGGTAGGTGGAGTCATGCTAATCTTAATGCTGTGTCTTCTCCTACCATGTCTTGTTCCTTTGGTAGTTAGATCTGTGCAGGGCATTATAGAAAATATAGCAGAGAGAAAGGCTGCTGCACAGATAATGGCTATATATAGATATGAGGCTCTAGATCAGGGAGAACCAGTACAGGAAGAGGAATGTTGAGGGATTCATGTCTTTAGGGAGTCGCAAAGTCTGGTCTGGTTCATGGCAACCTGAGGTATATGCAAACTATGGTTAAGTGATGCCTCTGGAATTGTGAAAATATCAGAAGCATCAAAGGGGGGAATGTGGTGGAATCTTGGTGAAAATAAATTTAGTAGGCCGAGATTACCACGTGGCATGTGTACGTGCATATACTGGTGTATCGGTCGGTTGGTTGCACGTGGCAAAGATACAATCAGTAGTGCACGGAGCATGTGCGAGAATACAGGATGTAGTATTCTCCTCCTCCATTGTGCTGGGCAAGCCATGTGGTCAAACAGGAAGTTAGTTCTTGTTCGATTGATTGGGTAAGAGTATGTGTGGGTGGAGCTGATTATGGGTGGAGTTACATGCCTATATAAGGAGCCTACACTATTGTCCGGGGCTCAGATCTTGTTGTATTTTGGTGACATTAGTCCCTCTGAGTCCCGTTCGGTGAATCGAATAAAGAATCTCTTCCTTCCTGAAGGAAGCTTGGCTTCCATCAGTTTCTCCGGTATCATTATATCTCATTAAAACTTTATTATCGGACATAGACACATGGATCGACACATGGATCTCAATCAGTGGCGGATCCAGAGCCTGATCTCGGGAGGGGCACTTGTAGATTATTTAAATAAATAATCCAGACACAATAACCACTACAGCTCAGTGTAGTGGTTATAGTGCCAATAATGCCAAGACCCCCCCCCCAGAGTAAGTAGTCAAACTGTTTAAGAACTGTTTGACAACTTACCTGAGATCCTCTGGGAAATGGGGCTGTAGTAGGGCAGAGGAGCAGTGGTATGTGTGAGTGGTGCAATGTGTGAGGGGAGCAGTGTGTGTGTGTGTGAGGGGGACAGTGTATTAGCAGTGTGTGTGTGAAGGTTGCAGTGTGTACGTGAGGGCGGCAGTATATGTCAGGGGTGCAGTGTGTGTGGATCAGTATGTGTGTGTGACAGTTACAGTGTGTGTATTGCAGTGTATGTGTGGGGCAATGTATGTGTGTGGGGGCAGTGTGTGTATGTAGGGGCAATGTGTGTGTATGGGGGGCAGTGTATGTGTATATGGGGGCAATGTGTTTATGGGGGGCAGGGGCAATGTGTGTGTGTATGGGGGGCAGGGGCAATGTGTGTGTGTATGGGGGGCAGGGGCAATGTGTGTGTGTGTATGGGGGGCAGGGGCAATGTGTGTGTGTGTATGGGGGGCAGGGGCAATGTGTGTGTGTATGGGGGGCAGGGGCAATGTGTGTGTATATGGGGGGCAGGGGCAATGTGTGTGTGTGTATGGGGGGCAGGGGCAATGTGTGTGCATATGGGGGGCAGGGGCAATGTGTGTGTGTATGGGGGGCAGGGGCAATGTGTGTGCGTATGGGGGGCAGGGGCAATGTGTGTGCGTATGGGGGCAGGGGCAATGTGTGTGCGTATGGGGGCAGGGGCAATGTGTGTGTGTATAGGGGGCAGGGGCAATGTGTGTGTGTATAGGGGGCAGGGGCAATGTGTGTGTGTATGGGGGGCAAGGGCAATGTGTGTGTGTATGGGGGGCAGGGGCAATGTGTGTGTATGGGGGCAGGGGCAATGTGTGTGTATGGGGGGGCAGGGGCAATGTGTGTGTATGGGGGGCAGGGGCAATGTGTGTGTGTATGGGGGGCAGGGGCAATGTGTGTGCGTATGGGGGGCAGGGGCAATGTGTGTGCGTATGGGGGCAGGGGCAATGTGTGTGCGTATGGGGGGCAGGGGCAATGTGTGTGTGTGTGTATGGGGGGCAGGGGCAATGTGTGTGTGTATGGGGGGCAGGGGCAATGTGTGTGTGTGTGTATGGGGGGCAGGGGCAATGTGTGTGTGTATGGGGGGCAGGGGCAATGTGTGTGTGTGTGTATGGGGGGCAGGGGCAATGTGTGTGTGTGTGTATGGGGGGCAGGGGCAATGTGTGTGTGTGTGTGATAAGAAGGATTTTTTTTTTAATGTGTATGTTTTTTTTTTTTGTTTAATTAAATAAATATTATGCCCCCCCTCCCTTCTTACCTTTACTGGGAGGAGGGGGGACATCTTTCTTTCCCTGGTGGTCCCAGTGGTAGGACTGAACTCTAGCCCGCGCTCCAGGGCTAGAGTTCACTCTCGCGAGATTTGGAGCGTTGCTGTGGTAACCGCGTGGTAACCGCGGCAACGCTCCAAATCTCGCGAGAGGAGGACCCGGAGGAGCTGCTGGTAACAGCTCCCGGGTCCTCTCTCCCTCCCCTGCCGGTCGGCTGTCAGTAATGTGCCTGCGGACCGGGGAGGGAGATCACTGATCTCCCTCCCCGGTCCGCAGGCACATTGCAGGGCTGGCACTTGGGCAATGTCAGCCCTGCACTAGCCGGCAGGGGAGAATCTCGGGGGGGGCAATTGCCCAGTTGCCCCCCCCCCTGGATCCGCCACTGATCTCAATGTCCACTTCAAGATCATTTATCAACAGATTATGCCACTCCATGCATTTATTTTTCTTCGGAAATGTTCTACTGACAACTACTCACTACACTCTATCTTTAAGCTAATGTTCTTTCCAAGAACAAGATTTTTTATCTAAACCAGGGAAAGGTTACCATCTTCCTGGGTGACACATCTCTCATTTCACTGGCCTCATTAGTTCCCTCGCTTCCTTAGCCTAGCTCACTCTCCTCCCTCCCTCCCTCCCTCGCTTGTTCCACATACCACGTTTACTATACGGTCATCTTACCCATCAATCCCCCCTTCAATTCGACATGCTATTATTTCTCTTGTTTTTATTTAAACCACCTTCTCATAGATTGTAAGCTCATTTGATCAGAGCCTTCTTGTCACCTCAGTTATATTACATCTGTACATTGCTTCTTCTCAGATATCCCCATTTGATAATCGTAAAGTGCTGCAGAGCATGTTGGCTCAATCGAAACTTTCATAATATTAATAATAACAAAAATCTGTCTTATTATCTTTTTATCTTGTTTTCTTGTTAAACGGACACTCCAGACTGCTAAAGTACTTTAGCTTGCTAAAAAGCTTTGTTTGTGAGGTGTGTGACCTATTTTTGGAAACAGTGCAAAGAGTGCAGATTTCAGTGGACAATTGACAGTTTTATAAATTAACCTTGTTACACCCCTATGGCTTTCAAGCAGACATGCCCTGTTAGTTCCTGGTTTGGTTAGCTCAGTAGAGCTAAACTAAAGAGGCAGCAATTGCCCAGAGATCCTTTCTTGCAAAGACTTCTCATTGAGCTATATTGGAAAGTCTGTGATTGGACAGCCACAGAAAGTCTGGGCGGGGTTAGAAAGGGAGGGCTTGCAAAGGCTTCAGAGACAAGATCTGCACCTTTTGCAAGCTGTTTTTAGATATACCCACAATAAAAACATGTATAATTAAATGCATACAAGTTTCCATTTAGGATATTTGTACTAAACAGTGATTTTATTTATTTAGTATTTGGGTAGTGGAGTGTCCCTTTAACGTCACCTTCCTCAATCTCCCCTTTTTGCAACATCAATTTCTATTCCTTAGTTAGATCCAGATATTTTCCAGAGACTCTTTTCCTTATATATCCAATCCCAGTTTCTTTCAGCTTCTCGAAAGGCATTCCCCTCTCTCTGTCTGTCTTTTACCTCCTTCTTTTCCTTCTCCCTTCCTTTCCTGATTTCTCCTTCCCCAAAACTATTTTGCAATGTATCCATGTTCCTACTAATAGCATGCTGTAGTGGTTATGGTGCATAAAGTGTCCCTTTAATATTCATATTTAGACCCTTAATCAAAGAGGTTAACATGTGGATCAATATTTTCTTCTTGATAAATTGTTCATTAATGTTCTTCATGTTAATGTTTTGCATGTTTACTAGCTATATCCTTCTAAAATGTATTTAGAATCAGTTTTCTCCCTATTTAATTATTTTTCTACACATAAGACTGTTTTTACAGACAACCATTCTTACCGTTATCTTAATGCATCTTCACAAATTCATACTATGGAGAAGGGAACAGTGACTTGTATTTGTACAATGAAATGACCTAGAACGCAACTGTTACACCATGGGCCACAGTGGCCTCCTACGAACAGCATTTAAAATAATGGAGCTGTAATCACTGATACATTTGTGTTTACTGAGCAAAGTACATTAAAATGCAGAAGGAAACTCTTCTTGCGGAATCATTAAAGAAAGATAAAAAAGAATTGCTCGAGCCACAGGGCAAAAGGTTAATGTACTGACTTTTAGAGAACACAAGAAACTGGTGTTTGTATTGCTTTTAAAACATGATAATGGGCTATAAGTGAGCCTTTTGAATTCCATCTAATAGAAACCGCGGAAAGGTTTAAATGGTAAAAAAGACGGTAACAAAAAAAATAAAATCCAAAAAATAATAATTTAAGGTTGAAGCAGCCCCTTAAACCTCCAAAATTGATGTCTGTGTTTATCGAACAGCTGCTCCGTAATCTGTTTTGTTGTTGTTGACAATACAAGAGAACACTGCAGTGAAATGGTGACTGGCACCAAGACTGTGTAGAAAAAAAAGATATGAATATTAACTGTGATTTTTTTAATTTTTTTGTAAGGTTTTTATTTCGAATATAAGAATACCACTGCACTAAATACAGTCATTGAAAACAGTAAAACGAAGTGACAGACACAGCATATTATACAGAGTTAATTATCCAACAGCGATACGCAGAACATGTATCAGACCTTCCGGCCACATGAAAAGTAATGAGATGACAGCACGTATGCAACTGCCCGTGGAAAACATTCTAAATTCTAATGACAAGTAAGTCTGGTCTGCAATGTAGTATGAACCAGGGAAGTGGCAGAAAAGAGGGAAACAACATGAAAGAATAGAGAAACAGCGATAAGATAGAATACAGAATAGGAGAAAAAGAGGTAAGAGGAAAACAAGATAGGACATATACAGTAACACAACTCATGCAGCAACCTTTAAGGGACACTATGGTCACCAGAATAATTACTGCTTAATGTAGTTGATCTGGTGGGTAGAGCATGTCCCTGCAGGCTTCTTTAATGTAAAAACTGCCTTTTCATATGCCCACTCTACTTCTAATTTTGGATAGCTGACCATGGATCGGGGCAGTGGAGTGAACAGTGACGTATACACCACCCATTGTTAAGATTTATCCATCACCCAATACTAACATGGGCATGGGGGAATCAGGACAACTTCCCTGTTAATTTATTGTTCCTGTCCATTCAGCATATATTTTGTTACCTGTGGCCATGAGGGAAGAAATAATTGTCCGTATAATATTACGACTAAGGAATGGAGATGGAGAGTAAAGAAATGCAGGATGAGATCTATGGGGGAAATGCAGGTGACCTATCTCTCAGCAACCCATGTACAGGAGGTGGTCAGACCGCCTCCCAAGTGGCAAGAGGAGATCCAGGGAGAAGGGGTATAGGTAGCCAGATTGCCTCCCCAGTGGACCATTGGGCTCCTGGGAGCAGAAATAGTTGTTGTCCCTCCCAAGAAGCAGATCACAACCCAGGAAGAGGAGGCAGTCAGCCCCTCTCCCCCGCGGCAGATTGCTACTCAGCGAGAGGAGGTAGACTTAGCCAGCCTCCCTCCACAGTGGCAAATTGGGCTCCAGGGAGAGGAGGTAGTGTGCCTCCCTCCCAGCATTGGGAGGATCTTCTGGGGGAGAAGGCTGTCAGCCAGTGGTGTATCTTGGTTTTGTGCTGCCCTAGGCAGAACAAAACTCAGCCCCCCCCCCGCGCGCGCCACCCCCACCCAACCTTTACCCCGCGTTCTAAATACACACACACACATTCACTGACAGATACGCATACACTAGCTAACAGAAACACACACTCGCTAACAGAAACACACACACTAACAGACAAACTCACACTCAGTAACAGACACACACTCACTAACAGACACACACTAACAGACACACACTCACTAGCAGACACAAACTAGCAGACACACTCACTAACATACACACACTCACAGGCAAACACACACACAGTCAGACACACACTAACAGACACACACAGTCAGACACACACACAGGCAAACACACTAACAGACACCCACACTAACAGACACACACACACACACACTAACAGACACACACACACTAACACACACACACACACACTCACACTCACTAACAGACACACACACACACACACTCACTAACAGACACACACACACTCACACTCACTAACAGACACACACTCACACTCACTAACAGACACTCACACTCACTCACACTCACTAACAGACACTCACACTCACTCACATTAACACTTTTTTTTTTGTTCACTTTAACCCCCCCAGCCTCCTTACCTTTGGGAATGCTGGGGGGGGAGGGATCATCTTTCTCCCTGGTGGTCCAGTGGCTGGTGGGCGGTCGGGCGGCGCTCTTGGACGGGCGGCGAGGGAGCACTTCCTTTGAGCTGTCTGCTCAGCTCCCTCGCGCGCCGCACAGTGAGGCTGGGAGCCGGAATATGACGTCATATTCCGGCTCCCAGCCTCACTCTGCGGCGCGCGAGGGAGCTGAGCAGACAGCTCAAAGGAAGTGCTCCCTCGCCGCCCGTCCAAGAGCGCCGCCCGACCGCCCAGCAGCAGCCCAGCATGTCTGTTAGCCGCAAGGCTAACAAGACATTTGCCTTGGGCATTTGGGGGGCGGCTTTTTTGCCGCCCCCTGGAAAATGCCGCCCAAGGCAAATGCCTTGTTTGCCTCGCGGCTAATACACCCCTGCTGTCAGCACAACAGAGGTAGGCGCTCAAGCTTTGTCAAGGAGGCTGCCAGGGTGGATGAATTAAGAAGAAGCAGCAGGCATGTTCTGGGGCTCAGGAGAGCAAACACAAAGGGGTAAAATTAAGCAGAACACCACACCTAAACACAGCAGTGTATAACAATAAGAAACCTCTGCAATTAGAGCTGAATAACACAAAAAATAATCCACAATTAGAACACAGCGCAATGATACTTAAAGGAACACTACAGTCACCAGAACCCATACAGCTTGATGTAATGGTTCTGGGGTCTATAGCCTGTCCCTGCAGGCTTTTCAATGTAAACACTGCCTTTTCAGAGAAAAAGCAGGGCTTACTTTGCTGCCCAGTCACACATATAGTGCCAGTCACTCAGATGGCCACTAGAGGTGCTTCCAATCTCAGTCCTGCACAGTGTGCTCTGCATGGAGACGCTCAAAGTTCCCCATAGAGAAGCATTGTTTCAATGCATCTCTATGAGGAGATGCTGATTGGTGCAGCACTGCATTTTGCCTCGCACACCCAATAGTCTCCCAATGCGGAAAGCATTGGATTGGCTGAGATCATCAAGATTGCTAATCTCAGACATGGAAGTGAGACCAGCACGTGGAAGGAGAAAATGTAAGTAAATTACCTTTTAATAGAGATCTAAGGGGGGCTTGGAACTGAACATGCAGGTTTGTACTCCTAGCACTATAGTGTTCCTTTAACTGAATTGTGGAGCAGCAAAGCAAGAGGAATAACTCAAGATTGTTATACTGGGTACTGTGTCAAGATTGGTTGAGGGTAGCCCTGTATGTTTTATTCTATGTTTGTATTATTTTTGGTGCTTGTGTTGTTCAGTAAATAAAGTGTTAAGCAATATGAGCCTCTGTGTAGTGTAATAACATCATTGTTGTTATGTTTATGCAGTCCTAGACTCACACGGCCTTCATGGTTTCATTTTCAATCAGATGTTAACATGATTTGAAAGTTTTTATCTCATGCTCTGTAAATTTACTTTAATTACTCATAGGAGGCCCTGCAGTGTCTTGTAGGCTATTAAAAGAGCAGAAAGTAAGGAACGCTAGATTAAACAGTCTACGCAATAAATTAACCTTGAATATCTAGGTCATGCTTCAGGAAGTATCTAGGAAGACTGTGCAAGTGATGTGCAGGGAGGTGTGACTAGAGATGAATTGTAACAGAGCTCCAGTACTCTGGTTGAATACCTCCATTAAAAGTTCCCTCTCACTGGAGAATACAGCACTGAAGTGATACAGCTCCTTACCCAAACACCAGACAACACTTGGTGCAGGGTAAAACACACACAGATGTTGCGGAGCTCAGTTCTCAGACTGAGTACCTCTGTCTGTAGACTCTTCAAACAGGAAAGAGTTGCTCTTCAGTGATTATAGCTTATTCCCTAAACACCAAACCACACATAATGTAGGGTAGAACAACAACTCTGATTTATTGAAAACAGCACATCTAATTACATGCCACAGCCTCAATTAAATACAATAGGGTTACAGCGGTATACAAAGCTCCTCTTAAGGTCCTCCACCATAACCACCTCCTAAAGAGCACAGTGAGCCCAAGTCAACCAAGAGCATTATGGACTTGGGATATTAACCAATTACACTACCAAGCTTAATTACATGAGTGTGTTTACAAGGAAGGGTAGGGACAGACAATAACAAGGACTGAGAACCACATGACAGCCACTTTGAACTGGTCTGGATGTGTCCCTGGAACAATGCCTTGCTAGGAAAAATGAAGTATTATTTTTTATGATAGTTAAAGGGGGAAGAAAAGAATTAACAACAACTAAATACATTATACACACTCTGCACATATAATGGGCACATGATGACTAAACATAAGAGTAATCTGGGGACCTACATAAAGAGTTTGCCTTCCGACTTTTGGCTCCCTTGACATGTGACTATCTTCAAATATCTCCCCCCTCAAAGATAGACTGATCAGGTACCAGACCTCCAATCGGTCTGTGCCTGTGTTAGTTGGTCCCCCAGTCCCAAAAAGTCCATCCATACTAGCAGCCTCCTTGACAAACTTCCACATTATATCTGTGATCTGTCGCAGGAGTCTGAGCAGCATCAAATTAAAGTTTCAAGTTTTTCCTGGTGGGGCTCATGGAGCCCTCATAGCCGGTTAGTCAGTGGAAGTCTGGTTTTGGTGGGCAAGCTGGGCTTCCTGGCCACCCTGTGCCTTTTAGAAGTACAATGTGACTTAGACATAAGAGGGGACTTGGAAGCAGAGAAAAGAAGTTACCTATGAGTCTGTCATTGCCCCCCTTTCAAACTCAAACCTACCCTGATATGACCCCACTCAAATCTGAAACCCTATGTCTCCAGCCCAGCATAGTTCCCGTCACATATATAAAAAAAAATTTCATGACGGCTGTGTGAGTCTAGAGCTGCATAAATAAAAACAAAAGTGATTTAACTCTTTAATGGCAGATAATTGAGCAGTTAGACTGCAGGTACATGATCTATCCACCAAAACTGCTTCATTAAGCTAAAGTTATTATAGTGCCTATAGTGTCCCTTTAATACCCATTTCAAACTAATTCGGATCCTGTTTTGCAAAATCTGGACATTGTTATATAATATGAACCATTTCCAGATTTTGCAATCTGAATGGTTCAGCACTTAACCGGATGGTTTCGCCCAATTTGGTACGAGGCCATTCAAACTAAAGTGAACAGCCATAGCAGTATTTCATGTTGTGAGAATATTCTCTTAGCTGACTGATTCCCTTTCAGGAATTTTAGGAACTCGTTGCTCAACTATACCTATAATATGATTGCATGAGCAATAGGAAATCGGCATGTCTCAATTGATTATCAAGATGTACCAGAGATCCTGTGAAGACCCCATAAAGCATTTAACCCCTTAAGGACCAAACTTCTGGAATAAAAGGTAATCATGACATGTCACACATGTCATGTGTCCTTAAGGGGTTAAAGGACCACTATAGGCACCCAGACCACATCAGCTCAATGAAGTGGTCTGGGTGCCAGGTCCATCTAGGATTAACCCTTTCTGCTGTAAACATAGCAGTTTCAGAGAACTGCTATGTTTCACTGAGGGTTAATCCAGCCTCTAGTGGCTGTCTCACTGACAGCCGCTAGAGGCGCTTCCACGATTCTCACTGTGAAAATCACAGTGAGAAGACCCTGGACGTCCATAGGAAAGCATTGAGTAATGCTTTCCTATGGGCGGTTTAAATGCACGTGCGGCTCTTGCCGCGCATGCACATTTGGAGCTGACGTCGGCAGGTGGTTGGAGAGTTCCCCAGCATAGAGGGAGCCCGGCACTGGAGAAAGGTAAGTGGCTGAAGGGGGTTTAACCCCTTCAGCCCAGCGGGAGGGGGCCACGAGGGTGAGGGAGGGGGGGGGGGGGGACATAATGACCTTATAGTGCCAGGAAAACAAGTTTGTTTTCCTGGCACTATAGTGCTCATTTAAACTCCAGTAACAGCTTGATAGCCCTAGTCCAGGATGCTAAATTTTTCACAGAACACCTTTCTGCTTCTCAGTCAAGCTAAAAATAAAGTTCTTGCCTTCAGAACAAATAAATAAATAAATACAGCTTGCTTCGGTTTACTCAGATTACATGAAAATTACATTTGCTGCCCACTTAAGAAACAGACTCAACTTAGCAAAATCCGTTGGGGAGATTTATGGAGTTTCTCCTATAAGCATGATCTAGAACTAGATAAAGCAATGGGACATTCATCAAGACAAATTAAATGAAATGCTTTACCCGTTTTCTGAGGACATGACCTGATAAAAGCATATTTTCATGTAACTACAGATGCCTTAAATTAAACTATGCCAAACTACGTTAAAATTAACATGGCAAAAATAGCATGGACATATTTAATTAAATCAGCTGTTAATGGCTTTCAAATATATGCTGGAGAGTAAATATTATTGCTACCAAAATTAGGCACCCCTCAGCTCGAAAATGGTGATCACAGTTCCCCCTGGATAAACAAACTATAATTTTTATCAATCATATTATCTGTTATAGTTATTATATATATTGTAAAATAATCTAGTTTTTTTAATGGAACATATTGCAATTGATAATGTTAATTCTCTAGCCACAGAACCCCTTATGGTTTGTGTTCTAAATCTATTCTCTGCTGTATGTGAACATACATCAATAGGTGACCTTCTTGTCGTTTGCAAAGTCCTGCGACTGCTAATATACAATTTTCACGCCAAGTGTAAATAATTTTTTTTTCAATTTGTTTTTTTTCAGAACCAAAATCTTCCATTCTCCTTATTCCTTTTTACCTATTTGATACACTTTTTTTTGTCCAGTTCTATTATATCATTCTTGAAACCTTTTATAATTATTACCGTTACATTTTTTTAATAAAAAAGGCCAACATGTTCTGCTGCACTGTACATTAGATACATTAATAGATGTCACGGTAATATACCACGGCCTCTCGGGTATGGGCAACGGATGCAACAACCCACAAGGAACTCTGTGGGAGGACTTCATACTGGCACAAGTGCTACAGGCATTAACGTAATCGGTGACGTCCTTGCGCAAGGAAGCCCACCAGAAATATCTAGAAACTGCTGAGAATGTCTTAGAAATACCAGGGTGTCCAGCAGTTCTAGTGTCATGATATAATGACAAGATGTCTCGTCTCTCCGGTATATCAACGAATAGCTTATCAGCAGGCCTCTCCCCAGGAGCCAAATTTTGTTTAGCCTGAATAGCTTGTAAGAGAGAAGACGAAATAGAAAGAACAGTAGTAGCTATTATTCTGTCAGGCGGAATGACAGGGGTAACATCGACCTCGAGTTTGTCAGTAGTCTCGAATTGTCTGGACAGGGCGTCAGCTTTAGTATTACGATCACCCGGTCTGTATGTGATTATGTAATTAAAACTAGACAAAAACAGAGACCACCTGGCCTGCCTAGAAGACAATCTTTTTGCTTCACTAAGGTAGGAGAGGTTTTTGTGATCCGTTAAAATGAGGATGGGATCCCTAGTACCCTCTAGCAGATGTCTCCATTCCTTGAGCGCCAAAATGATAGCAAGGAGTTCACGATTGCCTACATCATAATTCTTCTCTGCTTTGGACATCTGTCTGGAAAAGAAGCCACAAGGGTGTAACGGCTTTTCAGGTGAGTCTCTTTGAGACAAGATAGCACCTACCCCTATCTCAGAAGCATCAACTTCAAGAATAAAGGGCAGTGAAGGGACAGGATGCTGTAAAATAGGAGCAGAGGCAAATGAAGCCTTCAGGAATTCAAAGGCCTCGAGTGCTTCTGATTTCCAGACATGAGTATTACCATCCTTCTTGGTCATTCTGGTTATAGGCGCTACAATGGCAGAAAACCCTTTAATAAAACGCCTATAATAATTAGAGAACCCCAGAAAACGCTGAATGGCTTTCAAACCCTGAGGTAGAGGCCATTCCATAATGGCAGACAGTTTCTTGGGATCCATACGAAAACCCTTGGCAGAGATTATATAACCCAAGAATTGGACTTCAGATTGATCAAATGAACATTTTTCGAGTTTGCAATAGAGACCGTTAACCAGAAGAGTTCTCAACACTAATTTAACATGCATGTGATGAGTCTGTAAATCAGTAGAATAAATTAATATGTCGTCCAAGTATACTATAACGAATGTATGTATAAATTGACGTAGGACATCATTAATAAATTCTTGAAAAACTGCTGGGGCGTTACAAAGACCAAAGGGCATCACAGTATATTCGTAGTGGCCACTCCTGGTATTGAATGCGGTCTTCCACTCGTGATCCTTTTTGATACGTATGAGATTGTAAGCACCCCTAAGGTCCAATTTAGTAAAAACTGTGGCCTGTTTAAGCCTATCAAATAGTTCTGTGATCAAAGGTATGGGGTACGCATTTTTGACGGTGATTTTATTTAGGCCCCTATAGTCAATACAAGGCCTTAATTCGCCATCTTTCTTAGATACAAAGAAGAAACCCGCCCCTGCCGGGGAAGAGGATCTTCTTATAAATCCCTTCTCTAGAGATTCCTTAATATATTCCTCCATAACCAGATTCTCCTGAGGAGATAAAGGATATATTCTCCCTTTGGGAGGCATCGTACCAGGTAATAAATTAATAGCACAATCGTAAGGCCTGTGAGGTGGCAATTTTTCAGCCTCCCTTTTATCAAAAACAGATTTAAGAGACAGGTACTGAGGGGGTATGACCGTAGGCACGGGAGGAATATTAGTAGAATTCAAAGGGGTGATTTTAACAATACAAGACTCTTGGCAAGAATCACTCCAAGAAACTATTTGTCCTGACTCCCAATCAATGGTGGGATTATGAGTACGTAACCAAGGATACCCTAACACGAGGTGAGAGGAAGGAGAAGTAATGATCTGAAACCAAATGGTCTCAGAGTGTAACACCCCTGTAGACATATGTAGTGGAACAGTTTCATGTGTGATAACTGGAGAGCATAATGGTCTACCATCTATGGCCTCAACGGCCAAGGGTGTCTCCTTCTCTCTGGTGGGTATGTTATTCTCCTTGACAAAACTGGAATCAATAAAGTTTTCGGCCGCTCCGGAATCAACCAGGGCTAGTATATTCCCTGCTATGCAGTTACTACCAAGGTGCAGGGAAACAGGGAGAAGTAATTTATTAAGAGGCAAATGTGAGGACTGTGATGTCACACCCAAGGCCAGTCCTCTATACGGTCTTAGGTGCGATAGTTTCCCGGACGCACGGGACATTCTTGTCTCATATGACCCCTCCTACCACAATAAAGACAAAGTCCCTCCTTTCTCCTATAAAGCTTTTCAGCGTCAGTAAGTTTGGCAACCCCTAACTGCATAGGTTCCTCCTCAGAACCTTTAGATCCCTCGGGAGTCTCAGCTCTAGGGGAGTTAACAGGAACAAAACGTCTATTTCTGGACCTGGTATATAACCTGTCACGGATCCTGTTATCTATATCGATAAGATAGTCAATCAGGTCCTCCAGGGGTACAGGGAGGTCCTTAGCTGCTACCTCATCCAACATAGTTTCAGACAGACCTTCCATAAACGCAGTAGTAAGCCCATTATTAGTCCAATCTACCTGTGAGGCAAGGGTACGGAACTGAATAGCATAATCGGCTACAGATTTAGGTCCTTGCTTTATTCTCATTAATGCCCTGGCGGAATTTTTTGACCTTTTAGTCGTGTCAAATGTTCTACGAAGCGCTGTGAGGAAGCTAGTGAAGTCGTGTACCATAGGCCCATTAGCCTCCCAAATAGGATTTGCCCATTCTAGTGCCTTATCCGTAAGCTGGTGCATAAGAAAACCCACCTTAGATCTATCAGTGGGAAATGAACGTGGGTACATTTCAAAGTGGAACTCCACTTGATTAAGGAATCCCCTACATGTCTTAGCGTCCCCTCCATACCTAGGTGGCGGGGTTAGATGTGCTGAAGCATTAGGCATATTAGCTGTGTCTGGTATAGGGTTTACAGGAGGCGCAGGTACAGGTACCGGAGCTGATCTGGATAACAGTGTCTGGATGGCTTGAGCCATTTGATCCATACGGTGATCCTGTTCTGCGAATCTAGCCTCATGAGTGGCCATCTGTTGTCCTAAACCTGCGGGGTCCATGGCCCTATCGTAATGTCACGGTAATATACCCCAACACGCAGGAATAGTTCAATAGTCAAGAGACAAGAAACCAGGGTTCGTCTTACCGGACCTTAGAATGGCCGGACTAGGACGAGTAAGAAAGACAGAGTCTAGAACAAGCCGAGGTCAAGGGAACTGAGAGACAGCGTAACGTAGAACAAGCCGAGGACTGGTACACAGAGGACAAAACAGCGGATAAGCAAGCAAGGATAAGGAGAGAGCGGAGTCAGGAACAAAGCCAAGGTCAAGCACCAAAAAACCAACAGAACGATACAAGCACTAAAGGGAACTGGACAGAAACCACGATAGGGCAAGGAGCAAGGGAAACAGGTGAGTATAAATACCCTAAAGTTCACTTTGATCATGCCACGCCCCCAAAACGTTAGTGTATGGGGAACGTGGCATGACAGGGGCCAATGGGAGACTGATTCTAATTTAGTCTCCCACTGTCCCTTTAAGACCGCGCCCGAGACGCGCGGCGCGCTCTTAGTGTCGGGCGGGACACGTGACCGCTTCTCGCGGTCACTGCCCGCCCGACTGATCTTATCGTTGGCTGAGCCGCGCGCGGCTCGTGCAGGAGCAGGGCCGCGCGCGGCGAGAAGAGAGGACCCCGGCCAGCCCCTGGAGAGGGTAAGTACCGCTACAGTACCCCCCCCTGAAGACACGCCCACCGGGCGGGGAGGAGCAGGCCTGGCAGGAAAACGAGTGTGGAAAGAACGCACAAGGCGAGGAGCGTGAATAGCGTCAGCGGAAATCCAACTGCGTTCCTCAGACCCATAGCCCTTCCAATGTACCAGATATTGGAGGCGACCCCGAAGCAAACGAGAGTCAATTACAGCCGCCACTTCAAACTCCTCATGGCCCTCCACAGAAACCGGAGGAGGAGGAGGGACATGCCGAGTATAACGGTTGCACAGGAGGGGTTTTAACAAGGAGGTATGAAACACGTTAGGAATGCGTAGATTTTTAGGAAGATCCAATGCATACGAGACAGGATTAACCACATGCAAGATACGAAAAGGACCAATAAAACGAGGGGCCAACTTCATAGAAGGCACACGAAGACGAATATTGCGAGTAGAAAGCCAAACCCGGTCTCCCACAGCATAGGATGGAGCCGCCCTGCGATGCTTGTCTGCCTGAACCTTCTGGCGAGCAGCTGAAGCCACCAAAGAACACTGAACCTGCTCCCAAGTATTACGTAGACTAGCCAAATGTTCGTCCAGAGCTGGCATGCCCTGTAAGGAGAATGCAGCCGGAAGAACCACGGGATGCCGGCCATAAACAACGTAAAAAGGGCTGTTACCGGAGGATTCATGAGCAGCATTATTACGAGCAAACTCAGCCCAAGGAAGAAGGTCAGCCCAATTGTTCTGATGGTGGGACACGAAACAACGAAGATACTGCTCTAGAGATTGGTTGGCACGTTCAGCAGCTCCATTGGACTGGGGGTGGTAGGCGGAAGAAAACGAGAGGGAGATACCCATCTCTGTACAAAACGTTCTCCAGAATCTGGAGATAAACTGGCTACCCCTATCGGACACGATCGAAGTGGGAATACCATGCAACCGAAACACCTCCCTGGCAAAGATAGAGGCAAGTTCCCTGGATGATGGCAATTTGACAAGAGACACAAAATGAGCCATCTTAGAAAAACGATCCACAATCATCAGGATGACAGTTTTACCATTAGAGGGAGGTAATTCAACAATAAAATCCATGGATATATTGGACCACGGCCTCTCGGGTATGGGCAACGGATGCAACAACCCACAAGGAACTCTGTGGGAGGACTTCATACTGGCACAAGTGCTACAGGCATTAACGTAATCGGTGACGTCCTTGCGCAAGGAAGCCCACCAGAAATATCTAGAAACTGCTGAGAATGTCTTAGAAATACCAGGGTGTCCAGCAGTTCTAGTGTCATGATATAATGACAAGATGTCTCGTCTCTCCGGTATATCAACGAATAGCTTATCAGCAGGCCTCTCCCCAGGAGCCAAATTTTGTTTAGCCTGAATAGCTTGTAAGAGAGAAGACGAAATAGAAAGAACAGTAGTAGCTATTATTCTGTCAGGCGGAATGACAGGGGTAACATCGACCTCGAGTTTGTCAGTAGTCTCGAATTGTCTGGACAGGGCGTCAGCTTTAGTATTACGATCACCCGGTCTGTATGTGATTATGTAATTAAAACTAGACAAAAACAGAGACCACCTGGCCTGCCTAGAAGACAATCTTTTTGCTTCACTAAGGTAGGAGAGGTTTTTGTGATCCGTTAAAATGAGGATGGGATCCCTAGTACCCTCTAGCAGATGTCTCCATTCCTTGAGCGCCAAAATGATAGCAAGGAGTTCACGATTGCCTACATCATAATTCTTCTCTGCTTTGGACATCTGTCTGGAAAAGAAGCCACAAGGGTGTAACGGCTTTTCAGGTGAGTCTCTTTGAGACAAGATAGCACCTACCCCTATCTCAGAAGCATCAACTTCAAGAATAAAGGGCAGTGAAGGGACAGGATGCTGTAAAATAGGAGCAGAGGCAAATGAAGCCTTCAGGAATTCAAAGGCCTCGAGTGCTTCTGATTTCCAGACATGAGTATTACCATCCTTCTTGGTCATTCTGGTTATAGGCGCTACAATGGCAGAAAACCCTTTAATAAAACGCCTATAATAATTAGAGAACCCCAGAAAACGCTGAATGGCTTTCAAACCCTGAGGTAGAGGCCATTCCATAATGGCAGACAGTTTCTTGGGATCCATACGAAAACCCTTGGCAGAGATTATATAACCCAAGAATTGGACTTCAGATTGATCAAATGAACATTTTTCGAGTTTGCAATAGAGACCGTTAACCAGAAGAGTTCTCAACACTAATTTAACATGCATGTGATGAGTCTGTAAATCAGTAGAATAAATTAATATGTCGTCCAAGTATACTATAACGAATGTATGTATAAATTGACGTAGGACATCATTAATAAATTCTTGAAAAACTGCTGGGGCGTTACAAAGACCAAAGGGCATCACAGTATATTCGTAGTGGCCACTCCTGGTATTGAATGCGGTCTTCCACTCGTGATCCTTTTTGATACGTATGAGATTGTAAGCACCCCTAAGGTCCAATTTAGTAAAAACTGTGGCCTGTTTAAGCCTATCAAATAGTTCTGTGATCAAAGGTATGGGGTACGCATTTTTGACGGTGATTTTATTTAGGCCCCTATAGTCAATACAAGGCCTTAATTCGCCATCTTTCTTAGATACAAAGAAGAAACCCGCCCCTGCCGGGGAAGAGGATCTTCTTATAAATCCCTTCTCTAGAGATTCCTTAATATATTCCTCCATAACCAGATTCTCCTGAGGAGATAAAGGATATATTCTCCCTTTGGGAGGCATCGTACCAGGTAATAAATTAATAGCACAATCGTAAGGCCTGTGAGGTGGCAATTTTTCAGCCTCCCTTTTATCAAAAACAGATTTAAGAGACAGGTACTGAGGGGGTATGACCGTAGGCACGGGAGGAATATTAGTAGAATTCAAAGGGGTGATTTTAACAATACAAGACTCTTGGCAAGAATCACTCCAAGAAACTATTTGTCCTGACTCCCAATCAATGGTGGGATTATGAGTACGTAACCAAGGATACCCTAACACGAGGTGAGAGGAAGGAGAAGTAATGATCTGAAACCAAATGGTCTCAGAGTGTAACACCCCTGTAGACATATGTAGTGGAACAGTTTCATGTGTGATAACTGGAGAGCATAATGGTCTACCATCTATGGCCTCAACGGCCAAGGGTGTCTCCTTCTCTCTGGTGGGTATGTTATTCTCCTTGACAAAACTGGAATCAATAAAGTTTTCGGCCGCTCCGGAATCAACCAGGGCTAGTATATTCCCTGCTATGCAGTTACTACCAAGGTGCAGGGAAACAGGGAGAAGTAATTTATTAAGAGGCAAATGTGAGGACTGTGATGTCACACCCAAGGCCAGTCCTCTATACGGTCTTAGGTGCGATAGTTTCCCGGACGCACGGGACATTCTTGTCTCATATGACCCCTCCTACCACAATAAAGACAAAGTCCCTCCTTTCTCCTATAAAGCTTTTCAGCGTCAGTAAGTTTGGCAACCCCTAACTGCATAGGTTCCTCCTCAGAACCTTTAGATCCCTCGGGAGTCTCAGCTCTAGGGGAGTTAACAGGAACAAAACGTCTATTTCTGGACCTGGTATATAACCTGTCACGGATCCTGTTATCTATATCGATAAGATAGTCAATCAGGTCCTCCAGGGGTACAGGGAGGTCCTTAGCTGCTACCTCATCCAACATAGTTTCAGACAGACCTTCCATAAACGCAGTAGTAAGCCCATTATTAGTCCAATCTACCTGTGAGGCAAGGGTACGGAACTGAATAGCATAATCGGCTACAGATTTAGGTCCTTGCTTTATTCTCATTAATGCCCTGGCGGAATTTTTTGACCTTTTAGTCGTGTCAAATGTTCTACGAAGCGCTGTGAGGAAGCTAGTGAAGTCGTGTACCATAGGCCCATTAGCCTCCCAAATAGGATTTGCCCATTCTAGTGCCTTATCCGTAAGCTGGTGCATAAGAAAACCCACCTTAGATCTATCAGTGGGAAATGAACGTGGGTACATTTCAAAGTGGAACTCCACTTGATTAAGGAATCCCCTACATGTCTTAGCGTCCCCTCCATACCTAGGTGGCGGGGTTAGATGTGCTGAAGCATTAGGCATATTAGCTGTGTCTGGTATAGGGTTTACAGGAGGCGCAGGTACAGGTACCGGAGCTGATCTGGATAACAGTGTCTGGATGGCTTGAGCCATTTGATCCATACGGTGATCCTGTTCTGCGAATCTAGCCTCATGAGTGGCCATCTGTTGTCCTAAACCTGCGGGGTCCATGGCCCTATCGTAATGTCACGGTAATATACCCCAACACGCAGGAATAGTTCAATAGTCAAGAGACAAGAAACCAGGGTTCGTCTTACCGGACCTTAGAATGGGCGGACTAGGACGAGTAAGAAAGACAGAGTCTAGAACAAGCCGAGGTCAAGGGAACTGAGAGACAGCGTAACGTAGAACAAGCCGAGGACTGGTACACAGAGGACAAAACAGCGGATAAGCAAGCAAGGATAAGGAGAGAGCGGAGTCAGGAACAAAGCCAAGGTCAAGCACCAAAAAACCAACAGAACGATACAAGCACTAAAGGGAACTGGACAGAAACCACGATAGGGCAAGGAGCAAGGGAAACAGGTGAGTATAAATACCCTAAAGTTCACTTTGATTGGCCCCTGTCATATCCACGCCCCCAAAACGTTAGTGTATGGGGAACGTGGCATGACAGGGGCCAATGGGAGACTGATTCTAATTTAGTCTCCCACTGTCCCTTTAAGAGCGCGCCCGAGACGCGCGGCGCGCTCTTAGTGTCGGGCGGGACACGTGACCGCTTCTCGCGGTCACTGCCCGCCCGACTGATCTTATCGTTGGCTGAGCCGCGCGCGGCTCGTGCAGGAGCAGGGCCGCGCGCGGCGAGAAGAGAGGACCCCGGCCGGCCCCTGGAGAGGGTAAGTACCGCTACAATAGAGGCCAAGCTTGTGAGCCTAAAAAATCTTGCGAGCATAACACTTTTATACGAAGTATAGAGTGAGATGGCGTATGAGCTTACAGTCTAATGGAGTAAAAGGTAATAAACTGGGTTTCATGAATTGTTGCCCTATAACATTTCATATTTAAGATGTGATCTTACCAATGATTTATAAGATGGTAAAATTTGTAAATAATCCATTAAATCAATACTCTTTTTTTTTATATATATATTTTTTATTTTGACGATTCAAAAGATGCATACAAAGTATTAACAATAGTGTATGAACATTAAGATGACAGTTGCGTTGGTACATCTTGTTACATTTCGACATGTAGTAGTTAAACATAGCACATAAGTTTTTATTTAAATTAAATTATACAGCTGTACAACAAGCTAATGGACTGGTAGTATTGGTATCAGCATTCGTGTAGAAATATGGGTTAAGTGAGCTCCTACATTGAATCTATTCTGATGTTATCATAGGGCAGTGATGGTGAACCTTTTTGAGCCCGAGTGCCCAAACTGCAATACATGCCAACTTTTTTTTCCTTAAAGTGCGTGTGTGTGGGGGTGGGTGCGTGTGTGTGTGTAGGGGTGCTGTGTGTGTGTGTGTAGGGGTGCTGTGTGTGTGTGTGGGGGGGTGCTGTGTGTGTGGGGGGGTGCTGTGTGTGTGTGGGGGTGCTGTGTGTGTGTGGGGGGGGGGTGCTGTGTGTGGGGGGGGGTGCTGTGTGTGTGTGGGGGTGCTGTGTGTGTGTGTGTGGGGGTGCTGTGTGTGTGTGTGGGGGGGGGTGCTGTGTGTGTGTGGGGGGGCTGTGTGTGTGGTGGGTGCTGTGTGTGTGTGGGGGGGCTGTGTGTGTGGTGGGTGCTGTGTGTGTGTGTGTATGAGGGGTGCTGTGTAAGTGTGTGGGGGGTGCTGTGTAAGTGTGTGGGGGGTGCTGTGTAAGTGTGTGGGGGATGCTGTGTAAGTGTGTGGTTGTGCTGTGTGGGGGGGTAGGGGTGCTGTGTGGGGGTAGGGGTGCTCAGCGGGGGTAAGGGTGCTGTGGGGAGGTAGGGGTGCTGTGGGGGGGGTAGGGGTACTGCTGGGGGGAAGGGGTACTGCTGGGGGGGTAGGGGTACTGCTGGGGGGTTAGGGGTACTGTGTGGGGGGGTAGGCGTACTTCTGGGGGGGTAGGGGTACTGCTGGGGGATAGGGGTACTGCTGGGGGAAGGGGTACTGCTGGGGGTAGGGGTACTGCTGGGGGGAAGGGGTACTTCTTGGGGTGTTAGGGGCACGGCTGGGGGGATAGGGGTACTGCTGGGGAGATAGGGGTACTGCTTGGGGGGTGGGGGTACTTCTGGGGAGGTGGGGGTACTGCTGGGGAGATAGGGGTGCTGTTGTGGGGGGTAGGGGTACTTCTGGGGGGAAGGGGTGGTAGGGGTACTGCTGGGGGGATGGGGTGCTTGGGGGGGTAGGGGTACTGCTGGGGGGGTGTCAGTATCCCACCCCCCTCCCTCCCTCCCTCCCCCCTTCCTCCCTCCCCCTAACCCCCTCCTTCTTACCTTTAATGGGGGTGGTAGGGGCACTGCTGGGGGGATAGGGGTGCTGGGGGGTAGGGGTACTGTTGTGGGGGTGGTAGGGGTACTGCTGTGGGGGGGAAGGGGTACTGCTGAGGGTGGTAGGGTTACTGCTGGGGGTGGTAGGGGTACTGCTGGGGGTGGTAGGGTTACTGCTGGGGGGAAGGGTACTTCTGGGGGGTTAGGGGTACTGCTGGGGGAATAGGGGTGCTGGGGGGGTAGGGGTACTGCTGGGGGGAAGGGGTGGTAGGGGTATTGCTAGGGGATAGGGGTATTGCTGGGGGGTAGGGGTACTGCTGGGGGGGGTAGGGGTGCGGGTGCTGGGTGTCAGTATTCCCCCCTCCCTCCTTCTTACCTTTAATGAAGTAGGGAGGGGGGGGCGCGGCACAGCCATCCCTGGTGGTCCGGTGGTGGAAAGCACTGCAGGCTGAGGGATCTGTGAATCAGCTCCCCTGTCGTCCCGCGCGATGCTGTGTGGAGCGTTGCCATGGTAACGCTCGGCAACGCTCCACACAGCATCGCGCAGGAGGACAGGGAATCTGCATCACAGATCCCTCCCTCTGCCTCCTGACCTGGAAGCAGAGTAGGCGCCTGCCGTTTCGGGCAAGCAGGTGCCTACTCTACATTAATGGCGGACCTATGGCCACGTGCCAACAGAAAGGGCCCGGCGTGCCACCTGAGGCACGCGTGCCATAGGTTCGCCATCACTGCCATAGGGTATTGGGATCAGGTAAATTTTTGTTACATTTTATAGTTCCGCAGATGATGTGTTTATAATTTCGTTACGTTCATGTGTGTGGGGAGAGGAAAAAGTACTCTCTATTGTTGTCAATTTATTCTCGTTTTTGTGAAATATTGGTAGTTCTTAGATTTTTTTTTTATTGATTTTTTTTATTCTTTATTTTTGTTTGTGCATGAAATTACAGTCTGGCTTGCTACGCCACAATAGCTACAGCCAACCGTTCATTAACATAGAATGACATGGCATGAGAAATACAGTGCACTTTTTTTTTTTTTAAAGTGGTATAGAAATTAACAAGATTAACATCGCAGACATGTAAAGTAAACAGATTATGATGTTAGACTCTAGCTTTTCTATTCTTGTTGTGACAATAGTGTATTTGTGGGGTTATACATTCATAAAAACCTGCTAGGCTAATTAAGATTATCTATTCTATATGAACAGGTTTAGGTACAGTTAAACACATGCAGGATCAATGTGAGATTATGTGACATGCTTAATGCAGATTATGCTGGTAGGTGAGTGGTTGAGCTAATACATGTTGCTTAATACCGTTCCCCTGAGACATGTGTCTTGACGGTTATGATTATATAGGCAATAAACTATAGTGCAAAGTAGCTTACGCTTAAATTTGTGCTGTGCCTTAGTCTGGGGCACAATGCAAGGACATATAACATAGCAGTGTATGCCTGAGATATTACTTGCAATAGCGATACCCCAGAGGGTCCCCTCTATCAGAGAAGGTAGTGGAACAAAACAGTCACCCTATGCCTCGTTTCATCCAAACAAAGTCCCCATCTGTACTGGAGCGTGCCGGGTTTTGAGTCCCAGGTAGAAGGCTGTGCTTTTCGGTGGCCAGGAACAAGGCTCTCCATGGCTTGCTTGGTAGATCCTGAAGTCCTAGGTGGTCTACGGTGTGGACTGAGACCTCACCAGGGGGAGCGTTGGGGCGGCTTTGTGAGAGAGTGTCCACCCAGAGTTGGATCCGTGTGGCATCCCGTGCCTTTGTTTCATGCGCCCGATGCAGGGCCGGACTGGGAACTAAAATCATCCCTGGAAAGAAATTCTATACCAGCCCAATAATGTGTCGCACCAGCATAGTGTGCTGATATAGAGGGTAAAAAAATAACTTGAAATTGAAAACTCTTACTCCAACGAAGGAACGCATATAGGGCTTCAAAATAAACAAAAGAGCGCCTTTATTTTAAGTAGACGTACATTTGCATGTAATCAATGTTTCAGTACAACTACTTTGGCCTATTATGGACATTTTAGTAATGGTACTGAAATACTGAATGTCTGCAGTTGCACAACTAAAAAAAATGAAGTGATCTGGTTAATTTTGAAGTTCTATGGGTGCGCTCTTCACTTTAAAAAAGGTTATTGTGCATGAGTATGCAACTAGCAACAAGACTGGGCCAATACGTGCTCATTACACACACACACACACACATATGTATTAAGGCCTTTTGGCCTGTAATTGTGGGAGGGGCGTATGACTCACCTTCTACCTACTTAAGGGACACCCCTTACCTGGCTCCATACCGTCCGAGGTCAGCGCTGCATCCTGAATCCACTTCCGGTTCACGGACGGCGCCATCTTGTTTTCGGAAACTCCGCGTTTTTCTTCAGTGTCAGCTGTGTCCAGGAACTCCTTGCAGGTCTTTCCACGGCCAGCCACGCACAAAAAACCGGTCTTCGTCGCTGATCGAGTCCTCAGGACTTCTCAATCGTAAGTCCGTCGCCCGGATAACTTCCCACGGCGTCGCAATCATTTTCAGCCTTACTTTACGGCCACACGCTTTACGGCCAAAGTCTCATGCTTTTTAACCCTCTGGTTGCCGGAAAATTTGCACTAAGTATGTAGTATTCATGTGCTTTACTTTTCACTCTTGTTATTTTCAGTTGGTTGCTAGATTTTCAGTTTTAATACCTGGTAGTAGGTTGTGTATATATATATACATATATTTTTTATTTTTTTTTTTTCCCTCTCCTATACAGATTTTAGTTCATTAAGTATTACAGTCTGGGTATCATATACATATAACGATTATAGCATGGTTTTTATCAATTATGCTTTCACATCAATTATACTTAGGTTAGGACTCTATGTATTTTTAGATAATAATATATTAATTACTGGTATATACATTTTTTTTTTTTTTTTTTTTTGCTTAAACAAACTTTACATTATTTATGTATCCTCCATCTGCACCTAGAGAATTTGTTTTAAACATACGGTTTGTTTTTTCTCTCTCTCCCTGTGTAAACACACCATGTACACTTTTCATTACATGGCACGTGTCATATGCTGACTTTTTCTTTATGTACTCAAATTACATACACAAGAACTCGGTCGTAAATTATTTCATGTACTTTCGGGTAAGCTTAATTATAGTCTTTTATTAAGTACCTCTGTATATATATATTTCATCTTGATACTTCATCTATTTTATACATACATACACACACACACACACACACAGACTGTATTTTATATACATATGATGTTTAAAGCATATCCTCCCTATTCATGTGTTATATAATTATACTTAAGTGAGGGCTCAGGATATATTATTAAATTGGGATATATTAGTATAACATCCTGTTATAACAACAGTTATGGTTAGCCTACATTACGGCTCCTTTTTCTGTCATGCTCGTACAACATACCACAAGCTCAAGGACACGGTCCTATTTTCTAAGAGTATAATGGAGATATGATGTTATTACAACCATGTACACTACGATTACATGGCACTAACTATTCAGGCCATTTCTTATCATACTCATACGAATTACCACGAGTATATAAGAACACGGTCCTACCTTCCACAGAGGGTTTCGGGTTGAATCACACGCATTGGTTCAACCACTCATACGTCACAACATTTTCTGCATAGATTGCCATTTCACATAATTTCACATGGCATTTACAAACTCAGGCCTTTTCTTGACACACTCAAACGACGTAACACGAGTATTCAAGAACACGGCATATACGTCTCACAAGACTTTTGGTTTTGAATCACACGTTCTGGTTCATACATTCATACGTCACTTTACAGCACATTCATGATTCTGCATATTGTCATTTTCACATTAAAAAGTCCCTTACATTCCCAGATCAGTTTAGTGACATGCATATCATCTGATCACCTTCCATATATACACATTACACGGCCAATCCCCTGCTGCCAGGTATCGGACTCAGCGTAACGCTTGTCACCAAGCATGGGCAGTCATGTCACTATCCTACTCATAAACTTTTTACACCTCCCACACATACTGCTAGAAGCCCTAATCCCAGCCTATACAGATTACACAGGTCTCACGGGATCCATTCTCACTCTATCCCTTTTTAGGTTTATCCAGGTTTTCATACCTGTCGATTCTCAAAACTTTACACATACTACCAGGTACGTAAGCCTGCTCACGTTGTAGTTCACATACGTTTCATTCTTCTAGGCCATAGAGTACTGGCAAGTTAGGGGTATAGGCCCAAATAGGTATCTCCCTTCTTGGCATTTCTGCCTATCGTTTAGTGGTCCGCGAGGCCAACACCCCGCCTCCAAGTTTCGGAGGCAAACGCCATCGGGCCACACGTGAGTTAGCCGCCTCGCAATATTTATAGAGAGGGCCTCACCTGTCACTCCCTCCCCCTGTTTTCTTTTACTATCACCGAGAGGCCTACGATTCCTGCCACTACGACGGGTGGCCTCAATAACCCCTCGCGCCAACTCATAGACAGAGCCTCTCATAGCCACTTGGCAACTAGCAGGGCCTCACCTGTCACCAAAGAACAAGATTAATGGTTTCGCCTTACCCGGCATAATTAGCCTGCCAGTACATCCCCTAGGATTTTTCCAAAAGTGTCTGGCACATTCTCACAGTACGGGACAAGGTCCAACTGGAGCAAGATTGATACAGTCATTTTTCTGCAGACACTTTGCAGGTCTGAGAACACCGGCCCGTGCATACTGCTCCTCCATGGCCATACTGCCAATTTTTGTCCTACCACTACAAACGAACCTACTACCTCACAGGGCACTGGTTCCGCTGGTTCAGCAGAGGAAACGCCCAAAGATAAACTGGGTCGTCCTATCAAGTTTTTTGGGGAAATCCCAAATATGTAATAATTTCATGTCTGTGCATGTAATTACAGTGGATGTAGGTTATTGCATATATGTTCAAACATGCTTTAGAGCACAGGCGAAAACTATGTGTCCATATAAAATGTACCCTAAGCATACTTAACGGATCTAAAGGGAAATCTTCCCACAAACAAGATTTATCATCGATCTGTCTGCACCTCACACCTCTGCCACACCGAGTCTGAACTCCCTTATCCCCTCGGAGGAATTTTCTCTTCACTACTTCACCATAGATCACGCCATTACGGCTATCATGCAGGCAGGTGTCGGAGCACGGCTCAGCAAGACTGACATAACACATGCTTTCAAATTATTGCCTATCCACCCTACACTATGGCACCTGCATGGCTTAAGTGGGCCGGGCACTACTACTTTTTCTCACGTTTAACGTTTGGTTCAAAAGTAGTCCGGCCATTTTCGACGTATCCGCCGAAACACTATGCTGGTTATTGTTACATGTAGCCAGATGCCCTACAGTTATACACTACTGGATTTCTTACTGATCGCAGAGAATATTTCTCCACCCAGTAGCCGCATAGAAACCATTAGTCTTTTTAAACAGGTGGGCGTCCCAGTTTCCCCCACCAAAACCGAAGGACCAGATACAGTTATCACTTTCCTAGGAATCATACTAGACTCAGCCACAGCCAGCAAGCCAGCCTGCCACACACCAAGATAGAGAACATTCTTACCAACATCAACCTTTACTTACACCTCGGTACTTGCAACCGCAAGAATTACAATCTCTACTTGGGTCACTAAATTTTGCCATGCGCATTATACCCCAAGGCCGGGCTTTCATCTCACGACTCCTAAACATGTTTTCCACTGTTTAGCATGATGCACACAGGTTACCCCTGGATACCCAGGCCACGGCAGACCTACTTATGTGGAGAAACTTTTAACCACCTGGAATAGGAAAAGCATGTTCCCCCCTGAATTGTCTGACTCTTCACCCACCCTCTGGTCAGACGCGGGTCTACCACAGGTTTTGCAGTAATTTACGGGAATAAATGGCTTTGGGGTAGTTGGCCTCCAGAGGTTCAAGACCTGGAGAGTTTTTCAACTACTTCAGCTCTATTTGAGATATATCCCATTGTGGCAGCTGCCGTGACATGGGGGCATCTATGGGCAGGTTCATCAGTACGTTGCTACTCAGACAACCAAGCAACGTACCACATCATAAACAAAGGTCGATCCAAATCACTGACCATTATGAGGTTCTTGAGGAAACTCACCTGGCTGGCCGCGTGTCACAATTTCTTCTTGTTTTGTGTGCATGTCCCAGGTGTATGCAACACGGCTGCTGACCATTTGTCTCGTTTCAATTTACAGGCTTTTCGACATACTTCCGTCAGCTGCACGCACAGCCACGACCACTCCACCTTTCCACCAACTAGTCATGGACTAGACGCTATAATGCAACATAGCAGGACATTGTCACAATTAGCGCTATCCGCCAATACCCGGAAGACCTATGACAGGGCTTTCCTTCTATTCAAAAGATTTCTGTCATCACACAATATCGCACAACCTTTCATTATGACATCCTTGTTGGGTTTTGCTTCCTTTTTGCCACCTCAAACTCATATTACCATACAACACAATCAGCTATATCCAACAGGCATACAACATCACATGTTAACATTACAACCAAACAACACAAGTTTCATGTCCTCCTACCAGATCAAAATATCCTTAGGGGTATTCAGAGATCCGAACCCCCACGTACTGCGCAAAGGCTACCCATAGACGTCAATATTTTCAAAGATCTACCCACTACTAGATTTAAAACCCTTTGCCAACACATACCTTGGTATTAAAACCGCCATCTATATGGCTTTTTATGGGTTTTAAGACCAAGAGAATTTACCGCCATCTACACAACCCAGTCCACTCACATTCTGCTTCACTCACACTTAACAAAACACATGGATTACTATATCTTGCCTCTGCATCACTCCAAAACCAATCAACACGCACCTCCGGTAGAGGTTAGATACTATCTTACCCACAACGAGTGGTGCCCCGTCACATTACTGGACACATATACCCAGGTTTTACAAGCATCACCATCTCAACCACTTTTGTCTACAAGGTTCGGTACTCACTACCACCACCTTCATGACCCACGTCAGGTCATTACTTACACAACTAGGCCTAAAAGCAAATAACTATTCGGGCCACTCCTTCCGCATAGGAGCAGCCACTACAGCGCTGGAAGTCCTCTGCATACTCTAGATACACACCTAACCCAGTACAAGAAGTTAGAAATGCCTTTCAAGATATGTCTGGTTAAAGTATGTATATTGCTCGTTTCGTAATAAATTTTGATTTTCTACTTTTGCCCTCTTTATTTACAGGTCTACCTCATCGTCGGTTCCGGCACACCACAACCGACTTGCTCTTGTAATACCATCCCACACCTAACAGTGTTTGTATCTTCTGTACTATCAGGAGCCCTTAACACAAGTATTAAGGCCTTTTGGCCTGTAATTGTGGGAGGGGCGTATGACTCACCTTCTACCTACTTAAGGGACACCCCTTACCTGGCTCCATACCGTCCGAGGTCAGCGCTGCATCACCCTCCCACCCACTCCTCTTTATCAACTCCTTTTTCTTACATTTCTTCTTGGTGGGCCCTCTTTATTTACAGGTCTACCTCATCGTCGGTTCCGGCACACCACAACCGACTTGCTCTTGTAATACCATCCCACACCTAACAGTGTTTGTATCTTCTGTACTATCAGGAGCCCTTAACACAAATATATATATATATATATATATATATATACATATTAATGACATTTATGTGTGTATTATGCATTTATAAATGTATATTACTATATGTGTAAATATTATAGGCATAATTATATGTTACTAATACACACATCAATATACATGCATTTATTTTTTTTTTTATATATATATATATATGTGTGTGTGTATTACTGTCAGGATCACATCAATTTACGTCTATTACCTTTACCTCGTTTAGTGTATCTTGTCTCCAATTGTCTCCTTTTTTTCTCTTACAGCGACCCTTCTGCCTCTTTTACTTCATCCCAGTCCCTGGGTGTTTCTTTTTACCGTTCTCCAGCCTCTGTATTTCTCTTTCCCCCAGCACCTTTTATGTTGTTCTTAGCCCCAGCCACTTTGTCTCTTTCTCCCCTTCCAAATCTCATCTGTGTGTCTCTTTCTAACTCCAGACTCTGCATGCCTCTTTCTCTTCTCCCAGCTACTCTCTGTCTCTTTTTCCCCAACCCAGCGTTGCCTCACACAAATCTTGTGTCACTTTGTTCCTCTTCCCTACTGTATGTCTCTTTGTCCCCCCAATAAACCTTCTGTGTGTCTCTCTTCCACATCTCCTCCCTGTGTCTCTCTTCCCAATCTCCTCCCTGTGTCTCTCTCTTAACCCTCTGTCTCTTTGTACCCCCATCCCCTGTGTCTCTCTATTACCCCATCTGTCTCTGTGTACCCCTTCTCCTGTGTCTCTCTATTACCCCTCTCTTTGTCCACCCAACCCATATGTCTCTCTATTACCCCTCTGTCTCTTTGTCCCCCCTTCCCTGGTGTCTCTCTATTACTCATCTCTTTGTCCCCCCATCCCCTGTCTCTCTGTTACCCAATCTATGTGTCCCCCCTTGACCTATGTCTCTCTGTCTCGTTGTCGTCGTCCACAACCTGATGTGTTTCTATTACCCCTCAGTCTCTGTGTCCCCCCTTCCCCTGTGTTTCTATTACCCCTCAATTTGTCTCCCCCCATTCCCCTCTATTTGCCCCCCTTCCTCTCTATTTGTCTCCCCCTTTCCCTCTATTTGTCTCCCCCCTTCCCCTCTATTTGTCTCCCCCTTCCCCTCTATTTGTCCCCCCTTCCCCTCTATTTGTCCCCCCTTCCCCTCTATTTGCCCCCTTCCCCTCTATTTACCCCCCCTCCCCCTCTAGTTGTCTCCCCCTTCCTCTCTATTTGCCCCCCCCCTCCCCCTCTAGTTGTCTCCCCCCTTCCCCTCTATTTGTCCCCCCCTTCCCCTTCTGTGTCCCTTCTGACCTTGTTACAGGAGGACTGAGGGAGGGGGCGGAGCTAACTACCATGCTCCCTTGCGGTTCCCATAATACCCAGCATGGACACATCATAGAGTAGTGATTACTCTATGATGTGTAGATGCTGGGAATTATGGGAACCGTGAGGGAGCATGGTAGTTAGCTCCGCCCCCTCCCTCAATCCTCCTGTACTGATAGCTGCACGGCTGTCAGTATCAGTGAGTGTGCTGTTGGATCGCTTAGGCGGCCACCCGGCACACTCACTGATACTGACAGCACAGGAGATGGGGCCGCTGGCCGCAAGGTGAGTAATCACCTCAGAGTGTGCCGCTGGACCGGCCACCCGGCGGCACCGACATGCGGCCGGTGGGCGCGATATTATTAAAATATAGGAAGCAGGGCTCCCTTTCTCTCTCCAGCCCCCCCAGGTGCCGCGGCCCACCGGGAAATTTCCCGGTATCCCAGTGGGCCAGTCCGGCCCTGGCCTGATGGCTCAGAGTGCCCGTATCTTTCTCGCGTGGGTTGCCGCGATGGGTCTCCCTCCAAACAGCGGTGAGCGGGCGCTGGTGTGGCAGAGTGGGGCCCCGGTTGTTGTTGGGCATGGGTGAGTATAAGGGCAGAGGAGCGGGCGCTTGTTTACCCTCGTTGTCCGGAGGGGGCCCGCTCTCTCCATGTGGTTCGGCTTGTTGATCCGCAGTCCCCTGTTGAGATTCTGAGGCTGCTGCTCATGCTTCTAATTTAGCCCAGAAGTTGGTGAATATTGCCTCCAGTCTTGCCAGGGATCGCTCAACAGAAACACTGAGGCCATTACTGTTAGGTAATCGAGTCTGCTTTGCTGGAGGGTGAGTGTCCGCCATTTTGAGTGTTCTTGTCGTGCGCAGGATAGTGTCCCTTTCTGACCACAGGGTTTGTCTGGTGCAGTCCAGGGGGGACCAGGATAACCCCCGCCGGTCCAAAGGGGGGGGGGGATGGACTGAAGCAGTTCCTTTCAGCAATCAGGAGAGCGAGGAAATCGGCCGCCTTTCCCCTCACCCGGTCACTTGCAGGCCGCAACTCGTCTCCGCGGGCTCACTGTGTCTCAGAGGTTCAAGAGTAGGGTCAGTATGCTCAGCTTCTTGTCCCCAGGTATGCTTATGGGTATAGAAACCCGGATTCAGGCTGGAAATGGGTGTATTACCCCGAAAATTGTCAGTTTGTGCAGGAGCTCGCTCGACATGCGGCTGCTCAGCTCTGTGTTCAAGCTCCGCCCCCCGGTAGTTCTTAGATTTAGCATATGTCACCCCCTCCATTTGTTTGATATCCTCTACTCCTCTATCCTCTACTGCTTCCAATATTTGGGGATTAGTTGTGTGGCCGCCATAACTAGGTGTTTGAAGAGAATAGTTTGTTCCCTGCGTAGTCCTAGTGGTGGCATTAAGAAGATGAAGTGTTGCGGTGTAAGTGGTAATATGGTATCTATAATTAGTTGGATGAGTGTGTGAATCCTGCTCCAGAATTTAGCTATAATCGGGCAGAGCCACCAGATGTGTGAGTGGTTCGCCTCTGTATGATGGCATTTCCAGCAATCGCCTTTTTCCGAGTTATAAATTTGCTGAAGTTTTACCGGTGTATAGTGCCAACGTGTTATGCGCTCGTAGTTACTTTCTTGGGCTATAGTGGAGGTAGTCGACTTGTGTATCGTTAGGAATATAGCTCGCCATTGTTGTTGTGTGATCTCTACTTGTAATTCTTCTGCCCATTTTAAGGTACATTTGGGGGGTTTTAGTTCTTGTGCATCTCTGATCACCTTGTACATAGTGGATAAGATCTTTTTTGTGTGCTGGTGATTTAGGCACAATTGTTCGAATACTGTTAGGGCTCGGGTTGCTTTGGGTACTAATGCCTGGTTTTTGATAAAGTGAATTAACTGAGTGTAGTGTAGTCTTTGGTTATCAATACTCTTTTTATGCTGGCAACTTACAAATAAATGTGGGGGTTAATTTTCAGAAAAATTGCAATTCCAATTAAATTCCAATTCCAATTAAATTGTCTTATTCGGCTATTCATCCAAATATCGAAAAGCCAAACTTCTTCCATGTGAAATTTGTTAGTTTGTTAGTTTGTTAGTTTATTCCTTTAAATGTATTAAATGTTTACCCTTATGGGATTTAAATGTTTACGGGTACCACATTAGGGAGATATTGTGTTTAGTGGACCATGGCCGCAGAAACAGGTTTTAATGATGTAAATCTATGGTTAGAATGGATGGAATATAATGCTAATAAGCATAATAAGACTGCATGCTATGTGTGTGGTGGTGCCCGGCCTCACCTGGGTACTGTACCTCTAATCCTGCCAGTAGATATAGAGGAATGTGTTTTAAGCCTTTTTGCCTATCACTATGATTTTAACAGGTCCATATGTAGTGCATGGACAAAGGAGTATCCTCTCCTAACCAAGGATGTCAAACCCCCAGACGGTATTACCGTGTATAAAGGTAATTACACTTGTTATGCTAATTATGATGGAATTGGTAGATTCTTGGGTAACTTCTCTAAGGGGTATTGTGCTACCTACAGGAGTGTCTCTATGGACTTGTTGCAGTTTCACACCAGGTCATTAGGGGATATCTACTGGTTGTGTGGGGATTTACAGCTGAGATCCAGAATGGACAAGGAGTGGTGGGGGGAGTGTACTTTGGCTAAAGCTATTATGCCTATACATATCATCTCTGACACACACCTCGTCACCCATGAGTCCAGGCACACTAAGGTTAAGCGTGACGCCCCAGTGAAAGGAAGTTTTGATCCTCATGTTTATATTGATGCTATTGGGGTGCCTAGGGGGGTGCCCAATTTATTTATTATTTTATTTATTATTGCCATTTATCTAGCGCCAACAGATTCCGTAGCGCTTTACAATATTATGAGAGGGGGATTTAACTATAAATAGGACAGTTACAAATAAACTTACAGGAACAATAGGTTGAAGAGGACCCTGCTCAAACGAGCTTACATTCTATAGGAGGTGGGGTGTAAAACACATTAGGACAGGAATTTACAATCAAATAAGGTGGGCTGCCCTTTCGGAGAGGGCAAGAGACAGGTATGTGAGGTAAGGGTTAGTCTTGGAGGCCATAAGCTTTCCTAAAGAGATGGGTTTTAAGGCACTTCTTAAAAGATGCAAGACTAGGGGAGAGTCTGATGGCGGTAGGCAGGCTATTCCATAGGAAGGGAGCCGCCCGCGAGAAGTCCTGCAAGCGCGAGTTGGCCGTACGAGTGCGGACAACGGACAGGAGGTGGTCACGGGCAGAACGGAGAGACCGAGAAGGGACATACCTATGGATCTGTGAGGAGATATAAGAGGGGCTAGAGTT
Source organism: Pelobates fuscus (assembly GCF_036172605.1). NCBI lineage: Eukaryota > Metazoa > Chordata > Amphibia > Anura > Pelobatidae > Pelobates > Pelobates fuscus. The sequence goes on along the minus strand of NC_086320.1, from coordinate 62,303,962 downwards.
GTTCAGTGCTTTATAGGTGTGAGTTAGTACCTTGAATTGACTCCTATAGCATACAGGAAGCCAATGTAAGGACTGGCAGAGGGGTGAGGTGTGAGAGAAACGACTAGAGAGGAAAATCAATCTAGCAGCAGCATTCATTACGGACTGTAAGGGTGCAGTACGGCTATTGGGGAGACCAATCAGGAGAGGGTTACAATAATCCATGCGGGAAATTACTAGAGCATGGACAAGCTCCTTGGTAGTATCTGGTGCAAGAAAGGGGCGGATGCGGGCTATGTTTTTAAGATGGAATCTACAGGATTTGGCAACATGCTGGATGTGAGGCTCAAAGGTGAGACCAGAGTCAAGTATGACGCCAAGACAGCGCGCTTGCAAGGATGGACTGATGTTGGTACCACAAACTTGGAGGGAGAGCGAAAGAGGAGGATCAGTATTAGGAGGAGGAAAGACAAGGAGCTCAGTTTTTGAGAGATTGAGTTTCAGAAAGCGGGAGGACATCCAGTCAGAGATGGAAGAAAGGCAAGCAGTGACACGTTGCAGGACGGCAGGGGAGAGGTCCGGGGAGGAGAGATATAGCTGGGTGTCATCAGCGTACAGGTGGTAGTGAAATCCAAAAGAGGTAATAAGTTTGCCAAAAGAGGCAGTATAAAGAGAAAATAGAAGGGGACCAAGGACGGAGCCTTGGGGAACTCCAACTGAGACAGGGCAAGGGGAGGAGGTATCATTAGAAAAGGAGACACTGAATGAGCGTTGGGAGAGATAAGAGGAAAACCATGAGAGGACAGAGTCACAGAGACCAAGCGATTGAAGAGTTTGAAGAAGGAGAGCATGATCAACGGTGTCAAAGGCCGCTGAGAGGTCAAGAAGAATTAGTATGGAGTAGTGGCCTTTGGATTTAGCTGCGATTAGGTCGTTAGTAACTTTGATAAGGGCAGTCTCTGTAGAGTGGAGAGGGCGGAAGCCAGATTGAAGAGGGTCAAGGAGAGAGTTGGAATTGAGGAAATGAGACACACGGGTGAAGACAAGTCTTTCCAGAAGCTTTGAGGAAAAAGGGAGCAGGGATATGGGACGGTAGTTAGAGGGGGTGGATGGGTCGAGGGATGGTTTTTTTAGTATAGGTACTACAGTGGCATGTTTAAGGTCAGCAGGGACGATGCCAGAGGAGAGCGAGCAGTTGAAGATGTGTGTTAGAGAAGGCACGAGACAAGTGGAGAGAGATCTAATAAGGTGAGATGGGACAGGATCGAGCGGGCAAGTGGTGGGGCGAGAGGAGCAAAGAAGAGCAGCCACCTCTTGGTCAGTAGCTGGGGAGAATGTCTGAAGGGTAGGAAAGGCATGATCTATGTGTGATTGAGAAACAGAAAGGCAAGGAGGGGAGAATTCTTTCCTTAGCTGTTCAATCTTGTCAGTGAAGTAACATGCGAAGTTATCAGCAGTAAGGTTAGTTTTGGGGGTGGCCACAGCAGGGCGAAGAAGAGAATTAAAGGTGTGAAAGAGACGCCTGGGGTTGCGGGAACATGAACTAATGAGAGTGGAAAAATAGGACTGTTTGGCAAGGGCAAGGGCTGCACTGTATGAACACAATATGAATCTATAATGGAGAAAGTCTGATTGTGTACGAGACTTCCTCCAGGAGCGTTCAGCACAACGGGAGCATCTTTGCAGGTAGCGCGTTGATTTAGTATGCCATGGTTGGGGGCGGGTCCTCCTCGAGGTGCTTGTTTGGAGTGGCGCTGCAGTGTTCAAGGCAGATGTAAGAGTAGAGTTATATATGGAGATGGCCTGTGAAGGACAGGAGAGGGAAGGGATGGACAGCAGTTGTGAATCAATGTCAGCTGACAACTGTTGGAGATCAAGAGAATTAAGGTCCCTCCTGAGTTGAGGGGGGTTAGGCTGAGGTTTTTGGGTGAGGGGGTATGTGAGAGCAAATGATAAGAGGTGGTGATCAGAGAGTGGATATGGAGTGTTGCAGATATTAGATACTGTACATGCATAAGTGAAGATTAGGTCAAGGGTATTGCCAGCTACATGGGTGGGAGAATCTGCCCACTGCGATAGCCCGAGGGAGGAAGTCATGGAAAGTAGTTTGGTGGCTGCAGAGGTCAAAGGTGGATGAATTTAAAGCAAGAGATGAAGTTGCTGCAGGATTTGAATCACTTTTTGCCATAGTTACCACAAACAAGAATTTAAATTGGATCAATTACATTTATTATAATCAACAGCGTTTTGTTAATTATACCAGAGACGCCCTCCAGGGGTTGGCCGAACAGTTGCAGGCCACATCCCAAATGGCTTTCCAGAATAGAATGGCCCTAGATATGATCTTAGCCGAAAAAGGAGGGGTTTGTAAAATTTTACCTGACACCTTGACCTGTTGTACCTACATCCCAGAAAACACAGGCCCTAATGGTAAAGTTACATTAGCCATAGAAAAATTAAATGACCTGTCTATAGAGTTAAAAAGGAATTCTGGGATACAAGATCCCTGGGAAAGATGGTTTGGTTGGATGACAGGATGGCAAAAGGCTTTAATGCATATTGGTATGGCTATACTAATTTTTCTTTTTATCTTTGCTCTTCTCTTTTGTTGTATCCTCCCATGTCTGAGAAAATCCCTCCTGAAGACTGTTGACCAAGCGGCACCCACTTTCACCCATCTCGAAGTTGATGACCAAGAGCTCCAAGACATCAACTCACCCTGTCTGCCGCTGCAAACAATCCCTTTTGTTGATAAAGTGCAGGAATTCTAGGAAGGGACTAACTTAGGGACAGCATCTGTCAGTGAATGGTAAAGGCCCCGTGTTGGAGAAGTGGTGGGTTAGCTGCCATGGGATACCCATGGGTGTGAAGTGTTCGAGAGCCATACTGACGGATGAGTTAGCCTATCAGGGTCAGAACTAGGGACAGCCTTGCACTTTGCATTAACACCTAGCTAGTGGCCACGGGGTTTCTGTGCCTTTGGGTTAACACGTCTTCCTGGTACTAACTTAATAAAGTTTTATCTCTTAGAATCTAACATTTCATAGGGGGGACTGATGTGGGATTATTTAAAAAAACCTTATTGCACTTGTATTCAATTATTGCACTAACTCCATTTTAACTTTATACTGTGACAATCCTCCATTTTGTCCTCCTAAACCTGACTTCTTCAATCCTCCATTTTGTCCTCATAACCTAACTTGTTCATTTTAAAACTACCTTACATGACAGAATTTCCCAGCACATCTAATACAATAGAACAAAGACTGTATTTTCTATAAAGACATGATTAACACAGGAATTGCTGACTTTTCCTTAGATTTGCAACATAGTATAGTTTGAAGGCCATGAGAACACAGTAGTAATGAAATGTTCTATTCATAAGAGACCTTGCACCTGGCCACGAGGCCTGAGATCACCGACCGTGTAAAATGACGCTCAAGACCCCTTGTCCCCCACCCGTGTCCAGAACAATCCCACCTCTTGGTGGGTGGACACGGGACTAACCACTTAGTTGTGTGAACCAATTAATAATATTGATAGGAGGACACTAATCCCGACACTTAACAATTAATCCAATTAATGATGTTTATTTGCTGATATTCTAATAATCAATGATGACGTAAAATGTCTCTTAAAAGGACCTGCGCGTCCGCTTTTTAATCACTTGCCAATAAATTTTCTCGAAGTTATTTTAACCTGAACCTTGTGTGTCAGACTTAATTACTTCAGCGTATATACGCAATTTATTTTATTAATTTGGACAGGAACAGATAGACATTTAAACATTTTGGTTTACTGCTAAAAAGTACCATAACACTCCCTTATTTGGCATCCTTAAATATGGAAATACTCCATAACGGTGCCAATTTTATTAAGTGAGTTATTTAATAAACAGTTTAAAGATGAAATTTAAGAATAGCTCCCTAATAAATGTGGTATCTTTATGTGGGATTTGCTCCGTACTAAATGGGTCACTCATTTGGTATCCTTAAATTCGGGCAATGGTAATCCCACACTTGGGTACCAAAATATTGAACTATCTGCTAAGCTGCTGAAAGAATAAAAAAAAACTATGGGAAAGATAGCTCCCTAATTTGGTCTTGTCGTGTGGGATTGCCATGGTTAAAGAGACACTATAGGCACCCAGATCACTTCATCTCATTGAAGTAGTCTGTGTGCAGTGTCCCTGTTCCCTTAACCTTGAGAAAGTGCAATATTTACATTGCAGGGTTAAGACTGCCTCTAGTGGTTGTCTTCGAGACTGCCACAAGGCATTTTGTGGCTTTTCACAGAGCTTAACTCCATGAAAAGATGCTGGATGTTCTTATGCTTTGTATGAGGAAGTCCAACGTCCTCAAAATACCCATAGGAAAGCATAGATTAGATCTTTTCTGTGGGGAAGGTCTAATGTGCATGCATGCAATGCTTGCCGAGCATTCGCATTAGGTTCCCCCATCGCTGTGACATCGCAGGAAGAGGAGATTAAGGTAAGTGCATAAAATAAATGTTAACCCTTTTTGAACTCTTGGGGGGTCGGGGAACTAGTAAGTATGTGAGGGATAAAGATACACTACAGAATTAGGAAAACAGTTTTGTATTCCTAACGCTATAGTGTTCATTTACCAAAATATGGAGCGATCTGCTAAACATGGTTCCATTCCATACAGCCGACCTAATAGTTTCAAACGTACACAAGTCTACTAAAAAAAAATGCTGTAATACCATTTCTATACAAGGGCAGATAGATATGCAGTATTTGAGAGTTAAAGAAGATGGAAATCTACCTAAAACTTTGAACTTTCACCAAAAAGGTTTAACTATGTGTAAATACTGTGGCTCTGGGTGGGGATGTGAGTCATGTAACGTTTTTCACTTCACCCTGGTGTCCATTCATGAACAGACTTTTTAATTTATTTAGCAGTGATCATGGGGCATCTTTATCTTGCAATAGAGGAACATCAAAAGATAACAGCATTTGAGCCACAGTGGCCACTGGACCAGTAAAATGACCTCATAGTACTTGGAAGGCGCTATCTTCCACAGAATTAGACTTTCAGGCTTTTATACAGCAAGACATCGGACCCATCAGTCACTACCTGTGCAGAGCATTCTGCATTTTAGATCCAATCCAAACTAGGGCTGCAGTCTGCTCAGTTATTTAAATAAGTGACCTTCACTTGTATAGCCTCTTCTGATCTGACTCTTCCAACATATTCACTCAGATATGATAAACTGCCATTGTGGTTTAGATCCGGACTGGACTCTTTATTTTCCTTTCCCCATACAACTTGTTTTAAATTGTACCTTGGTTTGCATGGGTTTGTTATCAGACATATCTTCTCCTGCATTACTAGTTGTCCATGATACATTTGTAGTCTGTGAGTCACAGGGCGCCGTCTCTCAAAGTTGTCAGTTTACCTCCTTGCTACAATTTGCTTCTATACATCTTCATTCTAAGTTTCCCAGAGAGGCTTCTCTCTCACTTTTGTCACAGACGCACTGACCATGAAACAGCTGTTCTATGAATGGATACATGAACTAAATCATACCTTGTATTTACAAAATAAAGTCTTGTCTCGGAGCAGGACTGGAACTGCAAGAAAATTGCCTTAGAAACGTAACCTTTATTGAGTGAATCGAATAAAAAACATAAGACAAGCCAAGAAAAATAACCAAATATATATACAAAACATGAATGTGATTTGTGAACAATGACATGTAGGAAAATATACACGAAGAGGGGGATTTGGAATTCCTATCAAGCCGACTCAAGTGTATCATATAGAGTGTAAGAGCAAACCAAGTTGTCTATAAGCATAACTGTGGGGAAAAAATAACTAAAATAAAACCCTGGGGAAAGTGTCTAAGAAGGCTAACAATGAGGATTGGGACCACCAGAACAGACTGATGAGAAGATAATAACATGTGCAGCAGTCCCTATAAATCCTGAAACAAGTCTGAATTGCATTTGTGTTCTCTCGTTTCTTGTAGGTGAGACCAGTAAAACATCATTGCATGTTCTTCACCACAGGATGGAGGACAGGGGGACTGTGTAATAAATATCCATTGCCTACTAAGCAGTGGGAGGTCTGGGAACCCCCTATACATTCTGCATCTATCCATAAAGGTTAAGCAGAACATCTGAATTGTATTTAAATGAAATTCCTTATATAGACTTTTAAAGTACGAATGATAATACATTTCACTATGCAATCTAATTATGCTAAATAAAGTATTGCAGTTCACATAACCATGTAATGAGCAAGTCAATTGTCCTAATGTAATAAAGACTTCCATCTCCTGTAAGTATATTTAAAAAATTCTAAGCTAATAAGGAAGTAAAACATAGCATAAGACATATTTTATCTTCTTATATCCTGATTCTCAAACTCCTAGAGAAGGTTCTCGGGGCTGTCGACTTTGTATTCACTAAACTAACTGGAAACGTTTGTATACATAATCAGCATAAGTGCGAAAGTGTTCAACTTACAGAGGAAGGAAGATAAATGAATATTTCATAAGATTCTTTTCTTTCAGGAATTGTACTGGAGGATTGAAAAAGGGCAGATGTGGTTCCTACACATATTACCACTATACCGCACGGTCGCACATCTCCTGAGCTCTGGCAAGACGGAGGAGGCATCCACAATCAGACCCGCTTAGCTTCTACTTTCAACCCACTGAGACACCATCCGACACAGAAGATAATGGGGAAACACTCCCGAAAGTCCCGAGGCTCGGAGGGACAGCATACCCGAGATATCGGGCTTCTACTTTCACAATCAGGTAGGCCCAAAATGGCCGACCTGATGCCGAACTCATCTCATGGCTCCACATCAGTCTCAGAGGCTGAACCAGGGGAACCAGCAGAGCCCTGGCCACAGCCTAGAGGCAGTAAAGCTCTGTTTAAACGACAACCTGAACCTCAGTGGGCTACTAAATCTGACATCATTACGATGACCACTGACCTCAAAACTTTCTTCTCCTCTGAAATGGCGGTGCTAAAAGCAGGCCTGAACACGCTGTCTGGCAGAATCAATGCAACTGAGGACAGTATCCAGAGACTGGGTGCTCAGCAAATCGCCACTGCACACAAGCACACCAGGAGGTCTCTAAAGCATACACAGTGTTCAGTGTTAAGGTGGGACAACTTGAAGACATTACACGACAACGCAATCTGAAAATCAGGGGGATTCCTAATATAAATCGACGCAGGTGAGCTGCCACAATATATCAGACGACTACTGTCCGTCACACTACTGTCCGCCCAAGCAGGCCAAGAATATACTGCTGGAGGGAATTTACCGCTTGCCAAGGAAATCCAACAACAAAACCTCAGTTCCCAGATATGTGTCAGGATCGTGACAGGGATCCAACACGCAGAATGCAAACAGGAGAAGGTACGTATACCGGACCTTAGAATGGCCGGACTAACGTAAGGAGTAGGCAAAGAATGTCAGAGACAAGCCGAGGTCGAGGGAACGAGAGAGCAGGTAAGCGAGAGACAAGCCAAGTCAAAAGGATAAGAGAAGTAAGCAGGGTCGAAAATACAAAGCCGAAACGATAACCAAAGACACAAGAGCGATAAGAGCACTGAGTGCCTAGACTAGCTAGAGCCACGACAGGGCAATGAATCATTGCAAATCCAACTCTTTTATACCTTGGTTCTTTAATTGTGCACCACGCCCCCAAAATGTCCTGATTTGTGGTTTCTGGCGGTTCGTGACGTGATTGACGTCATGATGTCGGCTACTGAGTGCCGCGTCATAAAGGAAGGTGGGGTTATCGCGGCCGGCGTGTAAACGGCCTGAAAGACCGAATCGATCGGGTGCACCAGCCCCTTTCTGAGGAATAACGTCTAGGTGTCTAACCTCTGAGGTAGACACCACAGGTACCATGACAATATGTCATTCTGAGTTTCAGCGCACGGTCTGACAAAGAGGCTTTCCTGGCCACCACAAAAGGCCAATCACCATTTATGTTCGAACAACATGAACTTAGCTTTATCCAAATACTTGGTAGATCGACGCTGCCATCCATGAAAGAGGTGACAACCCAATTGCAAAACGTAGAGATCCCATATAGGTGGGGGTCACCAAGGGTGCTCACGATGGAACAGGATGGGCAACGCTTCAAGAAATTTTTTTCCTAAAGTCTTTGGGACTTACAATTGCCACTGCCTCAAAGAGCAGCAAATCTATTCATAGCTGGAAGATGTGGATAATGTGGCGATCTTTACACCTGCTGGTTCTACGGCTCTGGGATGAGGCAACAACAGGGACCTACATGTACCCATTTACCTGTGTTATCTACATTATTGTTTTTTTTTTTGTCAATCAATTTTTATTGCAGGTTTTCTTTTTGTTATGTCAGTGCTTGGTTGGGTACATAAATAAAGAGGGATGGGGTGCAAAATTCGTTACATGAGACAAGATATGTCCTGAGATGACAATCGGGTCAAAAAAAAGTAACAACCATACATTGACATTGTAACATAAAGGTAAGGGGAGTTATTAGAGTGGGAGTGCACTCCATCATATATGGGTGAGCACTCTAGTCTCTGAGAGCCGGAGCATCTCTCTATGGGTGTTTGGGCTCCTTTGAACTATCTGGACTGGGGTGGGCATTGGAGCTGTATCAGGCCAAACCATGGTCTGAGTCATGGGTAACAAACTGGTTAGAAAAACTGTGTGTGCTGTTACACTAATCACAAAGAGTTCGAACTGCATCTTTGTGACTATCAATGTCCTCCATATTCAAGTCCCCGATGAGGGGGTCTGAAGCATCCCTGAGGTGGAGGGGACGGTTCTCTGTCGGTCCCGTGCCTGCAGGTTGGATCGTTGTGCAGGGGTTGTCTTCGGGGCCATTAAGCCCAGTTTCCGTAGGAATTATACAGAAATAAGGTATACAAATTATACCAAACAAGTGGAGCGCTCTAAACAGTAGAGGGGTTTACTCACCCCTTTGGTACAGTGACAGTCTTGAAAAACTTGAATGTACATATAAAAGGAAACAAGAGAAACAAAAATATAGTGCAGATGTTCCAAAATGGATAATTGGTAGTAAGTAATGACTGAAACCACTCACATGGACAGGAGCCTATATGGTATTGGCTCCGTAAAAGGATCCTTTATGCTTTTAGGGCAGCAACACACCCCTTTATCCCAGGTAGTGTCCCTCCAGGAGTATACAACGAGAAGAAAAGCAGAAAAACAACTGTGTAGAATTGCACATACTATAATGGTATTTTGAAATATAAATAGTTGTGCTCACCTTCTGCAGAGCCCTGAAATCCCGGCTCTGAGGTTGATAAACAATGTGCTACTTTAGAGGGGGAATAGCACTCTCCCCAATGGAGTTCCTGATGGCTATAAAGGACTTTGGACTAAAGTATAAAATAGTAAATAACATTTATTGTTAATACATTAAAAACAAAATAAATGGGTACTTAGAAAGTAAAAAGATCCAATAAAAGTCCAATAAAAAGTCCAGAATAATCAGCTAAACGCGTTTCACTCTATGAGCTTCCTCAGTAGCTGCATGATAGCCTCAGGAATCCTTCTTTTTAAATGTTTGAAAGTCCTTGTGGATCCTCCTCTTGAAGTCACATGGTGTGGAATTAATCACAAATTGGAAAACAGGTTACGCTCTACATTATATGTTACAAGAGAAAACATCTGTGGTAGAGAATTTCCATTTGTTGACAAAATTGTCAATCATCAGTGATGTTTAGTTACGTAATGTTCATTGGTAGTGACATAATTTTAAATATCCAATGGTGTGAATGGTTGGCGGAAGTGACATCACTAAGTGATATTGCCAACCATCTCCATCCTCCATTTTAAATGGTAACATGATTTTATATATCCAATGGTGTGAATGGTTGGCGGAAGTGACATCACTAAGTGATATTGCCAACCATCTCCATCCTCCATTTTAAATGGTAAAAAAATAAAAAATAAAAAATAAAAATACAATGGTGTGAATGGTTGGCGGAAGTGACATCACTAAGTGATATTGCCAACCATCTCCATCCTCCATTTTAAATGGTAACATGATTTTATATATCCAATGGTGTGAATGGTTGGCGGAAGTGACATCACTGAGTGATATTTCCAACCATCTCCATCCTCCATTTTAAAAGGTAACATGATTTTATATATCCAATGGTGTGAATGGTTGGCGGAAGTGACATCACTAAGTGATATTGCCAACCATCTCCATCCTCCATTTTAAATGGTAACATGATTTTATATATCAAATGATGTGAATGGTTGGCGGAAGTGACATCACTAAATAATATTGCCAACCATCTCCATCCTCCATTATAAATGGTAACATAATTTTAAATATCCAATGGTGTAAATGGTTGGCGGAAGTGACATCACTAAGTGATATTGCCAACCATCTCCATCCTCCATTTTAAATGGTGACCTAATTTAATGATGTGAAATTACACTTTGGTATAGATTTAAAGAAAATGGCATAATTCGAAATCAATGTTCAAACCATTGGGTTTTAGAGTACCAAGGTTGAACATCCATCTCATTTCCTGTTGGCCTAAAATTTGGTTGGAATCCCCCCCCCTCCAATTTCCTAAAACTTTATAAATACCTATAAAAGACAGTCCGTAGGAATTGTGGTGCTTCTGCTGGAGTAGATATTTTATGTATTGTCCCTTCGTGAGACACCACAAGGAACCTAGGTGATCTCCAGTGATATTCGACGCCCGCCGTTCGTAGCTGGCTGGTAACAGGATTCAGAGATCTTCTCCATTGCAGAGTAGACCTGGTAAGATCTTGGTAGAAGGAGAGTATGGAGCCTTCAAATGTTAGCGGTGTCTTGCCCCGTAGTGCTGTCAGCAGGGTTTGTTTATCTTGCGCAGTAGAACAGCGGGCTATGACGTCTCTTGTCACTGACGCCCGGGCTTTTGCCCGGTATCGGCAGGCGGTAGATTCCGTCTAGGGAAAACTTCTTTGCTCGGCGGAAGCATCGGCGGAAGCACCGAGGCCACCAGCAGATAATGTGGGAGTTCTTCGGGTGTGATCAGGTCGGGTATGCCCCTTATTTTTAGGTGATTGCATCGTGACCTGTCGTCTAGAGCTGTGTAGTGGAGTGCCAGGGCTTGTTGAGTCGCGTGCATGGTGAAAACCGTGTCCGATAAGGCTGACAGATCCCTTCGGAGGTCAGTGATGTCACCCTCTGACACTGCCACCCTGTCAGTTACTGCTTGTAAGTCGGCTTTTATCCCTGCCACATCGGCTGCTAATAGGCCCTTTATCTCTGCGACCAGGTTACGAAAGTCGCGTTGTGTGACCGCGGCTGATCCCTCTGTGTCCCCCGCAGGGTGAAGTACCTGTTCAGGGGCTGAGTCAGGCTGTATTTCATCCACGCCGGCCGGCATGGCCTCAGGCTCCATTGCCGCCATTTTAGTTAGTGGCTGCCGCTGGAGCATGGACCCAATGTCTCTGGTCCCTGAGGGTGTCTCTTGGTTCTGCCTCTGCGTCTGGCGCCCCATGGTTGATGTCTGGATAAGTGGAGGAGCGAGCAGGTAAGCCTCAGTGTCTGAGTCGTCAAGGGGCTCAAGGCCGTGAAGTAGTGCCGACAGGTCTAGGCCTGTGTGTGGTCTTTAGGCCCCAGGCCTCCGCTTTTGACGTTTTGCTTTGGCGGCGTGTAGGAATGGTATAGAGTGCCTCTTGGCGGGTCCCTTAGGGTGAGCCGGTGTTTATATGCACGATAATGGGGTGAGTCCCCCGAGAATCGTCTGTTTATTCAATTTCGGGATCGGAGCGTTGCGAGATGGCGACCGCTCCGGCTCGAGGTTAGGCTCCTCCCCCTACATTATTGTTTTAATCGTTCTCAGTTGAAATAGTTTTCTTTTCTTTAATTTTTTTCCTGTACCGTACCTAACTTATGTCAGTTAAGCTTTAAATGCACATACTTAATGTAATTCTACTGTTACCTTTATATGTGACGACACCTGTAATGCATTGTCCTGTTTTTTTTTGTACTCAAAACAAAAAAGTGCAGTTTTCTTGTATTATACTGCGACAGAAATTGCTCCTCTTATCGTAACATGCAATATCTATACTGTACCACTGCACGAAAAAAAAAAAAAGAATAAAAAAAAAAAAAGGGTTCAACATTTCTGCTCAGGTAGACCTGAGTGTCACGTCGGTGGCTGGGAAAGTATTTGAATGGTTATTATGGGATAATGTTCAGGAATTCATTGGAAACAACAAAGCTATTAGCAATAGATATGTGTTTGGGGAAAACATGTATTTAGTTTTTGTTTCATTTCGATTTGGAATTTTTTAGTTCAGATTTAGCTGAAATTCATAAAATATTGATTTGGAACAAGATGAAACATGGCCGAAAAGTTCAGGACCATCCAAAATTCGGACATCTGCTATTTCCTCTAGTTCCATAATTTGGTACCCTTATTTGGTATTGCTGTTTTAAGGATCTCAAATAATGAAGCTAAACAGAACAGCCCCCTTATTTGGTACTCTGCCTATTTAGGGATATCAAATCAGGGTGCTGCTAGGCATATAGCTCTCTAATTTTAAACCCTTATGTGGTATTGCCTTATTTCAAGATACCAAATTAGGACTGTGTTTTGTACCCTTATGTGGGATTGTTCTATTTAAGGATGCCAAACTAGGGCATTGTTTAGTGGATATCTCCAATCCTTACATGGGATCAGAGACATGTCGAAAATAGCATCTATGGCAAGCACTAAAATTGAACCCCTGTCCAAACATCTGACAACCATCTTTTAGATCAGTGGTTCTTAACCTGCTCTGCCTTAGAACACAGCTGGCCACCTTCTCAGGGGCCCTAAGGTGGCCAGTCATGCAGGGGATACGCTGAAAGCTGACTGGCCACCTTAGGGCCCCTGAGAAGGTGGCCAGCTGTGTTCTAAGGCAGAGTAGGCTCCTGCTTACCCGGACGCAGGTGCCTAATCTGCCCGAATGTGCTGTGTCCGGAGGGGAGAATGAATGCGGGTGGAAAGGGCTAATGTCTGTATTCTTACAGAACTGCTCAGTGAGTGTGTCAGTTTCCTCTTTGTGTAAATGTGTGTGTGTCTGTCTGTCTGAGTAGGAGTGTGTGCCAGTGTCCTCTGTGTTCAAAGGTGTGAGTCTACATACGCCGTGTGTAACTGTGTGGCGTCAGTGTCCTCTGTATGTATATGTGTGGGTGTGTCCCAGTGGCCTCTGCGTGTAACTATAATGTATTATATTTTCATTTTGTGACTTTTATACTTCAGACTAATAGTTCACACACTCCTTGTTACATACAGAATAGTCACATTATGCAATATTTATTTTTAAAATATTCTTTACTACCTTTAATCAGGCTTGTTCTCGACTATGGAATTAAATGAAATATCGGTGTCTTCACGTTTTACTTGGAATTTAAATCCGTAAAAATTACTTTCTCAAGGCAGGGGTACTTCTCCTTGAAAATGGTTGAGAAACATAGTTTTAATTACCTTTTGCCATAAAATTACCTTATAAATACAGGTTGCATTTAATGTGTGTGTGTGTGCCCCTTGTGTGTTTCTTATCCCTCCTTGCATCCTGTGTCTGTTACCTTTCCCATATAGAGACACAGGCCTCAGATGCACAGTGTACCAGGGAGCTCAAAGCAGTGGACAATACATGGAGAGAGATGTAAACAGTTTTGTTTAATCTCCCCCCACTCACTGCAAGCCACTTGCAGCTGCCTGTAAGATAAGGCATAGTAATATCTACTGCAGTTCCATGAGACTATGATACATAGAGTGACAGTATGGGGAGATCATCATTGAGTTAGTCCACATCTGATGCACACAATGTTAAATAGATAATATACTATAAAACAAGTCACCAATGACAACGCCTCTCAAATAGTATAAGAAAGTAATCAAGGATGCAGCATCATTATGGTTGCAAAAGGGAGGCAGAGGGTTTCTGAAGTTTATCTCAGACAGATGTTCAGCCATATATTTCAGATAACTTGGCACTGACCCTGCTAAGCTGTACCGGCATTTGATGTAAAGAAGTCTGTTCACACTCATTAATCAAGATATTCAAAAAGGCTGGAACAGATTGATGCTCTGTCGAACATTGCCAGTACCAGATGTCTGCAAGAAGCAGGGGACCTGATAGATAATTTTGTTTTATTTTGTTCTATAACCTTCTATAACGTTCCTAGAATCTAAACTTGAATTACTTTGAGCAATGATCAGATATACGTATTTATATTCCCATTTATATTCCCATCATAATGTGAGCAAGCCACACGCTAAAGCTGAGAAGTTTGATGTAGCTGGATGGAAGTGACATGTCCCCATTGCCATGTTCCAGAAATGTAATATCATTTGGACAGTTATGATCCCAGAACTGACTCTGCGTGTTCTGAGACTGTGTTCTTCATTTCAAAGCATTGAAAATCAAGACTCTTCATAGCAGTATCAAAGCTAGACATTTTTTCACCTTGCGCAGACACTTGCGCAGACACAGTTGAATGCCCCTTACTTTTTCTTTCAACTGCAGGCAGCCGGTGCATGCCAGGATCAGTGAAATCCCAGCATGCACCTGCCCGCCACCTGCTTTTCTGGCAGCCAGCATGGTTTCTAAAGCGTTTGTGTTGTGTGTAAGGTAGGCTGCTTGTGGGACTTGTGTGTTTTGGTGATGGTGAGGTTGTGTATGACAGTTACTATCTTCATAAGGTGACTGTGACAGGGTGAGGAATGTGAGTGTGTCATGGTTTGGCGGGGTAGGTGTGACAGTGAGAGGGTGGGTGAGCATATGGGTGAGTTAGGAGGAGAGTGTGGCAGTGTTAGGGGGTAAATGTGACAGGGTTAGGCGGTGAGTGTGACAGGGTTAGGGGGGTGAGTGACAGTGTTAGTGTTGAGTGTGAGAGTTGGACGCTTGATGAGCGTGACACTGTTAGGGGGTGAGTGTGACAGGGTGAGGGGAATGTCACATGGTGGGTGGTAGGATGGTGAGAGTGAAATAAGGTGAGTATGAGAGTTGGAAGTTTAGGGGGGGTTGGGTGAGTGTGACAAAGTAAGGTGGTGAGTGACCTTGGCAGGGTGGTGATTGTGACAAGGGGTAAATGACATTATGTGGGGGAGACTGTGTTAAACACACACTGACTAGTAATGCCTATACGATTCTTTATATATATCAATTGCTCTCCCTCCTGCTTAACTCCTGTGCAGGAAGGAGAGGCAATAATTCAGGCCTTAGTGGGCCAGTCAGCTACCTAGTGGTCCGATGGGCTCCTTGTACAGCCACAATCTACACTGTCCAGCACTTTGTAATGATGTCAGTGGGTATGCTGGGAAACCATGGCTTCTAACGCCATCTTGGGGTGCTGAAACTGTGAGGGTGTGCAGTTGCACCATGGACTACCAGGTAGTCAAATTCTAAAGAGCCAGCAGGGAGATCTTTTGGTCTCCTTGTCGGATCAAGAAAGTAGTCCCTGCCATAGCTGGACTCTGGAGACATTGGTATCCAATTCTGGCTGTGGCGATGCCCCTCTTCATGTCGGCACTTGAAACCACAGCCCCCCTCCAGTTTCACCACAGCTTCATAGAGCTTTTTGCTTTCTTAAAATGATGCTACTAAGATTCCTTGAAACTTTCCATGAAGCAACTTGGCAACTGGAGGAAATGGAGTTACTCTATGCTAAGTTTCTAAGAAAGTGACCAAGATGATACTCCACTTGACCTGGTGGAGATTACTTTGGAAGTGAAGGTGTCTGAGATTGAATATTTACATGCCTTGCAATTGACAATGGTCATAATGTGTTCATTGAAGGCATTTTGGTTGGCACAAAAACACACCAAGAAGTTAAAGGGACACTGTAGGCATTATAAGCATTTCATCTCTTTGACTTGGTTATAATGCCTGGTGTGTTCTGGAGCTGTCCCTCCATTTAGTGTTAAACCATTTTCCAGCAGTTTAATACTGAATGGTGGTTCTTGGTCAACCACAACCCAGCCCTCACTGTAAGGCAGAGATTGCACACTTCCCTATAGTCGTGATAGGCTGAAAGCGGTCAGCTGATACTCCCAGCCAATCACATCCACCTATTGCTGCTCGGGCTAACGCTTCCGCATTAGACACTGTTGGACCTGTCCTAATGGCTGACCTTCCATGATGGCATTAACCAATACCAAAAACATGAATTCCTGAGATGTAACATATTTCTAATATTATATACTAAAATACTGAAAAATAAACAAGTGAATATAAAAGCGCTTATAATAGTCCTCTAATGAAATTTATAGGACGTGACAAAGTTTTGGGAAAAGAGCAGCACCCTAAACAGTGTAACAGCTCATGAAAAGACACAATAAATACAATAAATTTATATAGGTGCGCTGTGTCTTTAAGACATGTTGTGATACAGCATATGAATTTTAGAGTGAGTGTTTTGTGTATTTTTATCACAGTTTTGCACATATGTGCACAATATATGTGTTTTGAAATTTTATGCAGTATAATGCAAATTGCACTTTTGCACATTAAATCACTTGCCACACTCTAAAATAACTTACCGTATATACTCGAGTATAAGCCGACCCGAATATAAGCCGAGGCCCCTAATTTTACCCCAAAAAACTGGGAAAACTTATTGACTCGAGTATAAGACTAGGGTGGGAAATGCAGCAGCTACTGGTAAATTTCTAAATAAAATTAGATCCTAAAAAAATTATATTAATTGAATATTTATTTACAGTGTGTGTATATAATGAATGCAGTGTGTGCGTATGAATGCAGTGTGTGTATGAGTGCAGTGCGTATGAGTGCAGTGCGTATGAGTGCAGTGCGTATGAGTGCAGTGTGTATGAGTGCAGTGTGTGTGTATGAGTGCAGTGTGAGTGCAGTGTGTTTGTATGAGTGCAGTGTGTGTGTGTGTATGAGTGCATTGTGTGTGTGTATATATTAATTGAATATTTATTTACAGTGTGTGTATATAATGAATGCAGTGTGTATGAATGCAGTGCGTGTATGAGTGCAGTGTGTATGAGTGCAGTGTGTGTATGTATGAGTGCAGTGTGTGTGTGTATGAGTGCAGTGTGTGTGTGTATGAGTGCAGTGTGTGTGTATGAGTGCAGTGTGTGTGTATGAGTGCAGTGTGTGTATGAGTGCAGTGTGTGAGTGCAGTGTGTGTGTGCAGTGTGTGTATATGAATGAAGTGTGTGTGTGATGCAGTGTGTGTTTGTGTATGTGTTGGTGGGGGTGGGCATTTTGATTGTTATATTATTAATTATTTTATTAAATATTATTATTTTTTTATTATTATTTTTTTTTTTCGTCCCAACTCCCTGCTTGCTAGCTGGCCAGGGAGGGGGGGGCTCTTACTCCCTGGTGGTCCAGTGGCATTGGTAGTTCAGTGGGGGGAGATTGCCATAATACAGACTATTGACTCGCGTATAAGCCGAGTTGGGGTTTTTCAGCACAAAAAATGTGCTGAAAAACTCGGCTTATACTCGAGTATATACGGTATTTAAATAACTTAATAAATATATTAAATAATGCAAACTGTCTGAGTGATCAAAATGAAAATGAGACCGTACGATTCCCCCATACAACCTTTAACCTAGACTGGAGGAACGATTATGTCTCCTTTCTGGGACTAAAGATCCCAAAAAGTTGAGTGACCTATTTAAACTTAATTACGAAAGCCTGCAAAAATATATCACAAACACACTCCAGTTGTGGGAAGGCAAATACTTATCCTGGGTGGGCAGGCTAGCAGCAGTAAAAATGTCACTGCTACCCAAACTACAATACCTGTTCCACACCTTACAGATTCCCATACCTAAACAGTACCTAGAATCAATCCGAAAAACAATAGTGAGATTTATTTTGTCTAATCGCAGGATAAGGGTGGCTACCACACTGTTGAACAAACCGGTGGAGAGGGGTAGGCTGGGTTTGCCCAATCTAAAGCTTTACCACAAAGCGGCATTGCTATCCTCGGTGATAATATCGCATGCGAACATCAATCCTCCACAATGGGTTGATATAGAGTCCCACTGGACGCGTAGGGAAGGGCTGAAATACCTCTACTGGATACCCCCACACCTGAGGCCCCTTAACCTGGAACAACTACCTACCACAAACCTTCTATTATAAACATGGGATGCCACAAGAGCCTCCCTATGCTATGCTGAGCCATGGTCACTAGCCGCCCCGATATATACAGCATCCACATAATCAACACCTCCTTTGACCACAGAGCATGGCTACTCAAAGGATGCACTAATTTTCACCACCTGTACTCTAGCTGCAAGTTGTTGTAATTCCTAGACCTCCAGGCCCAATTCAACCTACCCCATAGAGCTCTATTCTCATACCTGCAACTAAAGTCCACCCTGGGAGGCCAGGCCGCCTCTGCACACATGACACTACCAATGACACAGATAGAGAACCCCTGCCTATCCACCACAACTCCCCCCAAAAACATCTCCCACATCTACAACATACTCAACAGTTGGACTAATAACCCTCCAGACAAACATGTAATAGCATGGCACGGAGACCTCAACTCCACTTACACCACTAAGAAATGGCACAAGGCATACACAGCACATAAGGGCAAAACAGCCTGTGTCTCCCACTTGGAACAAATGTGAAAAATACAATATAGATGATACATGGTGCCCGATAGGCTAGCAAAGAAATAACCCAACACCTCGGCTATTTGCTGGAGATGCCACACTGAAAGGGGAACTATGTGCCATGGGTGGTGGATGTGCACACGCATTAGACATACTGGAAAGAAGTAGAGACTATGAGTGCAGGAACACTGAACACAACATTTACACTTAAAACAGACTTAGGGCTATTGTTTCTCAATCTAGACCAATTTAACAGGGTAGATTCTATCCTGGTTTTCCACATCCTTATCTCAGCCCTCATGTTGATAGCCAAAGTGTGGAAATCGTCAGAGGCCCGCTTGACGAACGCTGTGAAACAGCAGATTACGACTAACTTTGACTACAAAGCCATGACCCACAAACAACTAACACCCAGGAAACATGTCCTGGTGGCGCGGAGGCAATGGGAGGACTACCTTAGGTCTATTTCCCCCACTTAACCTGATATTAGGACACGACCACCGGAGCAATAACACTACACAAGCCCACTGTTGGACTTTGAGACACTAAGTCATTCAAGAGACACAGTCACAAAGGCGTGAGCCGCCCGAATGGAGCTAACCTAGACGCTCATACTTAGGGTATGGGAGGTTAAATCGATGAGTCTCTCTCAGGGAAGACCACTGACTGAGATTACCAATCGCACTACATTGAACAGAATCCCATTTGCTGGAACCCGAACCGCACCCACACAATCCCATTCCCCACCATGTAGATACCTCCTTTCAGAGACAATTCACCAGGTTTACTCTCCCTCTTACACCGGGGAAGATTAGGGCACAGGGGGTGGGGGGAGTAGAGGAAGCATGGATGTACCAGGGGGAAGCCAACAGAGCGAGAAGGTGACGCGGGGTCCCCGTGGCAACGCCTCCTGAGCAACACAGAATCTATGTGTCACATGTAACACATTATAATCTTGAGTGGCATGAACTGTCTCTGTATTGCAAATGTATTGAAAATGTTACCGCTGTCTTTACCCCCACCCCTCTTACTTTCTGTATCCCATAACATCTTTCTTCGACGCCTTCCTTCAAGGAACGAAAAAAAGAGAAAGAAAAACAATAAAAATTGTCAAATTGAAAAAAATAAATAAATGAAAATTTTTCATCTTTAATTTTGCATTTTTGACAAATTAAGTGCTTATTAGTCACTGTCACAAGTCTGATTAATTCCTACATTGATTCATAGTATTTTAAGAACCTGCCTATTATTGTGAGAATCTCCACATGAAAAAGTATTCAATATTGAGCATTCTGTCTCAAATTTCTTAAAAGCTTAATTACCTGTATTAAAATAGATAATTGCTGGGTAGGAGGATGCACAAAGACAGGCATATAGAATCAAAGACAAATGAAAGATTAGGAGTGGGAATGCATAACTTTCAGTTTAGGTTTTTACGGTGAAGATGAGTACAATTGTTTAAAGGCAGCTAAGAGGAAATTACAATTGTGCCTTTGAAGAGGCGTAATAATCTGTGCATTTGAATAAACTCATGTTAAGTGATATATAAAAAAAAAAGAAAAAAAAAGCTTTGGCAGCTAATACTTATAGCTATGAAGTTGTGAGATTCGCCTTCTAAATTAAAAAAAAATCTGACTTATTGTGATTTGTGAAAAGAGCGAATGAAAAAAGAACTACCCGTTAAATACACAACTCAGAGCACGGATTTAGTTTGGTATAATATCAAATAAAAGAAGAAATGAAATGTAGATTGGTACAAATATTAAAAAACATTGTGAAGAATTTATATACAAGTATTCGACTCCCATAATTATAGCTGAATGGATCTGAAAATGCAATTCTGGAGAAAATAGTGGAGGAGGAATCGAATGCTGAAAGCAGAATCACAGGAATATTATCGTTTGTAGCGACAACACTTTTAACCGGCATATAGGGTTTTTTTGAGCATTGAAATGTGAATTTTACAAACTCTCAATGATTTAGGGGCTTCCTCACTAAACACCAAAGTCTAAGAAATTGAAAATTGATTTGCAAAATGTAGCCGATTGGAAAAAGTCTTCAAATTATCTATAATCAAGATTTTGCACTTTTGGCTGAAATGCTGCAATTTGAAGTTCACTGTATTTGGCATTTACGGACTAATCCCATTATATATATTTAATATGGGTTTCAATGATTCCCAATACGTCTGTCTCATGGTTAAAGAGAGACACTTTAAATATAAAGTTGGAAGAAGTGTGGCCATCGTCCAGGTTAGAAGATGATTAATAAATTATCTGATTATTTGTATTTTTTTCTTTTCCCATATCATCTTTTATCTTAGCTAACTATGTCTGTAAGCAACTATATTTTCGGTTGTCAATTGTTTTGTAAATATCACCGCTATATCATTCCTGGCACTTGTGGACCTTTCCATTTCTTGCAAAGTTCCTCTATGGTGTCATGCGCTTACAAAATGGTGCTAGGGGTGAAAGGGAAGTACATACTACTTAACCGAACCTCTTGCTCCCCAAAGTCAGAGTACAAATCAGGAGTCGCTGCAATTTATGTCAGTTCTCAATAACTCCTGTTTGGGTTAGTTAAAGTATGCTAAATTTATACCATGCTACATTGCTACCTCGTCAAACATAAAATAAGCGATAGATCTCTCAAAGATGTGTAAAATCACCTGTCTTTGACAAAAGTGACTCATATCATGTCCATTTTATGCTTAGCAGAGCGCTATGGCAAAGTGCCCTACTGTTGGTTGGTTGTCACCTTTGTTTTCTCACCTTTGTTGTCCCTTCAACTTCTTTGTTTTGTGTGTGGATCACATAAGTAAAGTTCTGGAACAAAAGTACTACAATAGAATCAAGATTCACATTTTGTGAAATAACAGATAATAAAACAAACTCTATTTAGAAATGTGTTACTGTAGCATTATAATATTAAGAAACAAAATAATAATAATAATATATAAAAACAGTAATAAATGACCCAAAATGGCACACCTATTTTAATTTAATTATCCCACTGGGAGTATGCTAACTTTCATTCTTCTTTGATAGATTTGGTTCTAACAGACATTCTATCATTATACTAAATATAAAAAATTCTATAACAGGGAGGGAATTTACACGAATAGAGATGGAGGTAATAGGGCCGAACGAATGTTAGGATTAGGATGAATGAAGACGAAGTCCATTTTGATATAGGTAGAATGATAGATCGAAAATACTGGATAGATTTGAATGAAAAAATGTACATTGGTAGAGAATGTAAAAGAATACAATGTGCCCCAAATCAAAACTGAGAGTGTTGCAGTCTTCCATTACTAGTCACTTTTGCGGGAATGCTTCTTCTCCACCATTTTTCTACAGGTCACACTCTGCTAATAGAAAAGTAAATCTTGCTTTGGACAGAACTGCACTTGATATAATTATGTATCTCACATTCTCACTCTTGAAAAATATATATTCTTGGCATGTCTCAGGATAAAAATTTACCCTTTAGTGTTTCAGGCTTGGTGTCATTTCCCTCCAAACAGTTCGACATTTACTTTGAATAATATGATAGTATACTGTACCTCAAATGGGTACTAGGGGAATTGAGGTGACAGAAGATCCAATGGGTCTTCGATAACGGCATACAAATGTAAAAAACTGGACGAAACTGTAAAACTAGAGCAATATCCATGCAGATAAGCACTTCAATTTTACTGGATTTTACTGGATTATTAAAATGAAAGCAATGTAATATATTAAAAAATATTTTTATTGTCACATTTTCTTTCTAAATCAAAAAGTAAATATCTATGGGCATCGGGTTGCATTTTATTGAGATTGCATTTACTATTCATGAAAGGATATCCAATTCTGATTGTAGCCAAGCTTTCCTACAGAGCTAATTTTCTCTCTGATGTGTAGTTTTCTTTGAATATTGTTTACGAGAACCTTTTTGGTAATGATATATGAAAATAAGGGATTGGGAGGGGGTGGCTGAAATGGTTTACATCATGTTCCAATTTCAAGTGTCAAGTTTCATTGCAATCACATGGCAGCTCTGGAACAAATACACAAATTAAAATCTCTTCTGGTAAGATCAAAGATGCAAAATATTATTATTTGGAAAAGAACAAATTGTGAATGCAGATTTTCCTTGACATCTTTCTTTAAATTAGCAGCAAAATGTGTAACAAGAAGTGATTTTTGAAATCGCCAGCAGTACTTTAGAACAGAGGAGCCCTGTTATCAGCCAGGAATTAGAATTTTCACATCAAGTGATTCATGATTAGAGGTTCTTGTCATTCCATTCCAATATGGCATTAAAGTTCCTCAGCTAGTTATAAATTATACAGTACCAATTTTATATTTCTCAATTCAAGACGGAGCCATGAGTCACTGATTGAATGTGGTTTATAATATTTACCCTTGATAACTGCTATTGGACTGAACTACATAGACTTGCTTAATTATCCTGCATTAACTCTGATTGTGAAGGTGTGACAGACCCACTGTATTTAATTAATTTAGAATGAACAGATTTATTGGACTTGCACCAGCAATGTTTGAGCCCTGCTGTTAATGTTAACTAACAAAATCAATAAAATTAATGTACACGTTCTAAAAATAATTCATATGTCAATAATTTTTTTTCAATACAAATATCACTAATTGATATCACCCAGCAATGTTCAGAAAACAAATTGAAGATCATAAGAATATAAAAACAACATTTTGCTTTTATGTGTTAGCAACAGCACATCCGTGCATTTAAGTGTTTTTAGAATGTACGGCATATTAGGTTGGAGATCATATTCCCGTCTGTCTGCTCTGGTAATTAACAGTGTGTAATTTCCAAGTGGGCCGCTCTTGTCCTGGGCTGGTGCTGCTCTACCACGGCTCCTCAGCCTCCTCCTAGCACAGCACTGTGTCACTCTCCCTTAACGCAACAGCCACTCGAAATATGCTGCACGGCACAGAGTGTCAGCTCTTTTCTGCTGTGCATAATTTGGGAAAGGGGAGGGGCCGTATTGCTGTCAATGGAGCTGTGATCCATATGAACCGCTCCCTCGCGTGCCTTATAGAGGTGTCAGGAGCCAAAATGTGATGTCACTGGCCCAGGTACACTTGCGGTTCATGAATGGAAGCTGTATAGGAAATGCTCATATGGTTCGGAGCTCCCTCAGAGCA
Source organism: Pelobates fuscus (assembly GCF_036172605.1). Taxonomy (NCBI): domain Eukaryota; kingdom Metazoa; phylum Chordata; class Amphibia; order Anura; family Pelobatidae; genus Pelobates; species Pelobates fuscus. Next base: position 62,280,184 of record NC_086320.1, on the reverse strand, counting down.
GAGCAGCCCACACTGGACCACAGGTTGAGGATTCACTCCAGTTCTCCTAAAGGTGGGGAGACTGGGTGAAAAAAAAAAAAAAAACCTCTAATACTAAAAATCCTTTTTGAGTGTGTATGTGTGTGAGAATGTCTGTAAGTGTGTGAGATTGTGTCCATGGTTGTTTGTTTGTTTGTTTGTTTATATGACCCCACACTTAAGCTTCAATCCCCCACAATCCTGCCGCTATTCCCCACTAAAGCCCCAGTCCCCCCACAATAAAACCCCAATCCACCACAATACTGCCCCTATACTGAACCTTCACTCCTCCATAATACTGCCCCTATAACCTAACACAATACTGTCCCTATCACTTCACACTAAGGTCTCCATTCTGTACAATACTGCCCCTATCCTTTAACACTAGTCTATCTAGACCCTCCCACAATAATGCCTCTATCCCTCATAATACAGTCCCAGTTCCCACCAGTACTGCCCCTTTACCCCACAATACTGCCGATATCACCCCCATCCTAGATCCTCTATCCACCACATTTCTGCTCCTATAGCCCCGCTGTATTGCCCCCTATCCTTATTAATATATGTGTATTATTATTATTTGTATTATTATGCAGAAGTGACTCACAAGTGAGCTCAGTGTGAACAGTTAGTAGCGCTTCAAAATCAACATGTGAATAGCTGCTCTTAAACACCCGTGAGGGGATACCTTTCCTCCCTCACCATAAATACATAGAGAAAAATGATTAACGGGATAAATCCTATAATCAGTGGGTGGAGCGTTGAATAATAGACAGGCAGATATTAGCTTACCCCTCTGTATAGTTATGTGAAAAGCACCCTCACAGGCCTTTAAAATAAACAAGACCATTTCATACAGTAACCATTTTAGTCCAGTCACCAAACTTTCCTTAAAGGACCACTCTAGTGCCAGGAAAGCATACTCGTTTTCCTGGCACTAGAGTGCCCTGAGGGTGCCCCCACCCTCAGGGACCCCCTCCCGCCCGGCTCTGGAAAGGGGAAAAGGGGTAAAACTTACCTTTTTCCAGCGCTGGGCGGGGAGCTCTCCTCCTCCTCTCCGCCTCCGTTCCTCCCCGTCGGCTGAATGCGCACGCGCGGCAAGAGCTGCGCGCGCATTCAGCCGGTCACATAGGAAAGCATTCATAATGCTTTCCTATGGACGCTTGCGTGCTCTCACTGTGATTTTCACAGTGAGAATCACGCAAGCGCCTCTAGCGGCTGTCAGTGAGACAGCCACTAGAGGAAATAGGGGAAGGCTTAACTAATTTTTTTTTTTAATTCTTTATTTTTGTTGTGCATGGTATAACAATAGGCTTGTTCAGCCACAACAGCGGTCACAAGCAGTCATAACGTGATATATGGGTATACTGCACAGTTTTAAGTTTTGTAAGAGAAAAGATAACACATTAGTTGAACATATATGGCATAAGAGTGTCAGCACATTTTCATATTTTATAGCAAAAACAAGGTATTCTAAAAGAGAAAACAGGCTAGTAACATGTGAAGGTCTGTAGCCCTACTGGGTACAGACTAGTGTCGCTTGTTTAGTGTGTGGGTCTTGGTAGGGTCATCCAGCTTGTTGCGCGAAACATGCTATGGTTCCAGTGTATGGAGTATTTACTTGAGACATTCAAACATTGCCTAATTGGCTGAAAATACGATCGCGTTGTCTACTGGCATAGCAAACTGTGTAGCATGGTGTTAATAGTTATTGTAAGCTCCGTTTGTTTCTGTGCGGAGGGTAAGGATCAGTTATAAGTAGTATCATTGGTAGGTCTCCTAATACATGTGGCTGATTCTAACTTTAAGACCAGTCGATGGATGGCACGGGTGTAATTTTAGATGTGTACTTATGGGTCACATTTAGCTAAGGTCCCGTGGGGTTTTGTGAGGGCCGGTGGTTGTCTCATGTGTGGTGGAAGGCTTAACTAATTGATAAACATAGCAGTTTCTCTGAAACTGCTATGTTTATAAAACAATTAGTTAACCCTAGCTGGACCTGGCACCCAGACCACTTCATTAAGCTGAAGTGGTCTGGGTGCCTAGAGTGGTCCTTTAATATGTGAAGGCCATTGGACTCAAACCTTGACTACATCCTAAAGCACATCTGCTTAAAATGAAGCTGTTATTTTGTTTATTTTTAAGCCTTATAAGTGCTTTCCTTCTCGTTAAATAAATCAGTTTCAGTTTCAAGTTAACTTTTTGCACCTCTATATTTGCACACTGTGCTGGAGCGATGCATTATTGGGCTGGTATATATTTTTTTTCCAGGGCTGCTTTTAGTTCCCAGTCAGATCTTTCTCTTTTTGGTCAGGGAACTTGGTTCCTGACAATTAGTTATTTAATAATGAAGAAAAGTGGACAGGGCACATACAGATGGCGTTGGGCAGGTTTATTGAACATTTATTTAACACTTAAGCTCCCACAGGAGCCTTTTGCAAGGGGACTGATACGTTGTAGGAATTTCCAATAAACCTTGCTAACACTATCTGTATATGCCTAGTTTAATTTTCTTCATTATTATCGGTCTGTTAGGGACGGTCCACCATACTGAAGCGAGTGCCACTCTATTTTGTTTATTTTAAATAGGAACTAACAATTAGTTAGATCAAAATCCACAGGCTATAACAAGGCAAATATGTTAGTATTTCCACCAATTCAGGTATGGGTTTATTTTATGTTAAGTATATTCTATAAATAAAAATAATAATTACAGAGCTCTTGAGTTTTGCCATTCTTTTGTTGTTTTTTGTTGTTTTGTTTTGTTTTTTATGTCTTCTGCTTAGGATGTCACGCTTGGTCATGGCCAATATCCCATCAATATAATAATTCAAGCATAGGCTTGTAGCTCAATAGAAAAGTCACCAAGGAAAGACAAAATCATAAATCAATATTCTTGATTCTAGTTATACTCTTTACATCCAATACAATGTCTGTGGTTTGAGCTCAGTGAAGCAGTTAACAAACCAAGGCCAAAGTAATTGTTAGACATTGGGGAATTTTACACTAGAGGAAAGGTTATTGTGTTTTTAACAAAGAATAATCGTTTAACCCCTTAATGACACAACTTCTGGAATAAAAAGGAATCATGACGGAATATATCCGTCATCTGTCCTTAAGGGGTTAAAAAAAAAAAAAAAAAAAAAAAAAACTCTAAACATATTTCTCTCTCATTAAAGCAAAGTATAAATGCTGAAAATGCTGAATCCAGGAATTTCAATATATTTGATCATTGCTTTTTGAACACTGAATTTACATCTAGAATGTTGCCAAGTGTATGAGTGTGAGGGTCACAAACACCAAACCATTTTTTCAATTTTTCATTATTCAAAGAAATAAAATATTTTAGCATTTATTTATTTCCATATTTACAAATGTTCATTAGAAAGGCTTGTTTGTGTTTATATAAAGGAATAGACAGACAAAACGACAGACAGATAGATTGTGCCAGTGTGAAATGTAAATACTGTTAATTATGTAATAAAAAAAAGCTAAATAAAAAACAAAAATGCATTATACCGTTTCCAGTCAAGGGTTCCCAACAGTCCTGCTTTTTTGGGCACAGTCACAACTTTGGGGTCCTGTCCCACCACCCACTTTAGTACCCTTGTATGCTGTATCTGGGGACACTAAGGAACTGTCCGAGGCAGCATAGCACCAGCTCATTATTCAATGTATTTGTGCTGTGGAGAGGGCACTAGGACCGTGCAGGAAATAATTCAGCAGCACCCATTGTTGTTCCTGAAGGCTGGGAGCCGGCCAAGCAGCTTGTCAGCTGTCAAAAGTGTGAGTAGTGATGTTCACTCATGGACAAGCCCGCCTCCCCCATCCTGAAAATCCCAGCAACATTGTTTGGGGGAGCAATAATAAGTTTAAGAAACACTTCAGACCCATAAAGCACATCTATGTGAAGAGTGTGTCCTAAGTTCATTAGAAATTTAGAGTTTTATAAAATCACATTGGTTACACCTACTTGGATTTCAAGCAGACAACAGGTCCTGTTGCTTCCTGGTTTGGTTAGCTCAGTGGAGCTGAACTCAAGAGGAAACAAGTGCCCTGAGCACTTGCCTTGCAAATACTTCTCATTGAACTGCATTGGGAAACCTGTGATTGGACAGCCACAGAAGGTCTGGGCAAGGTTAGAAGGAGAGGGCTTGCAAAGGCAGCAGCCAAGAGAACTGCAGGTTTTGCAAGCTGTTTTTAGGTATATCCCCAATGAATACATGTATAATGCAGGCACGCAAATTTTCACTTGGGATTTATCTACTAAACATTGCTTTTATTTATTTTGCATTTGAGCAGAGGCGTGGCCCTTTAAGCTTAACAGATATAGAGATATCAAAAGAAAGAAATTGGATTCTAAAGAGTAAAACAAACTGTACTGTATAAATTTAAAAGAACACTATAGACACAAAAACATCTTTAGCATATTAAAGCAGTTTTGGTGTACAGATCATGTCGCTGCAGTCTCATTGCTCAGTTCTCTGCTATTTAGGAGTTTAATAAATTTGTTTATACAGCCCTAGTCAGCACTCTCTGCATGTAACTTATATAGCCTTGCTAAACACGTCCTGAAAAGCCAACTAGATATTCTAGTTTCCTTTACGACACAGTCTGTTTAATTTAAAATGTCTTATCTCCTGCTCTTATTAGCCTTCTATGAGACTCCTGTGTGTGTGATTAAAGTTAAATTTACATAGCAGGAGATTAAAACTTCTAAAACAACTTAATATCTGACAAACAATTTTTTCGTGCAGGCTGTGTCAGTCAGAACCAGGACTGGTGTGGCAAGGTCTGCATAAACAGATAGAAAGGGAATTAACTCCTAAATGGCAGAGAATTGAGCAGTATGACTGCAGGGGCATGATCTATACACCAAAACTGCTTTATTAAAGGGAAACTATAGTGCGAAGAATACAAAGTTGTATTCCTAGCACCATTGCACCCTATAGTGCCCCACATTGCTTGTAACCCCTCCCCCCACCACCATAGTGATGAAAGGGTTAAAGACCAATTTTTCACTTACCTGAATGAGGTTTTAGTGATGCTGGATATCCTCATGCCGAGCATGAGGTTGTCCGGCGTCAAGCAATGAGAAATGCCTCTAGTGGATGCCTAGATTATTATTTATTTATTTATTTATAAAATATTTTACCAGGAAAGATACATTGAGATTTCTCTCGTTTTCAAGTATGTCCTGGGTCCACAAATCATTGCATTGTTACAGTTAGTGTACAATAAAATACAAAATTAATATACAATATATACAACATTTAACATAGAACAGGTAGGAAAAATATAATCAACCATGACAGGTACATTCTGTTTTGAGGTATGTAGAGAAGGATCTCTTAAAGGACTTTAAACTTAGGGAAGATTTTAATTTGTGCGGGAGGTCGTTCCACAAATGCGGTGCTCTGTAGGAGAAGGAGGATCGGGCTGCTTTCTTTTTATATTGAGGTAGACTAAGTAAAGTGTTGGTACTGGATCGGAGGTTGTAGGAAGTGGGAACAGCCGGGGAAAGCATTGCGTTCAGGTAGGGTGGGAGTTTCCCAGAAAAGCTCTTAAACACAAGGCTAGAAAGATGAAGGGTGCGTCTGGATTCCAGCGACAGCCAGTTTAGTTCTTTTAGCATGTCACAATGGTGGGTCCTGTAATTACATTGTAGCACAAATCGGCAGAACGAGTTATACAATGTGTTGAGTTTATTAATGTGGGATTGCGATGCAGATGCATATACTACATCCCCATAATCAATGACTGGCATCAGCATTTGCTGTACAATCTTTTCCTTTACTGAAGGGCTTAGGCAGGATTTGTTTCTGTACAGGGCACCTAGTTTTGGATAAAGTTTAGATGCAAGCTTTTCTATGTGCAGGCCAAAAGATAGATTGGGGTCTAACATCATACCCAAGTATTTGAAAGAGTGGACTGCGGTCAGTGTGCCATTTGAAATTGTTTTGATGGATAGGTGAGAATTGTGTAATTTGTGTAATTTAGGTACTGTTCCAAAGATCATTGTGACAGTTTTGTCAGTGTTCAGGAACAGTTTGTTTTTTGCGATCCACTTTTCTACCTCTGTAAACTGGTCTTGGAGCACAGCCTCAAGCTGCGGTAGATCGGAATTGCTTGCATAGATTACTGTGTCATCTGCGTACATGTGTACATTTGAGGATTTGCAGACATTAGGCAGATCATTTATAAATAATGAAAATAGTAGGGGGCCGAGAATGGAACCTTGGGGAACACCACACGTGACTGGGAGAGGGAGGGAGTCGCTGTCAGAAATGGACACATATTGCGAGCGTTCCGATACATACGATCGAAACCAGTTTAGCGAATGATCACCAATACCTGAGTTTTTGAGTTTGTGCAGTAGAATGTCGTGGTCTACTGTGTCAAAGGCCTTAGCAAAATCAAGGAAAATAGCTCCAGTTAGGTCTCCTTGTTCCATGCCAGTTTGGATGTCATTGCAAACTTTTAAGAGGGCAGTTGTAGTGGAGTGATTCTGGCGAAAGCCCGATTGATCAGGGGTCAGATAGTTTGATTGTTGGTAATACTCACATAGTTGCGTATGGACACATTTTTCTAAGATTTTTGACAATACCGGGAGCAATGATATAGGGCGATAGTTAGAAACCAAGGTAGTGTCACCACTTTTATGGATAGGCACTACTCTTGCAGTCTTCCAAAGTTTGGGTAAGTATCCAGACACCAAGGATTCATTAATTAGAGTTGCGACGGGTTTAGCAATTGCCGGTGCACTGAGCTTCAACAGCATTGCTGGGATTTGGTCAGGTCCGGACTGGTTTTTCATTTTTAGATTATTAAGATGTTTTTCAACGACACTAACAGGTACAGGTCTAAAAGTGAACTTGTCTATATTGGGCGTTTGCAAATTTAGTGAGACCTGATCCACATTTGTAGTTTCAGGATGTGTGCCATTCATTAGCTTGGCAATCAGGGCAGTAGAGCATCCAACAAAATAATTGTTAAAGGCATTTGCTACATCTAAGGGAAGTTTCAGGGTTTGGTTATCCACTTTGACAGTGGAGGGTTGGGAGTGGATTGGGGGAGTTTGTAGTTTATTTATGACTTTCCAAAAGTTTCTAGGGTTTGAGATGTTATTGTTCAGATTGTCATAGAAATATTGGGCTTTGGCCAATTTTGTTTGTTTTGTGCATATATTTCGCCATTGTCTATATGCACAGTGATCATTCATAGAGCCAGTACGCTTAAACTTTGACCACAAAGAATCCCGAAACTGGTACATTTGGATGAGGTCAGCTGTGATCCAGTTCATATGTGCTCCTTTTACTCTCACCTTACGCAGCGGGGCATGCAGATTCCAAATTTGTAGGAGTTCAGACTGAAAGAATTCAACAGCACAGTCTAGATCTGGGATAATGTTTAATCTGTGCCATGGGAGGTTCTTGATGTCTTTTAAAAAGGATTCAAGATTAAATTTTTTGAAGGACCTTGTTATTTTAACCTTGGGAGCGGATTTAATAGCCTTAATTTTGCGCACACAGTACACTAAACAGTGATCACTGAAAGTGTTTGGGAGAACACCGGCCTCCTGGATTCTATCAGGAGAAGTAGAGAGAATCCAATCTAGCAGGGTATGGTTAAGGCTTTTAATGTTTATGCGAGTTGGGGAGGAGATTAATTGTGTTAGCTGCAAAGTCTTAAAAAGCGTGCACGAACTATTATTTTTAGGATTCAGCCAATCAATATTAAAATCTCCAAAGACCAACAGTTCACTTTTAGGGTTTTGAGCAATGGTTTCACTAAGGAGATGGGCTATGTCAGAAAGAGTATGCACAGGGGAGCTAGGTGGGCGGTAGATTCCTGCAACAATGATTGATTTACTGCATGGGATCTCAATTGTGCCAGAGAGGAAATCAAAGGTTGCAGGAGGATTAAGCTTTTGTAAAGGGGTAAACTTTATGGAATTGTCAACATAAATAACAATGCCTCCTCCTCTCTTTGCTCTGTCATTTCTAAAACATGAATACCCCTGTATTGCAATGGCGGTGTCTGGTATTTTAGTTGTTAGCCAAGATTCTGAGAGCACAATGATTTTTGGTTTGTAATGGGAACACCAGGCTTGCAGTGCATCCAGTTTAGGGAGTAAACTACGGATGTTGCAGTGCACAAAAGAGAGGCCTTTTTTAGTGGGGAGATTAGGACTAGAATTAGCTGTCAGTTTCGTGCAGGCTGTGTCAGTCAGAACCAGGACTGGTGTGGCAAGGTCTGCATAAACAGATAGAAAGGGAATTAACTCCTAAATGGCAGAGAATTGAGCAGTATGACTGCAGGGGCATGATCTATACACCAAAACTGCTTTATTAAAGGGAAACTATAGTGCGAAGAATACAAAGTTGTATTCCTAGCACCATTGCACCCTATAGTGCCCCACATTGCTTGTAACCCCTCCCCCCACCACCATAGTGATGAAAGGGTTAAAGACCAATTTTTCACTTACCTGAATGAGGTTTTAGTGATGCTGGATATCCTCATGCCGAGCATGAGGTTGTCCGGCGTCAAGCAATGAGAAATGCCTCTAGTGGATGCCTAGATGAGGAGTTAACCCTGCAATCTAATTATTGCAGTTTATCAATAGCTGCAATAATTACCATTGCAGGGTTAAACTGACAGGGGCACTGCACCCAGATCACTTCAATGAGCTAAAGTGGTCTAGTGCAATAGTGTCCCTTTAACACTGTGTGATTTACATAAGATAAAAACCAAAGAAAAAAGTTACCTGCGCTCTCTCCTTAATCCCTATGTATATTGAAACAAATGGAGGTCATTTAGTTACTCCAATGGCCACTGGATGGAATGCCTGCCTGCCAACGTCAAGGCAGACCCCCCTAGATGGGTCCTACACTGACCCTTTACCTTGCTTCCTTGAGCTGCTGGCAAAAATGATCTCTAATGAGACAGAAAGGGGTATTTTTTATATACACCCCTATATACTTTCTAACTCTTAATAGGGAACACATGGGATGGGCGGCTGCATTGTAACAAAGCTGTGTGATACAAAAAGTGAATACAAATCCAAAAAGAAAAGTCCTGCGCTCACTCCCATCACTCCTGGGCGGCAGCAATGACTACAGTACACATCATTGCTGCCGCCCAGGAGTGATGGGAGTGAGCGCAGGACTTTTCTTTTTGTATTTGGATTTACATAAGACTAGATATTAATGATAGATCACTATTCTGTACAAGTACTCTTTTGTTTCCAAAATGAGCATCAAATGCAAGAAAAATAATACGTTATGTTCGTACTCCTCGTAAAAACCCTATTCAATATTTAACACTGTCTGCCTTCCTCTGTTTGTTGTCTCTTTTTCTGTCTGTTTGAACGCACTCATATTCAGCCTAAAAAAATATGCATTTATCTGGATGCTAATTCCTAATGAAGCCAAACAACAATACACATTAACCAAGAGCACTCAAACGAATTAAAATAACAATTCAAATGCAACTTTATATAAAGTTACAACAGTGATTCGAGCAATAAAGGGAGTGGATACTCTCCAATTTTTGATTTGTCTGTCTGTCAAACCATTTCTGTCAGTCCAAATCAATATAGATATTTCTTCATCCTAATATTTCCCTCTTCATATCCCAATTAATCTATCTAAATCTTAATAATGTTTTCATCTATATATCAATCTCTATAAATTCGTATTGGTTTGGTTGTGTATTTTATTTATTACTGGCATTTATAAAGCGACAACATATTCCACAGCGCTGTACAATTGGGATCCTGCTATTGCTAAAGGAGTATATATACATATATATATATTTTTTTTTTTATTATTATTTTAAGTTGCCGTCACATAAAATGCAAGACAAAAGGTACATAGCATAACATACAAGGCCATACCCTCCGACTATCCAACAAAATGTGATGCATATTAGTCCATTGATAGCCGCTGGATCACCTCAACGTCTCTGATAAGCGATGGTAACAGTTGCATATCTGACGACAAGGGTTTTATAAACATATAGAAAGATAGTATAACAGTGGTTGTAACCAGTTAACCAGCCCTGTCCCACCCTCTTGCTGTTGTCAAGTATATTTATAGAATATGAAAATTACTAATCGGTAGAGACGTTCTCCACCGTGGGTCATAGCGGGTGGGACTACAGGTACTGGCCCAACCAAGAAACGAAAAAGCAAATATGTAGATAGAACGAGAAGGGGAAGGAAATTATTGTGGAATGAAGAAATACCAGTGATGTTCCCTATGTGAGAGCTATCTGCCAGAGTTAGGGTGACCGTTCAGGGTACCTGGGAGCACATAGTACCTCAAAAGAGCTTCCCTTCCCCTCTTTATTTGCTTGCCGGGCGTGGGGTTCGGGATTCTGTTTATTGGGTCAGGGGGCAAGCTACCTCCCAGCTCCCACCTCCACCACACACCTAATGTCCTTCCTTTCTCTTGAGCTCCCATATCTGATGGCGCCCCATATGTGTAGATCCCCAGATATGGTGTACCTATATGGTGTATTTTAAGAGATCGCAGGGCCCCCCACATGACTCCCAAGAGGCTCTTCCTCATATATCAATGTCTAATTAAAGTTTGTCTATATACTCATGCCATAATTCCCATACTTTATAGAACGAGGGGAGGGTGTTGTGTACAGTTGCCGTCAGTTGGTCCATTAGGTTATTGTCTTCCACCTTTGCTCTAACCTCTCCTATCTGTGGCAGGAAGGCTGTAACCAATGAGCAGAGTTATTCTGTTGCACAATTTTTGTTCTATAACTATATTTTAAGGAACCCTTTCTAAAATGAAATGACTTACTGAATGAATGACTGCTGGTTTACAAAACTTTCAAAGTTAAATAAACAGGACATTGCAGGCAAGTATAAAATCCTAGACAACAGATTATGGTAATGGTAGGGGGGAACATTTGGTCCTTAAGGGGTTAGAGTTCTCTCAACAACAAACATTCAATCATAATAAGCCCTAAGGATTGATGTTGCGTCAAGGTGTCCAATCAATATCTCATAGCTATTTTATAAACGTGTCACACATATATGACACACACATATATATATTTATGATGGCATATACCATATTTGGTTTTGAAAGATTAAATAGTCTACTCTTCCAAGAAGGTATCCCATAAAGCAACACGCAGTTTCAAAGGAATAAGCCACAGGAACAGTATTGTACAGCAGTATTTATATCTGTGATCAAACCGGTTTTATCTAGAGAAATGCAGACACATAGCAAAAACAAAAGGCTCAAGTTTATTTGGTTTAGCAAAAAAGTGGATAATCCAGCAGAGATATTTCAAGTCGGCTTTGCAAGAATTTTGGAGAATCAAAACATGTGAGAAAACTTGCTTGCGAAGGATACATATTTATTTACTTTCACAAAACACACAATTGTTACTCTGACTACCAAGGCTCTGATATAGTGAAAGGTTAATTTTATGCAACTCAAAATTAATAAATTACTCAAAAAGGTCCTTGTGATATTGACACATCTACTAAAGAGGTATTCGGAGATGCAAACTTGATAGCTGTAAAAATGCAACCTAGTGACATGTGAGTGATGTTCGATACAGAGTCTACAGGAGAAAGTTTGGCAGCTGATGAGCCAGAAATAAATGCTACTGCAAAATCTGAGGTTACGCACTTGTGTATAACAACAAAGAGTGAGAATGTGGACATTGATTCAGAAGGATGGACTGCCTCAAATGAATTGTAGGAACCCATTCTATTGGTTACTTCTTCTCAATTGATCTGTGAAGCAAATGGAGTGAAAATTCAACGATCAGTGTACTGCAAAATATATACAGAATATTTATTACACTGATTTGCCAATTTCAAGTTTGAACACAAATCCTGCTACTGTTGTTATGCAACCATGGCTAACCATACATTCAACTGAAAATATGTACTATACCTTTGATAGACAGACAGGCAGGCAGACAGACAAACAGATAGATATATAGACAGACACACAAACAGATAGATAACATGTAGATAGATAGATAAAAAGTTCGATAGTTTGATATGTATTCTGCCTAGTTCAGTTGTTTTAGGATAAAATTGATCAATTTTCTGAAGTTCCAGCAAAGTGTAGTAATTGAAAACGAAATTGAAAAATATTGCAGAGTTGGAGAATTTTTCCAGATCAGCTTTTTCCGCCTAAATGTTGCAATTTTATCCCAGTTTGGTGTTTAGCGAATAGATTATTGTCTGCAGTACTATTTTTTTTTACTTTTATACATTTAGATGTAGTTTGTTTTGCATTTTGCATTACAAATTATAATAACAAAAACACTCAAATTCACCACCACTCTTTATCTGGGCACAACACATCTAATAAAGATGCTTTTTTTATGACACAGCTCTGCCCAGTTGCATACCCCATTCAGAAATTACATCACTTGAATATTTAAAAAAAAAATATGTATCTATAATATAATTTTTAAATATTATATCAAATATTAATATACCAAATATATAATATATAAATCTAGATATTTTTTTTACTGCAACTACTTTTTTTTCCATTGCTCACTTCTCACTTGATTTATGAATATAATAAACATTTAGAGGCTATCCCCTAAACATCAATCATCTTTTTTCCATCAATAATATTTTTTTGGGCACAGATGGAATTCCAAATCACAAAACAAATGAAAAGTTTAGTCCATTGTCCGTATAATTTGTTTTGTGATTTGCCCATAAAGTGTTTTCGGAATTCAGAAGAATCACAAACCGCCAAAAATTCTGACAAATCACAATTTATTTGAAACCGAATGCCCAGTCTAGAAACCAACATCTTGAGGCCATCGATTCTTCAAAAGTAAAGGCTTCACAAGCAAATAGAGAGGAGATGAGACAACCAATTAAACAATAATGTGAAGGTCAAAAATTGCATAGAACAAATATGAATCTCTTCATGTGGTCATGAAATGCAGAAAGCAGAAGAAATTGTTCAAGGAAAGCCTAAACTATTGTTCCATGGCTGCATGAATTAAGACACAATTTTTATTCATTGCAAAGGAAGGATGCCTCAGGAGTTGCTTAGTGCAAATAAATATTTTCATTGAAGAGCCAAACGGGACAACTTGATATAACAATTTGGCTATCACCGAGCTCCATCTGATTCCTGCTTCCTTTTTACACTGTACTGCAGTGAAGAGGACATATGTCGTTCTCTGGGGTTGGAACTTCCGAATTAATGTATATTATAATTCCCATGTTCAGTCTTTCCCCTCCACACACAATTTGTGCAACTTGACTAGTGTTTATGATTTTCCTGGTAGGATTGCCATGATGATAAATATAGATATACCATAAGGTATATGGCCCTAATCCTTTCCATGACCAAATGTGTACAGCAGTTTTATAAGCCATTAGTAACCCATGTAATGAATAGCATCCACGTAGCCAATCCCAACGGAGACCTCTAGGTTCTTATTCGTCTTGCTCTATCTGCTTTTTTGTCCTGGTTGACAAAACTGTAACCTCTTTGTCCTTTGTCTTGATGTCCGTGTTCTGGCATAGTCTTATGTTTTAAATGACCTTTCTTTGAACTCTCTCAATCTTCTATGCCAACACATAGTCAGCTGCTGTACCAGCCAGCCTAGAATTACCTCCAATGTCTGTTCTGAGTCTTCGATTCATGATGTATAGCCTCTCCCTAGGGCAATTCATAAAGATTCAACTAAAGATTTAACCATTTAACGTAAATAGTGTTAAACATGCTACATATAGTTATTCTTCATTAGTACCTTTACTTTCATATCTGTAAACTCAAATACTTGATATCTTTCAAAACATTACTGCTTGTAAACAAAAACCTTTCTGCATGCAGTAGTCCTTACCTTGGGTGATTACTGAAACTCATTCCTTTTTCATTGATTGATCCAATTTCTGTACTTTTTAGTCCATATTCAACTTACATACTCTCATGTAACATTTATACCAATAACAAGTGGCTTTCACAGTATCACTTTATCTAAAAAATCCCTTTGTTTACCATCAGTGCTCTCCAAAAAAACAACCCTTTTTTTTTAATGTGGACTTCCCTCGATAGTTTTTCATATTCTTGTATGCTCCTTAAACCCTGTGCTTGATTGGAGTCTCATACCCCCATTCCACCGCTTTGTTTTTGTTTTTTAAGCTTGAAGTTGTTCTGTCCCTTTCTTGAATGCCCGATAGGGTGCTTATGAACCCTCAATGCTCCAGAAATTAAGGAAATCGGGAAATATGTTTTAAACCAAGCACTACATACCCACTCAAATGTAAACCCTAAAGTATGTACCTGTATTCTGTATTGCACTTTCTATGACAACGTTTGTGGAACTACTGCACTATTTGTAACATGTAAAGCACTAAACACACCTGTTAGCTCTCTAAAAGTAAGATATACATTAGACTTAAACAAATTGCGTTTCGTACAAATTTGAAGTGATCGGCAATATGTCCGTAATACAGTACTCTGAATCATTATTAGGATGAAATAACACAAAACAAGTGCAACATTCAATGGATGAAACTGTTTCGTTTGTTATGCGACGTGGAATTCCATCCGCTCCAAAACAAAAGCTGATTGATGGCAAAAAAAGATGATTGTAAGCGGAGAGCTACTTTTATTCACAGATCAAGTAAGTGACTAATAGAGGGAAAAACATTGTAGTGCACTGCGATATATATAAATAATATTTATATTTTGCTGTACACTGATTGGCCGACGCTTGCACCATTTTGATTCGTCTAAATTGCTTTACCTGAAAAAAGATTGCATGGACAATATCTGTTCAAACTGAAACACCGTATAGATAAATCCTGAATGGCCTGAAACAGTTTTTTTTCCTACTAATTTATTTGGATGAACCATATGTTTTCACCATGCACAAGTGTAATATTCATACACAGTATTCCAATTACTATAACTACATACCTCCCAACATTTCAAAAGGACAAAGAGGAATGCTTTCAATGTAGGGGTGTGTGATTGGGTGTGATCAGGGGTGGGGTGTTCTGGGAAATTATAGGTGACTTACTAATAACAATTATGTAAAATGAAGTCAAACTCCCACTACTCCTGGGCAGCAGCAATGACTATATTACACATCAGCCACAATACATACAATAAAAAAAATAAAAAAATAAAAGTTACTTGCACACTATCCCAAATCCCTGTTCAATTTTCAATAACTGTTGGTTTTTTAGTATCTCTCCAATGGCCATTTAAGTGTAAGCTCACCTGCTACGTCAAGGCAAAGACGGCTGTTACATTGCTTCTGCCCACCCCATGTGTTTGCTATTGAGGGTTAATAAGTATGCCGAGTTTTGGAAAAATACCTCTCTGTCTCATTAGAGATGTTTACCTGAAGCTGAAATAAGCAAGGTGCATTGTTAGCATTGGTGAGTCCTACACTAATTCACAATGTCGCTCTCAGCTTCAGGGTAGAGATGGATATTTTCCAAACCTCTAACTACTTATTAACCCTTAATAGGGAACACACGGGGTGAGCGGGAGCATTGTAACAGCCATGTTTGCCTTGACTTGGCAGGTGAGCTTACACCTAAATGGCCATTGGAGTGATACTAAAAAAGCCAGTTGTTTAAATGTGCAAAGGGATTTAGGATAGTATATAAGTAACTCTGTTCTTTGTACTTACTAATAACAATTTATACAATTAAAATGTAATTTATAAAAAGAACAATTTTTTGTTATTTACACAGGCTGATTTCTAATCACATTTATTGTAGTTTAATTACACATTACTGTGAGTATTATTGCTGTAGAGCTCTGTTATACACATAGACATACATATCTATATATATACTTATGGAGGTACTAGGAAAGAGGGACATTAGGATAAAAAAGAGGGACAGAGGAATTTGGGTCCAAATTAGGGACTGTCCCTCCTAAATAGGGATGATTGGGTGGTATACTAACTGTACTGAAATCTAACTTGTAAAGTCCATCTGTTAGCCCAATTTAAACTATATATGCATAAAGCTCACTGTACAATACATTACTACAAAACAAGAGAATTGCACTTTCTGTGCTTTCTATCAACTGTAATGTAATCAGTAAGGTGATAAGTACACATATTAGAGTGATATAAATAAAATATACATACATATATACTGTGTGCCAGCTTCACTTCTCTTACTCACTCATGTGATGTAATCTGTAAAGTGATAAGCAACATTTATTAGCAATTTATAAACTATGCCATCTGCTATTTACTGCACTTGGAGTATTTTCCCTCTACTCAAATCTGATGTATAACATGCTAAGTGCACCTATTGGCTCTGCATGAATATGATATGGTATTGATATGTATATTTTATAATTTCTGTAGATTCTATATCTCCCCCTATTGATGTATCTTGCTAAGCAAACGTGTTAATGCTTTATAAATATATACACACATGTATTCTGAGTGCCTGGATCTCTTTTTCATTTAAAGATTAACAGGGCTATTTTCAAAAGTGAGAATTTAGAGTGAGTGCAAAGTGAATTTCAAATTTAAACCCAAAATAGCCAAACTGAAAGAATGTTTGACTTAGAGAATTTTTCCAGTTAAAGTATTTAATTTGAAATCCTCTTTGAATCCTCTTTCTGATGAATAACTCTGTAAGAGTGGGAAGTTCACCTCCCCTAACCCCCTCACCCCCCACCGACCCCCCATGCAACTTCGCCAGACCACTGACAATCGACCCACCAATGTTATTCCCAACCTAAACTGACACTTCAACCCCTGCCTCACACAACTGAAGATTCTCCAATGGAATCGAGGGTACCACGCCCCCCCCAAGACACCGACCCCTCACTACCCGAAACCTTCAAAGGGCCAACACCCCCACGCCCCTCTCCCCATAACTTTCACCACAAGGCCCCCACCGCCCTGGAAGGGCTCTTGTCCCGAAACGGCCACCAGAGATCACTGACTCTGACAGCTCATGGCCCAACCACAGCGACCAACCCCGCACCAGACCGCGAAAGGCCGGTCTCATGGAGACCACAGAGATACACGAGCGGACACGCAACCCCCCCATCTCCCAACTACCCTACCCACCACTGTTACCCCCCCAGACACATGGGGTACTAACCTAAAGACACAATCACTGAGCGACAGCTCACCCCCATGACACCCTCAAGACCATCAGACAACGTCAGCTAAAGAGACCATCGTTAAAGGACATCTTATTCACGAGCCATGGCTATCCCGGCCTCTTTCTCTCCGGCTCAGACAAGCCAAATCCTTACTCACTCAAATATGTGAATTGTACTTGTACCCCTCCCCTCTTTTCATTCTGTACCCCACATTAACAGTTGAAAAATTGAAAATAAAGAATTTTGAAAAAAAAAAAAAGAGTGGGAAGTTCTTCTAACCTAAACAAGATTCACAAATTCCCAGTGCACTCTAATTATATTGTAATAATGTGGGATTAAAAGGGATACACGTGCTGTATCCCACTTGATTTTATCTTGTGTTACAAAATAGCATTCCTCACTTTAATGGCATACATCATTGTAAATGACACTTTACCGGGGCTGTGATCTTTAAATGTGGCACTATTTCGTGTACTTTTTGTCACAGACCCAAATAACCTCCATTCCTTCATGGAATTAGCTTTTGGACCGTCATTCAACTGCAAAATGGCCTATTCTTCCATTGTAATATGAGAGGGCTCACAACTGTCTGGCTTTTGGCAGACCATACCCTATTTTTTCCTGTCCCCACCGTATCGCTGTCCTGGACTTCCTGGGCAGCACAATGAATCATTTATTGCACCCCCGCTCTGAAGCCGGTACTAGGACCACGCAGAGAAGACATCAACAGCTCTCTCTACGTGGTCCTGTTTGTTGGCGGCCAGCCACGAGGCTATCTGTCAGCTTGCAATGCTTGATGCCGAACTGATATGCACCTTCGGTTGACAGGTGCACTCACTTTTTTGGGGGGGCCACCCATTATGGGAGTGGCCAGTGAGGCACGTTGGAGGCCCGTCCACCTGTCCTGATTCCATACGTACCAATGTTGGTAGGTATGATTATAATAAGTAACGAAATATGTTCTGCAAGACAGCTACATTTAATTCTCAATTACGTTCATTGATATTGTTGCTACCATAAACAGTTAATTAATATTGGTTGAATAGAGCCTGATGAAGGTAATATGCTTGTTTCATCCATTGACCAATAATAAATGCATGTGGACCTAATGTTGTGTCTCGACCCAAAGCATAAAATGTATTATCAGTGATGGAATGATCTTTGAAATCAACATTTTTACGTCAACATTTTTACAGTGGTTTAGGTCTAATATAATTCCTATGATTAAATGGTCGTTTCCACTGTACGTCCTGAAAGTATCAACAGTGCTTAGTCTTCTATGCTAAACTTACAGAATTTATTAACATAAAACAAAGCTGGTTTACACTAAGAAATGCAATTCTTTCAGAGCGAGTATGACAGCACAAATACAAAGAGGACTGCTACGGGCGACCAGTTTATTGAATCGCTGCATTGCTCATTCCACTCCAGCGGGTTATTGAAGCTAAATGTGTAGTAATATCAAAGAACATGAGCTTGACCTTTTGAAGATAAATAACAATAATTAAAGTATTTATTTTAATTTGCAGAACATCACTGGGCCCTTTCGAATTCAGAGATGCATTGCAATATTCAGGCTAAATAGCCAATTTGTGGATAAACCTGATTTGGAGAAATATATATATGCATTACATTTTGAATTTTTTTGTTTTTTTTGTTTATTTGTTGTCACATTTTATTTCTCTTTCCACCTGAGAACCAAGAGTGGGTAAAGGAAAAAACGTGAGCTTGGGTGAGAGAGGATTCATGATTAGATGTGGCAGCACATATGGGGAAAGATTTATCAAAGCAAAGCAGGTGCTATTCTGAATGTAAAGTGATAACTGCTGAGTGTCATTGTACAGGTTTCCATGGTGTTTATACCTAATTTAAACTCTTTAGCACTGGGTCCGGTGATGACAGACATTCACATAAAATCATGCAATACAATTAATTAGCATCAAATGCCAGACTGTGCCAAGAAAGTCTGCATTCATTACAGATTAATATATATATTAATGCCAGACTGTGCCAAGAAAGCTCTGCATTTGTTACAGATGAATAATATATATATATATATATATATATATATATATATATATATATACAGTATTTTATTCATCTGTAACAAATGCAGAGCTTTCTTGGCACAGTCTGGCATTAATATATATATTAATCTGTAATGAATGCAGACTTTCTTGGCACAGTCTGGCATTTGATGCTAATTATTTACATAATTATATATATCTCAAAAACATATAATAGCTAAATATGGTTAGTTATAATTAGAAAATCTTGTTACCTTTCAAAGTGCCAGCTCCTCTTGGAAAGTCCGATATTCTGCTTTTAGAACATACAAAATATCCACCCACTCTTCTTTTGAGGTTATTAAAGCATCTCTCTCATGACCAGCAGTGACAGCTGTGGGAAACCGAGACTATCTTGCATTGTGAATGTTTGTCTGTGGAAGATCCTGCAAGAGATCTGTTTGTTGTACATTTTGGCATGCCTAAGTTAAAGTGCTTTTTTAAGTGGTCATGGTGGTAGGAGTCTGGATGTTCTGCTTGAAACACTGCTAATTGCACCCCTTGCACACGGGGCATTGGCATTCCGGAACTCTTTTCTGGACTGCCTAATGTTAATGATGTACATAAAATACGTCTGTAGTCAGCGCGCACTGCAAGCTGCCGACATGCATAACTGCTTCCCTGTTTCTTTCTTCCCCCTCCCTCCCTCCCTGTTTCTTTCTTCCCCCTCCCTCCCTCCCTGTTTCTTTCTTTCCCCTCCCTCCCTCCCTGTTTCTTTCTTTCCCCTCCCTCCTTCCCTGTTTCTTTCTCCCCCCTCCCCTACCTATGTTGTAGCGTGGCCGAGCTCTGTATAGTCCGCGGGTATAGGGAGCTGTTGTTTCCTGTACCCGGCCGGACTAACAGGAAGTGCACACTGTTAGTCCGGCTGGGTACAGGAGACAGAAGCTCCCTGTACCCGCGGACCATACAGGGCTCGGCCACGCTACAGTGAGGGAGTGACAGGATGGAGTGCTGAGCCCTTCCCTCCTTTCAGCCCCTCTCCTCTGGCTGCGCCCAGGCGGTGCGCCCTCATGGACGCACCAGCCCGGGCAAAGCTGCAGCCGCCTGAGGCTCTCTGCAGAGCGCTCGGGCGGCTGCAGCATGAGGGAGGCCGGCGCTCCTGTTGTGGATGATGAATCATTCCCTGGGGGCTGGGGGCCAGTGGGGCTGCTGGGCGTCATGCAGCAGTGCTGTGATGTGATGTGATCAGGCGCGGCGAGGGAACTCTAACCTCTCTGCTCTGCTCCCTCGCGCGCTGTCTAGTAATGCCGCGGGAGCCGGAATATGACGTCATATTCCGGCTCCCGTGGCATAAGCAGACAGCGTGCGAAGGAGCAGAGCAGAGAGGTTAGAGCTCCCTCGCCGTGCCTGATCACATCACATCACAGCACTGCCGCGCAGGGGGTCGAGAAGGTGGCCTGGCAGGAGGGAGAGCTTCCCTCCTGCCGGTCACTGAAATATTGCGCCCCCAGAGCCCGTGCGCCCTAAGGCCTGTGCCGCCTTATGAACGCGCCGGCCCTGATCATATGCATGCTATTGTTGCAGAAACTCTCAATTAAACACACTGTACAGTAAGTAAAGTTACAAAATCTTGACTTTTTTTCCAGGAAGAGTGTAGGGAGCTATGTGAGTCTCAACTGGGGAACGGTGGCTAGGGCTGCATGAACAAAGTAGTCAAATAGTTATTTTGGTGGCTATAGTGTCCTTTAACCCCTTAAGGACACATGACATGTGTGACATGTCAGGATTCCCTTTTATTCCAGAAGTTTGGTCCTTAAGGGGTTGAAGCACTCTACACATGTTCATGGCAAAAAAAACCTGGTAGACAGGATAGGGTGCCAATGTAAAAATAATTTAGTAGTCTATATATAAAGGCATTAGTCAAAAATATATTTTGATTTAAATCAGTATATAGTTATTATTAGTTGTCCAATGAACACTTTTTGATTATTTTTTTTTGTATATTTGTATCTGATAAAAAATAACCAAATTAATACGTATGAGATATGCCATCTTGCCAATTATAAAAAGAATAAAAGTGCTCTAAATCCACTGCTAAAATCCAGATGAGGAAAAATACAGATAACAGGGTGGAATAATAGCTTTCATCCTTCGACGGTCTCTGTTGTGTGTTTTTACATGGCAATGAGGTTGTCTGCAAATGAAAACAAATGCCTTTAATATCATTGCTTGTCTCCGAGACAAAAAAATATATTGACAGTAATTGGCCACACAGACCAAAAACAAGTTTGTGAGTAACTAAGCTACATTGTGTAATTGGTCTTTTTTTCAACGTTGAATTTACAATGTCTACGGTCATTTATCAGAGAAGTTAAAAGTGGAAATGGTTTCCTTTGAATTGCCTCCATTAGCTTTACCTGCTAGAATCCGACAACCTACAATGCCATTTAAAATAAAAAACTCACACTAAAAAGGAAATAAAATAAAAAGAGAAAAGAACTGGACATCAATGAATGTGTTTTCATTCCACTAGGAATCTATTCTGGCTGCTTCTAACAGTCATTGTAGCAGATCTACTAAAGGTCAGAATAAATGCACATTTCATGTGTCATTACAATGCTGTTATAAAAAAGGTGAAACACATTCTTTATCCTTCTCGGAGTAAAAAAATAGCATTGGGATTTCAGTCAATCATTGAATGAACTTTCACACCTACATCTTTATAAAGTGTACACATTGTACGCATGCTGGGGGACTGAGTAACAGAAATTAGTCAGTGCTTTTTCATCTAAAAGTCCCATAATCCTCTCATGAGTATGAACTATGGTGAGATTGTTCTTAAATGAAACATATTCCTAAGGTAGTGTTCCTATAACCTATTTAGGTGTGCCCCCCCTCCTCCCCAGCCTGTGAGGATTGAAAGGTGAGAAGGCTGCTCTGTCTCTCTGACTGAGATCATCAATCTTAATGATCATCCTAATAGGGAAGCATTAGGAGGCTAGTGCGCATGTGCGGCAAGGAGCGGCATTTCATTTCAAACAGGAAAGTGGCTCTTAGGAAAACAACCACTAGAGGCGTGATTCTGCAAAACTGCAATATATACACGGCAGGTTTAAATCCAAATTGCATTCAATTCCTTAAGGTGAAGCAGTCAGGATGCCTTTACTGGCCCTTTAACCTCTGAGTGGCATAATTGGGTTCTCATGTTCAACTGAACATTCAGAAAATTTGCATTACACTAGTCTGACTGCATTATATTTAATTTATCGCCATTATTTAACCTTTTAGTGCCAGTGGAAAGAACAAGTGATTTTCCAACAATCATATACAGAACCATGTACATCTGAGATTGCCCAAACCAATGTCATCATAGACAACTATACGATTACGTATCCTTATTTAGAGGAACCATATTTCTCCACCAATTTTCTTCCACTACTGTTGATCCATAAAATCTAACGATGACACTGGAGTTTTATATGAAGCGAAATTTAGGGGAAAATATAAAAGTGAGGCAAATAATCCCGGTATGTTATCAGTGATTATTCTCTATCGAGAACTTTGACCTACCCCTGCTCTCACTATGTTATTATATTGGCCATTTAAGGCAGTTATTAACAATAGAACATACTACTAATTTTAGCAATAAGCAACAAATGTACAGTATAGGAGGAAGCAAGAATTCATAAACAATAAACAGTGAAAAAGACAAGGATTCATTTTAATTATCTTTGTGAAAGGGAGCAAGGAAAAATGTTAGTGCTCTCTGTAGTTTTGTGAAAAAAAGGACACATTACATAGTGTGGTAACAAATCTCCATTTATGAGGAAAGCTAAAAACAAGAACTTAGTGCCTGCCACTCTCCACTGTGAATCCATTTAATATCAATATTTGAAATTTATTCTCTAGGGTTGGTACTCTTTCTGTTGAATGACATAACATTGGCAAAACAGGAAATTTACACTGGAGTGCATTATCATCTGAGAGAAGGAAATTTCCTCCTCAACAGGAGGACACCGGAATTTTTACATTTTTGAGCTTCTCTTTATGGAAATGTTTATAGTCGCACATGAACACATACACACACAGAGAGAGACTCATGTACAAACAAATATTCCTGTACAGGTACAGACTTCACACACACAAAGACACACACACACACATACATGAATTGATTGACGCACTTTCTTCAATATCCCATAAGTGGGGATAATACCGCTGTACGCCCTTCACACCAGAGCTGGCCATAGCTCTTTTGAATGTGAGTTTTCTACCTCCTACTATTTTATTGTATTTTGGATTTTAGACCTATTACACTATTAGATGCCTCTGTTTCTCTTTTTTCCATATAACAAACACCCTGAGACATTCTGACTCACCTATTTGCACTGAAGAGTCTACTCATCTACATTTTATCAAGTGTCCCTGACTGTCTATTGCTGCTCTAGTGAGATTTTTTTTGGGGGGGACTATTTTTTTCTGTTGGCGCAGCCCTACTCCATCTTTTCACACATACATTAAGGTACATGCATATACGTAACTTTTTAGATAGTCATTAAAAATTCAGACAAA
The DNA here is from genome assembly GCF_036172605.1 of Pelobates fuscus. NCBI lineage: Eukaryota > Metazoa > Chordata > Amphibia > Anura > Pelobatidae > Pelobates > Pelobates fuscus. The sequence goes on along the minus strand of NC_086320.1, from coordinate 62,256,471 downwards.
GGGGGCGGTATAGTGGTCATGTCTACAGATTTTTATTTAGGAGAGGCCTATAGATTGTTAGGGGACAACACTACATATATCAAACTTACTATCAATCCTAATGTACCTTTTAAGGGTGAATTAAAAACTTTATTCAAAAAAGCTCTAACTAATAATATAATTGATATTAACATCTATAAGTTCCTTTTCCAAGAACATCCCAGAATTCTGACCTTCTACTTTCTCCCTAAAGTGCACAAGTCAAAAACAAACCCACCTGGAAGACCTATAATAAGCGGAATCGACTCCCTCACATCTAAACTATCCCAATTTATAGACCATTCACTGCAAAAATATGGCCAAGCGGCCAAGTCTTATTTAAAAGACACAAAACACCTATTACAAGAACTAGACTCGATTGAATGATGTAAAGATTACATCTGGATTACGTTAGATGTAAGTTCTTTATATTCAGTGATAGATGACAAGCAAGGGCTGGAAGCTGTGAGAACAAATCTTGTGGGAGATAAGACTCTAGAATACGACTTTAGGTTGTTTTTACTTGAGGCAATTGAGTTTATTTTGACACACAACTTCTTTGTGTTCAATGATGAGTTTTTTCTGCAGATTGACGATTTTTATCGAAGATTCAAAAATAAAAACAAAAACCTTTTTTAAGCCTACAGACATGAACAGTTTCATCCAATCTGATAGTGGACACCACCCCAAATGGCTCGCAGGAGTCCCAAAAAGCCAATTTACGAGATTGAGAAGGAACTGTTCCGATGAGAACTTATATGTAGAGCAAGCAGATCTTCTGACAAAAAAAATTCTAGAGAAGGGTTATAAGAAAGACCAGTTACAAACGGAGGCACAAAAGATCAGAAATATCAACAGGGGAGACCTTCTGGTCGATAACCCAAAACCATTACTCAACACAAAAAATCCTTTTGAGTTCTCATTTAACACACAGTTTAGCTCTAAAGCCTTTCACATCAATAACATTTTTTTAAAAACACTGGTCTATCCTTCAACTTGATGAATTCTTGGGACATCAATTGCCAGACATTCCCAAGGTCATCTATAGAAAAGGGAGAAACAAAAGGTTTTGTCATGTATAAATAGGGGCATAAATTCTCGAGATGAAAATATAATTTTGCCTCTTTATAAATCGCTGGTAAGACCACACCTTGAATATGCTGTGCAATTGTGGGCACCTGTTCTAAAGAAAGATATCATGGCACTAGAAAAAGTGCAGAGACGAGCTACAAAATTGATAAAAGGAATGGAACATTTTAGTTATGAAGAAAGGTTAAAAAATGTAAATCTCTTCAGTTTGGAAAAACGGCGCCTGAGAGGGGATATGATAACATTATACAAATATATTCGGGGCCAGTACAAACCATTATCTGTAAATCTATTCATAAACAGGGCTATACATAGGACATGAGGTCACACATTTAGGCTTGAAGAAAGGAGATTTCATCTAAGGCAAAGAAAAGGTTTTTTTACAGTAAGAGCAATAAGGGTATGGAATTCATTGCCTGAAGAGGTGGTTTTGTCAGAGTCTATACAGATGTTTAAACTGCAATTGGATAAATACTTGCAAAAACATAACGTACAGGGATATAATTTCAAATTAGTGGGGTAATAGCTGCTTGATCCAAGGAGACATCTGACTGCTATTTTGGGGTCAAGAAGGAATTTTTTCCTAGTTTGTTGCAAAATTGGAAGCGCTTCAAACTGGGTTTTTTGCCTTCTTTTGGATCAACAGCAAAAGCATATGTGAGGAAGGCTGAACTTGATGGACGCAAGTCTCTTTTCAGCTATGTAACTATGTAACTATGTAACTGTATGGCCCAAATCTAATTTTTCCTGTTTATTATAGTTTAGTGTCCTTTCATGGGTCTCAGACCCCTACACCATTTACATAGTGTATGTATACTTTCTAATTTTGATCTCGGCCTTGTTTGTGACTAATCTGATTTCTGGTATCCTGACCCTACTTGTCCATTCATAGTCCTGTACCGTTGGTGCCCTGATCCTGGCTAGTTATTAGAACTGATATTTTAATTTTATCACTAAGCACTACTTTAGTGTACAATATAATATGCCTTGCATCTTTCCCTGATAGAGAACTAACCAATACTCTGCTGAAGGATCAAAGCAGATGTGGGAACATCTGTCTTCTTCCCATTGTGGCCTTCTTGACCCACCCCTTTGTCCCATTTTAACTTTACTGGAGTTCACAGAAAACAGTGTCCTATGCAAGATTGCCCACAATGTCCTCTCGACTCTTTCCTTGGACACCGTATACCCTATTCCCTCATTCTTGTTCTCCACTCTTATTTCATCCTGCTTTGCTTACAAGTTATATTGTAATACTGGACTTGGTTTGCTTCATGTAAAATGTGCCTCCAGACACTTATATTTATTGTATCCATTAGAACTGTTGTATATTCCGATATATAGGAGCTTGGGCTTTTTTTTTTTTTTTTTTTTAGATATTATCACGTTGCAGGTTTTGTAATGTTTATTTAATTAATGGGTTTTTTCCCCTCTATTGTCCTTGTTTTATTTTTTTGAAAGTCACTTTAATTATTAAGTTTTACATAAGATAAAGTAGACATTCATTTTTCTTGAGGAGAGCGTGATCATTGGAAATGGGCCAAGCTACTAAGCTAATTTACCAGAAATTAGTTAAAAGAAAACCACAGGAGGAAAACAACAGACATTATAGACAGTGAAGAACAAAATGGCGGCAACTAGATATTGCCCTCCCAGTGTAAGTGGAAAAAATTGTATGCAAACATTTGTCAATTTCCCTAGGATCTGACGGCATTGGTGTGAGCTTAGCTTATTACTATTCTTATCCGTATTCCTAGTACTACTAGTCTAAAACTTTTGCTGATTCTTAGACCTCAGTCCAGAAACCCAGCTGAGTGCTAGAGAAATTACACTAAGCACTCACCCACCCAGGTGCCTCCTAAGTTCAGAATCTTTCTCCAGCTGCTTGAGATCTCAGTCAATGACTTCCTCATTTCCTTTACATCAGAGATACGCAATCCAGATGTTGTGGACTACATCTCCCATAATTATGTTACAGCAATAATGCTGGCAAAGCATCAGGGGAGATGTAGTCCACATTTGGGTTGCCAAATGTTTCCTACCCCTTTTTTACATGTTAACAGTAGCTGTAATTCTCCATTATTTATCTCTGGCCATCAACTCCAAATTCCCCCTGCTACCTTTTGTCTCAACAATGCATTTTAACTTTAGATTGTAAGCTCACATGCTATCTAGCTATGTACTTTGTATAAAAGACCTTCAAAGGCTAGATCTTAGCTCATGGGCATGGCCCTCTGTACCTTTTGTATTGGTCTGTTTATATTGCACTATATTTTTCCTCAGTTGTACTGTACTGCAGAACATGTTGGTGCTTTAAAAATGCCAGTAACAATAATAATAATTGGCAGAGAGCAATTCAGCGGATACTCTTAACCAATGAACAGGCTCTGTGCTGCAGGGCTTAGCTTAGGGAGCTAACAAAAGCTCCTTACAAGAGCTTCTGGGCTCCAGTGGAAGAGGTGATTGGTAAACAGTGGACCCCAGGAAAGTTATCAAACCATTCACAAAAGGGCACTCCGGAAACCATAACCACTGCAGCTGAATGGTTTATGGTGGTTGGAAAGTTCCTTTAATATTCCCGTTGTATGCTTCTTGTACCGTATGCTTCAAGTTCTTTTTGGAAAAATACACATAACAATTGCAATAAAAAAATAGTCACACCTGAAGAAGAAATTTTCACCTGATGACAAGCAGGATCTTTGTGAGTAACTAAGCAACATTGTGTACTAATTCTATTTATCTACGTTGAATTTACAATGTCTACGGTCATTTATAAGAATAGTTAAAAGTGGAAATGGTTTCCTTTGAATTGCCTCCATTAGCTTTGTCTGTTACAACCTTACAACCTACAATGACATTTAAATAAAAACTCACACCAAAAAGAAATTAAAAAAAAGAACTCGACATCAATAATTCTTTTTCATTCATATTTTATTAACGTTCATAGTCATACCAATTACCTCTGATAACCAACTCCCAGAGATAATACAACTATTACACATCGTTATTATGTTTTAGTTTGTGCACAGTATATTTGTATCATTTACTGTTTATTGTTACCTTATTGCTTATTGTGAAAAATATCCTGTTTTATCTCTTTTTAGTCATATTATTACAGAACTCTTATTGTAAATATCCTATTGCTTATTGTTAAAAATATTCTGTATGAATCTCAGCTGTAAGAAATATATATTGTCAGAAAAATAATATAAATATAAATGTATGTGGAAAGAAGAGAATTCTCAGTGTACCCCCTCCTCTATCCCTCTGTCTCTCCCTTTCTGTCTGTCTTTGCCTGTCTATATCCCCCAGTCAGTGTATGAGGAATATTACCCAGCCCTTTGCAAGGCAGCAGATGTTTACAGCCTCTGTATGCACAGATTATGGCAATGTGCCTGCAGTCACACACTTTGCACAGTATGCAGCCACAGTCAGGGGTTTTGAAAAGTTGTGCATTTGCATTTTGTGCCCAGAGCTGCAATTCTGTGACAGTCCCCTACAGGAGAACGTCTTTCCAGCCTCATACATTCTGCTATAACACATTCACATGGCAGCAAGGAGAATTAGAGGCTCATTTTGTATTCCCCAATCCAAGCATTGCCAGCTAACTGCTCGATACAGAGACACTGACACATAGATAACAATGTATCAGAAAGTTACTGGACAGCACGTTTACACAGGTAGAATCCAGAGACAAAGACAGAATGAAGACAGGAACATTGTTGCATCGTGGACAGAACAACGAGGGATTAACTAATGAAAGGAAAGTGCAGAGTTTTGGAGAAAAAGGTAAGGTGGGGGTGCATTTAAAAACAGAGGAGGGGGGGAGAGCTAGATAAAAAAAAAAGGATGTGACAGCAATATGAGGAGAGAGGAGGCGTTTGAATAAGAGATGATGTATGAAAGAAGACTGAAAGAGTCAGAGGGATACGACAGAAGGATGTGCAGGCAGTGGGTGGGTGTGAGGTTTGTACATGACAATGTGCAGAGAGCAGAGGGAGCACACATGGTCCATATGAACAGACAGAGAAGTGGTCTCTTAGATGGGAAGCTCTAAAGGTGAAGGATCTGGCTTTGAGCTTCATGGAATATTCTTTGAGGGCATCAGGTAAGGGAATGTCAGGGATCAGAGCTGGGGACCAGGTTGACCTCACAGACAGGATGCTGGCTGAGCGCAACCAGACCAACTGTAGTGCCTGCTGCTGCTCCTCTGAGAACAGAATATTCTCTGTCATCTTCATGATAACTTTGAGCTTGGCCATCTTACTGGGAAACTGTATCATTCTGGCTGTCTTCTTGGGCACTAAGCATTATCGCACTGCCCAAGGCTACCTGAAGACCTCCTTGGCAGTGGCAGACCTGGCTTTGGGAATTTTGGTGGTTCCCTTCTCTGTCTACAGAGAAATTACCCCATTCTTTCTGGAGAACCCATCCCAGGAAGGAGCTCATGATGGCATGCTCTTTCATGGATCTTGGCACCCTTGCTATCTAGTGGGACCTGTCTTTGCTGGTTGCACCCTGGTGTCCATTAGTACAATCTTCTTATTGGCCATTGAAAGGAGTGTGGCTATCTTTAAACCCCTGCACAAGGAAGTGGTGATCACCAGGAAGAGGACATTGCTGCTTATCCTGCTCTCCTGGCTGTCCAGCTTCTTCTTGGCCATGATCCCCATCATATTCAGCCAAGGTGGAATAGTGGTGGAGTATAATGACTGCAGCCGTATGTGTAATTATGCCCCTGCTCCTGCCTCTTCTGCTAGAGTATGGCAAATACTTTTACTCTTCCCTGCTTTCGACTTCAGCCTTCTAGGGGCCACCTTAATCATCAATGCCCTGTCCCTCACGTCCATTCACCAGTACACTCGCAGGAGAAAACTCTTGTCTGGGACAGACCAGGAGCCCCTCAAATTCTCTTTCTCAGACATCAAGGCTGCCAAGACCATAGGGGCACTCACTGTAGCCTTCACAGTCTCCTTCACACCCATTGCAGTGTTTGTAGTGGGCAACGTTTTGGGTTACCAGTGGTGCACCTTCTCCTTCTTTGCCTTTTGGGTCCTGGCCAGCAATAGTTGCTGCAATGTGATCATCTACAGTGTGTGTGATCAGCGCTTCCGCGAGGGGGCGCGCCAGCTATTCAAGTCTGTGCAATGCTACTGCAAGAGACCTTCGAGATGATCGCTTGGCTTCTAAATAGAATGGTGGAGACCCAAGAGTTTCCTTTTGCAAAAAAATCAGACCAGGGGCCCATGAGATGAGTGGACAAGCTTAAGAAAAAAATGTAAACATCAGTAAGTGCTGTCAGTCCATGGACAAGGAAAACAGTATATTTCAGGAAAGACAACCCCCATGGCCATAAGGGATGGATTCAGTGATTCAGAGACTTGGTGTAGAGCTATGGAGACGATATAGTATGCAATGATGCAGGCTCCCTGGATTAAGGATTATTTGGACAGTTTTACTATTCAGTGATAAATGACTTACATATTTTGTCCCTGGATGAGACTATCTCACTGGAGAGAAGATGAATCTGTGAGATTGAATGTAATAATTCACTAGTCCAAACAAGAGATTAAAGGATTGTTGGGATGCGCCTGCTTTCTCCCAAAGTGTGTTTGAATGTATTAAGCAGATAACGTATTCAGCATCCTCACATGAACTGCCTAAAATGTGTCTATTTTTGGATTTGTTAAACAACGCACAATGTTTACTAGTAAACACTCATGTTATTGGAAGAGCACACATTGTGGTTTTGTTCTGCTTTTATGCATGGAGAGGAAGTGAGCAAAATATTGACCAATAACAATATTACAAAATAACATTCAAATATTTAAATTATTTAACATTGGTTAGTGTGTTCTGGGGCTTAAATGTCATCAAAAATGGCTTTTTATTTATTTCTTAACACTGTTAATTTTCTTTATACTTTTTTAATGACAATGACATTGATTTTCACAACACTCTCCTCCAGTTAATAGTACTATGTCAAATAACAGTTTTATTCATGGTTTGAATTCACATATTTAATAATGAATTTTATTTTACATTAAAATTGGTCATATTGTATGAAGATTACAATTAACCCCTTGTGAACCAAAATGTTACAATTTACAGGTTGGCTTTACATTCAAACACCTAAATAAGTTATGGCAGAACAGAATGTCCTGCTTTGACAATTCTAGTCCTGCAGTAATTTATTGAGTTGGTTATTCTGCAGGATTAATTTAATTTATAAAGCATCATGATAGTCTAGATTCTAGACATAGCAGCTTAAAGGGACACTCCAGACCGGAAGGATAATATTTAGTAAATCAATCTATCGTTGTATTTATTGTAATATACTCATTTTCTATGAGAATAAATGTAGCAAAATTCACTGCTCATTAACACTGAGTTGGTTATTAAGCGAACACTCCAAACAACTAAAGCACTCTGGCTGCTGAAATGCTTTATGTATGTAGAGTGTGTTCTCAAGGGAGCTAAACTCAAAACGCAGCAATAGCCCAGAGCACCTGCTAGGGAAGAATGGGAGGGCTTGCAAAGGCTGCAAACAAGAGATCTTCAGTTTTGCAAGCTGTTTTTACAAGCACCCCCTATGAGAAAATGCATAATTAAACATATGCATGTGTGTATTGGGGGTATTTCTATTAAACAATGTTTTTCATTTGTACAGTGGAGTGTATCTTTAATGACAATTAAATGTAACTTACTTTAAATGTTTTTATATCCTGCTCTGTAAATTAAACTTTAATTATTTACATGAGGCTCCCGCAGAGTCTAGGACAGTAGGAGAAAATAAATTCTAAATTAAACAGAATGTGCAATAAGGGAAGCATAAACATTAGATCTCTCTTTACAGGAAGTGTTTAGGAAGGCTGTGCACGTCACATGCAGAAAGGTGTGACCAAGGCTATATAAACAAAGTGATTTAACTCTTAAATGGCAGAGAATTAAACTGCAGGAGCATGATCTATACACCAAAACATCTTCATTAAACTTAAGTTGTTTTGGTGACTATAGTGTCCCTTTAATAGTTATTTTTATCAAGTGGTTGTATTACTCTCCCATTTCATCAGATACATATATAGATTAACTCTCACTAGCTCTTGTCCAGTAAGCTGGACCTGTATAGCATGGCCTTGCTCAGTGGAGCTTTTGGCTCACAGGTATGTTGTCAAGCTATTCTCAACCTGGAGGGAAACAGGGCATTTCTGACACCAAATGGTGAACAGAGTGTCCTTTTAAAGGAGCACACCAATGCAATAAAATATCAATTAAAAAAAGAATTCGTAGATATAACCTCAATGAAAAAATGCCAGCATTTATTGCTGCATTTTTTCATGGTGATCAGGGCCAGTCTACCCAGGGCTGCCATCAGGAGGTGACAACCATGATGGTCAGATCCAATGTGCAGCCGCACCGGTGTCCACGCGCTGATGGGGTCCATCGGGTGGTCCATCGGGTGGCCCTATGGGCCCGGTCAGCGCTGCGGCCGTGTAATAGCACAACTGGGCCCCTTTAAAAATGTCAACTGCAAAGATTGCTGGGAGGAAATGATGGCCGGTCACTTCCTCCCAGCTAACTCCGCATGGGAGGGAGGAGAAACAGACCATGAAAAGTAGAGCCACATCGACTCCCATCAGCCCCAGCCACCCTCCCGCAGTGAAAAGGTAAGAAACAGGGGGGTGGCTGAAAAATGAGCTTGGCTTGTGTTTATGTATGTCAGAATGTATGTATGTCAGTATGTATATATGTATGTGTCTGTGTGTGTGTATGTATGTATGTATGTCAGTAAGTATGTATGTCAGTATGTATGTGTCTGTGTGTATGTGTATGTATATCAGTATGTATGTCTGTATTTATATGTATGTGTCTGTATGTATTTCTGTATTTCTGTATGTATGTATGTATATACAGTGAGGGAAGAAAGTATTTGATCACCTGCTGATTATGAACGTTTGTCCAGTGACAAAGAAATGGTCAGTCTATAATTTTAACGGTAGATGTATTTTAACAGTGAGAGACAGAATAACAAAAAAAAAAAAAATCCAGAAAAACGCTTTTCAAAAAAAGTTATAAATTGATTTGCATGTCAATGAGTGAAATAAATATTCAACCCCTTTGACTTAGTACTTGGTGGCAAAACCCATGTTGGCAATCACCGAGATCAGATGTTTTTTGTGGTTGGCCACCAGGTTTGCACACATCTCAGGAGGGATTTTGTCCCACTCCTATTTGCAGATCCTCTCCAAGTCATTAAGGTTTCGAGGCTGACGTTTGGCAACTAGAACCTTCAGCTCCCTCCACAGATTTTCTATGGAATTAAGGTCTGGAGACTGGCTACGCCACTCCAGAACCATAATGTGCTTTTTGTTGATCATTAACAAGATCCTGCCGTGTAGTTCTGGGCTGATTCCTCACCATTCTCGTGATCATTGAAACGCCAAGCGGTGAGCCTATGTGACTATATGTCTATGTGGCTATATATGTGTCTATGTGGCTATAAATGTGTGTATCTGTGTGTCAGTGTGTGTATTTGTGTGTCTGTGTATGTGTCTGAGAATCAGTGTGTGTGGAAGTGTATACACTAAACACAAATGCACACTTGCATTCAAACACCAAAATTCACACACATACTCCATATAAAAACATGCTTACATTCAAACACAAATTGTGTGTGTGTATATATATATATGTGTGTGTATGTGTTTATGTGGCTATATATGTGTGTGTATCTGTGTGTCAGTGTGTGTATTTGTGTGTCTGTGTATGTGTCTGTGAATCAGTGTGTGTGGAAGTGTATACACTACATACAAATGCACACTTGCATTCAAACACCAAAATTCACACACATATTCCATATAAAAACATGCTTACATTCAAACACAAATTATATATATATATGTATATACACATATATACATACACATACACACACACACACACACACACACACTGCATCCACTACATACACATTGAATCCACTCAGTGGTGGATCCAGAGTCTGATCTTGGGAGGGGCACTTGTAGATTATTTAAAGAAATAATCCATGCACAATAACCACTACAGCTCTGTGTAGTGGTTATGGTGCCAGGAGTGCCGGGTCCCCCTCCCAGAGTAAGCAGTCAAACCATTTAAGAACAGTTTGACAACTTACCTGGGGTCTGTTGGAATATGTGACTGTAGTATGGCAGAGGAGCAGTGGTGTGAATGGTGCAATGTGTGAGGGGTGCAGTGTGTGTGTGTGTGTGTATGAGTGTATGTGTGCATTGGGGACTAAGTATATGTGTGTGTGTGTGTGTGTATGAGGCAATGTGTGTATGGGGGGCAGTGTGTGAATGTGTATGGTGTGTGTATGGGGGCAGTGTATGTGTGTGTGGGGGCAGTTTGTGTATGGGGTAGTGTATGTGTGTGGGGGGCAGTTTGTGTATGGGGCAGTGTATGTGTGTGTGTGTGTGGGCAGTTTGTGTATGGGGTAGTTTATGTGTGTGGGGGGCAGTGTATGTGGGGCAGTGTATGTGTGTGTGTGTGGGGGGACAGTGTGTATATGGGTGGCTGTGTGTGTGTGGGCAATGTATGTGTGTGTGTGGCAGTGTGTGTGTGGGGGGGCAATGTGTGTATGTGGTGGGGGGCAGTGTATGTGTCTGTGTGGGGGCAGTGTGTGAATGTGTGGTGAGGAGGGTAGGGGAGCTTTTTCATAATTTAAAAAAAAAATACAAATAAATATTCATTATGTCCCCCATCCCTTCTTACCTTTACTGAGGAAGGAGGGGGGGGGCATTTTTCCATCCCTGGTAGGGGAATCCCTGTTGGTCCCAGTGGTGAGAGTGAACTCTAGCCCGTAGCTCCAGGGTTCACTCTTGTGACATCCAGAGCGTTGCCGTGGTAACCGCGGCAACGCTCTGTGCTCGTGAGAGAAGGACCCGGAGGAGCTGCAGGCTGACCTCCCAGGTCCTCTCTCACTCCCTCCCCTGCCGGCTGCCAGCAATGTGCCTGCAGACCGGGGAGGGAGATCTCTGATCTCCCCTCCGGTCTGTGAAGGCACATTGCAGGGCTGGCGCCGGCAGGGCAGAATCTCGGGGTGGGGGGTTTAATTGCCCCGTTGCCCCCCCCTCCCCGGATCCACCAATGCATCCATTACACCTGCACTTACACACATTGCAGTCAATACACAAACACACACTGCATCCACAAAACACACACCCTGTATCCACTCTACAAACACTGCTTCTTTGTGGGTGGATTTGGAGGTGGGTTCTGTGGGTGAGATTTGGATGGCTGCCCTGGTGCTTCCACTAGGCAACTAGGCAGCCAATGTCCTGACCCTGGGTAACCATCAGAAGGAGAGTACACAGCGCAGCACTCTCCCTTCTGCCAGTCACTTCTTCACTGGGAGCAAGAAACAGCTTCCTGTCAGACTGGGTAGTGGATACAGAAGATCCCGTACCCCCAGTCCCTTTGGACACCCTACATGGGAGGTGAGCAGGTGTGCAAAGTTTGAAATGAGAGACACACAAAATCACCCTCTGGAAGAGGACAATTCCACAGACAAAGATGAGCTGGTAAAGGGGACAGGGACACATACAAAGATGAGCTGGGGAAAGGGGACGCAGAGACAATCAGCTGGGGATGTGGACAGTGACTGGGGAAGGGGACAACGACACACACTTGAAAATTTGACAAGCAAAGGGGCTTGGGGGGGAAAGACACAAAAGGGACTGTTGGAGACAATAACACAAGAAGAGGCTGGTGGGATAAAGAGACACACAAAGGAGCTGGGGGGAGAAGCACAGAGGGCTGGGGGGGGGGGGGGGGGTGAGGGGGGGGAGAGGAGGGCAAAAGATGCCCACAAAGGGAAGGAGAAGAGGAAGTGACACAAAATGGGCTGGAGATGGGACAGTCGCTGGGGAAGGGGACAGTTACATACAGAGGGTCTGGGAAAGGGGACAATAACACACACTGAAAAATAAGACATGCAAAGGGGCTAGGGGAGAGGCACAAAAGGGACTCGGGGAGACAGAGAAACAAGAAGGGGCTGGGGGAATAAATAGACACACAAAGAGTCTGGGGGGAAGAGACACACAGAGTGGCTGGGAGGAGAGAAAGAGGGGTTGGGGTCGAGGACAGTGACACACACCCTGGGCTGGTGAGGGGGACAACAACACACAGAGTGGGCTGGAGAAGGAAAACAAGAAAATTAGACATGCAAAGGGGCAAGGGAGTAGAGACATAAAAAAGGGCTGGGGGGAGAAAGAGTCACACAAAGGGTCTGGGGGAAGAGACACACAGAGCATCTAGGGTGGAGAGGCACACAAACGGGCTGGGAAAGAGGAAAAAAAGAACAACACAAAGGGGTTGGTGGAGAAAGTTAGACACAAAGCTGGCAGTTTTTGTGTGGGGGGTGCAAGTATCTGGTCTTGTCTAGGGGGCAAAATAGTCTAGCACCATCCCTGATTGAGGGTATATTTTTAAATACAGCCTTCAAAAGCTACAGACCTGCTCTCTTTGCACACTCTCCCCCTTTCCCCCGTCCAGACTTTCTGTGGCTGTCCAATCACAGACTTTCCAATGCATCTCAATGAGAAGTTTTTGCAAGGCAGGGGGCTCTGGGGTATTGCGGCCTCTAGAATTTAGTAATTTGCCAATTTCTATTGAAATCTGTACTTTTAGTAAAATGAAAAAAAATCACACACTCTTCAATCATAAAGCACTACAGCAAGATACAGCTATTTAGTTGTTTGGTGTGTTAGTTTAATATCAATCTCTGGTCCAATGAGATAATTAGCAATCAGAACTGTATTTTGCTATATTAATTCTCATAGAATATGAGCATATTACAATAAATACAACAGACAGATGCTGGAGAATTAATTTCCTAATTATTGCTCCTGCTGTCAATAATTACCATAGCAGTGATAGTCAGTAGTTGGATTGTAAGTGTATATAAAATATTCAGGGTTATTTACTAAACTGTGAATTGTCAGTAAATAAAAATGAATCAAATATTTTAAGTAGCTGAATTGGAGAAATTTCAGCTAGCTTGTTCTAAAATGTCAAATTTCCTTTGTTTTCCTTGAAAGTAACAATCTAGTGAATTAGTTCTATTTATATATAACGTTCTTTGAGATTAAATTGTGCCAGAGTCATAGAACCACTAATTCATTTTTCTCTTGTAAACCCATTAACAGAACAAAGATTGTTGCATTTTGTAATTTCAATCTGATTGTAATTAGTCAAACGAGCTTCGTGGATAATCGCTTGCCCCTCAATGACATAATAGCAATATGATCTGATAATACCTCCCTGTGAATGGATCTGTCAAATTAAGATTAGAGTTTTTTTTACAATTCACATGAATGGAACTCATGTAGACTTTGTTTAAACAAAGGGCTCTTCACCTTTATTGACAGAAACTTAAATTATCTACATGGCATAAACTTGGCACCTCATTCATTAATTGTAAAATTCATTCAATAACACATTCTTTAAATGCGATATAATATGTAACAAAATAAATTCAGCATTTAAGCTTTGTTATTCTCTTCCCTATGTTTAAAATGAGTCTCTACTGCACAGGGGAAGGCAGTGCTGCTACACTGTAGCTGACAGCTGTCCTGAATTTCCCAGGCAGTCCTACGGCAGAACTACCAGTGGTGCAACCATTGTATCTGCCTGTCCCAGTTTTTTGTGTGTGTCAGTTTGTGTGCGTATCTGTATTGTCCGTGTGTCCCAGCTTGTCCGTGTGTCCCTGTATGTGTCTTTGTGTGTCATTATGTGTATGTTTGTTTTATTCTGTGTGTGTGTGTTTGTTTACATCTATGTACAAACTTGACACCAAAGGGTCCCTGGAATCGTTTTTCAAATTTCAACTGTGCTACACTGTTCTAGTTTTAGCAGTTGCCTGGAACCTGATTAATTTAATGTGCCTGTTCTAGCAATTGAGGTCTGAAATATTATGGTAACTCAGTTTTGGATCCCATCCCAGGTTTTAAAAAACACTGCATTAAACAGGGAGTTGCAATGAGCTGACAAGTGGTAAACAACCTTCGTTGTGTCTGTTTATGTTCAGTAATTTAACCTACAGTTTATTCTCTGATGCAATTCTTTGGTGACTCCTCGTAATTACTCTTTAGTTAATAGCCCCTGTGTTAAGCCAAATAGATGTCAACTTTATTTGACAACACTTAATTATGTTTCAATTGTGATTCTCCCAATCTGCTGTTGTTCTGTTAAATCCAATAACGTAATCTCTATTGAATGTGCTGTTTATTTTTCTCTGTATTTTAAGCCTTTAAGCAGGGTTGAGTTCATTTAAATGTAAATTAAAACACTCTTTACACTGCAGCTTATGAAGCTAAACCGTGCCATGGATGCGTTTATTGCATTTGGATAAACTATAGCCTTTCCATTCTTCCTACAATACAACTCCCATTACCATCAGGCAGCCAGAGTTAAAGGGGCACAATAGGCACCCAGACAACTTTATCTCATTCAGAGCCCCTGTTCTTTTAACCCTGCAGCTAAAAAGCATTGCAGTTTAAGAAAAACAAACTGCCTATTGTGCACACTGTGCAGCACTGCCCCAGGAAGCACCTCCAGTGGCCATCTGAAGAGAGGCAAAAAGGCTGCAGGGACAGGTTATACTGACCAGGGAAACTACATTAAGCTGTAATTGTTCTGGTGATTATAGTGTCCCTTTAAATACAAGATTAGTTTTAAAGCAGCGAATATTAATTGTGACATTTCAGATAAAATAAACTGCAATGGAGTTGAAATATATTGGTTTGAATGTAGATAGGTAGTAAAAACCTTCAGCTGAGCCCAGATATTTGTTGGCAAATTTTGCAACTTAGATGTCAATGTTAGATGTCAAATTACATAATGAACCTGCGGAGTGACAGACATTAGCTGACAGAACAATTTAGGATACACATTTAGTCACTCTGGCAAGAAATATGAAAATGGGAATATCAATAACACCGAACTGTAGCAAATTGAAATCCGAATTGCACAAATTGGGCTAAAATAGCTGATTTTGAAATATTAGATTTCAGCTATAGTCACAGTTTGACAGTGTTACTCAAAGTGTTGTAAACTGAATTTTGATTTCAGCTGCATTTCTATCAGTGCTGTCAGAATTGTTCCGAGCACCATAACCACTGCAGCTCATTGTCGTGGTTATGATGTCAGAAGTGCCATGGTCTCGCTCCCCCCACATTGTAAGGAGTCAGACTGTTTTTGAACGGTGTAACTTCTCACCTTAGGTCCTCCTGGTGCCTCTCCCTGCCTCCCGTCACTGCAGGAGAGTTAGTGAAGTTCATGTCTAGGATATATGCCATGTAGGAGTGTAGAGGTGCTTGACAGATACCAGGTAAGAAGTCAAACTGTTCAAAAATGGTTTGGCTCATTTCAGTAAAAGGAATGGTACCATAACCACTACAGTAGTAGCTGTAGTGGTTATGGTGCTTGGAAAGTTTCTTTAAGAAGATTTACTATCTTGTTTCTCCAGTTTGAAACTACCATCTTTCTCTGTTAGACCAATTTGAGACTCTACACCATGGGTCCTCAAACTCCGGCCCCCCAGACGTTGCTAAACTACAACTCCCATGATTCTTTGGCTATCTATGTAATTCAAAGAATCATGGGAGTTGTAGTTTAGCAAAATCTGGGGAGCCGGAATTTGAGGACCCCTGCTCTACACAGAAGAATCTTCTAACACAGGGTGTGGCAGACCTCCTCACTCAGTTCTCATTATTGTAGCTACAGGTTGTCGTGTATCTGCAGAGCCTACCGGTTAATCCAAACCTTGGTGTCTATACAGCCCTTTCAAATGAATCCAGTCTTTGGTGTATATTATGCAGTCACTGAATCCTGAATCTTTGGCCTGGGTGCAGCCTGCAAGCACGTAAAGACCCAATACCCAGTCCGAACAGATAGCAATTAGTGAATAATTAATCAAAATGCTTTGTTATTATATTTAGTGCTTTATAGAGTCATTGGACCATGAGAGGCAACATTTTGAATTTCAAATTTCATAGTATCTTCCTCAAGCCGTTGTTATTCTATGCCTGTACACAAAGTAACCAGGCACATTTATTTCACATTTACACACCCAAATACACCATATATTTACCTCAGCAGGCTTCTGGAGTAATATCTGCCATTCAGTTATATAAGGCAATGGGGATAAAAATATCAGCTGATCTATATACACTGCCTGCATGTAGAGCTAGTCTATGTGTTCAATACAGTTTCTGTGGATAAAGCCTGTCCTGGCTTGAGCTACATACTACTATACTATTATAGTACTATTTTATGTAAAACCAGTCATTGGGCTATAAACAGCATTTTATGTAAAACCAGCTATGGGGCTATATACAGCATTTTATGTAAAAACAGTCAGTGGGCTACAAATACAGCATTTTATGGTGAAACCAGCCATTGAGCTATATACTGCATTTTATGGTAATGCCAGACATTAGTATTGAGAAAGGGCTGCTGCCCGAAATGTTTGCTGATTTAACTTTGTCCTCAAATAAATTGTGGTAGCACCTGGGTGTGCACACCTATACTGGATGTGCAGGACTGTTACTTGTTTTTTGTTAATAAAACATGACTATCGGATGTCCCCAAGTGTGTGGGCCATCCAATGCCCCCCATCTTACAGTCCTCTTGTGGTGTCAGCCTCTCAAATTGTGTCATCCAGTGTGGTCTGCACCCCCTCACTTCCATTGTGATGTTGGTGATTTTATATAAACCCAGTCATTGGGCTTCATGCATACATTTTATGGTGAAGGCAGATTTTGTGCTATGTACAGCATTTCATGTAAAATCTGTCCTTGGACTATATACAGCATTTTATATAAAGCCAGTCCTTGGGCTATATAAAGCATATTGCTGTAAAGAAGGCCCTTGGGTTGTATGCTGTCTCTGTGTTTAAATCAATGTCTTAGCTTACATACAACAGCTGTCAATGTTTACATACATTATACTGCATGAAATATTGCTCTGATAAAGCAGTCTGATCTTCCAATACCTTTCTGCTCTAAACCAGTGTCTGTGAAAGTCTTCCTATGTAAATCTAGGTTCGACAGCCAAGGTTCCGTTGACTGTTGCAGCCTATCAACTATTAAAACTATATCGTAATGTGATGGGAGTTATTTATCCTCTTTGGGCACTGGGCAATTTGTAAAACAAACAAATAAAATTTTACATGCATCTAAATAAAATACCTAGAAAATGTGAAAAGAAGACATTCTTTCTGAATTATATAATATATAGACACATGAAGCTTAGTTTGGAAATTACAAACGTTAATAAGATTTGGACCTACCTTTGTAACTTAAATGTCGAACAATAACTATGTGCTCCATATTAAGATTTTTTTGTAATATGCATGTTAGACCAGTAACTCTAAAATAGATTGGGGTAGGCAACCTTTGGAACTGCAGATGTTGTAGGCTTTATCTGCCCATCTACGGCTGAAAGAGCTTTATGGGTGATGTTTTTTTTTTTTTTTTTTAAATCTGGAGTGCGAAATGTTGCCTACCCCAGTCATAAAGCAGAACTATCCCACAAAAATGTTATTTCGGAAAAGCAGACAGTGCATCGAGAATAGACTGTCAGCAGTCTGAGAATCCAGAGAAACTTAGGACTTTGGCTTTAACCAGTACCATCAGACTGAACATGAAATATACGATATGCAGTCAAAGAAAAAAAGGTACAGGCACTCCAAGGATATGTATAGGCAAATGTATTGGACCCAAATGTCCAGCAGCACGTTTCGACCCAGAGTGGTCTTTTTCAAGGACAAGGCTCAAGCACAAGGCTCAATTTTGTATGTTTGCATTTGCTCTTTACACAGCCATGTTACAGTGCTGCCGACCACTCCATTTGTTCCCTATTAAGGGTTAATAAGTACGTAGTATGTAGAAGTTTTGATTTATACCCCTCTCAGTCTTCTTAGATACTTTACCTTATTGCTGAAAGAAGCAAGGTGAATTGTTTGCGTAGGACTCACCTAATAGGTTTGCCTTGGCTTGGCAGGTGAGCTTACACTTTAGTGGACCGTTGGAGTGATACTACTAAAAAACCTCCAGTTATTTAAATTTGTGAAGTGATTTGGGATAGTGCACAACTAACTTTTTCTTTAGTTTTTTTTTTTTTTAGACTTGAAATATATATTTTTTTAAATTAAAGGGACACTCCAGGCACCCAGACCACTTCTGCTCATTGGAGTGGTCTGGGTGCCAACTCCCACTACCCTTAACCCTGCAAGTGTAATTATTGCAGTTTTTCATAAACTGCAATAATTACATTGCAGGGTTAACTCCACCTCTAGTGGCTGTCTACTAGACAGCCACTAGAGGTCACTTCCTGGGTTTTAGCACAGGAAACCTGTGCTAGAGCGTCGCTGGACGTCCTCACGCTGTGTGAGGACCTCCAGCGTCGCTCAAAACCCCATAGGAAAGCATTGGAATGATTTTTCAATGCTTTCCTATGGGGAGACGTAATGCGCATGCGCAGCATTTCCGCGCATGCGCATTAGGTCTCCTCGGCCGGTGGGCGAGATCAGTCTCGCCCACTGGCCAACGTAATCACCAGGAGGAGCGTCGCGGAGGCGGAGACAGCGGCGAGGGACATGTCGCTACCTCAGGTAAGTCACTGAAGGGGTTTTCACCCCTTCAGCAACTGGGGATTGGGGGGTGGGAGGGAGAGGGACCCCCCAGTGCCAGAAAAACTGATCATTTTTCTGGCACTGGAGTTTCCCTTTAATTCCTTGTTCAGATAGGGGAAAGTAGAGCTCCCTCTTGCACCATATTTGTTACTAAAAACAACTTGCCTACACCTCTGCAAGAAGTATAGCTTGTTATAATGCTTGGAGTGTGTGGCGAAGCCAACCTCGCCACTGTGAACTGGAGGAGCCTGGTTTCCCGCCTGCTGCCTTTAGATTATGGACCGGCAGCTAAAGGGTTAATTTTGCTGTGCAGGAGGATTTATTTCTCCCTCTCTGCACAGCCGTTCGGTAGATTCTATCTACCGAACAAACAGCCATTTATCAGCTTCCCCAGAGCCGTGGGAAGCCGGCCGGCGCTGTTAATTGGCCTCACAGAAGCTGGAGTGTGCCCTCCATTTACCTCCCTGAAGCTGCGGTTAACCGCAGCTTAATTGATTGTTACAGGGTGGTCGCGGTTACACTTAGCCGCCACACGATGGCGCTGTTCTCGAGCTCCCCGGGCAGCCAGCGCTTGTCTGCCCGGCTTTCATGCACCAAACCCGGACACTGTTACGTGCAGGCACCGCTGAACCTCCAGCCCCTGGTTCTAATTCGTATGGATTTGGTGAATGCATGTAAATTCGGTAGTTTGTTTTATGTGAATGTTTTAACCCAGATGGCACAGCCATGGAGCCTGTTCGCATAATTAAAGACTTTAGCTCCATGGCAATTAAACCGTATTCGGGTGGTCTGAGTGCCATTCATCTAATAATGTGCACTCAGACCTGAGCTATCTGGGGATATGTTACATGTCTGTGTTTTATGTATAAAATGTGTCTTTATGTATTTTAAAGTGATAGTCTGTTTTGTGTCCCCACGTGTGTAATGGAGTTTTGCCTTTGTCCTGGGAGATAATTGAATTACTTCTCCAATTATCTCCAGGACAGAGAGGAGGAAGCCAGGATGCATTGTGGGAAAGTATTGTGGCTGTATGTACTAAAGTGATACATGTCTGTCTGCTGTTTCAGTCTCCCATTTGGTCCCTTAGGGGAGTGTCCACCAAGTGGGAGACCTGCATAAATACTGGGCAGGTAGCCCTCAGTAAAACAGATTCTGCTTGACCCTCAAACCGATGTGTCATCTCGTTTTTGGGGGAATTGGATTGTATGCTGACTGCCAGGAGTGTAAGCGGATTGTATGCTTTTCCTGTTCGGCTGATTCCAGGGTTCGGGAGTTTCCAGAATTCGTACAGTTTGCAGTTCGGGAGATTGGTGCTTGCAGTAGCTGCTCGTCTAGGAAAAAGGGGATTATCGCCTAAACGATTTTTATCCCCTTTTGAGCAAAACGGTCCGTTACAATTGGTGGCAAGCGGCGGGATCGTTCCTACAGCCAGAAGGACAGTTACAGAACACCAATTCCTTGGAGTTACAAATTGAGGGCAACGTTAGCACTTGTGCAGCGCCCCTGGCAGCAGAGGTATCCAGCGACTTGGAGCAGACAAGTATGGAAGGCTCTGATGCTGAAGATGATGGGCTGGCGAGGTGAGGCAGCGAGTGGCCCAGTATGGGGGTTATGTATCCATGGAGATATTCCAGGTGATCTGGAACCAGGTCTTGGCTGAGCGAAACTCAAGGATGGACGGAGAGTATGCTCAGCGGAAAGAGTGTTACAGCAGCAGAGTAGAGGCTGCATCTGAGGAGGTTAGCCGTCTCCCCCTGAGGCGGCAGGAAGAACCCGAAGTAGGGGTCCTCATAGATTGGTCCTGTGAGGAACCACAACAGGCAGGTGGAGATGGGACCGAGGTCTCTCCACCGGTCCCAGATCCCCAGCAGCAGAGGCCAGATCCCCAGCAGCAGAGTGAGTTACAGGGAGCCAAAGGTACCGTCCTTCCTCCCCAGCGGCAGTGTGTACCCCAGGGAGCTGAAGGTGCCGTCCTTCCTCCCCAGCGACAGTGTGTACCCCAGGGAGCTGAAGGTGTCGTCCTTCCTCCCCAGCGGCAGTGTGTACCCCAGGGAGCTGAAGGTGTCGTCCGTCCTCCCCAGCGGCAGTGTGTGTCCCAGGGAGCAGAAGGTGCCGTCCTTCCTCCCCAGCGGCAGTGTGTACCCCAGGGAGCGGAAGGTGCAATCCTTCCTCCCCAGCGGCAGTGTGTACCCCAGGGAGCTGAAGGTGTCGTCCTTCCTCCCCAGCGGCAGTGTGTACCCCAGGGAGCTGAAGGTGTCGTTCTTCCCCCCCAGCGGCAGAGTGTCCTGCAGGGAGCAGAGACCATCAGTCTCGCACCCCAGCAGCAGGACAAGATAATGAAAGGCTGGTTCCCCTCTCCACCAGCAGAGAGAGCGTCAGGGAGGGGAGCCTGTTAACCCCTCTCCCCAGCGGCAGTCTACCGTCCAGATAGAGGAGCCTGTTACACCCTCTCTCCAGCGGCAGCCTAACCCACCAAGGGGAGATGTTAAGCCCCACAACGGTGCAGATGGGACCGTAGTCTCTGTGCTTACAGCACAAGGGGTAGGGACGGTCGGTCCTGTTCCCCAGCCACAAAGCGGTGTATCCAGAGGGGAGACAGTCGGTCTCTCCCTCCCACAACCAGGCTCCAACCAGGCTACTTCCGCGGTAGTACTGGCACCAGGGCAGAGTACCGTTGGTCTCTGCCCACTCAGCAACCCACCAAGGCAGACTACCAGTCCCCCACACAGCCGTGGTGAGACATCTGGACCTGGACAAAGTTCTCCTCTACCCAGGTGTAGTAACCATTTATTGTGGGTGGGCTGTACTGCTGTTTCTGCTTTGTGGGTGGGTTGCTGGACTAACCAGGGCACTGACCGGCAGGAGGTCAGGTACCCTGTTAGTCTAATTGGTAAAGGGGAGAAGTGTGGCGAAGCCAACCTCGCCACTGTGAACTGGAGGAGCCTGGTTGCCCGCCTGCTGCCTTTAGATTATGGACCGGCAGCTAAAGGGTTAATTTTGCTGTGCAGGAGGATTTATTTCTCCCTCTCTGCACAGCCGTTCGGTAGATTCTATCTACCGAACAAACAGCCATTTATCAGCTTCCCCAGAGCCGTGGGAAGCCGTCCGGCGCTGTTAATTGGCCACCCAGAAGCTGGAGTGTGCCCTCCATTTACCTCCCTGAAGCTGCGGTTAACCGCAGCTTAATTGACTGTTACTGGGTGGTCGCGGTTACACTTAGCCGCCACACGATGGCGCTGTTCTGGAGCTCCCCGGGCAGCCAGCGCTTGTCTGCCCGGCTTTCATGCACCAAACCCGGACACTGTTACGTGCAGGCACCGCTGAACCTCCAGCCCCTGGTTCTAATTCGTATGGATTTGGTGAATGCATGTAAATTCGGTAGTTTGTTTTATGTGAATGTTTTAACCCAGATAGCACAGCCATGGAGCCTGTTCGTATAATTAAAGACTTTAGCTCCATGGCAATTAAACTGTATTCGGGTGGTCTGAGTGCCATTCATCTAATAATGTGCACTCAGACCTGAGCTATCTGGGGATATGTTACATGTCTGTGTTTTATGTATAAAATGTGTCTTTATGTATTTTAAAGTGATAGTCTGTTTTGTGTCCCCACGTGTGTAATGGAGTTTTGCCTTTGTCCTGGGAGATAATTGAATTACTTCTCCAATTATCTCCAGGACAGAGAGGAGGAAGCCAGGATGCATTGTGGGAAAGTATTGTGGCTGTATGTACTAAAGTGATACATGTCTGTCTGCTGTTTCAGTCTCCCATTTGGTCCCTTAGGGGAGTGTCCACCAAGTGGGAGACCTGCATAAATACTGGGCAGGTAGCCCTCAGTAAAACAGATTCTGCTTGACCCTCAAACCAATGTGTCGTCTCGTTTTTGGGGGTATTGGATTGTATGCTGACTGCCAGGAGTGTAAGCGGATTGTATGCTTTTCCTGTTCGGCTGATTCCAGGGTTCGTGTGTTTCCAGTTTGGGAGTTTCCAGAATTCGTACAGTTTGCAGTTCGGGAGATTGGTGCTTGCAGTAGCTGCTCGTCTAGGAAAAAGGGGATTATCGCCTAAACGATTTTTATCCCCTTTTGAGCAAAACGGTCCGTTACAGAGTGTAAATATGGCAATGTTTTTATAGCAGGCGAAACACTGTTCTAATGACTGTCTTCGAGATAGTCACAAGACGGTACTTCTGCTGAAATGACTGAGTTTAACTTGTTTATGTGACGTTTGAAATACTCACACATCAAATGCTTTTCACAGGGAAGCACTGGATTCAATGCTTCCCTGTGAGAAGCACTGGATTCAATGCTTCCCAGTGAGAAGCACTGGATTCAATGCTTCCCAGTGAGAAGCACTGGATTCAATGCTTCCCAGTGAGAAGCACTGGATTCAATGCTTCACTGTGAGAAGCGCTGGATTCAATGCTTCCCTGTGAGAAGCACTGGCTTCAATGCTTCCCAGTGAGAAGCGCTGGATTCAATGCTTCCCAGTGAGAATCGCTGGATTCAATGCTTCCCTGTGAGAAGCGCTGGATTCAATGCTTCCCTGTGAGAAGCGCTGGATTCAATGCTTCCCTGTGAGAAGCGCTGGATTCAATGCTTCCCTGTGAGAAGCGCTGGATTCAATGCTTCCCTGTGAGAAGCGCTGGATTCAATTCTTCCCTGTGAGAAGCGCTGGATTCAATGCTTCCCTGTGAGAAGCGCTGGATTCAATGCTTCCCTGTGAGAAGCGCTGGATTCAATGCTTCCCAGTGAGAAGCGCTGGATTCAATGCTTGCCTGTGAGAAGTGCTGGATTCAATGCTTCCCTGTGAGAAGCGCTGGATTCAATGCTTCCCTGTGAGAAGCGCTGGATTCAATGCTTCCCTGTGAGAAGCGCTGGATTGGACGAGAAGATGAAGATAAGACAGCCTGTGGGATATCACTGGAGGAAGATTGGGTGGCTGAACGGAGTGAGTCTCTGTCATTAAAAAATGGTAAGTAAAACCAAATTTCATATAATTTATAGGGGCCCTGAATCTAAACAGGAACTAGAAAACTATAATGGTAGCAATACACATTTGTATTCCTAAAGCTACAATGTTCCTTTAACTGTAATGTTAGTAAGTACAAATGCATGGGTGTATTTAAGAGAAATTTCAGTATGTTTTAATGCAGTTTCTGTGGATAAAAACAACTCATGGGTTGGTACTGTGGTAAAGTCTGTCCTGGCTTGAGCTAAATACAGCATTTTATGTAAAACCGGTCATTGGGCTACAAATACAGCATTTTATGGTATAGCCAGTCATTGGGCTACAAATACAGCCTTTTATGTAAAATCAGTCCTTGGGCTACAAATACAGCATTTTATGATAAAGCCAGTCATGGGGCTACAAATACAGCATTTTATGTAAAAACAGTCCTTGGGCTACAAATACAGCATTTTATTGTAAAGCCAGTCATTGGGCTATATACTGCATTTTATGTTAAATGCAGTATTTATCCCTCTACATTGTGAGCTTATGTGGGTAGGGCCTTCTTCACATACTGTTTTGTTAGTGTTTTGTTAGAATAAATGTTTGTCTTGTTTCCTGTTGTTCAGCACTGCAGAATATGTTGGCACTATATAAAACATGTAATTGTAATTTGAATGCAATGTCAGAGTGTGTGAATGCAGGATATATTTGAGTGTAATGTCAGTGTGTGAGTGCAGGGTGTATTTGAGTGTAATGCCAGTGTGTGCATGCAGGGTGTATTTGAATGTAATGTCAGTGTGTGAATGCAGTGTGTATTTGAATGTAATGTCAGTGTGTGAGTGCAGGGTGTATTTGAATGTAATGTCAGTGTGTGAATGCAGGGTGTATTTGAATGTAATGTCAGTGTGTGAATGCAGGGTGTATTTGAATGTAATGTCAGTGTGTGCATGCAGGGTGTATTTGAATGTAATGTCAGTGTGTGAATGCAGGGTGTATTTGAGTGTAATGTCAGTGTGTGCATGCAGGATGTATTTGAATGTAATGTCAGTGTGTGCATGCAGGGTGTATTTGAGTGTAATGTCAGTGTGTGCATGCAGGGTGTATTTGAATGTAATGTCAGTGTGTGCATGCAGGATGTATTTGAATGTAATGTCAGTGTGTGCATGCAGGGTGTATTTGAGTGTAATGTCAGTGTGTGCATGCAGGATGTATTTGAATGTAATGTCAGTGTGTGCATGCAGGGTGTATTTGAGTGTAATGTCAGTGTGTGCATGCAGGATGTATTTGTTGAAGTGTGTGCATACCATGTGCTGGTTTGTGTGTTGCAGATGTGAGCGAGTGCATGAGTGTATTTGTGTAGCTTGGAATTTTGTTTAAATATAAGGCTATTTGTTTATGTGCATACATTTTGAATGTAGGGTGGTATTTTATATGATTCCAGTGTGAAAGTACTGTGTTTGTATCATGTGTGATACTAAATGCTTTTTTGCTATCTTTTATTTTTCCTCTCTCCATCTCTCTTAATGCCCCCATATTTACTGTCCCTTCCCTTCTCACCTGTGATTTTAAAGGAACATTAACACTTCAGCGCCCCCCACTCAGCATAATAAAATTAAATAAAGGGCATTTGTTTTTTTCTCGTGATGAGACTCCCTTAGAACTGCTTACATCTCCTTGTCCAGTGGTATCACAGAAGAGGTGTAGCCTCCTTTGGAGTTGGTCCCATCCGACGACCTGCACCAGAGCTATTTATACCACTAACCAATACTAGAGTAACCAACTAATGTCTGTTTTCTTTAGCTTGAATCACTTTGTGTCATAATAAAATAGTTTTGTTCTTCCAGAGTGAGTGCATGTATGTTAAGTAAATCAAATTGCAAAGTCCCAGTGGAATCATTTACATAGTAGCATAGGCTGAATAAAGACCCAAGACGATTAATTACAACCTTTCACACATCTCGTTTTCTGCTAATAGTTCAAAAGAAGGCAACCCAACAATTTGAAGAGATTTTTAATTGCGCCAAATAATGCGGAAAAAAACCCTTGACAATTGTATATTTTTGGATCAACAAGCTGTGACCTCACATATTAACTAATATATGGATGAATATTGTGGTTTTCAATAAAAGCATACAGACATTTCAAAATCATTACTACAACATGAAAAACGACACCTATTTAAGCAGAAGTTTAACATATTTATTACTCTTTTTATGAACTTTTTATTTATTTACAAAATGCCTTTTGTTTTTTCTAAAAGTTTAAGATTTTTTATATTGAAAATATAGACAGTAATAAACAAGAATGAAGTTACAGTATACAGTTCTTCACATAAAATATTAACAAGATCAATATGGTCGAGACTCAGCTAAAATCTTCCGTTCCCGTTATTAATTT
The DNA here is from genome assembly GCF_036172605.1 of Pelobates fuscus. NCBI lineage: Eukaryota > Metazoa > Chordata > Amphibia > Anura > Pelobatidae > Pelobates > Pelobates fuscus. The sequence goes on along the minus strand of NC_086320.1, from coordinate 62,230,341 downwards.
TGGAGCCCTCCTCTGCAATTTGTTCTAGCTTTATACCAACCTTTTAAACAGGTGCAGAATTGACTTACCCATTACGCTGCCTAAGGGGAGGGCTGATGGAGCCTGTCTGCACCTGGAGCCCTGGCTCTGAGTATGAAGGGTGCTGTCCATGAGCCAGCAGGGAGATGATCTCTGCTTGGCCATTCACTCTTCACCACATCAAGTGAGGCTTTAAGAGGTCCCTTGCGGTTTTGGAACTTCTCAATGATTCAGAATGACTCATTGTCTAATCCCTGGAACTGCAATGGAGCTCTTAAAGTGATCTGCATTCAATAGAAGTGAAGACCACACCCTCCCTTAGTGGACAACCTACAATACAGCTTAGATGGCCTTCCAATGAACCACCTAGGATTAAACAATCAAAGAAAATATAAGGAAAGATGTGTGTGTAGGTACCCCACAGTGCCACTACCTGTCTATGGTGCTATTCCAGGCTGCTGCACCCAAACTGAGATCTCTCTCTATTCCCAGCTGGCCTTACTTTGTGATTAACATCTCACTATTTAGTGGAGCCTCACCCTTTCTTGTTTGCCAGTTCAATAATGTCATGTTGTTGGTCTGGTCCTCTTGTCTTGCCTTCCCAGTATCCAGAGGCCTGACTTGCCTGTCCTGTATCCAGTGACCTGCCCTGTCTGTCCTGTATCCAGAGGCCTGTCCTGCCTTTACAGTATTCAGTGGCCTGCCCTGCCTGTCCTATATCCAGTGGCCTGCCCTGCATCCAGAGGCCTGCCGTGCCTTCCCAGTATCCAGAGGTCTGCCCTGCCTTCCCAGTATCCAGAGGCCCTCCCTGCCTTCCCAGTATCCAGAGGCCTGCCCTGCCTGTCCTGTATCCCGAGGCCTGTCCTGCCTTCCCAGTATCCAGTGGCCTGCCCTGCCTGTCCTGTATCCAGTGGCCTGCCCTGCATCCAAAGGCCTGCCCTGCCTTCCCTGTATCCAGAGGCCTGCCCTGCCTTCCCTGTATCCAGAGGCCTGCCCTGCCTTCCCTGTATCCAGAGGCCTGCCCTGCCTTCCCAGTATCCAGAGGCCTGTCCTGTAACCAAAGGCCTGCCCCATATCCAGAGGCCTACCCTGCCTGTACTGTATCCGGAGGCCTGCCCTGCCTTCCCAGTATCCAGAGGCCTTCCCTGCCTGTCCTGTATCCAGAGGCCTGCCCTGCCTTCCCAGTATCCAGAGGCCTGCCCTGCCTGTCCTGTATCCAGAGGCCTGCCCTGCCTTCCCAGTATCCAGTGGCCTGCCCTGCCTGTCCTGTATCCAGTGGCCTGCCCTGCATCCAAAGGCCTGCCCTGCCTTCCCTGTATCCAGAGGCCTGCCCTGCCTTCCCAGTATCCAAAGGCCTTCCCTGCCTGTCCTGTATCCAGAGGCCTGCCCTGCCTTCCCAGTATCCAGATGCCTTCCCTGCCTTCCCAGTATCCAGATGCCTGCCCTGCCTTCCCAGTATCCAGAGGCCTACCCTGCCTGTACTGTATCCGGAGGCCTTCCCTGCCTGTCCTGTATCCAGAGGCCTGCCCTGCCTTCCCAGTATCCAGATGCCTTCCCTGCCTTCCCAGTATCCAGAGGCCTGCCCTGCCTTCCCAGTATCCAGAGGCCTACCCTGCCTGTACTGTATCCGGAGGCCTTCCCTGCCTGTCCTGTATCCAGAGGCCCTTCTGCTACACTCAGTTATCTGTTGTGTTTGTATTTTATTAAACTGCCTTCCTTTAATGACAATACACTTTTTTTTTGCCTAGATTTGTGGGCATATTAGTTTCCTTGCATTCTGGGTTCCACCCTATAAAGGGTTACTGCATTGGTCAGCACCCCTTCCCGGCCAAACCCCTGACAGTAGGCCTCCTCCAATACACTTGGTCTACTCCCCAACACACAGAGTGCAGTCTCTCTCTCTCAAACACACACACACACACGCAACACTCATCCTCCTGCACACACAAAATTAAGCCACAACACGCAGCCACAATCAGCCACAACACACAGCACAGCCAACTACCACACACAGACACACGTGGCCAACTCCTCACACAAAGTCCCTCCTCTACACATAACTAGAGATGTCCCGAACGGTTCGCTGGTGAATAGTTCCTGGCGAACATAGCTTGTTCTCGTTCGCCTTGGACGGCGAACATATGCGATGTTCGGTCCGCCCCCTATTCGTCATCATTGAGTAAACTTTGACCCTGTACCTCACAGTCAGCAGACACATTCCAGCCAATCAGCAGCAGACCCTCCCTCCCAGACCCTCCCACCTCCTGGACAGCATCCATTTTAGATTCATTCTGAAGCTGCATTCTTAGTGAGAGGAGGGACAGTGTGCTGCTGCTGATTTAATAGGGAAATTGATAGCTAGGCTAGTGTATTCAGTGTCCACTACAGTCCTGAAGGACTCATCTGATCTCTGCTGTAAGGACAGCACCCCAAAAAGCCCTTTTTAGGGCTAGAACATCAGTCTGCTTTTATTTTTCCTGTGTAATCTAATTGCAGTTGCCTGCCTGCCAGCGTGTGTGTCAGGCTCACAGCGTATACTGTGCCCACTTGCCCAGTGCCACCACTCATATCTGGTGTCACAATAGCTTGCATTTAAAAAAAACACAACTTTTTTGACTAATATAATAGCAGTCAGTTTCCTTCACACATGTGCGTTTCAGGGCCTGCCAGGGCACAGTGTCACACCAGTGCAACTCATATCTGGTGTAACAGTAGTGTACATTTAAAAAAAAAAAATACAGGGGGCTTGTTGTCACCTTTCGGGGACCCTTGGTGTTGTATGTGGCTGGGTGGAGGAAGAGACCTTCAATTACATCAGTGAGGACAAGGACATGGCTAGCTTGGTATCCAACCTTGTGCAAATGGGGAGCTTGCGGTTGTGCAAATGGACTGTTTGGGGTTTTTGCGGTGCGTTAAACGGGGAGTTTGGTCTGTCACTGTGAAGCGGGCGTAACCCTTACACTACCTGATCGATACAACATCATACCTGATGTTTTAAAGCACATTATTCCAAACAATTTAGGAATGTTAGGTGATTTATGCCCTTTATGGATTAAAACCAGACTCTGCATCAACTATGTAATTTTCCATGGGAGTTTTGCCATGGATCCCCCTCCGGCATGCCACAGTCCAGGTGTTAGTCCCCTTGAAACAACCTTTCCATCACTATTGTGGCCAGAAAGAGTCCCTGTGGGTTTTAAAATTCGCCTGCCTATTGAAGTCTATGGCGGTTCGCCCGGTTCGCCCGTTCGCGAACATTTGCGGGAGTTCACGTTTGCCGTTCGCGAACGGAAAATTTTATGTTCGCGACATCTCTACACGTAACCATCAATCATAACACTTAACCACACTCAGCCTTGCCCACATACATGCAACACATAGATACCACAGCCTCTCCCACATACATGCTGTCAGGATCGGGACAGGGATCCAACACGCAGAGTACAAAGAGTGGAAAGGTACGTATACCGGGCCTTAGAATGGCCGGACTAACGTACCGAGAGTAAAGAATAGTCAGAGACAAGCCGAGGTCGAGGGAACGAGAAGACAGATAAGCGTGAGACAAGCCGGGTCAAGGGATAACAGAGAAACAGGGTAGTACAACGAGCCGAGTCAAAACCAAAAGAGCAAACTAGAATACCAGAGCACTGAGTGACTAGACAAGCTAGAACCACGACAGGGCAATGAGCTGAAGTAAGGAGTAAGCTTAAATACCCTGGCTCTGGATGGAAATCACGCCTCTGACAAGTACCGATTGGATATCGGACACTTGAGTGACAGATTGCTCGTGCTAGCGTCATGACGTCACGTATTGAGCGTCCTGCTAGAAAAGGACGTGGATTCCTCGCGGCCGGTGTTTAAGTGACTGGATGAACCGCGAGGAACGGAGGAAACAGCTCGCCTGGACGGATACACCACCAAGTCTCTACCTCCCTTAGAGGTAGAGGCCTCAGGTACCCTGACAGTACCCCCCCTCTCAGATACGCCCACCGGGCGGAATGAACCGGGGCGAGATGGGAAGCGGAGGTGAAATGCTCTGCGAAGGCGAGAAGCATGGACGTCCTCCTGAGGTACCCAACTCCTCTCCTCAGGACCATATCCCCTCCAGTTGACCAGATATTGCAATTTTCCCCTTGAAATTCTGGAGTCAATGATGGAGCTGACCTCGTACTCCTCCCGACCCTCCACCTGAACAGGACGAGGCGAGGGGACCTTAGAGGAGAATTTGTTGCAAATGAGGGGTTTCAACAAGGAGACATGAAAAGAGTTAGGAATGCGTAAGGCAGGTGGCAGAGCAAGGCGATACGCAACCGGATTGATACGAGTGAGAACCCTGTAAGGGCCTATGTAGCGAGGAGCAAATTTCATGGACGGAACTTTTAGGCGAATATTCTTAGTACTCAACCATACCCTATCCCCAGGAACAAAAACAGGAGCCGCTCTTCTATGTTTGTCAGCGTGTTTCTTGAACAGCGAGGAACTATGTAATAGAATTTGTCGAGTCTGATCCCATAATTTCTTCAGGTTGGCGACATGATCATCAACCGACGGTATCCCCTGAGAAGAGGAAACCGAAGGAAAAATCGAAGGATGAAAGCCATAGTTCATGAAGAAAGGGCTAGAGCGAGTTGAATCGCAAACAAGGTTATTGTGTGCGAACTCCGCCCAAGGAATCAGACCGACCCAATCGTCCTGGTGTTCGGAAACAAAGCAACGCAGATACTGTTCGATCTTTTGATTAGTACGTTCAGCAGCTCCGTTAGACTGAGGGTGATAGGCAGAGGAAAAGTTCAATTTGATGCCCATTTGAGAACAAAAGGATCTCCAGAAACGTGAGACAAATTGAGAACCTCTATCAGAAACAATCTCTGAAGGAATCCCATGTAGGCGAAAAACTTCTCTCGCAAAAATCTCCGCCAATTCAGGAGAAGTCGGAAGTTTAGGTAATGGCACGAAATGGGCCATCTTAGTAAATCTATCCACCACCGTGAGAATAACAGTCTGTCTTTTGGAAGCAGGCAAATCAACGATAAAGTCTATGGACAAACAGGACCAAGGCTTCTCAGGAATGTCCAAGGGGTGTAATAGGCCACATGGGGATGCATGAGGTAGTTTAGTCTTGGCACAAGTCTCACAAGCTGCGACGAACTCCTCAATATCCTTTCGAAGTGAAGGCCACCAGAAATCCTTGGATATCAGAGAGTATGTCTTGCGAATACCAGGATGACCAGCTATTTTACTTTCATGAAAACATTGTAAGAGCTCCAGTTGAAGTTCAGGAGGAACAAAGTTTCTTCCCTCAGGAGTGTTTCCGGGAGCTAGATGTTGTGACTTCAAGATCTGGTCAAGTAGCGGAGAATGAATTTTGAGACTGGTATTAGCAATAATATTGCATTTGGGTACAATGGAAGACAAAAGTGGTTCAACTGAAGCAGAGGGTTCATATTGGCGAGATAGCGCATCGGCTTTAGAATTCTTTGACCCAGGTCTGTAAGTCAGAACGTAATTGAAATGGGTAAGAAACAACGACCAACGAGCCTGCCTGGAGGACAGACGCTTGGCCTCTCCGATATAGGACAAGTTCTTGTGGTCTGTCAGGATGGTAACAGGATGTAATGTACCTTCCAATAAATGTCTCCATTCTTTCAAAGCCTTGATAACCGCTAGTAATTCTCTGTCACCAATGTCATACCTGCTTTCAGTACCGGTCAATTTTTTAGAGAAAAATCCACATGGATGTAATGGTTTATCAACACCCAACCTTTGAGATAGAACAGCACCTAAACCAGTCTCTGATGCGTCTACCTCGAGCAAAAAAGGCAGAGAAGTGTCAGGGTGAACTAAAATTGGAGCGGAAGCGAAAAGCTCCTTGAGAGTCTTGAACGCAAGGAGAGCTTCAGTAGTCCAATTCTTAGTGTCAGCCCCCTGTTTGGTCATGTTAGTGATAGGTGCAATAATGGAAGAATAGCCCTTAATAAAGCGCCTATAATAATTGGAAAAACCAATAAATCTCTGTATGGCTTTAAGACCTGTGGGTAAAGGCCACTCTAGAATGGATTGGAGCTTATCCGGATCCATCTTAAATCCCTCCCCAGAGATCACATAGCCGAGAAAGGTTACCTGGGTTTGATCAAAGCTACATTTCTCCAACTTGCAGTACAAGCCATGCTGGAGAAGCTTGTGCAAAACCCTCCTGACTTGCTTGTGATGAATCTCAATGTCACTAGAATGAATGAGTATATCATCTAGGTATACAATGACGCACTCTTGCTGAAATTCCCTAAGAACCTCATTAATCAGATCTTGGAATACCGCTGGCGCATTGCATAACCCAAAAGGCATGACAGTATATTCATAGTGGCCATATCGAGTATTGAATGCCGTCATCCACTCATGTCCCTGCTGGATTCTCACCAAGTTATATGCCCCTCTGAGGTCTAACTTGGTGAAAATTGTAGAGCCCTTCAAACGATCGAAGAGTTCGGTGATCAAGGGAATCGGGTAGGCATTTTTAATGGTTATCTTATTCAAGCCTCGATAATCAATACAAGGTCTCAAAGAACCATCTTTCTTTTTAACAAAAAAAAATCCAGCCCCGGCAGGGGAGGAGGACCTCCTGATGAATCCCTTGTCTAAGTTCTCGTGAATATATTCCTCTAGGACTGAGTTCTCCTTTATAGATAATGGGTATACATGACCTCTGGGAGGCATGGTACCAGGGAGTAGGTTAATTTTGCAATCAAAGGACCTGTGTGGGGGTAAGGTATCGGCTTTCCTTTTGTCAAATACTGCCTTTAAATCTAGATACTGAGGCGGAATTTGTGTCTCTGTAGGATTGTCAGAGGTATTCGATGTATTAGTTAATCCAAGAGGTAAGACCTTCCGCAAGCATTTTTCTTGACAATTCTCTCCCCACGAAACTATCTCCCCTGATTCCCAATTAATAATAGGGTTGTGTCTCCTCAGCCAGGAGTACCCCAGGACTATGGGAATAGACGGAGAAGAAATGAGCATTAAGGATATATCCTCTTTATGCAGGATGCCAACAGTCAAGTTAATCGGTATGGTCTCATGGAAAATAACAGGCTCAAGTAACGGTCTACCATCGATGGCCTCGACAGCCAGAGGTGTCTCTTTTAACTGAGATGGAATAGCATGCTTGGCAGCAAAACCCTGATCTATAAAGCTCTCAGCAGCTCCAGAATCGATTAGTGCCATAGTCTTAACTACTCCCTTCTCCCACTTTAAAGAAACGGGTAACACAAGCCTGAGCTCCTTGTAGTTGTGAATAGAGGACAAAGTAGAAACACCCAAGGCCTGTCCTCTAGAGGAACTTAGGTGCGAGCGTTTCCCGAACGATTGGGACAATTTAGGCGTAAATGACCCCTGACTCCACAATACATACATAAACCCTCCCTTCTCCTGTACTGTCTCTCCCTTTCAGTGAGATGAGTACTGCCTATCTGCATAGGTTCAGGAATACGTAAGTCTTCGAACTCAGAGATTTGAAAGGTAGGCGCTAGTTTAAAGGAGGGTCTACGGGTCCTATCTCGAGTGTTCTGCCTCTCTCTTAAGCGTTCATCAATACGAGATATAAAAGAAATTAAATCCTCCAAATTTTCAGGGAGTTCTCTAGTAGCGACCTCGTCAAGAATTACATCTGATAACCCATTCAAAAACACATCTATATAAGCCTGTTCGTTCCACTTAACTTCTGCCGCCAGGGATCTGAACTCTAGTGCATAATCCACAAGTGTTCGATTGTCCTGTTTAAGGCGCAACATTAATCTAGCTGCATTGACCTTTCTGCCAGGAGGGTCAAAAGTTCTTCTAAACGCAGCTACAAAGGCATTATAATTATAGACTAGTGGGTTATCATTCTCCCATAAAGGATTGACCCATCTCAAAGCTTTTTCAATGAGCAGAGTAATAATAAATCCAACCTTTGCTCTATCTGTAGGATAAGAGCGGGGTTGTAATTCGAAATGGATGCTAATCTGGTTTAGAAAGCCACGACACTTCTCCGGTGACCCGCCATAACGTACTGGTGGGGTAATACGGGAAGAAGCACCTACAGTGGCTACCTCTAGACCTGAGACTGCAGGAGAGATAGAAGGAGTACGTGTCTCCTCAGGTGGATTACTAGCACGAGACAAAAGTGCCTGTAGTGCCAAAGCCATCTGATCCATCCTATGTTCCATGGCGTCAAACCTGGGATCCGAAGAACCAAGTTGACTGTTTGTACCTGCAGGATCCATTGGCCCTGTCGTAATGTCAGGATCGGGACAGGGATCCAACACGCAGAGTACAAAGAGTGGAAAGGTACGTATACCGGGCCTTAGAATGGCCGGACTAACGTACCGAGAGTAAAGAATAGTCAGAGACAAGCCGAGGTCGAGGGAACGAGAAGACAGATAAGCGTGAGACAAGCCGGGTCAAGGGATAACAGAGAAACAGGGTAGTACAACGAGCCGAGTCAAAACCAAAAGAGCAAACTAGAATACCAGAGCACTGAGTGACTAGACAAGCTAGAACCACGACAGGGCAATGAGCTGAAGTAAGGAGTAAGCTTAAATACCCTGGCTCTGGATGGAAATCACGCCTCTGACAAGTACCGATTGGATATCGGACACTTGAGTGACAGATTGCTCGTGCTAGCGTCATGACGTCACGTATTGAGCGTCCTGCTAGAAAAGGACGTGGATTCCTCGCGGCCGGTGTTTAAGTGACTGGATGAACCGCGAGGAACGGAGGAAACAGCTCGCCTGGACGGATACACCACCAAGTCTCTACCTCCCTTAGAGGTAGAGGCCTCAGGTACCCTGACACATGCAACACTCAGCAACTAGACACACACACACCAAACACACATGCAACACTTGGTAGCCACCATTTGCAGAACAGAGACCAGGGCTCTGGGGGAGGGTCTAAAACCACAGGCCCCGGGGCATCATATTCTGACTCTAGACATGTGCTCAGCATTGTAAATTATATTCATTCATTATATTCATTTATGTATTGTGAAGTAGTTCTTCTGTTTATGCATTGCTGAACCTTATTGGACTTTGTAACAGTACAACAAATGTTAAAATGTGTTTGGATGAAAATGTATAACACTGTGCAGGTGATTTTACTAGCACAATATACTGTGTATATATAATATTTGTTTTCATTTTCAAAAGCTGGTTTAGTCATCTAAATGTTTGCGGACAAGAGATCCAAGTTCTCGGTAGGTAATACTCCTTGTTTCTGTGAATTAATTTAATTCATTACTGTGTTTTGAAATAATCTAGGATAGATAATAACGAAAAAAAAAGCCAAATTGTTTATATTTAAAATGTAATGACCATTCTTTACAATACATACTAACAAGGCAGATGAGTAATGGTGCATAGTGTAACATTAGCCCTTGCAATGATTGCCAATTGGTACAAAACATTTTTGATAGAAAATAGCAACCCATCAATTATTTTCAATCATGTTTCCAGTGATATAATATTGTTAATGTTGATATGAGTCATCCAGTCAGGAGTTCAAGTACAAGTTTCATATCTTAATGTATAAAGAAAAAAACACAGGCATTTAGAAAATGATAAATTTGCCACATCACTCTAAATTATATCACAAAGGTCACAGTTTGTATTGCTTGTTATTTACTAAACTAAGACATTATTTAAAGATACAGTAATACTTTTATTGTCTCCTATGTAAGAGTTTATTAACCTCTTAAGGACTGAGCCAAATGTACACGTTTTGATCAAAATAAAACGTAAACAAAACTTGGAATTTGACTATTTGTCTGTTCAAACGTAATTCACCTCTTTAAGTGCACCCACGCTTATTATATATCATTTTATTCAGGAGAAACAGTGCTTTCATTCAACATCAAATATTGAGCTATGAAACATAATTTAATATGAATAAAATATAAAAAATTTGAGAAATTAAGAAATTTTGCAATTTTTCTAGTTCCGCATGTCATTTTAACTGTGAATGTCATAATACTGTTTGCTTTTACTGTAACAAAATACACATATTTGTATTCAGCAAAGTCTCACATGTAAAACAGTACCGCTATATGCAGGTTTTATGGTGTTTTAGGAAGTTGCAGGGTCAAATTATAGCATGTTACATTTTTCAGTTTTTTTCACATTGAAATTCGCCAGATTGGTTACGTAATATTTGTATGTGTGTGAAAAATGCAAAAAACTAATTTGAACTCCAATTTTGCCCAGTGTTTGTGACTAAGTGGCTTCTAAAAGAGACTGGACATACCCCATCTGCAATACCTTGGGTTGGCTTCTTTTGCAAATAGTATGCCATCATGGGGGTAATTCTCATTCCTGGGCTACCATATGGTCTCAAAGGCAACGTAACCAATCTGTTGAATTTCAATGTGAAAAACTGAAAAATGTAACATGAAATATTTGACCCTGTAACATCCCAAAACACCATAAAACCTGTACATAGGGGGTGCTGTTTTACACGTGAGACATAGCTGAATACAAATATGTGTATTTTATTGCGGTAAAAGCAAACAGTATTATGACAGCCACAGTTAAAATGTCATGCAGAACTAAAAAAATTTTTTCAAAAAAGTCTTAATTTCTCACTTTTTTTTTTAGATTTTAATTATATTAAATTATGTTTCATAGCTAAATATTTTATGTTAAATGAAAGCCCTATATTTCTCCTGAATGAAATGATATATAATAATTGTGGGTGCACTTGATATGAAAGAGGTGAATTACGGTTAAACAGACATATAGTCAAATTCCAAGTTTTGTTTACGTTTTATTTTAATCAAAAAGTGTACATTTGGCCCAGTCCTTAACCCCTTAAGGACAGAGCTTCAGAAGCTTGTCTTTCACTTAATGACAATGCCATTTTTTGCATTTTTTGCTATTTGCGTTCAACTGCAATTAGCTTTTTACTTATTCATTGCACCGACACATATTATATACCGTTTTTTAAAGGACAGAAAGGGCTTTAATTTGATGTAACACATATATATATAAATGCTTATTTATTATTAAAAAAATACAGAAATATGCAAAAAAATTAATTTTTGTGTGTTTTTTTTTACAGTTTTTGCAATAATAATGTGTACATAATTAGTGCAGGTTAAGGAAAGTAATTAAAAATAAATTCATTTAGTTGTTCTGAATTACAGAATATATAATGTGTCTGGGATTTTAAGTTTTTTTTGGTAGTTACAGGTCACAAAGCACAAGGAGTAAAATACACTTTTTATGTGGAGCGATTTTAGAATTTGGTATGTTTGTCTTGTAAGCCTAATAGCCATAAAAGAAAACAAAATTGCCACACAAAAGTATATATTTATATAAAGTAGACACCACAGGCTATTTACCTAAGGTTGTTTTGACACTTTCTACGTAGCCATTTTACCGCCAACCTCTGCTAAATATTGGAGTAAAATTGTGTTTTTTGGGTGTTTTCGCACACAAACTTATAACAAAGAACTTCTCATGTGTATTTTGTAAAGTTGGTGTGTGCTATTCCTGTACAAAGTTTTATTATGTGTTCAGTTACTTCTGCTGAGTACAACGGTACCCCCATTGTATGTCTTTGGCACTATTTCGTGAAGCTACAGTGCCATATAGGAGACCTGTCCTTTTCAGTATTCACAGTAGAATTTTGAGAGACGGATTTAATGAGCCTATGCTTCCATTTGGGGTATTATAACCAGGGGCGGACTGACACCTCACAGGGCCCTCGGGCAGTGGGTGATCAAGGGCCCGCCCTCCTGGTCCTGGTACAAGGTTTTCTGGTCCCCTGCTATTCTTCTCCCCCTAATTTCTGCTGCTTTTACACATATATTATGTGTAGGCTGCCCAGCACACAGAATGGATGTTTGTGTGAGAGCCACACATCCCTGACTCCCACATCCCTGAGTGCCCCCCAAAATGGCCAGATTTACTTTTAAGGGGTTAATCCAACCAAAACCAGTGTTTTAAATAACACTGTTTTTAGATGGAGTAACCCTTGCTGGCGTGCCTCCCCAGCAATTAAAATAAAGCAAATTTAATTACACACTTCCACTGATTTTGCTTAGGACATCACAAGCAGCATCCCCCACATGTACAACCTTACAAGTAGCCACATGTGTTTAGAGTCTACTTGTGGGGTTGCGTGTGTGGGGATGTTGCGTCCCTGTATGTCAAAGTGTTGTGTTAGATTAATCCTCTCTCTTGTTTTACCTATTGTACAGCGCTGCAGAATATGTTGGCGCTATATAAGTGATTGTAAAAGTTGTGTGTGTGGAGGCTGTGTGCAGTATTGCAATGGTGAGTATGCTGTTTGTGATGTGTATGTGAAGGGAGGCTGCATGTAATTTTGTATGTGTGGGAATGCTGCTTGTGGTGTGTCTATACAGTGAGGCTCCTTGTGGGTTTTTGCGTGTGTGAATGGGGCTATTTGCAGTGAATTATGTGAGTAGAGAGGGCTGGCTGTGTTGCAGTGTGTGTGGGAAAGAATCTGTAGTAGGCATCTGGTGGTTATTGGGGCTGAAGTGTGTGCGTGTTTGGATAATAGAGGCTCTACTGTGTATAGGTTGGATAGTGGCTGTAGTGTGTGTGTAGGGGGATAAATGCTGAAATAGGTGCAGGGAGGCACAGGGGCTGTGGTGGGCACCTTGAGGCGCAGGGACTGAGGTGGCCGCGGGGAGGCACAGGGACTGAAGTGGGGGTGGGACTGGACAGAGTATGAGGTGGGACATAGATGTTGTGGTGAGCGCAGGAGGGGACATAGGAGCTGTGGTGGGTGCTGAAAGGGATAGGGTCTATGCAGGGGCGTATTAGCCGCGAGGCAAACAAGGCATTTGCCTTGGGCGGCATTTTCCAGGGGGCGGCAAAAAAAGCCGCCCCCAAACGCCCAGGGCAAATGCCTTGTTAGCCTTGCGGCTAACTGACATGCCTGCTGGGCGGTCTGCTGGGCAGTGCTGGCGGGCGGCCGGCGAGGGAGCACTTCCTCTGAGCTGTCTGTTCAGCTCCCTCGCGCGCCGCACAGTGAGGCTGGGAGCCGGAATATGACGTCATATTCCGGCTCCGCCTCCCAGCCTCACTGTGCGGCGCGCGAGGGAGCTGAGCAGACAGCTCAGAGGAAGTGCTCCCTCGCCGGACGCCCGCCCGCCAGCACTGCCCAGCAGCCACTGGACCACCAGGGAGAAATAGGACCCCCCCCCCCAGCATTCCAAAAAGGTAAGGAGGCTGGGGGGGTAAATTTTAAATAAAAATGTTTTAAATATGTGAGTGTGTGTGTGTGTGTCTGTGTGTGTGTGTGTGTGTGTCTGTGTGTCTGTGTATGTCTGTTAGTGTGTGTCTGTCTGTTAGTGTGTCTGTGTATGTCAGTGTGTGTGTATGTCTGTTAGTGTGTGTGTGTGTGTGTATGTCTGTTAGTGTGTGTATGTCTGTTAGTGTGTCTGTGTATGTCTGTTAGTGTGTCTGTGTATGTCTGTTAGTGTGTGTGTGTGTGTGTGTGTGTCTGTGAATGTCTGTTAGTGTGTCTGTGTATGTCTCTTAGTGTGTCTGTGTATGTCTGTTAGTGTGTCTGTGTATGTCTGTTAGTGTGTGTGTCTCTGTCTGTTAGTGTGTGTGTGTGTGAATGTCTGTTAGTGTGTCTGTGTATGTCTGTTAGTGTGTGTGTATGTCTGTTAGTGTGTGTGTGTGTGTGTGTGTATGTCTGTTAGTGTGTGTGTGTGTCTGTTAGTGTGTGTGTGTGTGTGTGTCTGTTAGTGTGTGTGTGTGTGTGTGTATGTCTGTTAGTGTGTGTGTGTGTGTGTCTGTTAGTGTGTCTGTGTGTGTATGTCTGTTAGTGTGTCTGTGTGTGTATGTCTGTTAGTGTGTGTGTATGTCTGTTAGTGTGTGTGTGTGTGTGTATGTCTGTTAGTGTGTGTGTGTCTGTTAGTGTGTCTGTGTGTGTATGTCTGTTAGTGTGTGTGTGTATGTCTGTTAGTGTGTGTGTGTGTATGTCTGTTAGTGTGTCTGTGTGTGTATGTCTGTTAGTGTGTCTGTGTGTGTGTGTGTGTGTGTGTGTGTGTCTGTGTGTGTGTGTGTGTGTGTGTCTGTGTGTGTGTGTGTGTGTGTGTGTGTGAATGTCTGTTAGTGTGTCTGTGTATGTCTGTTAGTGTGTGTGTATGTCTGTGTCTGTGTGTGTGTGTATGTCTGTGTCTGTGTGTGTGTGTCTGTGTATGTCTGTTAGTGTGCGTCTGTTAGTGTGTGTGTGTGTATGCATGTCTGTTAGTGTGTATGTCTGTTAGTGCATGTGTGTGTGTCTGTTAGCGAGTGTGTGTTTCTGTTAGCTAGTGTATGCGTATCTGTAAGTGAATGTGTGTGTGTGTATTTAGAAGGCGGGGCGGGGGAAGGGTGGGGGTGGTGCGGGCGGGGGAAGGGTTGGATGGCGGGGGAAGGGTTGGATGGGGGTGGCGCGGGCGGGAGGGGGGCGCCTGAGTTTTGTCCTGCCTAGGGCAGCACAAAACCAGGATACACCACTGGGTCTATGGTAGGTGGAGGTGGCATAAGGGATGTAGTGGGAGTATTGGGGCTTGGGTGGAAACATGGATAGATAGATCCTGGGGTGAGTGTTGGGAGGAATGGTGGCTGAGGTGGGTGCAGGAGCAGCTGTGGTGGATGCAGACGGGGCTGAGGTGGGTGCAGGGGGAGCTGTGGATGGTGCAGGGAGACAGGAGGCTAAGGTGGGTAAAGGGAGAGCTGAGGTGGGTGCAGGGGGAGATGTGGTGTGTGCAGAAGGAGCTGTGGTGGGTGTGGATAGACAAGGGGCTGTTGTGGGCACAGGATGGGACATAGTGGCTGTGGTGGGTACTGGAAGGCATAGGAGCTATGGTAGGTGGAGGTGGCATAGGGGCTGTGGTTGGTGCATAGGGGATTAGGTGGGTACAGGGATAGGTAGATCCTGGGTTGAGTGTAAGGAAGAATGATGGCTGAGGTAAGTGCAGGGGAACTGAGGCAGGTGCAGGGGAGCTGTGGTTAGTACAGGGGGGCTGAGGTGGGTGCAGGTAGAGCTGTGGTTAGTACAGGAGGGCTGAGGTGGGTACAGGTAGACAGGGGGCTGAGGTGGGTGCAAGGGGAGATGTGGTGTGTGGAGGAGGAGCTTAGGTGGGTACTTGGGGGCTGAGGTGGGAGCAGAGGTGGGTACTGGGGGCTGAGGTGGGTACAGGGGGGCTGAGGTGGGAGCAGAGGTGGGTACTGGGGGCTTAGGTGGGAGCAGAAGTGGGTACTGGGGGCTGAGGTGGGTAAATGGTGGCTGAGGTGGGAGCAGAGATGGGTACTGGGGCTGAGCTAGGAGCAGGGGGCTGAGGTGAGTACTGGGGGCTGAGGTGGGTAGGGGGCTGAGGTGGGTACTGGGGGGGTTGATGTGGGTACTGGGGGGGTTGATGTGGGTACTGGGGGGGTTGATGTGGGTACTGGGGGGGTTGATGTGGGTACTGGGGGGTTGATGTGGGTACAGGGGGGGCTGAGGTGGGAGCTGAGGTGGACACTGGGGGGCTGAGGTGGACACTGGGGGGCTTAGGTGGACACTGGGGGGCTGAGGTGGACACTGGGGGGCTGAGGTGGACACAGGGGGGCTGAGGTGGACACAGGGGGGGCTGATGTGGGCACTGGGGGGGCTGATGTGGGCACTGGGGGGGCTGATGTGGGCACTGGGGGGCTGATGTGGGAGCAGAGGTATGTACGGGGGGCTGAGGTGGGTACTGGGGGGCTGAGGTGGGTACTGGGGGGCTGAGGTGGGTACAGGGGGCTGAGGTGGGAGCAGAGGTGGGTACTGGGGGCTGAGGTGGGTACAGGGGGGCTGAGGTGGGTACAGGGGGGCTGAGGTGAATACAGAAGGGCTGAGGTGGGTACTGGGGGGCTGAGGTGGGTGCATAGGGGATTAGGTGGGTACAGGGATAGGTAGATCCTGGGGTGAGTGTAAGGAAGAATGATGGCTGAGGTAAGTGCAGGGGAACTGAGGCAGGTGCAGGGGAGCTGTGGTTAGTACAGGGGGGCTGAGGTGGGTGCAGGTAGAGCTGTGGTTAGTACAGGAGGGCTGAGGTGGGTACAGGTAGACAGGGGGCTGAGGTGGGTGCAAGGGGATATGTGGTGTGTGGAGGAGGAGCTTAGGTGGGTACTTGGGGGCTGAGGTGGGAGCAGAGGTGGATACTGGGGGCTGAGGTGGGTACAGGGGGGCTGAGGTGGGAGCAGAGGTGGGTAATGGGGGCTTAGGTGGGAGCAGAAGTGGGTACTGGGGGCTGAGGTGGGTAAATGGTGGCTGAGGTGGGAGCAGAGATGGGTACTGGGGCTGAGCTAGGAGCAGGGGGCTGAGGTGAGTACTGGGGGCTGAGGTGGGTAGGGGGCTGAGGTGGGTACTGGGGGGGTTGATGTGGGTACTGGGGGGGTTGATGTGGGTACTGGGGGGGTTGATGTGGGTACTGGGGGGGTTGATGTGGGTACTGGGGGGGTTGATGTGGGTACTGGGGGGTTGATGTGGGTACAGGGGGGGCTGAGGTGGGAGCTGAGGTGGACACTGGGGGGCTGAGGTGGACACTGGGGGGCTTAGGTGGACACTGGGGGGCTGAGGTGGACACTGGGGGGCTGAGGTGGACACAGGGGGGCTGAGGTGGACACAGGGGGGGCTGATGTGGGCACTGGGGGGGCTGATGTGGGCACTGGGGGGGCTGATGTGGGCACTGGGGGGCTGATGTGGGAGCAGAGGTATGTACGGGGGGCTGAGGTGGGTACTGGGGGGCTGAGGTGGGTACTGGGGGGCTGAGGTGGGTACAGGGGGCTGAGGTGGGAGCAGAGGTGGGTACTGGGGGCTGAGGTGGGTACAGGGGGGCTGAGGTGGGTACAGGGGGGCTGAGGTGAATACAGAAGGGCTGAGGTGGGTACTGGGGGGCTGAGGTGGGTATGGGGGGCTGAGGTGGGTACTGGGGGGCTGAGGTGGGTATGGGGGGCTGAGGTGATTACTGGGGGCTGTGGTAGGTACAGGGGGGCTGTGGTAGGTACAGTGGGGGCTGTGGTAGGTACAGTGGGGACTGTGGTAGGTACAGTGGGGACTGTGGTGGGTACAGTGGGGACTGTGGTGGGTACAGGGGGGCTGTGGTAGGTACAGTGGGGGCTGAGGTGGGTACAGGGGGGCTGTGGTAGGTACAGTGGGGGCTGAGGTGGGTACTTGGGGGGCTGAGGTGGACACAGGGGGGCTGAGGTGGGTACAGGGGGGCTGATGTGGGCACGGGGGGGCTGATGTGGGCACTGGGGGGGCTGATGTGGGCACTGGGGGGGCTGATGTGGGCACTGGGGGGGGCTGATGTGGGAGCAGAGGTATGTACGGGGGGCTGAGGTGGGTACTGGGGGGCTGAGGTGGGTACTGGGGGGCTGAGGTGGGTACAGGGGGGCTGAGGTGGGAGCAGAGGTGGGTACTGGGGGCTGAGGTGGGTACAGGGGGGCTGAGGTGGGAGCAGAGGTGGGTACTGGGGGCTGAGGTGGGAGCAGAGGTGGGTACTGGGGGCTGAGGTGGGTACAGGGGGGCTGAGGTGGATACAGGGGGGCTGAGGTGGGTACAGGGGGGCTGAGGTGGGTACTTGGGGGGCTGAGGTGGGAGCAGAGGTGGGTACTGGGGGCTGAGGTGGGTACTTGGGGGGCTGAGGTGGGCACTGGGGGGGCTGATGTGGGAGCAGAGGTTTGTACGGCGGGCTGAGGTGGGTACTGGGGGGCTGAGGTGGGTACTGGGGGGCTGAGGTGGGTACAGGGGGGCTGAGGTGGGAGCAGAGGTGGGTACTGGGGGCTGAGGTGGGTACAGGGGGGCTGAGGTGGATACAGGGGGGCTGAGGTGGGTACAGGGGGGCTGAGGTGGGTACTTGGGGGGCTGAGGTGGGTACTTGGGGGGCTGAGGTGGGTACAGGGAGACAGGTGGTGCTAAGCTGAATGAAAATTAGCTTACCTGTGCTGTCTGCCAGGCTGCTGCAGCTCTATATCTTCCGGGTGCTCTTCAGGCAGGGCAGGACGTGATGTCACTTCCTGGCCCCGCCTCTTCCTCCTCACACAGCTCCGCACGGCTGGAGACCTGGCAGCAAGAACTGAATACTCACTGCCCGGTCTCCCTGAGAGAGGGGAAACGGGTGAAGGAGGGAAGAATGGAGGGGGGGTTAACTACAGAGTGATATGCTGCAGGGGTCCTGCAGCATATCACTGGAATAAAGGAGAAATCATGTTGTTCTGGCTGAGGAGATCTCTGATCTCCTCAGCCAGAGCATGACTGTGCTGCCGGGCCCCTGACTGCCTCGGGCCCTCGGTCCATGATCGATCTGCCCGACCTGTCAGTCCGCCCCTGATTATAACAGTTTGACTGTTCAAAAAAACCCCACAAAGGCCTACCATTTGTAAAAGTAGACACCCCAGGGTATGTCATAAGGTGCATATTGTGCCTTAACATGCCCCCATTTTTTTACCATTACATGCCAAAGTATGTGGTAAAAAATAATTTTGTGCATTTTTTACATACGGATTGCATTTTTGCGTGGCATTTTGTATATTTCATATGTGCCACTAAGTTCAAACCCCCCAAATTATGCTCAGCTAAGTCTTCTGAGTAAAAGGACACCCCCATTGTATGTCTATGGCACTATTTCGTGAAGCTACAGTGCCATATAGGAGACCTGTCCTTTTCAGTATTCACAGTAGAATTTTGAGAGACGGATTTAATGAGCCTATGCTTCCATTTGGGGTATTATAACAGTTTGACTGTACAAAAAAACCCCACAAAGGCCTACCATTTGTAAAAGTAGACACCCCAGGGTATGTCATAAGGTGCATATTGTGCCTTAACATGCCCCCATTTTTTTACCATTACATGCCAAAGTACCCTGGGGTGTCTACTTTAAGAAATGGTAGGCCTTTGTGGGGTAGTTTGAATTTAAAACCTGCGAAGATGCTTGGAAATTGCACTCAATCGCGTCAAAATTCAAAGTTCGGTAAAAACTGATATGGCTTGGTCTCCTATATGGCACTGTAGCTTCACGAAATAGTGCCATAGACATACAATGGGGTCCTCCCCTTATTCTTGTTTAGGGCCTTTTTTTACTTTAGCTCCCCCCCCCATTATTTTACATTAGGGCCCCACCTGCCGCTCAGGGGTGGGGGCCGGGGGGGCAATAGGCCCCCCTTTAGTTTAAAAGCCCCAACTCGCACGTCGCGTATATAGTCAGTAAGATATCCTCTATTTAAAATATATAAATAATTGAGAATACAATATAAAATAGGGATTGTCTTGGAAGCAATACAGTTTTGTCTTTTAGATATTTATTATATAAAAATATAAATATAGACATATAAAATCCATTACAATAATGAATAGCAGAGTTTAAAAGATTAAACTAAATGCTTGCAATATCATTAAAATAGAATAACATACCCTCCTGAACATGTCAACATGTCAGCCTCTCTCAGTCATTATATTCTGTCTCCAAATCTCTTCTCTCTGTGTTCTAATATTAACAGTACACATATTTATACCTTAAATGTTCATTTTAGGACCTCCCTTAACCCCTTAAGGACACATGACGTGTCTGACACGTCATGATTCCCTTTTATTCCAGAAGTTTGGTCCTTAAGGGGTTAACTTGGCAAAGATACAAGGCCATAACTAAATTGTAAGGGTGCACACGTCATGGCAAATTCCATTAAGCTTAGACAAAATGGCGTAAGTTAGAACTACGCAGCATATTGTGCACTGAAAGTAGGTAGGAGGTTATTGCTATTATATTCATTGTTGTTGTATTAAGCAAAGACAAAATGGCGTAAGTTAGAACTACGCAGCATATTATGCTGCAATAGGGGTGTATTTACCACAAGGCATTTGTCTTGGATGGCTTTTTCTGGGGGCCGGCCAAAAAAGCCGCCCCAATCACCCTGGCAAATGCCTTTCCAGCCTCTTGTCCTAGGAGGCCCAGGAGCTGGCCAGCTGGCCACCTCAGGGCCCCCCGAGGCTAGCAGCAGTGGCACTCGGCGGGTGGTGAGGGAGCACTAATCTGCCTGTTCAGCTCCCTTGCGCGCACCACAGTGATGCCGACAGGGGCGGACTGAGAACCCTCAGGGCCCCCGGGCAAAATAAATCAAGGGCCCCCTTACAGGCCCCACCCATACTCCGCAGCAAGCGCCACCCATGTCCCGCCTCCATGCACCGCCTCCAGCCACACCCTACGCAATCTTTAGACACAAGGAACAAAAGTGCAATAATCCCTTCAAGGCCCCAGTAGAGACTACAATTGAGGGCTAATGGGCCATGGAGGGGGGTCTTTCTAGCAGAGGCTATCTCAGTGTCCTTTAGAGAGTGTGTTAGAAAGAATCCCCTCCAGGCCCTATTAGAGACTACAATGGAGTCTAATAGGCTTGGAAGGGGGTCTTTCTAACAGAGGCCATCTCAGTGTCCCTGCTGGAAACAGTCGCCTCCAGGCCCCAGTAGAGACTACAATTGAGGGCTAATGGGCCATGGAGGGGGGGAGCATTCTAGCAGAGGCTATCTCAGTGTCCTTTAGAGAGTGTGTTAGAAAGAATTTCCTCCAGGTCCCATTAGAGACTACAATGGAGTCTAATGGGGCCTGGAGGGGGGTCTCTCCAACACTCTGGTTCCTATTCACAATATAGCAACACAACATAGCTGATACCTAGGCCAAGTTGGCTCCTCTTACCTTAATTACTGTTGCTGGCTGGCAGTCTGTGGGCTTGCTGGAAGGCTGTGGGCTTACTGGCTGCGGCTGGCAGGCTGTGGGCTTGCTGGCAGGCTGTGGGCTTACTGGCTACTGCCGGCAGGCTGTGGGCTTGCTGGCTGCGGCTGGCAGGCTGTGGGCTTGCTGGAAGGCTGTGGGCTTACTGGCTGCGGCTGGCAGGCTGTGGGCTTGCTGGCAGGCTGTGGGCTTACTGGCTGCGGCTGGCAGGCTGTGGGCTTGCTGGCAGGCTGTGGGCTTACTAGCTACTGCCGGCAGGCTGTGGGCTTGCTGGCTGCGGCTGGCAGGCTGTGGCTTGCTGGCTGTGGCTTGCTGGCTGGCAGGCTGTGGCTTGCTGGCTGCGGTTGGCAGGCTGTGGGTTTGCTGGCTTTAAGCCTAACTGGTGGCCTGTAGGCTGGCTGGCTGTCTACTGGCCAGCCTGTGGGCTGGCTGGCCTGTGGGTTGGCTGGCTTGCTGGCTACTTGGGCACTCGTAGATTATTCAAAGAAATAATCCATGCACAATAACCACTACTACTCTGTGTAGTCGTTATGGTGCCAGGAGGGCCGGGCCCCCCTCCCAGAGTAAGTAGTCAAACCGTTTAAGAACAGTTTGACAACTTACCTGGGGTCTGCTGGGATATGAGGCTGTAGTAGGGTATAGGAGCAGTGGTGCAATGTGTAAGGGGTGCAGTGTGTGTGAAAGGTTCAGTGTGTGTGAGGGGGTGTAGTGTGTGAATGTGTAGGGTGTGTGGGGCAATGTGTGTACGAGGGGGCTGTGTATGTGTGTGGCAATGTTAGTATGGGGGGCTGTGTGTGTATGGGTGGGCAGTGTATGTGTGTGTGAGGCAATGTGTGTAAATGTGTATGGTGTGTGTGGGGGCAGTGTGTGTGTATGGGGGGCAGTGTGTGAATGTGTATGGTGTGTGGGGGCAGTGTGTTTATGGGGCTAAAGTTCACTCTCACCACTGCGACCACCAGGAATCCCTGGTGGTCACAGTGTTGAGAGTGAACTCTAGCCCGTAGCTCCAGGGCTAGAGTTTACTCTTGCAAGAGCCGTAACGTTGCCGTGGTAACCTCGGCAACGATCTGTGCTCGCGCAAGAAGGACCCAGAGGAGCTGCAGGCTGAGCTCCCGGGTCCTCTCTTCCTCCCTCCCCTGCCGGCTGCCCGCACGGTGCCTGCGGACAGGGGAGGGGGCAATTGCCCTCCTCTTACTCCCCCCTCCCCCTCTTCTTACCCCCTTCTTACTCCCACTCTCTTCTTACCCCCCTTCTTACTCTCCCCCTCTTCTTACTCTCCCCCTCTTCTTACTCCCCCCTCCCCCTCTTCTTACTCCCACCTCTTCTTACCCCCTCCCCCCTTTTCTTACCCCCTCCCCCCTCTTCTTACCCCCTCCCCCCTCTTCTTACCCCCTTCCCACTCTTCTTACCCCCCTCCCCCTCTTCTTACTCCCCCTTCCTCTTTTTACTCCCCCCCTCCCCTCTTCTTACCCCCTTTACTCCCCCCCTCTCTTCTTACTCTCCCCTCTTCTTACCCCCTCCCCCTCTTCTTACTCTCCCCTCCCCCTCTTCTTACTCCCCCCTTCCTCTTTTACTCCCCCCTCCCCCTCTTCTTACCCCCTTCTTACTCCCCCCTCCCTTCTTACCCCCTCTCTCTCTTCTTACCCCCTCCCTCTCTTTTTCCCCCCACCCTCTCTCTTCTTACCCCCTCTCTTCTTACCCCCCTCCCTCTCTCTTTTTACCCCCCCTACTCCCCTCTCTCTTTTTACCCCCTCTCTCTTTTAACCCCCCTCCCTCTTATAACCCCCCCTCCCTCTTTTAACCCCCCCTCCCTCTCCCTCTCTCTTTTAACCCATCTCTTTTAACAACCCCCTCTCTCTTTTAACCCCCCCTCCCTTTTAACCCCCCTCCCTCTCTCTTTTAAACCCCCCTCTCTCTTTTAACCCCCCCTCCCTCTCTCTTTTAACCCCCCCTCCCTCTCTCTTTTAAACCCCCCTCCCTCTCTCTTTTAACCCCCCCCTCCCTCTCTCTTTTAACCCCCCCTCCCTCTCTCTTTTAACCCCCCCTCCCTCTCTCTTTTAACCCCCCCTCCCTCTCTCTTTTAACCCCCCCTCCCTCTCTCTTTTAACCCCCCCCTCACTCTCTCTTTTAACCCCCCTCTCTCTTTTAACCCCCCCTCTCTCTTTTAACCCCCCCTCTCTCTTTTAACCCCCCCTCTCTCTTTTAACTCCCCCCCTCCCTCCCTCTCTCTTTTTACCCCCTCCCCGTAGCGTGGCCGAGCTGCTCTGCGTCCGCGGTGCCGGCCGGAGTGATAGGAAGGTGCACACACACTGAGTGTGCAAATTCCTGTCAGTCCGGCCGGGTACAGGAAACAGAAACTCCTGTTCCGCGCGGAACAGGAGTTTCTGTTTCCTGTACCCGGCCGGACTGACAGGAAGGTGCACACTCAGTGTGTGTGCACTTTCCTATCACACCGGCCGGCACCGCGGACGCAGAGCAGCTCGGCCACGCTACGGGGAGGGGAGGTGAGAAGCTGCAGCCGCCTGAGCGCTCTTAAGAGAGCGCTCAGGCGGCTGCAGCATTTAAAGGGGCGGCCGGGCCCCCTGATGGCGGGCCCCCCTCCCGGCCGGGCCCTCGGACCATGTCCGAAGTGCCCGACCGGTCAGTCCGCCCCTGGATGCCGATGTCGGAGCCAGAATATTACGTCACTCCGGCCCCGGCCCCGGCATAACTACGCGGTGCACGAGGGAGCTGAACAGGAAGATCAGTGTTCCCTCGCCGACTGCCGTGACTGTCCGGCTACCCAGCAGCCCCACTGGACCCCAGGGAAAGCGAGAATCCACCCCAGCACTCCCAAAGGTAGGAAGGCTGGGGGCATTGAATTAAAAAATAAATGTAAAAAATGTGAGTGTGTTTGTGTGTCTGTTAGTGAGTGTGCGTGTGTCTGTTAGTGAGTGTGTATGTCTGTTAGGGAGTGTGTTACTACGTTTGTGTCTGTTAGTCACAGCTTCAGGTTTGATTACAGTAAGATTTGGCTATATTTATGGAGGCATGAGGGGCCCACGGGGGGCTAGATGCAGGGGCGTATTAGCCGCGAGGCTAACAAGGCATTTGCCTTGGGCGGCATTTTCCAGGGGGTGGCAAAAAACGCCACCCCCAAATGCCCAGGGTGCGGCTAACTGACAAGCCCTCTGGGCGGGCGATCTGCTAGGCGGCGCTGGCGGGCGGCTGGCGAGGGAGCACTTCCTCTGAGCGGTCTGCTCAGCTCCCTCGCGTGCTGCCCACAGAGTGAGGCTGGGAGCCGGAATATGACGTCATATTCCGGCTCCTAGCCTCACTCTGCGGCGCGAGGGAGCTGAGCAGACAGCTCAGAGGAAGTGCTCCCTCGCCAGCCGCCCGCCAGCACCGCCCAGCAGCCACTGGACCACCAGGGAGAGAGGGAACCCCCCCCAGCATTCCCAAAGGTAAGGAAGCTGGGGGGGGGGTTAAATAAGTGTGTGTGTATGTATGTTAGTGTTTGTGTGTGTGAGTGTATGTCTGTTAGTGTGTGTGTGTGTGTGTGTGTGTGTGTGTGTGTGTATGTTTGTTATTGTGTCTGTGTATGTCTGTTATTGTGTCTGTGTATGTCTGTTAGTGTGTATGTCTGTTAGTGTGTCTGTGTATGTCTGTTAGTGTGTGTCTGTGTATGTCTGTTAGTGTGTGTCTGTATGTCTGCTAGTGTGTGTGTGTGTCTGTATGTCTTAGTGTGTGTGTGTGTCTGACTGTGTGTGTGTGTCTGTTAGTGTGAGTGTGTGTGTATCTGCTAGTGAGTGTCTGTTAGTGAGTGTGTCTGTTAGTGTGTGAGTGTTTCTGTTAACTAGTGTATGCGTCTGTCAGTGAATGTGTGTGTGTGTATTTAGAAGGCGGGGCGGGGGAAGGGTTTTCGGTGGGGGTGGCGCGGGCGGGCGGGACAAAACCAGGATACACCACTGGCTAGATGGTGGTGTTAACACTATAGGGTCAGGAATACATGTATGTGTTCCTGACCCTATAGTGATCCTTTAAATTACCACCATTTGAAATACCCTGGGTTGTCTACTTTTCAAAAATATACATATCAAAATTCCAAGTTGGAAAACGGATATGCGCATAATGGTATGTAAATAAAGTCTGTTTTGTCCTTGAAAAAAACAATATATAATTTGTATGGGAACAGTAAAAGAGAGAGGGAAATTACAGCTAAACACAAACACCACAAAAAAAACAGCTCTGGTCCTTAAAGGACCACTATAGGCACCCAGACCACTTCAGCTCAATGCAGTGGTCTTGGTGCCAGGTCCCTCTAGGGTAAACCCTGCCTGCTGTAAACATAGCAGTTTCAGAGAGTCTTATTGATAGCCGCTAGAGGCGCTTTTGCGCTTCTCACTGTGATTTTCAGAGTGAGAAGACGCCAGCATCCATATGAAAGCATTGAGAATGCTTTCCTATGAACTGACTGAATGCGCAAGCAGCTCTTGCCGCACATGCTTCAGCCGATGACGTCCAAAGGTGGAGGAGAGTCTCCAGCGCCGAGGGAGCCCGGCGCTGGAGAAAGGTAAGTGTTTAACCCCTTCCTCCCCCTTCAGCCAAAAGGGAGGGGGACCCAGAGGGTGGGGCTGACCCAAAGACCCTATACAGCCAGGAAAACAAGTTTGTTTTCCTGGCACTATAGTGGTCCTTTAACATACAACATGGCCAAAACAGTCCGGTTCTGAAGGGCTTATTACAAATGCCTGTGACTCAAAAATAATAGTTTAAGGTTCTTCTTTTTAGACTAGGTTACTCATGAGTTTCAATTATTGTGTTGGCAATTTTATGTTTAGATTGTACTAAAGTTTCTGTTTTTTTGGCAAATACATAGAAGGTTATTATTACTAGAAACTATATTTGTTATTTTCACATCTATATGTCATTCCTGCCATACTGCAGGCTAACATGACATTTGATATATTCAATCTTACATTGCAACAAGACATCCAAATAATTACACTATTATTATATTGCACAGAATGTCTTATTTTTGCCAACTTACGAGGAATCTAAATATAAAATTCAATAGTATGCTGGCATAGAATGTCACTATGAGCAAATCCTATCTTCTTGAAATACACTATGTGACTCATACAACAGGACACCTTTGTATAATAAGCAAAAGTGTTTACAAGAACGCGCTAGTCCAAAGCTTGCAATATATCCAATCAAATCAGTTTTAATTATAAACTTATTTGTATAAAGAAAAAAAAAACAAGCAATAATAGTTTTTCATATGGTAATACAGTGTGATACGTTAAAAATAATTTGTTGTGTAAATACAAGCCTTGGTGATAGATCCCAGAAACGGCACGTTTTCTATGTTGTTGGTAACTTATACTAACCATTCGTTACTCACTAAAGTGGTGGCCGCTAAGCTTTACGAGAAGCAGCCACATTCCAAATGCAAAATGTCCCCATTAGTGAAAGAAAATTATTGGCAGATGTTACTGTTAATGACTGCCATATAAGGGGAAGTGTTCATAGCTAGTTACCGCCTTGTTTTTGACCTAGACACTACGTTTTACTGTCTGCCGCTATCCCTGCCCTTGCCCTCAACATTTAAAACCTGACTTTGCCAGGTGGAAACTGAACAGCTTACCCTGCAATGTGCATATCTCCCCATTAGTGCGAAAGTCTTGCAAAAGGTCAAGATGTGCTTATCAGAGAGCAGTGACTATTTGGTTACTACATTGATTGTTGGTTACTAACAGCTTATGGCACATAATTCACAGATTTTACTATTAATATGATGTAAAGTCATGATTTTATAAATGACACCGAGGCGAGTATTATGCTTAACTCTTTCTTTATTTCCCGCAGCAGCAAAGAAAATATGAAAGAAATCATATTAAACAAATATACAAAAACTGCATAGTTTAATGTAAACCAGTTCCATAACAGGTGTGCCTCTAATAAACTCCTCCTCTTTCTTGCGAACACCGAAGACCAGATAACGCAAACAAACTGGAACAATTGAAACTTGCAAAGGAAATCCAAATCATGATGGTAAATTCAGGATAGAGGAAAAGAAAAGAGGCTCCAAGAGCCGTATCTAGGAAAAACAACACCACCATCATGACAAGCAAATGAATGCAATCAATTAAATAATGAAATATATCATATAAAAACATGATATCATTAGCATAACCTCAATTACCACGAGAAGTAAAAACATCAAATGTATAACATCGTTAGTAGCCCAGTAATCATTCTCTCATTTACAGTGATAAATCGCCTCTGTGTCCTTAATAAAATAATGACTTTATGTCACGTTATTAGAAAAATCTAGGAATTGTATTAAAACCATGAAGGCTCCTATCATGCTAGTTCAAAGCTAAGGAATAATTTGAGCAGAAAAATAATTGATGGGACGGAAATAAAAATCTCAAAGTCGATTCGGCCGACCGATCCGCTCCTCGTAAAATATCTTCCAATCTACAACCCACCAGAGAATCGTTAGACACCATGGTGAACCCTAATGGAATAAGAGGTGATGATAGAAGTATCTATAGCAGCCATTGAACGCAACGAGCTAGGGTCACTTTAGAGACCTGTAAATTAGGCCTAGTAAAAGAAACAAAAAGCACGCCATCATCCGATGGACACAGGGGGGTTGTAAGACTTTCCTATTCTTTCAACATAAAACAGGTTTGTGTGGAACATTTGGATGAAAAAAACCTTATTAGTCAAGGATTTGGTCCTGCGAGAAATACTGAATGATATTCTCTCGGGTAGGAGAACATGTAAATTCCAATCAAGAGCCCGGACATCAAATACTCGTTTACAAGACAGTAAACAAAAAAAGCATAAGCAGGTTAGGTGACAGTTGTTTGAGGCAGAATTCCTGATTCGCAGGGCAGGAAATTCAAAAAGTTCAGAACTAGATTGACATCCCAAAATTTGGAATAATGAGACATAGGAGGTTGAGAAAAATGAATCTCTTTTGGGAGGCGACAAATAAAATGATGGAGAACAACCGCAGAACCGTCAATACACTGATGACCTGCAAAAATAGCAGAACGATAAAGATGTATAGAATTATAAGCTTTTCCTGCTTCAAACTAAAATATGAGAAATTGTAAGATAACATTCAGAGGAGCTGATACAAGATCCACTGACCATTCCACACACCAGCCAGACCATGTTCTTCAGGCAACATCATAGGCACATCGTCATCTAGTGCTTGTCACCCAGGTGTTTGCAATTACATGGAGAGTTGTTTGAAAAACATCATCGATTGTCCAAATTCCCAGGAAATTAACCAGGCTATGAGACGAAGAAGTCCCTGATCCAATAGGTCATGTGATCTCTCATCCAGATCGAGTAGAATAGATAGCATATAGACAGATGATGGCTACTATGCAAGATAGTAACCGTTTATCCAGGAGCTTACTTAGTAGTATGAATAAAATAAAATGAATGAGAATGAAATAGAAAATTAGTCAAATTGAACTGAAGAATGAAAAAGATAAAAATCTAAAGTGCAGGTTACGTGACGTCCTTTAACCCCTTAAGGACACATGACATGTGTGACATGTCATGATTCCCTTTTATTCCAGAAGTTTGGTCCTTAAGGGGTTAATATGCTTAGTATGGATTAACCCTTAATCGTCTAAATTGATTGCATGATTAGACCCAGTTATATGGGACCCAAGTGAGTAGAGAAAGTATAAAAAAGAAAATGAGATAAAATGTAACCTTACTACTCAGTTACAGAAAAAAATAGGAATAGGTATCTATTTAGAGGATACAATAACCAAATGGTTAGAATGTGGTCACGAAGTATCCACTATCTTCTATTCAAACAAATGGTCTTATAGAGTGAATAGGCTCAGTACAACAAAACTAGTTTGTATTAGGCAATATGAATATATATAGCTAGAAACAACTGTAGGTATCAATGTATTATTTATTAAAAATTATAATTAAAAATCAAATATTCAAAAAATGGAGTTAATAGCACATCCTCAATATTAGTGCCAGTCAATTATGGGTAAAAAATGCAAGACCACCTTATTAAAAAGTATGGATGGATCCGGATGCTGTATGTGATCCTCTTGCCCAGATCCTAGTCGCCGGTGAGGATGGAGTGCGTTCCACAGTGCGTTCCACCTCGAGCCTCACTTCGGGGGAACAACACTGCTCTTGCGGCGGTGTCAGTAATGCGCGTGGGATCCGGGATAGGTGAGTTCTTCTGCAGAGGTACCCTGGCTGGATAAAGCTCGTGCTGATGTTCCTTCTTGCTGTGTTAGCTGTCTAACGCGTTTCGTAGAGGATAGCTCTACTTCATCAGAGACGGATAAAACACCCTCTACATGGGGGTGTTTAAATACATCACAGTTGCTGATTTAATAATTGGAAAATTGAAAAATTGAAGAATCAAGATACTTTTCTTACAATACTTGTTCAGTATAATATATAGACATCCAGAGACAGTATTATTCAATGTAAATTTATATAATAAAATAAAATAAATGATGTAAAACATTCTTTCATTTGTTGTGTCTTATTTCTTATATATAATTGGCATGAATATAGTTGGCATTAAAAAGAAAAAACAGTATAAGAGGCATACATTTATAACATTCTTTCACTTCTTGTGTCATATTTCTTATACATAATAAAATTAAATTAACATGAGCATAAATGGATTTAAAAGAATCATTATAAAAGGCAAAAGTAATAAATGTTGATATTACATATGTACCATATTTATTTTTACATGAAAACATTTTTTTTTAGGTATAAAGAGTCAATGGTGATTTCCATGTATTTAATTATAGCAATAGGGTACTAGGGAAGTATGACATGTATTCTGTGTTTTACAAGTCTAACCACTTAGATCTCTTTGTTTGGATAACGTTTGATTATAATATGCTTCAACTTTATTTCTGATTAACATTAAGAACGCCATAATTTGGGCGACCTCTAGGTGGCAATATGTTTAATTATCTTCCATTTTTGAGCTGGAACGCATAGGGCAGTGGAACGCGGAAGTGAAAATGGATTCCTACTTCCGGTTTCCACTTCCACTGTTTTGCGCCAAGAATGACAGTCGGAACATCTACTCCCCACCTGAACAGGATCACTGGACACTCCACAACTGAAAGCAATCACAGAATCAAGGGTAACTCCCACCGGATCCACCTATCAACAAAGGGCTCTGCCCTATTTATAGAGACTCATTGGGGGGGATAATATTGTATGCATTTCTGTATTGATTGGTTTTACTTACCATATTATTTGTATTTTGGTCCCTGAGGAAGTTCCTTTGCATAGGAACGAAACGCGCAGGACCTCTCTTTTGTTTTAATTTTATTTAATGAGGCTATTATACATAGCCTTTTTTACAATAAATTTGCATATTTATTTTACCCTACCTTACCGGAGTCTCATTCCATTTTATGGTCCGCTTGGAGTTCCAGTGGAGAGTGGAGACATTCAGCCGCCCAATTTATCGGGGAAGGCACCTTTTCTGGTGCATTATTCACTTTGATCCTGTGAGTACATTATTATACCAGCGCATTATCATTTATTTTGCTGTATTACACTATGTATCTTTTTCTGTTCCTGTTTTAGATTATGTACAGCCGTATCTCATTTTCCTCTGTGTCTATGTATATACTGATCTAGGGCTGGAGACCAAAATTCCTAAGTTTCGGCTACTGCCTTTTTCACAGGATCGCAATGACCCATGGTCTCAGGTATCTTATATACCTAAATAAAAAACAAGTGCACACCCACTAATAACAATTAAGTGTCCTGATTGGAGCTTATAGGGATAGGATATACAATCACAGGTAAAAAGTGTGCCATTATAGATTTGGGATATCTAATGCGTGTGACATTATATTATTCAATCTGAATACCTCGAACTGTCGCCATATCACTAAAGCCTTAGCGGACCTGTTATCTTTATACCCCAGTACAATGCTTACCATAGAGAAACATTTTATTCAGTGCTTCTTTATGGGAAGCATTGCTTGTGCAAGTTGTTAATTGCCGCATATGTGCCCTATTTTCAAATGCTTCTGTATAAAAAACATTTCATTTGTCATAAGAGATCATCAGTACTCACTATCTCCTGGCAAATAGCAGCAATCCTTTTGTTTTACAGCTTTTTTTAGAGGGAAGAGAGCCCTGGAGACTCTCCAACAATCCAGCATTTGTCTTTATTTATAATGCTGGAGTGTTAATTTACAGAAATAATTATTTTATTTTTTTGTTTGTTTGACAGGTCAGGTCAGACATTTTGAATAAAATGCCCAGTCTGAATGTAAACTTCCCACATGTTCAGAATGCTTCTAAAACTGATGTGTAGTTAAATCTTGACACTAATGCTGGGGGGCTGGAGTCGGGCTTGGGGTTGAGAACGGACACGAGCAGTGTCTCTCTCTTCAGTATGTTGTTTTTGCCCACATCAGATTGACAACAACTTGCACACATCCTCACTTCCACATACACTCACGTTATCCCTCTCCCTTCTTCATACAGGGAGACAGGAAGTAGAGAATGAGAAATTGCTGGATTCAAAGAAAGAAGGTTGAGAAGAAGGAGAAATAGCTGGATTCCAAGAGAGACGATAGAGAGATTGAGCTGGAAAAATTGAGATGCAAACTTGGGAGAAGAAGATGACTAACACGGACTAATTGTGAGAACTGCATAAAATAATGTATCGATGGGTTATGGAAACAATGTCAATTTTCTTCCTTGGAAACAAACAACGTTTCGATTACAATCCAGATGAAAAAGTTTATCGGCAGTTTACTGGCTTCTGATAAGCCTTTTATAGGTTTGAAACGATTACATTACTGCCGATAAAGACTTAACCAGAGCTGATAAATGTTACTTGGAATAATATCTATTTTAAAAAAAAATGTATATTATACTTAGTATTGTAAATATCAGATTCAGCTATGCAATACCATTTATTTAGGACATATTCCTCGAGAAAGGGCTTTGAAAATATTGCCAGCAAAAAGCTTTTGATAAATGCTCTTTTTGGCTACTTGCCCGCTGGCTGCACAAGCGGCCAGTAGGCAACTAGTAAAAAAAAAAAAAAAGCCTGTGATAGCATGTCTGCTAAACAAAATTACTAAATAAAATACTAGCAATTGGGCAACTATTTTCTAGTGCAAATCTTGAGATAACTTAGACTTGCCGTCAAAGTGTTCTGACTGAAATTGACTAGTGTAGAGAAGCCCGTATAAGAGTTTTTCCTGCTATACAAGCTCAGTCCTACGAAGCCATGGATAGACCAACTCAGATTTTATCTTTATGCTTTACTAATTTTTCCATGGCTTTTTGTTGGGGGGAGGTGGAGAATTTTTTTTTATTGGGGGAGTGGCTACAGTCTTGGGGACAATACCAACTGGCAGGGTAGCTGGAGATATTTTTTGGGGGGTGGACAATGTCATCTTTTCTTTTTTTTTTCAATGTATGATTTTTATTGAAGAATTTTTACATACAAATATCAGGGGGGGGGGTACAGAAAGAAAAAAAAGGGGGGGAAGGGGGGGTAATAAATGTAGCATAATTCACACAGTTAAGCACATTATTCGTAAACCACAAGATATTCAAAAAAGGGTGGGGAAGGGACACATAAGCGTCCACATTCCCGCTGTGACACAACAATAGCATATTTTGACATCAGTAGATTGGCATTGTACATTATACCTTACTCTTCTACGGCTCATGTTAAGGAAGACTTGCGAGTGGTTCTCAAACAGGTAAGAGCGTACAGTTACATAAATGTGGAGTAAACAAACAGAATGATCTACGTGGGAAGTTTTGAATAACAAGATTCTGATGTGAATCGTATGTATGGAACTAAATTATGCAAAGCTCTAGGCTAAGGTGCTAATTTGGAGATCACATTCGTTTCCCAATCATGCCATAGTGCATGGAATTTCGACATGTCTCCTTTCTTAGCCCATTCTTTTTCATGCATGTATATAGTATTGACTTTGGCAATTACCTCTTGTAATGTTGGACAAACTGAGCTTTTCCAGCGGGTTGCAATGCAGATCTTCGCTGCAGTGAGAATATTTAGCACCGCTGCTCGTGAGGGGAACATGTCTAGGTCTGGTATCAAATGGAGAAGGTAATGTGCTGGAGAGAGTAGTAATGTTTGGCCGCTTACTGATACTATGAGGCTTTGAATTTGAAGCCAGTAATTGGTGAGCATTGTGCAATCCCAAAGAACATGTGGTAGCGTACCTTTTTGGAGGTTACACCTCCAGCAAAGGGAAGAAACGTTTGGAAAAATATTACTGAGTCTATCTGGCGTTAAATACCATCTCATTACCACTTTGAGGTACGCTTCCCAATGGGTAACGCATTTTGACGATTGTTTGGTATACCTGACGGCCTTATCCCAATCAGAGCTATGGATGTCTATACCCAGTTCCCTTTCCCAGTGAAGCCTATATGATAATTTGCCACTCGTCTTAGCCAGCGATAGCTGTAAATAGCAGAGGGAGAGGAATTTCAAGGATGATAGGTTCGCCTTGCAAGCGTAGCCTATGCGCCCCACTATACTCAATGTAGATGGGTCGATATATTCAATCCCTCTAGATTGCAATAAGTGTTTCACCCTTAAGTATAAAAACAGATTTCGTGGCATCAGCTCGAATGTGCGTTGAAGATCCGGAAATGGGATCAAGCCCGTACGAGCATATAACAAATGTACATGAGTTATACCCTTTGTCGTCCAGTTGTGTACTGGCAAGTTTGGTGAAATAACTGATAGGGCTTGTAGTGGTGCCACATATAATAATTCCTCTTGAGGGCATAGTATTGAGCTCTCCAATATCCATGATTTCAATAAAAACTTTGTGGTCGTCAGCATGGATGATGATGCTGGGATAACCCTAGACCAAAGGTTATCGGATAAAGACCGAGTGTTCCCACATTCAGCCTCCAGTTTCAACCATATTGGTCTGGATCTATTAGTGATAATGTCTAGGCCTTGAGCCAAAATTGTTGCCCTATAGTAGTTCTTAATGTTTGGGAGGTTAAGGCCACCTTTGTTGAAGGGGAGCCAGAGTGACTGGGCCGCAATCCTTGGTGTTTTTTTTTTCCAAACGTGTGCGTTTATTGCAATTTGGAATCTGTTTAAAAGAGCATTTGGAAGGGCGATCGGCAGTGTTCTAAAAAGGTACAATATATTGGGCATTATCATCATTTTAATGGAATTGATCCTACCTATCCAAGATGTATTTGCCTTATCCCACGCTCCAGTTTGTTTTGAAATCCCAGCTAGTACTGTTTCAGGATTTTCTCGAATAATTTGCTTATGGGACCACGCAATCTTTACCCCTAAATATAATATTGATGTTTTGCGCCATTCAAAAGGGTACTTATCCTTTAGAGTATGGATTATCCCTTGGTCCAAGTGGACAGGAAGTATTTGTGTTTTTTTTATATTGTTCTTATAGTAAGAAACATTGCCGTATTCGTGCAGGGTGTCTATGTCTATAAGGTGGGGGATAGATTGTACCGGTGTTTGAAGAAACAACATAACGTCGTCAGCAAAGAGTGCAATTTTCTTTTCGCCGTCGGGCGTTTGAAGGCCTGGAAGTAAAGGGTTTGTTTTTATTGTTTTTACCAATGGCATAAAATGAAAATAAGGGGAGATAATGGGCAGCCTTGCCTGGTGCCATTTGTTATAGTGAAGTTGCGTGAGGTGAACCCCGTATTGAATACCTTAGCCGACGGCGATGAGTATAAGGCCAGAATACTGTCTATAAAGGGTCGGGAAAAATTGAACGCTGAAAGTGTGCTAGCCATGTAGTTCCAGTTAAGGCGGTCAAATGCCTTTTCCGCATCTAACGCCATTAGGACTCCTTTTTGTTTATGTTTAAAAGCCCATTCCAATAAATCCATACAGTATCTAGTGTTATCTCCAACTTGCCGTCCAGGCACAAAGCCCGCCAGTTCCCCCGATACCAGAGTGGATAAAAGAGGTTTTAGTCTGTTGGCTAACAATTTTGCATATAATTTTACATCAGCGTTTAGTAGCGATATTGGCCGCAGATTGCTACAAATTGTAGGCGCTTTATTCGGTTTAGGTAAGGTTATGATATAGGCTTCTAACATTTCCCCAGGAAACTTCCCGGTTTGTCTGACTGTATTGAACAACCTTGTAATATGAGGAGTAATTTGATCAGTTAATTTGATGTAGTAATAATTCGATAGCCCGTCAGGGCCTGGGGCCTTATGTTTGGGAAGTGCTTGAATTGCTTCTTTAACCTCACTTTCTGTGAATGGAGCATTTAGCTGCTCATTTTGGAGTGTCGTAAGTTGTGGAAGTTCTATTCTTGATAGATAATTGTCTACTTCTATTTGAGAAGGTATGTGTGTGTCTCCTTGTGACTTTAAGTTGTATAGACCCTCATAATAATAGGAAAGTTCATCCACTATGTCGTTAGGGTTATAAATTCTGGTGTCGGAGTTGGAGATTAGGTACGGGATTTTGGTCTGGAGGTATCTCGATTTCAATTTGCTCGCTAACAACT
Organism: Pelobates fuscus; assembly: GCF_036172605.1. NCBI lineage: Eukaryota > Metazoa > Chordata > Amphibia > Anura > Pelobatidae > Pelobates > Pelobates fuscus. The sequence continues at coordinate 62,195,034 of NC_086320.1, read as the reverse complement.
TGCCCGCTTTGTTACCCATATGGTAATAATGTTGGTTAAGCTTCTGAGCATGTTTTGTAAATGCCTGTGTGTTTAGGTGTTGGAGGGCTGTGCGGGTGCTGGCAATCTGTTTGGATAGAGCTTTCGAGGGGGATGCCTTATTCAACGACTCTAATGACGATAAGTTTTGGGTCAGGGTGGTAAGTTTCTTGCTAAAATGGGATTTAATAGAAGAGCCCAGCTGGACAAGAACTCCTCTAATAACCGCCTTGTGGGCTAACCACTGCGTTTCTATGGAAGTGTCGTCAGTGTTGTTGAGAGTGAAGTATTCCTCCAAAGCCGACTGTACTTTTTGTAGATGTGCAGGCCCATCTAGTATGGATTCATTTAGCCTCCATTTGCCTCTACCCTTAGCAGGGTATGGAACTGCAATGGTGGTTATAATTGGGGCATGATCAGACCATGTTCGTGGTTCAATCGATTGACTAATTAGGTGCGGCAGTGTGAGTTTATCTATCAAGCACATATCAATTCGTGTATATATAGTGTGGACTTGTGAGAAATATGTAAAGTCTTTTGCTGTGGGATAGAGATTTCTCCAAGAATCGTATAGGTCGTGTGAGTGTATGAGTTGGGAAAAAAGCTTGCTAGTCTGCTTGGAGATTTTGTTTGGACGTTTGTTGTGTATGCGTTGTACATCTAAGAGCGGATCTAACGTGCAATTGTAGTCTCCGCAGATTATTACGTGGCCCTTGCGCATTCTGAGTATTCTTTTAACGGCTTTAGACAGGAAGGAGATTTGGGCTGTGTTAGGTGTGTACAAGGAGGCAACTGTTATTAGTAAGCCATTTAATTCACCTACTAAAATTAGTAGTCTGCCCGCTTGATCTGCATATTGGGCATGTAAGGTGAAGCTCCAATCGGAGTGGAAGAATATAGCGACACCTTTCGTTTTGTTGTCTGCATGTGCGTGGAATCCCGTAGGATATCTTGGTGAACGGAGCGTGGGTGGGTTATTCTTAGAAAGATGGGTCTCTTGAAGGCACACTATTGCCGCATTGGAGGCATTCATATCTTTTAGAACTTGGCGCCTTTTATAGGGACTGTTAAGCCCTTTGACATTGAGGGAAAAAATTTTCATGGCGTTGTTAGTCATTGGCATAGAGTATAGTCATGCATTGGAAGTTGCTATTCGTATTCGAATTAAAGAGTATGGTTTGGTGTGGCCCTGATGGCAGCTTACTACCTTTCGCGTGGAGTGTGTGTCCTATAGTAGTTAAGTCTAGGTTCTGTGGAGGTGATTCGGTTGGGCTGACATAATGTGGTACTGGGCGTAGAAGTACAGTAAGCAGGATTTGAGGGAAGGTGATGGATAAAGGAGGGGGTAGGTAAAAAGGAGAGAAACTAACGTATATACAAACAGCTCCCTCATGGGGGAGACACAAAAAGGTCATGTAGAGGGCACACCGAGTGCACTCAAGGGGTGACCTGAAGTAGAGGGGGGGGGGGGTAAGGGCGTACCCGTCGACCTGACAGATAGTGGCTTGAGTGCCGTTTGAATGAAGGACAACTGATAAGAGAAATAAAGTATCACAGTGCAACTTACTGGACAAATTTATGAACATTAACCTTATTAGTAAGGACTATCCGCGTTCCCTGTCACTGACCAAGTGGCTGGTTGGGTTCTCTCAGCATGTTAGTAGAACGCGTGAGTATTGAGTGGGTTATGCGCCAAGTAAGCTCTATGTCTATATGAAGGGTGCATGAGAAGGTAGCAAAGTATGCTACCAAAGTAAGGTGCATGCTGAGTGATGATATGCACGGCTATTATACCTGACAGGAAAGTAAGCATAATACGCCTAATGTTGGTCAGAACGTGAGGTTCCGTGTCGAAAGTGCTGTTTGCATACTCAAAGTGATATAACCCATATTCATATCCCTTGAACCCTGGGCATGTGGTTGATTACCAAAATCTAATTTATATGTTAAACCATACATTTGCGCCAGTGAAGGTCGGGAAGAATCCCCAGTCGCTGCATGTGGTAAACATGCCGCAAGAGGGATTAAACCCGACCGCTGAGACATGTGGGATAGAGAGTACCTGTGCGCCTTGTTGCATGCAGTAGTAAATTTTTTGCATAAAACATAAGAAACTAACAGTCTATCATTCGCAGAACAAATCCCAGTAATATTGCTCACAATTCATATCTTTTGATCTCTAGTCGTGAGACTAACTTCATAGATCTAATTGACATGTTAAAGCATACTTTAGCGATAATGATAATGAGCGTCGGGAAGAATCCCCAGTCGCTGCACGTGGTTACATGCCGCAAGAGGGATTAAACCCGACCTGTAAAAAATGCGTGAAAGAAAATATCTATGCGCCTTATTGCAAGCCATGGTACATTTTCGCTTAGAACGTAAGAAATTAACAGTCTAACATGTATAGAACCTATCTCAGTTGTTCGAGTTCATACCCATACCGCCAACACGGTCAAGACACGGATAAGGTGCGAAAGTCTATTTTTTCTTATTTTGCGTGCCGGCCATCTGCCAATCCGCCGATATTTTCTTGGGAGAAGTCGCAGTGGTGAGTTCTTGTTGGTCGCTTTCGTTGTGCCAGAGACCCCATTCCATTAGTAGTTTCATACCATCTTCGGGTTCAGCAATCACTCGTGTCTTGCCTTGACGCCATACGAGTAACTTGGTCGGGTACCCCCATTTATAGGCCACGTTGTTGTTGCGCAGAGTCTTGGTGATGGTAATAAATTCTTTTCTTCGTGCCATAGTAGATGCTGAGAGATCCGCGAATAAAGCTATTTTAGCATGCGTTCTGGAAGTGTAGGGGATTTTCTTGCAGCAGTCAGCAATGCTTCTTTGTGGATGTAGTAATGAAACTTGACAATTGTATCTCTAGGGTTGTCGCTGGATAGCCGGGCCGGCCTGGGGAGTCTATGCATTCTGTCATATGCCCAGGCAGAATCAGGCACATCAGGGACTAACGATTTGCAGATGGACAGTATGTAGGCTGGGAGGGCGTCGTTAGAGATATCCTCAGGGATCCCCCTGAAGCGGATATTCTGTCGCCTTGATCTGTCCTCTAAATCTGCCAGCTTTAGTTTCAAGGTGGTATTTTCTTCTGCTAAACTTTGAAGTTTGTCTACTACTTCGTTGTGAGCAGAGCACAATTCCGCCGACTTATTTTCAAGATGGTTGGTCCTTTCGCCTATACTTGCTATTTCTCTCCTTAAGTCCCCATCAATGCGTTGGAAATCCGCTTTTATCGTGGCTCTTAGGTTTTGTAACATTCTATGGAGGCTCTTTTCCGTTACAACGGAGTCAGACAATGTCATCTTTAACATTCCTTATATATCTAATTATAGCCACCACCCACAGTCTAACAGTTCTCCCCAACATATTATTAATAGTAAAGCCTCCAACCACCACGGGTGGGTGCTAGGGAGAACAGTAGGTCCCCTCCATTTATTATTGTTATAGCTTCACCTGACATCCATGGGTTGGGGTAAGAGGTGGACAAAGGGTTCCCTATTCATTTTTATTATAGCGCTATTCATTGTTATCAGAGCCCCCAGATTTGATTTTTTAAAACTGTCAAAACCAGTCGATAGAATGAAGTCAAGGCCAATGAGGCAAGGGTTCAGACAACATCTCCATTTATGCCGTTTTAGATTAATACTAATAATGTTTAAACATGCTTCATACTGTCCGACTTTATAAATCCTGGATCAGTGGATGTAAAATCAGGGTTATCTATGGGTTAAAGAAAAGCTTCTATATTCTATTTTTGATGCCTTTATGAAAATCTATTCATCATGACAAAAAAACAAAAAAAAAACACGTATTGCTCATGCAGGAAAATAGATCAGCTTAAAGCAGACAAAAGCAGAAAATAATCTCTGTGGCTAGGAAGCAATTTTGAAGACATATGGAATATGAGCATTTACAAAATGCTGCACATTTACATTTAATACATCAGCACATGTAGAGCTGTGCAAGCCTTAACACTATTTTGCTATAATACTATTCGCATCTCAACAGGATTCCCCTGGCATCCTGTGATTGAAAGGCTGGTGGGACAGAGGAATGAATGTATTCTTCGATGAGCTGGTAAATCTGTGTAGAAGGGCTTACTCATTCCCATTTTCATTATTCCAGTTGTTCTTAACCTTTTTTTGTCAGAGGCCCAAATTATATTCATAACAGTTGGTAGGATATATTTTATAAATATTTTTTTTTATAAAGAATCAACTATAAAAAATCCCTCCCAACAACCATAATCTACAGCTCACTGCCAGGCTGTGCTGGCTGGGCACCCCTCAATGGAAGTAATTATTCCATTTATGAATAGTTAGATTTTTTTTTGTTTCGTGAGGTCTGTTTGGTGCCACTCCCTGCCTATACTACTAATGCTGGAGAGGAGAAAGTTCCTAAACAGAACTTCCATTAGCTCTTCAGACACCACTGCAGGGTTTAACTAATGGAAGTTCCTGATTATCCAGTGTTAGGAGTTTAGATGCCGAGTGTTGCCTGGTGGATCCCATGTAAGTCCAACTGCTAAAAAGTAGAGGGGGGGCAGGACACTCCTTGCACCAAAATCACTACAGTGAGATGTACTAGTCAGTAGTGTACTAAAAGAGGGGTGGAGGGGGCGGGCGATCTGCCCCGGGTGCCACTCACCAGGGGGGTGCCCGGTGCGCACTTTCACAGGGGCGGCATTTTGCCGCCCCTGTGTCTTATGTAAAGCGCCTGGGCCTCTTACAAGAGTATTTACACTCATTTCACATCCAGCAGCAGCAGATCCTCTGTTCCTGCGATCAGTGAGAACTTGCCAAATGCTCCAGGTATGCCCCCAATGCCAAATGCTCCAGGTACGCCCCTAGTACTAGTCATGTTGCTTGGAGTGTTATACTAGGGAAAGCAATGCCATTGTAGTATATGATACAATGTACTGATAAGCATTATACCTTCTTGTAGCCCTCCACAAGAAGCAACTAAGGGAAGGGAGTGCTCAGCAGAGTTTAATTTGTGTGGGTTATTAGAGACACTCTTTACTAACGAGGTAGAGCAGAGTACCAAAAATAGCGTTCCCAATGTCTGGTCTTGGCGGTGGTGGCGGTGATGGATCTGGTGATAATATGGCTGCCTTTCCTCTCCAATTGCATATATAGCACTTTTACCTCTGGACCATGAGAAACTTTAGTATCAGCCACCCAGAGGAATTACAAGAGGATAGTCTAGTGCAATCATCTCCTACATCTTCTTCACCTTGTCAAAGGCCATCTCTATTTGTTTTTAAATTTCGTCATCTAACGGAGACAGTTGTTACATCAGTTGCTATCAGTAACACAAGTGGATCATTCACTATCATTGTTACAATTACCACCACCACCTCCAATAACCACACCATCACCAGTACCACCACCATCAACATTTTTATTAGCATTAAGTAACCAAGTGCTAATGTAAGACTAGTGTTGTGACAGTTTCCACTGCCACTGATGCAATTGCACCTGCATCTTCAGCAGTCACAAGTTCTTACTTTGAGTGCATCTAAGAAGTGGAATTTGCAATGTGCAAATTGTGTTGCGGAAGTTAACAAGGGGAGAGTGCTGGGTCGTCTCACTACAAGGCTGTATTACTGAAGGAAGAAGCAAAGCACTACTAAGGCAGGCCAGAGGTTTATCTTAATCTACAGCGCTGGTGTCACCATTTACCAACAGCAGTGTCTCCTACACCATTACCACCCTTAGGCAGAGCAAGTGGAATGGTGAGGATAGTGCCATAGTCACCAGAGGCAGGTTGGTCAGGGACAGTGGGACCCCTCATCATACGGGGAATTACAAAAAGATACAATTTATACAATAAAATCAATTTGCCTTACCTGTTTGTGCCACAAAAACTATACCATGAATATGAATAAGAGCCTTGAAATAATTTAAATAAAAATGTATTTGTAACGTGAAAGTGGTCCTTTGTTTGCCTGCTTAATATCAGTACTTTTTGCAGCAAAATAGTAGAGTTTTAGTAGAATAGTAGTTTTTTCTAGTAGTTTTTTCTTTTTTTAGTAGAATAGTAGTTTTTTCTCATATGCTCTGACTGTGGATGTTTTCTTGTGTTTCTTGAAGGTATACAGTTTCGTCATTCTTTGCTTTCTCTGTTTTAATTTAGACGATAGAGCACGTTGTAGCCACTCCTGAATATTTGTGGAGTCTTTATGCATGTTCGAAAGGGAAAGTGGCTTCCATTTGCACCGAGAAACTTCGATTTGAGAAGAAAATGACAGTGAATTTGACAGTGAAGCATTGCGATCTCAAGTAAACTCCAGATCTAAGATGGAATGTAATTCTCGAGAGTTAGCTTAAATATTTGATAAGAATACCTTAGCGTAGTCATCAGCATTACCTATAAATAAAGCTTCACTGGTATCTCCCACAGTACTGTCAACTGGCAAAAATTCTGTCTTCAGCTGAAAATTGCAACATTACGTAATATTTTATTTTACAAATATTCTTATACATGGATGATAACAAAACGCAATATATAAATGCAAGCTAAACATATATCAAAACTCTAAATTCAAATATCGCCTGACATCTAGGTAATATTGTAAAAACAAGTGAGTTATGTTATTTGAACTCTTGTTCATCTCTATATAAAATCCAGATATTTTACATAATGTTATCTGCACAATGCTGCACCTGACTGCACTGTGGTACGGTTTTCTTTACATATAATGAAATGGGTCACAATGCATCTGCAAATGCCATGAGCAGTTTATTACTTTGTAAGGGTATGCTTGAGAAAGGTAAATGTCTCACTGCAAGTTACCTTTTTTTGACACTCTTCTAAACATATTGATTTATATTGCATCATTTCCTGTAACCTTCTTTTCCTTTTTGGTTAAATAAATATATTTTTACATAATTCTAGAATAATACAATTAGGTTGCGCACAGAATGCATAATGTGGTTCATTGTTTGTTTGCTTTTAATCAAGTCAGGAAAATATATCATTAGATGGAAAATAATAGGGAAAAAGTAAAAAACTAATTACTGTCCAATGGATTGAGATGTCAATTGATAAATCTTTATTATATATTTAAACGAAAACAGAGCATCACATAAAATGTTAACAAGATTTAGGTGATTTCAATGTTTTTTTAGTGATGTAATTTTCAGAGTGATAGTTATAGTTCCCTTTTATATGTAGAATGGCAGTAACTCTTAAAGGGTCACTTCAAACCCCTAAACAATTTTAGCTTGCTGAAAAGCTTTATGTGAGAAAAGAGTGTCCTCTTTTTTTTTCATTTTGCAAAAAGTGCAGATTTCAATTGAAATTGACACTTTTAAAAACTAACCTGGTTACACCCCTTGACTTTCTAACAGACAACTCTCCTGTCACTTCCTGGTTTGTTTAGCTCAGTTGAGCTAAACTCAAGAGGCAGCAATTGCGCAGTGGCACCCGCCTTGCAAAGACTTCTCATTTAGCTGCATTGGGAAGTCTGTGATTGGACAGCCACAGAAAGTCAGGGCGGGATTAGAAGAGGAGGGGGTGCAAAGGCAGCAGACAAGAGAACTGCAGGTTTTGCAAGATGTTTTTAGATTTACCCCAATGAAAAAATGAATAATTAAATGCATGCAAGTTTTCATTTGGTGTACATCTACAAAACATTGATTTTTAAAAATTTATTTGGGTACTAAAGTTTAACTAACAAATGACGAACTTGTATACTTTGAGGGCAGTAGAATCCATTACTTTTAGAGATGATGACCTCACAATTATATTTTATTTAAGATTACACAGTTTAATATAGAAATCTATAAAGTGTGTAGGATGTCATTGTTTATAACATGAAAAGTATGTATTTGTACAAAGCATCTTTTAACCAAAAAATGTGTTATTCATAATATAAAACACTGGATTAAAGGGACACTACACTGATCAGCCATATAATATTACAAACCACCTGTCACATGTCATGTAGGTCTTCCTTGTGCTGCCAAAACAGCTCTGATGCATTGGTGCAGAGACTCCACAAGACCTCTGAATGTGTCCTGTGGTATCTGGGCATCAAGACATTAGCAGCAGAACCTTTAAATCCTGCAAGGTGCAGCCTCCATGGTTCGGATTTGTTGTTCCAGCACATCCCGCTGATGCTCAGTCGGATTGAGATCTAGGGAATTTGAAGGCCAAGACAGCAATGTTAATCAAACCATTCCTGAACAATTTTGCAGTGTGGTAAGGTGCTTTATCCTACTGAAATAGGCCACTGCCATCAGAGAAGGGGTGTACGTGATTTGCAACAATATTCTGGTAGGTAGTACGTTTCCCCAAGTAAACAATGCACATGCTCCTGGCCTACCAGATCTAAACGAAATGTGATTTATCAGACCAGGCAACTGTCTTCCATTGCTTCATGGTCCAATTCTTGCTCACATTTCCATTGAAGGTGCATTGGTGTAGCGTTACTCACCTTTCCCAGGGGCCGTCCGCGGTCCTCTCTTCAAGCCGCACACGGTCCTGCGGCTGCACGAGCCGCGCGCGGCTCATCCGACGCTTCAGACAGGAAGGCGGGCAGTGACCGCGAGATGCGGTCACATGTCCCGCCTGAATCTAAGAGCGCGCCGCGAGTCTCGGGCGTGCTCTTAAAGAGACAGTGGAAGCCTAAATTGCCAAAAGGCTCCCATTGGCCCCTGTCATCCCACACACCCCATACACTTACCTTTTGGGGGTGTGGAAGTGACAGGAGCCAATCACATTAGTTTTGAACCTATTTATACTTACCCTTTTCCCTTAGTTCCTTGCCCTATCGTGGTTTCTGCTACAGTTCCCTTTAGCGCTTGTTGTGTTCAGTTGTGTTCCTCCGTATTTGACCTTGGCTTTGTATTCTGACTTCGTTTTCGCTTTATCCTTGTCTGTTCTGTTTGCCGGCTTGCTGATTCCTGTGTACCAGACCCCGGCTAGTTCTCGTTTACGCTGTCTCTTTGTGCCCTTGACCTCGGATCGTTCCTGACTCTGTACTTCTCCTATATACGTCGAGTCCGGCCACTCTAAGGTCCGGTAGACGTATCTCTCCTCTGTGCTGTCTTCTGTTTGGCTGGATCCTGCGTGTAGGGGTATATTCCCGTTACATTACGATAGGGCCATGGACCCCGCAGATTTAGCTCAACAGATGGCGTCCCATGAGGCTAGATTTGTAGAGCAGGATCACCGAATGGATCAGATAGCCCAGGCTCTCCAGACGCTCTTAGCTAGAACCATTCCAGCAACCACACCTAACCCTCCTACACCCCTTCTTCCTGAAGTATCGACTGTGCCTAATGCTACGGCCCATTTAACACCTCCTCCTAGGTATGGAGGGGATTCTAAGACATGCAGAGGGTTCATTAACCAAATAGAGTTTCACTTTGAGATGTATCCACGTTCATTTCCCACAGAGAGGTCTAAGGTTGGGTTCTTTATGCACCAACTTACCGACAAAGCACTTGAATGGGCAAATCCTATTTGGGAAGCTAATGGACCTATGGTGCATGACTTTCACAGTTTTCTTACAGCTTTTCGCAGAACTTTTGACACTATGAAAAGGTCTAAGAATGCCGCAAGAGCATTAATGAGAGTTAAACAGGGTTCTAGGTCTGTGGCTGATTTCGCTATTCAGTTTCGTACTCTTGCCTCACAGGTAGATTGGACCAACAATGGGTTAACTACTGCCTTCATGGAAGGCTTATCAGACTCTATATTGGATGAGGTAGCAGCTAAGGAGCTTCCTGTTGCCTTAGAGGACCTTATTGACTACCTCATTGATATAGATAATAGGATTCGTGACAGGCTCTATACCAAGAACAGAAATAGACGTTTTGTTACACCTATTCACCCCAGAGTTAATACACCGGAGAGTGTTAAAGTATCTGAAGAGGAACCTATGCAATTAGGGGTTGCCAAACTCTCTGATAATGAAAAATTACATAGGAGAAGGGAGGGACTCTGCCTATATTGTGTAGGAGAGACCATATGGTAAAGGAATGTCCTTTGCTCCCGGAAAACTCTCGCACCTAAGACCTTATAGGGGACTGGCCTTGGGTGTGATTTCTCCTCCATTGTGAAGTCTCCTACATTGCCTCCTAACCGACTGCTTCTCCCTGTTTCTTTACATATGGGAGAGAGTTGTATAGTTGAAAATATATACGCCTTGGTTGACTCTGGGGCAGCTGAGAATTTTATAGACTCTGGTTTTGTAAAGAAAAACAACATTCCCATCAGGGAGAAGGAGATACCCTTGGCCGTTGAGGCCATAGATGGTAGACCATTGATATCTCCAGTTGTTACTCATGAGACTGCACCGTTACACATGTACACAGGGGTTTTACACTATGAAACCATTCGGTTCCAGGTCATCACCTCTCCCTCTTCACAGTTAGTGTTAGGGTATCCATGGTTACGTGCCCACAATCCCATTTTTGACTGGGAGACAGGGCAGATAAAATCATGGAGTGAAGCCTGCCATGAGTCATGTACTATTGAAGTCACGCCTGTGAATTCTATTAATGTTCCTACCACTCCTCCTTTGTCTACGGCTATACCCTCTCAGTATTTATCTTTAAAGACTGTCTTTGATAAAAGAGAGGCTGACAAATTACCGCCTCACAGACCCTACGATTGTGCTATTGACTTGTTGCCTGGCACTATACCTCCAAAGTACAGGGTGTACCCCTTATCGGTTCAAGAAAACCGTGTCATGGAGGAATATATTAAAGAATCATTAGACAAGGGATTTATTAGGAGATCCTCCTCTCCGGCTGGAGCGGGGTTCTTCTTTGTATCGAAGAAAGAAGGTGATTTAAGACCTTGCATTTATTATAGAGGTCTTAATAAAATCACCATCAAAAATGCTTACCCTATACCATTAATAACAGAATTGTTTGACAGGCTCAAACGTGCTACGGTATTCACCAAATTAGATCTTAGAGGAGCATACAATTTGATACGTATAAAAAAGGACCACGAATGGAAGACAGCCTTCAACACTAGGTCAGGTCATTATGAGTATACCGTCATGCCATTTGGGCTTTGCAATTCCCCAGCAGTATTCCAAGAATTTATTAATTATGTCTTAAGAGACTTTATTCACTCATTTGTTATTGTGTACTTGGAAGACATTTTAATATATTCTACAGACTTACACACTCATCACAGACATGTTACGACCGTTCTGAAGACCCTTCTTGCTAATGGTCTTTATTGTAAATTAGAAAAATGTATTTTCGACCAATCCGAAGTCCAGTTTTTGGGGTATTTGATTTCCGCTAAGGGTTTTCGTATGAATCCCTGGAAGCTCGCTGCTGTCATAGAATGGCCTCTGCCGCAAAGGTCTAAAAGCCATCCAGCGTTTTCTGGGTTTCTCTAATTATTATAGACGTTTTATCAAAGGTTTTTCGTCTATTGTAGCACCTATTACTCGTATGACAAAAAAGGATGGCAATACTCGTGTCTGGTCTACCGAGGCACTTCAAGCTTTTGACTTCCTTAAGACTACGTTCGTCTCTGCACCTATTTTACAGCATCCTGTCCCCTCATTGCCCTATATACTTGAAGTTGATGCTTCAGATATCGGGGTAGGTGCTGTTTTATCTCAAAGAGAGTCTCCTGAAAAGCCATTGCATCCTTGTGGCTTCTTTTCTAAACAAATGTCCAAAGCAGAGAAGAATTATGATGTGGGTAATCGCGAACTCCTTGCTATCATTTTAGCACTCAAAGAATGGAGACATTTGTTAGAAGGCACTAAGGATCCCATCCTCATATTTACGGATCATAAGAACCTGTCCTACCTTAGCGAAGCTAAAAGATTGTCTTCCAGGCAGGCTAGGTGGTCACTGTTCTTGTCCCATTTCAATTATATAATCATCTATAGGCCAGGTGATCGGAACACTAAAGCGGACGCTCTGTCCAGACAGTTTGAAACTATTGACAAACAGGAGATTGATGTTACTCCTGTCATTCCCCCAGACAGGATAATAGCAACTACTGTATTGTCTATTTCCTCGTCCCTCTTGCAGGCCATACAAGCGAAACAAAGCATGGCACCTAGCGAGAGGCCTAATGATAAATTGTTCTTTGACGTTCCCGAGAGACGGGATATTCTGTCACTATATCACGATACTAAGACTGCTGGACATCCTGGTATTTCCAAAACAGTGTCAGCTGTTTCTCGGTATTTTTGGTGGGATTCCTTACGAAAGGATGTCACTGACTATATAAGTGCTTGTACTACTTGTGCCTGTATGAAATCCTCTCGTAGAGTTCCTTGTGGGCTGTTGCATCCGTTACCCGTTCCCGAGAGGCCTTGGTCAAACCTATCGATGGATTTTATTGTTGAATTACCCCCTTCGAATGGTAACACAGTCATCCTGATGATAGTTGACCAGTTTTCCAAAATGGCTCACTTTGTGTCTCTTCGCAAGTTGCCCACATCCAAGGAACTGGCCCTTATCTTCGCTAGAGAAGTATTTCGGTTACATGGCATTCCCTTATCTATTGTGTCCGATAGAGGTAGCCAATTTATTTCCAGGTTCTGGAAAGCCTTTTGTACAGAAATATCCCGTCCTCCTGGCCCTCTACACTTACCTGGACCGGCGATCTGCAGCAATCCCTGTCCAGGGAGAATGCCCGAAACCCCTGCAGTCCCCCTGCAGCAGCCCCGGCCCTTCAGGGCCATGTGATCACAATGGTCACATGGCCGCAATAGGAGTCTATGGAGCTGCCTGCAGGGGGACTTTCTGAGCTGTCAGGCAGTCCCCCAGGCTGCTAAACTGTAAAAATAAAACAATTAAACAATCAAATAAAAATATTATACATATATTATATATGATTTCATTATGCGTGTATTGATTTCATTATAAGTGTATTTTGACATATATATATATATAAATTATATACATGTATTATATATGCATAATATATTATAAAATACTTTAACTATAATATATTATACATATATAGGAAATAAGTGTGTGTGTATATATATAAATATATACACACACATATTATATACACACATATATATATATACATGTGTGTATATATTTATAGTTGATGCAATGTTAAACACAAATATACACACCAGTCAAGCCATAAGACTTGCTTTTACCACAGAAATCTCACTTTAACAGTGCTCTCACTACTGCAAGGGATTCTGGTTAGGCGTATAATAGGGTTAATTAACATTCCTGGGCTACCATATGGTCTCAAAAGGCAACATAGACCCAGCAAACCAATCTGGCAAACTGAATTGGGTAAGCCCTATATTGACCCTGTAACTTTCCAAAACACCATAAAACCTGTACATGGAGGGTATTGTTATACTCAGGAAACTTCACTGAACATAAATATGAGTGCTTTAAAACTGTAAAATGTATCACAACGATGATATCACCAGTAAAAAAAAATGCAAAAAACAAATATTAACGCTAACTTTGGCAAGCGTTTGTCACTAAGTGGCTACTACAAAAGACTGCCATTTTGAATACCCTTGGTTGTCTACTTTTTCAAATGGTATGTCATGGTGGGTTAAATTTTTTATTTCTGGGCTGCCATATCGAGCCCAGATCTGGCAAATAGTTTGACCCTGTAACTTTCTAAATCACCATAAATATGTACTTGAGGGATACTGTTGTACTCGTGAAACATTACGCTACACCAAGCATGTCAAACTCAAAGTTTAGCAAGGTCCAAATAAACAAGGTTTAAGTTTATGTGAGCAGCAAAAAAAAACCCCAAAAGAAAAATTTTCATAACGTAGGTTTGTTTTGAAAAGTACAGTATAAAAAAACCCCAGCATCCCCCTCTACTAAACCACAGCACCCCACATATACTAAATGCCAGTCTCCGCCTCTACTAAATCCCAGCACCCCCCTCTAGCCAACAAGCAGTCTCTACTCACATTGCTGCTGCCAGCATGCAACTCCAGATGGTATATCCCAAATGGCGCTGTGGCGGAACCAACCTCGCCACTGTGCACTGGAGGAGCCTGGTTGCCTGCCTGCTCCCTTTAGACTATGGCCCGGCAGTTTAAACCTTTTATTTCCCTGCAGAAAGGCTGGTTCTTGCCTTTCTGTGGACTGTTAAAGCCATGCTACCCCAGATGGCTATGCCATGTGGCTAATGGAGTTTTGCCTCTGTCCTTGGAGATAATTGGATTACTTCCCAATTATCTCCAGGACAGAGAGGAGGGATTGTGATGCATTGTGGGATTGTAAGCTTGTGATTGGTCAATGTCCAATATGTTTACCAGTCTTCCATCTGGTCCCCTAGGGGAGTGTCCACCAGGTGGGAGACCTGCATAAAAGCCAGGCAGGTAGCCCCAGTAAATCAGTTCTTCTTAACCCTCAAACGAAGTGTTGTCTCGTTCTTGGGGGGAATTGGATTGTATGCTGTTACAGTGCGACTGCCAGGAGTGTAAACTGTTCGTATGTTTTTTCTGTTCGGCTGTTTACAGCATTCGTGTGTTTCCAGTTCGGGAGTATGGAGCATTCCCATGGTTCCAGCTCAGGAGATTGGTAAATTCATGTGTTTGCAGTTCGGGGGATTGGTGAATTCATGTGTTTGCAGTTCGGGAGTTTGAGTATTTATGTGTTTGCAATTCGGGAGATTGGTGATTGCAGTAGCAGCCTGTGCATCTGAAAAGGGGAATATCGCCTAAACGGTTTTTAACCTCTGGTGAGCAAATCGGTCCGTTACAATTGGTGGCAAGCGACTGGATCATTCCCACAGCCCAGAAGGACAGCTACAAGACAACACCAATTCCTGGATTACAAATTGAGGGCAACGCTAGTACCCGTACAGCACCCCTATCTACAAAGGAACCAACGTTGGCAGAGCAAGCATGGCATCTGACTACACTCAGGAGAAGTTTGACAGAGAGGTTGCCATACAGCTGGCTTACTTTAGACCCAACCCCTCAGAGAAAACCGTGCAGTTCGTGAGGAAATTAGCAGCAGAGTATCTGCAGTTCATAACAGATCGAGCCAAAGGTGTTGTCCTTCCTCCCCTACGGCAGAGTGCGTTATGGGAAGCCAAAGGTGTCGTCCTTCCTCCCCAGCGGCAGTGTGTATCCCAGGGAGCTGAAGGTGCCGTCCCTCCTCCCCAGCGGCAGTGTGTATTACAGGGAGCTGAAGGTGCCATCCTTCCTCCCCAGCGGCAATGTGTATCCCAGGGAGCTGAAGGTGTCGTCCTTCCTCCCCAGCGGCAGTGTGTATCCCAGGGAGCTGAAGGTGCCGTCCTTCCTCCCCAGCGGCAGTGTGTATTACAGGGAGCTGAAGGTGCCGTCCTTCCTCCGCAGCGGCAGTGTGTATTACAGGGAGCTGAAGGTGTCGTCCTTCCTCCCCAGTAGCCAAGTGAGTTAAAGGGAGCTGAAGGTGCTGTCCTTACTCCCCAGCGGCAGTGTGTGTTACAGGGAGCTGAAGGTGTCGTCCTTCCTCCCCAGCGGCAGTGTGTATCCCAGGGAGCTGAAGGTTTCGTCATTCCTCCACAGCTGCAGTGTGTATCCCAGGGAGCTAAAGGTGTTGTCCTTCCTCCCCAGCAGCCAAGTGAGTTACAGGGAGCTGAAGGTACCGTCCTTACTCCCCAGCAGCCAAGTGAGTTACAGGGAGCTGAAGGTACCGTCCATCCTCCCCAGTGGCTGTGTGTGTTACATGGAGCTGAAGGTATCGTCCTTACTCCCCAGCAGCCGAGTGTCCTGCAAGGAGCAGAGACCGTCGGTCTCGCACCCCAGCAGCAGGACAAAATATTAAAAGGGGAGACCATCGGTCCCCCCCTCCACAAGCAGAGAGAGTGTCAGGGAGAGGAGCCGGCTACCCCCTTTTCCCAGCAGCTGAAAGGGTTCCAGGGAGAGGAGTCGGTGACCACCTCTCCCCAGCGGCTTCTTATTTCACCAAGGGGAGACACTAAGCTCCCCACCGGCACAGATGGGACTGTGGTCTCTGCGCCCAAGCTACAGGAAGTACGGACAGTCGGTCCTGCTCCCCAGTGGCAGAGTATTCTACCGGGAGGGGAGGGCCTCGTTCCCCCTCCCCAGCGGCAGCCTAGCCCACCAAGGGTAGATGATAAGTCCCACACCGGTGCAGATGGGACCGTGGTCTCTGTGCACAAACCACAGGGGGTAGGGATGGTCGTTCCTGTCTCACAGCAGCAGGGCTGTTTATCCAAAGGGGAGACAGCCTGTCTTCCCCTCCAGCAGCAACACCAGGTCCAGAGCGAGGAGCCTACTACCCCTTCTCCTCAGTTGGGCTCCAACCAGGCTACTCCCGTGGTAGCGCTGGCACCAGGGCAGAGTACCACTGGTCTCTGCCCATTCAGCAACCCCCCGATCCGGAGGGCTAATAAACCCCAGAGCCATGGTGGAGCCCCTGGACATGGACAAGCTACCCTCTACCCCAGGTGTAGTAACTCTTTATTGTGGGTGGGCTGTACTGCTGATTGTGTTCTGTGGGTGGGTTGCTGGACTAACCAGGGCACGGACTGACAGAAGGTTTGATACCCTGTTAGTCTAATTGGTAAAGGGGAGAAATGTGGCGGAACCAACCTCGCCACTGTGCACTGGAGGAGCCTGGTTGCCCGCCTGCTCCCTTTAGACTATGGCCCGGCAGTTTAAACCTTTTATTTCCCTGCAGAAAGGCTGGTTCTTGCCTTTCTGCGGACTGTTAAAGCCATGCTACCCCAGATAGCTATGCCATGGAGCCCAGCCGTATACTGAAAGACTGTATGAAAGACTTTGGCTCCATGGCGATTGAACTGTATGTATGTGATCTGAGCGCCATCCGGTAATAATGTGCGCTCAGATCTAAGCTATCTGGGGATAGGTAGAATGTATATGTTCTATGTGATAAATGTAATAGTATGTATTTTTATGTCTTTTATTGTCCTTTGTCTGCCATGTGGCTAATGGTGTTTTGCCTCTGTCCTTGGAGATAATTGGATTGCTTCCCAATTATCTCCAGGACAGAGAGGAGGGATTGTGATGCATTGTGGGATTGTAAGCTTGTGATTGGTCAATGTCCAATATGTTTCCCAGTCTTCCATCTGGTCCCCTAGGGGAGTGTCCACCAGGTGGGAGACCTGCATAAAAGCCGGGCAGGTAGCCCCAGTAAATCAGTTCTTCTTAACCCTCAAACGAAGTGTCGTCTCATTCTTGGGGGGAATTGGATTGTATGCTGTTACAGTGCGACTGCCAGGAGTGTAAACTGTTTGTATGGTTTTTCCTGTTCGCCTGTTTACAGCATTCGTGTGTTTCCAGTTCGGGAGTTTGGAGCATTCCCCTGGTTCCAGTTCGGGAGATTGGTCAATTCATGTGTTTGCAGTTCGGGGGATTGGTGAATTCATGTCCCCTGACCGTCACACACACACTCACCAACAGACACACACTTAGTGACAGACACACTCACTGACAGACACACAGACACACACTGACACACACTGCCTGACAGACACAAACTCACACACAGACACATTCGCTGACAGATACGCACACTCACTGACACAGACACACTCACTGACAGACACACTCACTGACAGACACACTCACTGACAGACACTCACTGACACACACAGACAGACACACACAGACAGACACACACACTCACTGACAGACACACACACTGACAGACAGACACACTCACAGACACACACACACACACACACACACACACTCAGACATACTCACAGACACACACACACATTGACATACACAAACACTCACTCACTGACACACAAACACACTCACTCACTGACACACACACACACACACACTCACAGACAGACAGGCACACACGCACAGACACACACACTCACTCACTGACACACAAACACACTCACTCGCTGACACACACACACACACACATTGACAGACACACACTTACACATACTTGCACACACTCACATTATTGTAATTATTCCTGGGGTCCAGTGGGGATCCTCACTGCTCCCTCGCACGCAGTTTAGTGATGCCGGGTGCAGGAATATGATGTCATATCCTGGCGCCCGGCATCACTACAGACAACGTACGCGAAGGAGCAGTGAGGAGCAGGAACACTGAGCTCCCTTGCTGCATCCACTGTCCCCTCCTCCCCGGCCAGGTAAATTATAGCAGAGTAGGCACCTGCAATGTGGAGAAAGCAGGTGCCTACTCTGCTTGGAACAATACGCAATTAGGCATGTACTCGCGGCTCGCCGGGCCGCAAAGCTGTCCATTGTGGGCTGCAGGAATGCATGGGAACGGTGTTCCTGCACTTTTTCCAAAGCAGGAACGCCGTTCCCGCTAGTAGTCCTGCAGGACCTGCCCTGCTACCTGCGCACAGGGGCCCAGCACACTCTCCAGCTGCTCTGTGTCTAACATTTGTGAGTCCCATTGCCATCAGAGCATTGCCACAGCACACAGGCGAGTCTTGCGAGAGTTAGACATAGCTTGAGAGGGAACACAGAGTGTACTGGGCCCCTCCACCATACCACCGGACCACCAGGGAATGCGATCTCCTCCCTCCCTGACAAGGTAAGAAGCAGGGAGGGGGGAATAAAATAAAACATATACACACACAAATTGAATAAAAAATCCCCCCCTAACACGTACAAACGCATCATCACACATCACACACACACACACATCATCCAGCACACACACACACTACATTCATTATACTCACACTGCACTCACTACAAACACTACATACATTATAAACAATCTGCACTTACTACAAACACACTACATACACTACATTCACTACATTCACTATACACACTCTGCATTCACTACACACACTGTATTCATTATACACACTCTGCACTCACTACGCACACTGCATTCATTGTACACACTCTGCACTCACTACAACCACACTATATTAATTATACACACTCTGCACTCACTACAAACACACTACATTCACTATGCACACTCTGCACTCACTACAAACACACTACATTCATTTTACATATCAGAAACCATTATATGTGACCGAATATCCATATACCATGCTTTATCAATTTCATTTTTTTCTTGGTTTCATCATAATCTGTTTGGAGAGCTCAAATAAATAAATTAATCTATTTAAATTGTGGCATGTAAATGTAAACCAAAATCAGAATACAAATTATATCATGTTTCTCAATACAAACGTTTACATTTTTACTTATGATTATACATTGAATATTTTTGTCACCAGTGATTTTATAATAGGTTTATCAGTGGTTTTACCGATATGTTGGAAAGGAAATGATGTCTGTAGCAGGATCAGGGTGCCTACACCCCAGCACTGGATCCAGTCCGGACTCTGTTACTGTGTCTATAGCTTGTCTGTGCTACGAGAATACTGTCTGAGCTAGCACAGCAAACTGGTACCTCAGCACTGACTACTAGAGTTTCTTTAGTGGAACCTGACAAACAACTGCCAACCAATGGATGGAGTGAAAATAGCTCTCGGACCCAACCGCAAGACAAGTTTTTGTGGAGGGATGAGACAACCAGGGCCGGACTGGGGATACAAAGCAGCCCTGGGAAAAGAAATCTATGCCAGCCCCATAAGTCATTGCGCCATATATTGTCGCATGTAATATGTAAGGCTATGTCTTGCCACCCCAGATGATTGAGTAATTATATATATATCTTTTTCCAATATAATATATTGGTCCTTTCAGAGTAAAACATTTAATTATACAGTAAGCATACTCACATGCAGACACAGACAATCTCACTGACACACACAAGCTCATTGATACACAGCCTCTAGACAAACAATTTCACTAATATACATAAGCTCATTGACATAAAAATACAAGCTCACTCACTAGCAGACACACACACACATGCAAGCAAGCAAACTCACTAGCAGGCGCACACACACACACAGCTTAATGTAGTGGTTCTGGTGTCTATAGCCTGTCCCTGCAGGCTTTTGAATGTAAACACTGACTTTTCAGAGAAAAGGCAGTGTTTACATTGCTTCCTAGTGACACCTCTAGTGACAGACACTCAGACGGTCACTAGAGGCGCTTCCTGTGTCAGTGCGGATTGGCTGAGATCATCAAGCTTGATGATCTCAGTCATAGAGGCAGAGACCAGCATGACGTTGGAAAAAAAAAGTGAGTAAAACACTATTTTTACAAACACACACAGACACTACGACTGACACACACACACCATGACAGACATACACACACCATGACACAGACAGACACACACACACACCATGATACAGACACACAGTGACACAGAGACACACACACACACACACAGCATGACACACACAGCATGACACAGACACACACACAGCATGACACAGACACAGACACAGCATGACACACACACACACACACACACACACAGCATGACACAGAAACACACACAGCGTGACACAGACAGACACACACACAGCATGACACAGACAGACACACTCCCACTGACATACATACTTGTTGCTACCTGTGTGGGTGGGTGGGCAGACTGATAGGTGCCCCTCCCCTTCTGTGCCCTCTTTTGCCCCCTGTGTGCTTTTTAGCCCCTTCCCCTCCTGTGCCCTTATGTAGCACCCTCCCTTCCTGTGCCCTCTTTAGCCCCCTCCCGTGCCCTCTTTAGCCACCTTCCTTCCTGTGCCCTCTTTAGCCCCCCTTCCGACTTGTACCCTCTTCAGACCCTTTTGTGCTCATCTTTTGGCCCCTCTCCCCTTCCTGTGACCTCTTAGCCCCCTCCCCTCCTGTGCCCTTTGTTACCCCCCCTCCCCTCCTCTGCCCTTTGTTACCCCCCTCCTCTTCCTGTGACCTCTTAGCCCCCTCCCCTCCTGTGCCCTTTGTTACCCCCCTCCCCTTCCTGTGACCTCTTAGCCCCCTCCCCTCCTGTGCCATTTGTTACCCCCCCTCCCCTTCCTGTGACCTCTTAGCCCCCTCCCCTCCTGTGCCCTTTGTTACCCCCCTCCCCTCCTGTGCCCTTTGTTACCCCCCACCCTCCCCTTCCTGTGACCTCTTAGCCTCCTCCCCTCCTGTGCCCTTTGTTACCCCCCCTCCCCTCCTGTGCCCTTTGTTACCCCCCCTCCCCTCCTGTGCCCTTTGTTACCCCCACCCTCCCCTTCCTGTGACCTCTTAGCCCCCTCCCCTCCTGTGCCATTTGTTACCCCCCTCCCCTCCTGTGCCATTTGTTACCCCCCCTCCCCTCCTGTGCCTTTTGTTACCCCCCACCCTCCCCTTCCTGTGACCTCTTAGCCCCCTCCCCTCCTGTGCCATTTGTTACCCCCCTCCCCTCCTGTGCCATTTGTTACCCCCCCTCCTGTGCCCTTTGTTACCCCCCTCCCCTCCTGTGCCCTTTGTTACCCCCCACCCTCCCCTTCCTGTGACCTCTTAGCCCCCTCCCCTCCTGTGCCATTTGTTACCCCTCCCTCCCCTCCTGTGCCATTTGTTACCCCCCTCCCCTCCTGTGCCCTTTGTTACCCCCCACCCTCCTCTTCCTGTGACCTCTTAGCCCCCTCCCCTCCTGTGCCATTTGTTACCCCCCCTCCCCTCCTGTGCCATTTGTTACCCCCCCTCCCCTCCTGTGCCCTTTGTTACCCCCCCTCCCCTCCTGTGCCCTTTGTTACCCCCCTCCCCTCCTGTGCTCTTTGTTACCCCCCCTCCTGTGCTCTTTGTTACCCCCCCTCCCCTCCTGTGCTCTTTGTTACCCCCCCTCCCCTCCTGTGCTCTTTGTTACCCCCCACCCTCCCCTTCCTGTGCCCTTTGTTACCCCCCTCCCCTCCTGTGCTCTTTGTTACCCCCCACCCTCCCCTTCCTGTGCCCTTTGTTACCCCCTCCCCTCCTGTGCTCTTTGTTACCCCCCTCCCCTTCCTGTGCCCTTTGTTACCCCCCCTCCCCTCCTGTGCTCTTTGTTACCCCCCACCCTCCCCTTCCTGTGCCCTTTGTTACCCCCCCTCCCCTCCTGTGCTCTTTGTTACCCCCCACCCTCCCCTTCCTGTGACCTTTGTTACTCCCCCCCCCTCCCCTCCTGTGCTCACCTTCCAGCCCAGCCAGCCTTCCTGAAGCTCTTCTTGCGGCCGCAGGGGAAGCTCTTCTAGCGGCCGCTGGGGGAGCAGGCTGTTCTGTCTCTGCTCCCCCTCCTTCGCGCGCAGCTTAATGAGACCGGGGCCGGAATATGACGTCATATTCCGGCGCCGGTCTCTTTCTAGCGCGCGAGGGAGGGGGAGCAGAGACAGAACAGCCTGCTCCCCCAGCGGCCGCCAGAAGAGCTTCCCCTGCGGCCACAAGGAGAGCTTCCCCTGCTGCCGCCATCCAAGCTCTCCATGCGGCCGCAGGACATCCACATGTCTCCCCGGCCCCAGGTGCCGACGGCCCACCGGGAAATTTCCCGGTATCCCGGTGGGCCAGTCCGGCCCTGGAGACAACTGATTTACTTAACATAGGAAATAAATATATTTCAATGTTTACATAACACAGGTGGCAGACAATGTAATAAAGTTTAGTAATTAAAGTACTACAAACACTGAAACATGACTTTCAATGTTTTTCTCAAGATCATTTATAAACATGTTAAATAGAAGGGGTCCCAAAACAAAACCACTTGCCACCTCTGCACGATTAATAACAACTCGTTGTACTCTATTTTTAAGTCAATGTTCTACCCAAGAACAAGAATTTTCCTCTAGACTGATTTCTTTGAGTTTGAACACTAATCTATTGTGTGGAACTGTATCAAACGCCTTGGCAAAATCCAAATAGATCACATCCACTGCAACACCCTGATCTATACTTCTACTTACTTCTTCGGAGAATGCAATCAAGTTAGTTTGACACGACCTGTGCTTCATAAAACCATGCTGATTATTGCTGATAACCATGTTCTTCTCATAACAACTAAAATCACAGACACACAAAGTAAAAATATCCGAGCCGCCCTGTATTCCAGTAGACCATAGTCTCCAGAAAGCAGGCTGGTCTCCAAGTTTTTATTGGCCAGCCATACACTTGAAGGCTTGGTGTTAAGTTGGTGTTAGTTGACTTGGTAGTGTAGATACAGGGTCACCCATACAAAAGTGGTGGAAACTTTCCGTCACAATTCCTGGTAGTGAGGGTGTAATATTGTGCAATAACTGGAGGAGACAATAGTTAAAGCAGTAAATGAAAAGTCACACTTGTCAAAATCCAGGCCACCATAATCATTTTGATAACCAGTTAAATTTCAAGCATGCATAGATTTACTAAGACACCAAGTCATATTAAACACAACAAATGCAGTATGAAAGGAAATATACAGTGAATTAGTAGAAAGATTTGGGAGTTAGTGAAGGCACTGTATATGTCACTCTAAAGAACTCACATAGAATACAGTGTCTCATTACTGTGTCATTATCTTTTAAAGTACTAAATACACCAGAGTAAATTCAAAGAAGGGCTAATAAAGTGATGTAAAGTCTTTATAATACCCATCACCATCCCTCCATCAGCTTACACTATAAAGGGATAATGTGCATCGAGAGAGAAGAAAGCATGGAAAAGGCAGTTAAAAGAACATATTCAATGCATCCCAGACTTATTTGCAGCATATGTGTGATTTACTGATGTAATACTTTTATTCTTAATATATTGCAGTATCAACACATACTACATCTCTTCCAATAAGCATGCAAGCAAAATAAGTAAATCATAGAAAGCAGACGTTACAAGAAACAATATGAGCTCAAATCGCCCTGCTCATGCACATACGGTTTCCAGAATGACAGATAACTGAATTAGTCTGGCAAAGGCAAGGAACAGAGGATTTAATAGTTATATGAGTGAAAAAGTGTCAAAGGCAGGATATGCGATTATTTCCACCATAATGACTTGTCAATGTAGACAGAATGGAATCAGCACGGGATGTGATGGTGAGTTCTATTAGATTATATTCCCAAACGGTACATCCAGTAGAGCACAGTTATATATTTCTGAACACAGTATTTTTTTTCTCATTTAAATACCCTGTGGGGTAGAACCATTAAACTGGAAACTATGGAGAACTGCCAAGATACTGTATAAAGTAGTTGTGCTAGAAAACTAGGTGAATTTAAAAATGATTCTTATTTGGATATTCTGGAATAAAATCTGCATTCCCACTGTCATCTCCTCGGTTTAGTGAATTAACTCTAATTGGGGGCGTGTGTTAACTAACTGCTATTGAAAATAATCAGCAGGAAATTTAACATTGTATAAAATGAAGTCTCAATAATGAATGTTCATTCTAATTTTCCTTTAAAAAAAAACCCCACAAAAAAAACAAACAAAAAATACAATTGTGTTACTGTGATATTCACTATGATAAAAGATGAATAAAGATGGAGCAGGGGCAAATATCAGTAAAAAAATTGCATGTTAAAGGAAAATATATTGTATTTCTAACATGTGAACATGCCAATAAAGTTCTCATTTGTGCATTTATGGAATTTACAACTTGATCACCCTATCTTTCTTCAAACCCTTCACACTATTGTCCTTTGTGACAATGTCCTTTCCTGGTTCTCATCCTACCATTTCCAACTATTCTCCAGCATCTCCTTTCTTGGTAACGTGTCCTCCCCTTGACTTTTCTTGGCTGGAATCCCATAAATGTGACACTATACACACCCAGACTACTTAATCTCGATAAATGTCCAGTACACCCAGCGTTTTGCTCTCGCAATGTAAAACAATGCCATTTCAGAGCTGTGGCAATGTTTAGATTGCAGAGCAAAACGCACCTTCCGTGATAAGAGCAGTATTTGACTCAGTTCTTTATGTTCTGAGTACTTGTGCATTGCATGAATATATTAAAAGTTCAATCAATGTTTCTAATAGAGAAGCACTGGATTGAGTGCTTCTCTATGAAAAGCATTTGATTGGTGCATCGCAGTTATAGTCGTGCATGTGGATTAAGTCCATCAATGCTTCTCTATGAGAAGCATTTGATTGGGCAAGTCTGATGACATCAGTAGAGGCTGACTGGGCTGCAGAAAAGAGGCTTTCTTGGCACTTAATTACATCTAAATAAAGGGTAATTTAATTGCTCTTTTTTTTTTTTAACTATAAAAAAGGTCCTGGAATCCAAAGAATAATTTGTGGCAATAAAATTGTGGCAAAAATATACTGATGACATCAATAAATACATCTCCTCCCCAAGCACTCTCCTTCCTTTCTAGAAACTGTTACCAGCTGCCTCTCCGCTATCTCCTACTGGATTTCTTCCTGCTTTCTAAAATGCAGTCTTTCTAGAACTCAGATTTTTTTTTTTATCTTCCTACGTTATAAAACTAATCCTTCACTAACACTCTCCCTACAGGGTGATGGTAGGCCCATCCAGCCACCCATGCAAACTCACTGCCTGTCATCAAATCTGGTCATTTTCACAGTTTAATCATTACCCACGTTTGTTTTTTTTCTTACAACAAACTGGTCTCTCCAGAACCCAAACTACCTCTGTACAGTCCATAACGAAAATAAAGTTCTACCACTCTGGATAAAAATGTTGGATGCTTATTTAGTCACCATCAAAATGAATTGACAACGTTTTGACCCTGTGAGGGCTCTTCATCAAGTCTTGGGTGCAGACCGTTCTTGTCTGTCAGTCGGCATGAGAAATTTGTTTAAACTGACTTCCATTATTTTCTTTTCATGTGCCTCCTCCCACACCTTGTCTGTTTACCAGTCATTATATTAGCTTGCTGTACCCCTTTAACCCCTTAAGGACACATGCCATGTGTGACATGTCATGATTCCATTTTATTCCAGAAGTTTGGATTTTTCAACATAATAATCCTTGCCTATAAGGGTCTTGGCAACTCTATCCCTTATTCAGATTCTTCTTCATTAACTCACACGTACAACGTTCTAACGTCCATCCAACACTCCCTCACAGGATTGTGATAAAAACTTTATTCAGGGGGCGGGGCCGGGCCGCCGAGCTGAGCGGTCGCAGGACAGCTCAGCTCCTGCAAACAGGGCCACAAATAGCCTACAAATCGCACTTTTGGGGAGAATTACCGGCAAATTCCTGCGACCCTCGATGTACCCGGGCTGCCCGAGCCGAGGAGAGGCTTGCTCCCGCAGTTTTAGTCCCTCGGAGGATGGGGCCCGCTGCACCATGCGGGACCTATGCTGGCGGTGAGTGAAGCGGACGGCCGCCGCAACGCTATCCCGCCCGACGGAGCCCGACACGCGAGCAGAGCCTGCGGACCCGGTCCTGCTCCCCCCCCCCCACTGGACCGGGGGGGTGATCCCGGTCCAAACAAAGCCATGCCAGACTCCACAGCTCTCTGAGACACCGCTGTCGTGTAGCCTGCGACCCGCACACAAGATGACGGAGACCATGTGCGTACTACATGCAACCTCGAGCACAGGCCTACCAACAGCCTTCATTTATCCCTGCATACGGGGTAATACCACACGGAGGCCCTCACACCCGGAGATACCCCTGGCATCTGACACCCACCAATTACCACACCTGTGGATATCACTGTCAAGAGGCCCGCTCACTCTTTTTCTGAGCTGGGCGCTCACAGGGAGGGACCCCCCCACCACAGCCTGCCATACACCCAGGGAGAAGCTTGGGATCCGGCGGAACCCTGGGCCCACGGACCTGATGATGGGCCCTATGGCAAAAGGCAAGAGCACCTACACAGGCCTCAGGCCAAAGACCAGCGGCCCTCGACCGCAGAGAAGCCACCACAGGAAACGTGGCGTTGCAACACCTGCCCACAGCGACCGCCAGTGGACTCGGGGCGCAGTAACTCCAGACCCCAGTGGCGACCGAGCTTACGGCATGTCAACACAGGCCTACAGACCAGCCTAGGCCTAGAGAGACACCCTCACCATCACCTGCTATGCGGCAAGCCACTGAAGCCCAGCGACGGACACACACCGCACGCACATCGGCGGGCTGATGCCGAAAACCTGCAAGCCAGGAACCGGCATGGGCCAAAGGGGAATGATCTGTGGACTCATAGTACCTTGTCTCTTTACGTCTCACTGCAAGGACTCTCTCCAACTCACGCTCTGGTTAGCCAGAATATGCCATCCCTCACTGGTAATGAGAGGGTTATTATAGAGAAGCCTGCTACCACTTATGTCTCCCTACTTAAGGCATGGTATACTGTTGTCTATGTTGAGGAGTTGCTGTTGCTAGCTAGCCTAACGTGATCTTATGTATTAGCATATCTCTAATTCGAATGTAACCTATAGTTTTAATTTTACCCTGTCTCCCACTACCAAGCATGTACAGCTCTGACTTGGCGACAGTTCAGTGAGCATATTATCTGCTAACCGCATTTTGTATGTATGACTGCTGGACCAGGCTGACTGCGAATATACATCTTGCATATTATAAATCACAAGCGTCTGACTTATCTAGCTACCTGATAATGGCACATACACGTAGTTTAGCCGGAAACTTGCATGGAATTACATGTTTACCAGTAGCCAACACTGCAAACTCTTTTATGCCCTGATATACCACCTACTGTATTATCTATAGCACGGCATCACTACTTAGATCAGCAGTCACCGTATAGCATGTATACCTACCACTTACACATAGTCAAGCAGACCCAGATCAACGTTTACACCTTAAAGCGAGGACACTCTACGTAAATATTAAGCTACTGTTCTTAATCGATTGTTATCCATCTGTAATATCTAACAAAAAAAGAAGTGCTTTGTCTATCTACTACCCAATGTAACAAATGTTTTGAAACCTACGTATGGAATGCCGTTGGGGTACCATATGTAAGCATGTAACTATTAGAAGCACTGCACAAATAAAGATTTATAAAAAAAAACTTTATTCAGTGGAATCTGCTTCTACATTCACCTGTGCACAAGTAGTTATGGTGCTTGGAATGTACCTTTTTTAATATCTGTAGTTTGCACATGAAGCCGCACTGATTATTTAATTTTTTTTTTCCTGTAAAAGAAACAATATTATCAGTAATGACAACCAGCATGTGTCACTTAATTAACACATCAAACACAGTTTAAATAACCTATTAAATAAATAACCAATTTCAGTCAGATTAAAGAAGATCATGTTGTTTCCCATTAATATGCAAAAAAAAAAAAAAAAACTCACTCAAAATTTTAACATTTTAAATTCCAGTACATGGTTATTTAATTTTTTTTCCTAGGAAATATGAAAGCTAGCCCATACAGCACCTTCAAGGTAAGTACGCTTTAATCACAAGTTCCCCTTAACACCTCCTTAATACTAACCTCACGCTCCCATAATAACAAAGAAAGAATTTACTTTAACCCCTTAAACCCACCTATCGCCAAGTCCCCCAATTTTTTACTAATCCTGAACCCCTGCAATATTAACCTACCTCAACCATAGTCTTACCTTAGCAGCATACTTTTAACGTAAAATATTTTTATTTTAATAATGATATTATAAATGTATATGAAAAATGTTCACTTGCTTATTGAAAGGTCCAAGAGCTCGCTGGATAAATTATGCTCTGAGTTTCCGCTTGTTGTTTCTCAATGTTGCTTTGATTTTTTTTAAAAGCATCAGACTCCACAGACTAAGACACATTCTGAATTAAAAATAAGGGCATGACGGACAGCTTGAGTCTAAATGCTGCTTACTATGTTCCCTATATTTATATATATAGGAAAGGAACATAAATGTGTCGCTTTTTACTTGTAATTTCTTCTCTTATTCAATATATTTCTGGGGTTCTCAAAGGTTCTGGTTAGAGAACTTCACCATTCAAAAATAAAAATACATTTCACAAATTTAAAAAAGAAAAAGAATACATTTTATATATATATACACATATATTCACATATATATGTATATATAAGAAAACATTTCATTTGACAAAATTATTTCACAAATTATATATACGTGTATGTGTAAATAAATTGCTTAGCAAGAGAGTGAGCGACAAAACAGACATTTAAGACGGGAAAAAAAAACAGCAATTTAAAATATGTACCTGCGTGTCTCCCACAGCAGGTTAGCAATGCACTATTTACTTGACAATCATTTGCTATTTTCTTTGTCCTGAGACTGACCGGGAGATACAATGCTTGATCTAGCTGCATGAGTCATTTTTAGCAGAACTAAGCGGAGAGAAGTTAGAATAAAACACAGGGATACCTTGGTTACTCCTACAAAGCATTGCTTGTTACTTTAGCATACAAGGTATCATTTGTATGCAGATATGTAGCTACAAATAATGTAAACTAATATTTCATGACATAATAGTGGTACATTAATTACACTAACATCTACACTAAGATCTGCAATGCTTTTGTTTGTTGAAGGTTGAATAGGACAAGAAGTACTTGGCAACTATGTTCATAACAACATTACACTCCTAAAACAAGCTGGGTGGAAATGGAAGTGTTATGTATTTGGACATATATTTGGTAAACTGATAAACGGTTATTCAAAATAATTTATAGCTAGAAGTGGCAAGGGGGTGGGTGGTTGAGGAGTGGTAGAGCATAATAGACATTTGCTGTATACAATTTAAAAATTTATCAGCCAGATTATTAATAACTACATGTAACTGCAAGTACAACATATTACAGTAGTAAACTACAGGTAATAATGGTAACCACAAATACACACATACAAGCACATAACCACAGATAAACACACACACGCACACACACACACACACACAATCACAGACACATACACACAATCACAGACAAACACACACAATATCACAGACATACACAGAATCACATACACACATAGTCACTGACACACACACAATCACAGACATATATTCGCAGACACACACACAACCACAAATATAGACACACAATAACACACAGTCAAATACATACACATAACCAAAGACATGCACACAATCACACACAGGCACACAATCACAGATGAAACCACAGACATACACACAGTCACAGACACAAGCACACACAAAAACAGACACACATAATCACTGAGATACATATATTTATTAAGAGGCCCACCTAGCCTCACTACCTTGCCCTGGGATGGGCTGGAGTGGATCCTCTTCCTTGTCCTGTGTTAAGTAGGCACTTATTCTGCCCAGTTTAGTTAAGCCACATGAAATCATGGTAAGCAAGTAAGGTGAATTTGAGAGATTTACAATGTGTCTATCTGAGTAGGAGTATCTCTATACAAGAAGGGTCTAACTCTAAGGAAGGTGGCTATTCATGGCAGGTCAACAATGTTTGTTTTATTGTACAGGCAAGAGTTAAGAGTTGATTATTGTGATTTACAGCTTTTCCCAACCATGTTCCCTTAGCTGAAGCAGTTTACAGTTTAAACTTCTGTAATGAGATTAACATACCTATAGGTATATGTTAATGTTTGATGTTAATTAGATGATCATCTGCAACTAGCATTAGCATGGTGTTAGGTTGTCCGTTCTTTCTATAACAACATATCATATCATATTTAAGTTCTGTCTGCCCGTAGAACACCCCACACAACTCCCACAGCCAATGTCTCCAACCGTCCAACGTTAAATTATTTAGCTTTGCCACGCAAATTTAATAACTGTCTCACTTGCAATTTCTTCTATTTGCTTCCAGTAGTACGGATGCAGCTCGAAATTAATTTTAATTTGAATCAATGGAAAGAAAACCACATTTTCTTTGCATTATAGCAGTGTAACATGGTTTGTTTTAATATAGGTTTATTTTATAGTGTGGACAGAATTGATAGGCATGCTGAAAGCACTTTCAGTTAGAACACAAAAATGTCAAGTAATAAATCAGAATAACAGAAAGAGCAAACTTTCAGGTAGCACCTGATAGTTACTTTCTCTGTGATAGTCTGAGAACAAGGATAAATAGCACTTAATTTTATGGGCCACAACATTAAAACCACTGACAGGTGAAGTGGATAACATTGATTATATCATTACAATGACGCCTGTCAAGGGATGAGATATGTTAGGTAGCAAGTGAACAGTCAGTTCTTGAATTTCATGTAAGAGTGACTCTTAAAAGGGCCAAATAGGGATGGCTAGACAAGTGGGTTTGAGCATCTCCAAAACAGCAAGTCTTGTGGGGTGTTCCCGGTATGCAGTGGATAGTACCTACAAAAGTGGTGCAAGAAAAGACAACCTGTGTACGAGTAACCAAGGTTCATTGATGCGAAGCCTAGCATTTCTTGTCCGATCACACAAAAGAGCTACTGTTTCTCAATTTGCTGAATACATTTAATGCTGGTCATGATTGAAAGATGTCATAACACACAGTGCAGGCAAGTCAGAGTGCCCATGATGACCCCTGTCCTCCACCAAAAGCACCTTTAGTGGGAACCCGACCTGAACAATGAAGCAGTAGAAGATGGTTGCCTGATCAGATGAATCATGTTTTATTTTAGATCGGGTGAATGGCCGGGTGAGTGTGTGTCGTTTACCTTGGGAATAGATGGCAGCATGATGCACTATAGGAAGAGGGCAGGCCGTCAGAGGCGTTGTTCTCTGGACAACGTTCTGCTGGAAAACCTGTGCCCTGGCATTCATGTGGATGCTACTTTGACATGTATGACCTAACTAGAGATTGCTGCATACCACATCCATCCCTTCATGCCAATGGTGTTCCACGATGGCAGTGGTTCCTTAGCAAGATAATGCACTCTGCCTCTGTTCGGGAATGGTTTGAGGAACATGCCAAAGAGTTCAACGTGTTGCCTTGGCCGCCAAATTCCTTAAATCTTAAAACAATTGAGCATCTGTGGGATATGCTGGAACACCAAATCCAATCTATGGAAGCTCCACCTCGCAGCATGCAGACCTTAAAGGATCTGCTGCTAATGTTGTGGTGCCAGATACCACCGGACACATTCAGAGATCTTGTAAAGTCCATGCCTTGACACATCATAGGCAGCACAAGAAACACCTACACAATATTAGGCAGGTCGTTTTTATGTGGTGGCTGATCACTACATGTACCACATGAAAGACAGATATAAAATGTAATTAACATTGTGATAAACAGACTATGTTGCAGGCTGAAAAAATGTTTCCAACAAAAAACTGAAATAAATGCATTGCATAAACAGCCTATTGTTTTCTTAGTTCTTTTTTGTTGAACAAATTCAATTTCACTAATCCTCTTGATATACACAGACAACAAAGACATCTGCCTTCTTTGTTTGGATGAGTGCATTGATTGTACACATCCAAATCACACTACTCTTATTGTTTCAACAGTAGCCATCACTTGCGGACCTAAGATTTAGTTTGTAGCAGACAACACATACTGTTTCTTTCAGCTACACTGAACTGTCTCGATACAAGTCAGGCATAGGCAGCTTGACATAGGCATTGTCCTTTTAAGTAGGGACAAGACTCGTACTGCAGATCTTCGATGATTTTAAAGAGAACGTGCCTTTCACAAATCTGTTATCCTCCATGTCCACCTATGTGCTCAACCTCTATTGCCTTCCCATGCACAGACAGACAAAATAATGTTGACAAATAGAAAGTCAAGATGGACCTGCTCAAAAGAGGTTACACTTTATAAGTAAGTGGGTTAAGGAGCAGAGGAAGAATGTGCTAGATGGGAAGGAGACGGTGATGTGTATGTGCCTGGTGGAACTTGTGATAAAGTTGTGTGTGGAAGAGTTGTGCGGTGGAAGGTAAATAGTGAAGTGGACTCTGGAAGAGCTAGTTATTTGCCTAGGAACCAAAGAGAAAATGTACCAAGAAGAGGAGAATCTTTCCTAAAGAGATACATTTTCAGGAACTTTTACATAGTTACATAGTTAGATAGCTGAAAAGAGACTTGCGTCCATCAAGTTCAGCCTTCCTCACACCTGTTTTTTGCTGTTGATCCAAAAGAAAAGAAAAAAAAAAAAAAAAAAAAAAAAAAAAAAAAGAAAAAAACCCAGTTTGAAGCACAATTTTGCAACAAGCTAGGACAAAAAATTCCTTCTTGACCCCAGAATGGCAGTCAGATTTATCCTTGAATCAAGCAGTTATTACCCTACATTGAAAGATTATATCCTTGAATATTCTGTCTTTGCAAGTATGCATCTAGTAGCTGTTTGAACATCTGTATGGACTCTGATAAAACCACTTCTTCAGGCAGAGAATTCCACATCCTGATTGTTCTTACAGTAAAAAAACCTTTCCTTTGCCTTAGACGAAATCTTCTTTCTTCCAGTCTAAACGCATGGCCTCGTGTCCTATGTAAAGTCCGGTTTGTGAATAGATTTCCACACAATGGTTTGTATTGGCCCCGAATATATTTGTATAATGT
The DNA here is from genome assembly GCF_036172605.1 of Pelobates fuscus. Classification (NCBI taxonomy): domain Eukaryota; kingdom Metazoa; phylum Chordata; class Amphibia; order Anura; family Pelobatidae; genus Pelobates; species Pelobates fuscus. Next base: position 62,161,791 of record NC_086320.1, on the reverse strand, counting down.
TATCATATCCCCTCTCAGGCGACGTTTTTCTAAACTAAATAGGTTTAAATTTGTTAACCTTTCTTCATAGCTGATATGTTCCATTCCTTTTATTAATTTTGTAGCCCGCCTCTGCACTTTTTCTAGTGCCATGATATCCTTCTTTAGAACAGGTGCCCAAAATTGCACAGCATATTCAATATGTGGTCTTACCAGTGATTTATAGAGAGGCAAAATGATATTCTCGTCCCGAGAATGAATGCCCTTTTTCATGCATGACAATACCTTACTGGCCTTGGCCACTGCTGATTGACATTGCACATTGTTGCATAGTTTGTTGTCTATAACAATTCCCAAGTCCTTTTCGTGTGTTGTTATCCCTAATTCGCTTCCATTAAGGGTATACGTTGCTTGTGTATTCTTTACGCCGAAGTGCATAACTTTGCATTTTTCAACATTAAATTTCATCTGCCATTTGAGTGCCCAGTCCCCCAGTCTATCTAAATCCTTCTGCAGCAAAGTAATATCTTGCTCACATTGTATTATTTTACAAAGTTTTGTGTCATCTGCAAACACTGAAACATGACTTTCAATGCTGTCTTCAAGATCATTTATAAAAATGTTAAATAGAAGGGGTCCCAGAACAGACCCCTGAGGGACACCACTTGCCACCTCTGTCCAGCTTGAAAATTTACCATTAACGACAACTCTTTGTATTCTGTTTTTAAGCCAATGTTCTACCCAAGAACAAGCATTTTCATCGAGACCGATTTCCTTGAGTTTGAACACTAATCTTTTGTGTGGAACTGTATCAAATGCCTTGGCAAAATCCAAATAGATCACATCCACTGCAACACCCTGATCTATACTTCTACTTACTTCTTCGTAGAAAGCAATCAAGTTAGTTTGACATGACCTGTGCTTCATAAAACCGTGCTGATTTTTGCTGATAACCATATTCTTCTCAAGGAATTCTTGAATATTATCCCTTAATAACCTTTCAAATATTTTACCAGCCACAGAAGTTAAGCTCACAGGTCTATAATTTCCAGGCAAGGATTTTGAACCCTTTTTGAATATAGGAACCACATCTGCCTTCCTCCAATCCTCCGGAACACTTCCTGAAAGAAAAGAATCTTGAAAGATTAAAAACAGAGGTTCACTTATTTCTACACTTAGTTCCTTAAGTACACGTGGATGGATACCGTCAGGCCCTGGAGCTTTGTTTATATTAACTTTCTTTAGTTGCTGCAGCACATTGTCTTGAGTTAACCAATTACAATTATTCTGCAAGTTTTTAGTAGCAATCATTTGCACATCTATTGCCATGGGTTCTTCTTTAATATATACGGAGGAGAAATAGTTATTTAGAATTCCTGCCTTTTCTTGGTCTTCATTAACCAACACCCCCGTTTCAGTTTTAAGTGTACCTATACTTTCATTTTTGGGTTTTTTGGAATTTATGTACTTAAAAAATGCTTTGGGGTTGGTTTTGCTCTCTTTAGCTATCATTTTTTCATTTTGAAGTTTAGCAAGTTTAATTGCCTTTTTGCACGCATTATTTGCTTTCTTATATCTTTTATAAGATGCATCTGATTTGTCTGATTTAAATGCTTTAAATGCCCTTTTCTTATTTTTAATCTCTTGTTTTACTTCTCTACTAAGCCACATTGGTTTTAATTTGTTTCTTTTATACTTATTTCCCAATGGTACATACTGAGAAATGTACCTTTCTAATATTTGTTGGAAGATGATCCATTTATCCTCAGTGTTCTTTTCACTAAAGAGTTTATGCCAGTCAATATATTGTAAAGCTTCCCTTATCTTATTGAAATTGGCCTTTTTAAAATTATATGTTTTAGTATACCCCATGTGCTTTTGTTTTTTTGAGTTTATTTCAAAGGACACTATATTGTGATCACTATTTCCCAAGTGCTCACCTACTTGAATGTTGGTCAAAAGATCAACGTTGTTTGTTAAAACCAGGTCCAGACAAGCGTCCATTCTAGTTGGTGCTTGTACAAGTTGTGACATGAAGTTGTCATTTAACAAGTTTAAAAACCTAATTCCCTTTGCTGAGCTACTAGTCCCTATGTCCCAATTTATGTCTGGGTAATTAAAATCTCCAATAATTAAAGTGTTACCAAGATTTGCAGCTTTCTCAATTTGCTCAAACAGCTGTTGTTCCTCGTCAATATTAACATTAGGTGGTTTATAACATATCCCAACCAATAGTTGGTTTCCCTTCTTTTCCCCCAAGCAGATATTTACCCATAAAGCTTCCACATTTTCCTCATCGCATTCAATTTGCTTAAGATTTGGCTTTAAATCATGGTTGACATACAAACATACCCCACCACCCTTCTTGTTTTTCCTATCCTTCCTAAATAATGTGTACCCATTTAAGTTAACTGCCCAGTCATGTGTCTCATCCCACCATGTTTCAGTTATGCCTATTATATCATATTGTTTAGTGTATGCTAATGCCTCTAGTTCCCCCATTTTGTTATTTAGGCTCCTTGCATTAGTAAGCATACATTTAATATCATGCGTCTCTTGTTTATTTTGTGAATTACCAACATTACATAGCTTCTCTGTTCTGAGCTTGCCCCTCCCCCCGTCTCCACCCTCCTTATACTGTTCTAAAGCCCATCTCCTTTCTGTCCTATCTCCATTTTGTAGATTGCTATGACCCTCCCCCCCTACTACTAGTTTAAAATCTCCTCCAACCTTCTAGCCATCCTATCCCCCATGGGACTTGCTATTTAGAAGGACTAGAGCTTTAGTGAAAGTGTTGGATGAGGTAGGTTATTCCCTAGGTTATGTGCAGCCTTTGAAAAACCCTGTAGGTGAGAATTAGCAATGTTATAATTAACATGGGAGAAGAGAAGGCCATTGGCAAATCAGGGTGACTGAGGAAAGGTGTGGGTAAAAGAGGAATTATGAAGGCGGGTGGAATGGTCAAGGGCTTTGTATGTTAGTTTCAGTATTATGATTATTGTTATACATAGCTAAATATTCACACAAACATATCTTATTCGAAATACATTCACTCACACAGCCAAACGTCCAGACACAAGAACACATACTCACATACAAGAGCACACACAAACATATAAAACATACAAACTAAAATATACACTTACATACAAAACGCAAACTAAGACACAAACATGTAAAAGAACACAGAAAATACTCAGTCACCCATTAAAAGACACACACTCACAACACAACTCTGTTTTACTCTGTACACGACACGGAGTTGTGTACTCAGAACACAACTCTGTTTTACTCTGTAATTTAAACAATGTGCTAGTCTAACATAGCTTGCCCCAAGCAGGGATACATGTAGACCTTAAAAGGGTTACTCCAGCCCTTAAAACTAATTTAGGACTTTTCTTTCAAACTTACATCTAGGGACACAAAAAAACACAAAAGATACACACTTACAGAGACACATAAAAATACACACACTCACATACATGGACATACATGGATAAAAGACACATTCGCATACAGGAACACTGATACATAGAAACAAAGAATTGTGAAAAGACTTCACAATTGTCTACATTTTCTTGCCCAGTGAATAAGCTCCCCTATATACAAACTGGCACAATAGGGGTTTAACCGCAAAATTGCAATGTCCACATTACATTTATAAAGCGATAACTAACAATACTGGTGATATATACAGTTTGTCAAGATAATCGAAAGACAAGGATACAATGTGATCTTGTACAAAGCAGCATGGTTAACACAGGCAAAACAAGCAATTTTAGTTTAATATGACCTGCATTTCAGAACTTAATTTGTTTCCCTTGATGGAGTGCATATGCTTCTGTTGACTTCCCTGTGAGATGCTTTAACATGGCAGTACCTGACGTCAACAGATGCTTACATAATACTGCTATTTTTACATTTCTCTTATCCTTGCTGCATTCGTTTTATCCTGAGAGACAGATATAGGAGGTGCTGAACTAGCTCTCAACCATACCTTATGAACTAGGGGCACAAAATATTTTAGTAGCTGTTTTCATTTCCCTCCTTTTCCGAATGCATATTCTAATTATTTTTAAGAACCTATTTAAAAACCAGCACACACTAGGAGGGTGATACAGTTTTACAGAGGAGTTTGTTTATTTATTAAAGGTGAGTGCAAACTTGGACATTGATATTAACTATTCATTTCATACGATATCAATAAATTATGAGCAGAAGTTCATGTCATAAATTTTTCTATCCATTAAAAGTTAATTTGTAGTGATGATGAAATGAAAGTTATAAACCCCATAGGATAGGCAGAGTTAAAATATGAAATGGGAATTGCTGGGAATGGGCCAAGGCATTTTAAATGTTAGGCCAAAATAGTAAAATGTAAAAAAAAACACAACAGAGTATTAGCATCTTCTCTCAAAATGACTGATAATAAAATGATTAATTAACAATGGCACTATTTCGAATTACATGTGTAATGTATTACCAAGTACCTGTTGATCAGTGACAAAGGACATTTGGGTCAAAGGGAATGATCAGTCACACATCCGCAGATCTATTTCATATTGGGGTACATATGTGGTCCATGGGACTTGCTATTTATTGTTTGATTTGTTTTAATATTACTCAAACTTGAATGGACGAGTTGGATGAATGAGATGAGTAGGTAGTTTTATAGCAAGCGTAGCAATTAGACATTATTACATATGGCACCATTGCCTTTCTTTTCAGCTGACAAAGAATCCCACTGGGGCAAGTTCTGTAGCCTTTTGAATTCCTACCTTTTCAATCAGAACAAGAAATTATAGTGAAATGCAATGAATACCAGCCTGGCAAGAAGCAAAATAATTATGAGAAAATTATGTTTTTGTCAGTCAACCAAGATTTTAAAAAACATAACACGTAATTGAAAAGTACATTAATCCTTCAGGGAAATAATATCTATTTTATTAGAAAAATCACTAATCTATTCTTTTCTTTGACCACACTATCTATTATGTTTTTCTTCTGTTAAGTTATTTATTATTGTTCTTTTCCTGTGCCACATAAGAAAACAATTCAATATTGTTCAGTATATTTAACTAACACCCTTCCCAGCTTGCCATTTAAGAGGAAGAAATAAGTATAATATTGTGTTTCTTATAAATCTTATGCATTGTCTGCATACAGAATGTTAAACATCCAATCAGAAATATTCATGCATCGCTTTTCACCTTTTCTGTATATATATATATATATATACACAACTGATAGATGATCAAGTGGCAAATAAAATCAAAGGTCAAATGACTCTTGACTAGATTCCAGTATTGAAAAAACTTAATAAACCTCTAATAACATAGATGGCATACAAATAATTATATTTTTTATTAAAAATTAAAATCCAAAGCTAGCCAGATAATGTGTGCGAAAGTCTGTTCTATGCATGTGTTAGTTTTATCTTATTTACAAATTAAATGCCATAGTTAACAAAAAAAAAGTAAAAGAAAAAAAAAGAGTTCAAACCATATTATTATTATTTATAAAGGACCAGCAACTTCTGCAGCGCTGTACAATGGGTAGACTAACAGACGCGTATTTGTAACCAGACGAGTCGGACACACCGGATCGAAGGGGTTGAGGGCCCTGCTCAATGAGCTTACATGCTAGAGGGAGTGGGGTATAGTTACACAAAAGGTAAGGCTAGGGTAGAAAAGTAGGTTAGGAGGATAGCATTCGCTGAGGGCTTAGTGTTTTGTTTTGATGACAGTTTCAGGAGAGGAATCAGGGTGCGGGAAGGGAAGGCTGTCACAGTTTAATTGATATGCTTATATGCATGCAGTCATTTGTATCTGAGAACAAGAAAAATATTTAAGAGCTGTATCAAAAGATAAGATAATGTATAAGGAACAGAGACAATTAGTGTAATGGCAAGCATATGAAATGAAAATTTCACAACAGATGAAGATATCCAATAAATTAAAACTCAATTATCTCTGGGTATAATGATTAGAACCTAGGTAAGTCATACAAATCCAGTGATTATACTGATCAAAATGTTTTAGCAGGAAGGTTCTTTGATTATGTAAAAAACAGAGAATATAAGAACTTTGAGAATTGACAAGAGCTTAGAGAAACTCAATAGCTTGCCCTTAGGTTAGTCCCCGATCAGGGCTCAAAAATATTTTTGCTCACTTGTACCATTACAGAGAAAACGACATCATTTGTATATCAGACTGATCCCACCGATAAGAGCAGTTCACAACCGAAATGCCAGCAAGAGATGCCTCTGCACGAGAGATACAGCAATTACAATTTTCTTCAGTTGGGTTTATTAAATTCCGCTGATTTTCACTGTTTAGTCATTGTCTACCTGATTGAAACTGCATTAAGCTGAATAGAAACCTAATATTTTTATACGGATCTCCAGCAATCTGTAAACTAATTTTAAAATAATTCAAGCCAAATTGTAACCGAATGTCCCAACTGTACGAAAAAAAACAAAAAACAAACAAACACTACTAACATAAGAATAGGGTTTGAGAAGATTTAGACGGATGGTATTATTATAAAATATATGCTGTGTTAAAGTTAGCAATAGGGTGCAATTGCTTTGTTCTACACTGAACAAAATTATAAACGCAACACTTTTGTTTTTGTGCCCCATTTTTCATGAGCTGAACTCAAAGACTTTTTCTTTGTACACAAAAGGCCTACATCTCTCAAATATTGTTCACATATCTGTCTAAATCTGTGTTAGTGAGCACTTCTCCTTTGCCGAGATAATCCATCCACCTCACAGGTGTGGCATATCAAGATGCTGATTAGACAGCATGATCATTGCACAGGTGTGCCTCAGGCTGGCCACAATAAAAGGCAGGACTCAACTGATAACATACTTACTCTGCTTAACCCTTTAAGACCGGAGGGCGTACAATTACGTCCTTTTTAAAGCAGCTCTAAACGCCGCCGGGTGTAATTGTACGCCATCCGTTTTTTTAATATATATATATTTATATATAATATAAAAAAAATGTGTAAATACGTAAAAAAATTAAATTAAAAAAATAACTAAAAAGAAATAATTAAAAAATATATAGATGTGTGTTATTTCGTTCTAACTGTATTGTGATATTAATATATATATATATTTATATCAAAATACATGTAGAACGAAATAATATATATATCTATATACATAAATATATATATACCAATATATAAATATACATATACCAATATATAAATAAAAATATAAAAAAAAATTATATATATATATACGTATATATACACATATGTATATATATATACATATATTAATTCTACACATATATTTACGTAATATTTTTACATAATTAGGTATCCTAATTAATTACAATTAGCGGGACCTGCCTGACAACCCATGCCGAAAGTTTAGGGAATTTAATTTGCTAGCACTATATTTAACCCTATAACTTTCCAAGACACCATAAAACCTGTACATTGGGGGTACTGTTTTTGTCAGGATCCCGCGGGCGGCTGCGAGGGGAGGCTGCAGTCCGCTCGCGGCACTCACCCTCCAGCCGTCCGCGGCCCCCTTCCTGCCATGTGTTCGGCGGGCGGCATCCTCCCAGCCACGGATGCCGCCCGCGTCTTCCTCCAAGTCCCTCAGCGGCAGCATGCATGACGCTGCACGCTGGGAGACCGCCCAATTTGTTACACGCCGGGGTCAGTCACCTGACCCGGCGTTAAAGGCACAGTGCCTCAATCACAGTGGGAGGTTTAGATATCTCCCACGTGTGATTGTTAATTCTGATTGGAAATTATCCAATCAGAATTAACCTTCTGGTTTAAATACTTACCTTTCCTGTTCCTCCCTGCCCTGTTGTGGTCTTTGCTTTATAGTATTGATTCTGAACGTGTGCTTTCTGGTTACGTACTCTCTGGCTTGTTATACTGACTTTGTGACTTTCTCCTACCCTTTGACCTCGGCTTGTTTCTCGTTATTCTGTTTTCTGGTTCCCCTTACTCGGCTTGTCTCCTGACTATTCTGTGTGTGCTCAACCCGGATACTCTAAGGACCGGTACTGCACACTTTCTGTGTGTGTCTGTGTGTGTGTTAGCATGTTGGGTTCCCCGAATCGTGACATTACAACAGGGCCATAATGGAACCTGCTGACATACCACAGCTCCTAGTTAATCAGGAGGCTAGAATGGATGGCTTGGACCACCGTATGGATCAGTTTGCTCAAGCTTTGCAAACCACACTGGCTCGTACTGCACACTTGCAGCCTGCTGTTCAGGAGGCTGCTGCTGCTGTGCCCGAGCCCATTTCCACTCCGGTACCCGTTCCTGCTCATGTAGTGCATATGACGCCGCCACAGCGCTACAGCGGTGACCCAGCATTGTGTCGTGGTTTCCTCAACCAAATCGACATCCATTTGGTGATGAATCCACGTTCCTATCCCACTGACAGATCTAAAATAGCCTTTTTGATAAACCACTTGTCAGGGAGAGCTTTAGCATGGGCTAATCCCATGTGGGAGAATGCTTCCCCAATGTCCTTTGCAGACTTTTTGACCGCTTTCAAACGCACATTTGATCAACCCGGTAGGGTTGCTTCTGCTGGCAAAGCTCTGCTTAGGGTACGACAGGGTAATAGATCTGTAGCGGATTACACTATCGAATTCCGCACTCTAGCAGCTGAAGTGGTTTGGAACAATGACGCCCTCGTAACAGCCTTTCAGGAGGGTTTGGCCGCTTACATACTGGATGAAATAGCATCCAGGGAATTGCCTGTTCTTTTGGATGATGTTATAGACTATGTGATCCTTATTGATAACCGTATTAGAGAGAGGCGTAGTCAAAGACGGCTGTATACACGGGTGTTACCTGCTCTACCCAGTACTGCATTACTAGCACTACCCGCTCCTAGGCCACCATCCCCTGAACCCATGCAATTGGGCGCTACGGGGTTAACTGAGGCTGAAAGAGCGTACCGTAGAAGGGAGGGGTTATGCCTTTATTGTGGAAAGAGGGGGCACCACTGTAATGCCTGCCCTAAGGTACAGGGAAACTACAGCACCTAAGGCCTAGAGAGGGGTCGGCCTCGGGTGTTATGACTTTGTCCCCTCATGTGTCCATCTCCAGACCGTTTATTACGGTTTCTCTTTTGGTCAATAAAACCACCATAACAACTAAAGCCTTGATCGATTCAGGTGCGGCAGACAACCTTATGGATGAGAACTTTGCCAAAACCGCAACCTTGACTTTGATCCAAAAGGCCACACCCTTGGCCGTTGAGGCCATAGATGGTAGACCGCTTGAGAAACCTCTGGTAACCCATGAAACCCAAGAAATCATTATGTCTGTGGGTGCTTTGCACAAGGAAAGGTTAACCTTCCAAATAATTGACTCCCCTACTGCTTCCATCGTTCTGGGTTTTCCCTGGTTAGTTAAGCACAACCCGGTACTTGACTGGGGTTGTTTAGATATACTCTCCTGGGGGGAATCTTGTCAACGAGATTGTATGGCTCATGTACGTCCTGTTTGTTCACTCAATGTGCCCACGGCTAAACCACTTTCTGTTTCTGTCCCTTCTGTATATGCAGACCTTGCATTGGTTTTTGAAAAAAGGGAGGCAGATAAGCTACCCCCACATCGGGAGTATGACTGTGCCATAAACCTGTTACCGGGTACTATGCCTCCTAGGGGTAAGGTCTACCCTCTTTCTGAGAAAGAAAACCAGATCATGGAGGAGTACATACGGGAATCCTCAAGTAAAGGTTTTATTAGAAGGTCCTCCTCTCCTGCTGGTGCTGGTTTCTTTTTTGTGGCAAAGAAGGAGGGCGACTTGAGGCCATGTATAGACTACAGGGGTCTGAACAACATAACGATTAAAAATGCCTACCCTATCCCCCTCATCACTGAGTTGTTTGATCGTGTGAAATGTTCTAAGTTCTTCACCAAATTAGACCTCAGGGGAGCTTATAACCTCGTCCGTATAAAGGAGAATGACGAGTGGAAAACAGCGTTTAATACGCGCAGTGGGCATTACGAATATCTGGTCATGCCTTTTGGACTGTGTAATGCCCCTGCTGTGTTTCAGGACCTCATAAACGATGTCCTTAGGGATCTTTTGCATGTCTGTGCCGTGGTGTACCTTGACGACATACTTGTGTATTCCCCTGATTTGAAGTCACACCATAATCATGTTAGGATGGTGCTCAAGAAATTATTACAGAACGGACTCTACTGTAAGTTAGAAAAATGTTTGTTCGATCAAACCTCTGTGCAATTCCTTGGATATATAATTACTGAACAGGGTTTCAGTATGGATCCTGCTAAATTGGAAGCCATACTGTCCTGGCCACTTCCCCAAGGACTTAAGGCTATCCAGCCCTTAAGGCCTTCGAAACTCTCAAGAAGGCATTTGCCTCTGCTCCAGTACTGCACCACCCTAATCCTTCTCTTCCCTTTGGTATGGAAGTAGACGCTTCTGAATCGGGTGTGGGAGCAGTACTGTCACAGAGGTTATCACATGACGAACCCCTCCATCCCTGTTGTTTCTTTTCAAAAAGGTTGTCCGATCCAGAAAAGAATTACGATGTTGGGAACAGGGAACTATTAGCTATTGTGTTAGCTTTTAAGGAATGGAGGTACTTATTAGAGGGTTCTAGACACAAAATCATGGTTATTACTGATCATAAAAACCTCTCCTATATAGCTGACGCTAGAAGGTTATCTGCCCTGCAGGCTAGATGGTCTCTATTCCTTTCACGCTTTCAATACGTCATAACCTATAGACCTGGTTGCCGTAATGCCAAAGCTGACGCTATCTCCCGACAGCATGAACCTTTAGAATTTGTTAACCCGACTCCTGGACCTATTGTTCCTGCGTCTCAGATAATAGCTGCTACCCGTTTGGTTGTTTCGTCTCCTTTTCTTGATAGTATTAAGACATACCAAACCCAAGCACCCCCTGAGACGCCGGCTGGTAAACTATATGTTAAAACAAAGGACAGAAAAAAGCTGTTAACTTTATTTCACACCGCCAAAACTGCTGGTCATCCGGGGGTAACCAAAACCTATATGGGCCTCCTTCAACAGTTCTGGTGGCCTTCACTTAAGCAGGACGTAGTAGATTTTGTACAGGCTTGTCGGGTCTGTACGCAGTGTAAGTCCCCTAATGTGAGACCCCCGGGTCTACTCTTGCCTCTGTCTATACCAAAGAAACCATGGACCCACTTATCAATGGATTTCATTGTAGACCTTCCTCTTTCTGATGGTCAGACAGTGATATTGACTGTGATGGATAGGTTCTCTAAAATGACGCACTTTATTCCACTTAGAAAGCTTCCTTCTGCGGTTCAGTTGGCTCAAGTGTTTGCCAAAGAAGTGTTCCGCTTGCATGGGGTTCCTCAGGATATCGTGTCTGACAGGGGTCCTCAATTTGTCTCTCGGTTTTGGAGGGGCTTTTGTGCTGAGATGGGGGTCTCCTTGTCGTTCACTTCCTCCTATCACCCGCAATCTAATGGTGCAGCCGAACGTGCTAACCAGTCTGTGGAATTGTATTTGCGCTGCTTAACTAATGCGCACCAGGACGACTGGTCTCACCTCCTTCCGTGGGCTGAGTTTGCCAGGAATACGGTGTCTCACTCGTCTACTGGCTTAAGTCCTTTTGAGGTTGCTTATGGGTTTCGGCCTTCTGTCCTTCCCGGTGCGTTCTCCGACAAGGGAATGCCCGCCTTGGACCAGCAACTCACCTCTTTGCGGAAGATGTGGGATCAGGTCCATGTTGCGCTGTCTCGTTCAGCAGCTGCTCAGAAGAGGTTTGCTGATCGCCGTAGGGTTGCGGCCCCTTCTTATGTTCCGGGTGATAGGGTATGGTTGTCCTCCAGGAACCTCCGTCTCAAGGTTCCCTCGATGAAATTTGCTCCCAGATTTCTTGGTCCCTACAAGGTGTTACGTAGGGTTAACCCCGTTTCCTACTCCCTTGACCTGCCTCCTTCCATGCGTATTCCGAACACGTTTCACGTCTCGCTTTTGAAACCCTTGCTGTGTAACCGGTTCTCTCGTCCCCTCAGGCGGCCCGTTTCCCCTCGCGCAGTCCCCAGTGACGTGTACGAGGTGGCTGCCCTTCTCGACTCTCGTGTTTCTAGGGGTCGGCTGCAATATCTGGTGGATTGGAAGGGGTACGGTCCTGAGGAGCGGTCTTGGGTTTCGAGCTCTGATTTGCACGCTCCCTCTTTGGTCCGCTCCTTTCATGCCCGGTTTCCTTTGAAGCCTTCTGCTTCCCGCCCTCCGGGCGGTCTTCGAGGGGGGGGGTAATGTCAGGATCCCGCGGGTGGCTGCGAGGGGAGGCTGCAGTCCGCTCGCGGCACCCACCCTCCAGCAGTCCGCGGTCCCCTTCCTGCCATGTGTTCGGCGGGCGGCATCCTCCCAGCCACGGATGCCGCCCACGTCTTCCTCCAAGTCCCTCAGCGGCAGCATGCATGACGCTGCACGCTGGGAGACCGCCCAATTTGTTACACGCCGGGGTCAGTCACCTGACCCGGCGTTAAAGGCACAGTACCTCAATCACAGTGGGAGGTTTAGATATCTCCCACGTGTGATTGTTAATTCTGATTGGAAATTATCCAATCAGAATTAACCTTCTGGTTTAAATACTTACCTTTCCTGTTCCTCCCTGCCCTGTTGTGGTCTTTGCTTTATAGTATTGATTCTGAACGTGTGCTTTCTGGTTACGTACTCTCTGGCTTGTTATACTGACTTTGTGACTTTCTCCTACCCTTTGACCTCGGCTTGTTTCTCGTTATTCTGTTTTCTGGTTCCCCTTACTCGGCTTGTTTCCTGACTATTCTGTGTGTGCTCAACCCGGCCACTCTAAGGACCGGTACTGCACACTTTCTGTGTGTGTGTCTGTGTGTGTGTTAGCGTGTTGGGTTCCCCGAATCGTGACAGTTTTACTCGGGAGACTTTGCTGAACACAAATATTAGTGTTTCAAAACAGTAAAATGTATTACAACGATGATATCGCCAGTAAAAGTGATTTTTTTTTGCATTTTTTACGCACAAACAGCACTTACACGGACGATATTATTGCTGCCATACTTTTTACTTACTTTTGTTTTGAAACACAAATATTTGTGTTCAGCGAAGTCTCCCGAGTACAACAGTACCCCCCATGTACAGGTTTTATGGTGTTTTCAAAAGTTACAGCGTCAAATATAAGGCTTGTGTTTCATTTTTTTCACATTAAAATTCGCCAGATTGCCTACGTTGCCTTTGTGACCCTATGGTAGCCCAAGAATGAAAATTACCCCTATGATTGCAAATGGGGTATGTCCAGTCTTTTTTAGTAGCCACTTAGTCACAAACACTGGGCAAAATTGGCGTTTTTTGCATTTTTCCCACACAAACAAATACTAACGCTAACTTTGGCCAGTGTTTGTGACCAAATGGCTACTAAAAAAGACTGGACATACCCCATTTGCAATACCTTGGGTTGTCTACTATTGCAAATGGTATGCCATTATGGGTGTAAATTTAATTCCTGGGCTACCATACAGTCTCCATGGCAACGTAACCAATCTGGCGAATTTCAATTTCAAATGTAACGTGCTATATTTGACCCTGTAACTTCCCAAAACACCATAAAACCTGTACATAGGGTGAATTACGGTTGGACAGACATATAGCGCAAATGCCAGGTTTTGTTTACGTTTTGTTTTGTTCACAACTTGTACATTTGGCTCAGTCCTTAAGGGGTTAATACAGCGCTACTATACTACTGCCTATTAAGTGATGCCTGTATCATTTACATATATTATGCCAGCTTCTACCTCTACTTAAACGACTTTAAACTAGACAAGCATGGTTCGACTGTTTATTATTATTACCATACGTCTTATTTTACTGAAGCAATGAAAGTTTCTGTTAAGGGTGCCCGCTCAACTTAACCCCTTAAGGACAGAGCTTCAGAAGCTTGACTTACGCTTAATGACACAAGCAATTTTTGCATTTTCTTGCTGTTTGCGTTCAACTGCAATTTGCATCTCTCTCATTTATTGCACCGACACATATTATATACTGTTTTTTAAAGGACAGAAAGGGCTTTAATTTGATATAACATATATATATATATAAATGCTTACTTATTATAAAAAAAATACAAAAAAATGAAAAATATTGTTTTTTTTTTTACAGTTTTTGCAATCATAATGTGTGCATAATTAGTGCAGGTTAAGGAAAGTAATTAAAAATAAATTCATTTATTTGTTCTGATTTACAGAATATATAATGTGTCTGGGATTTTCAGTTTTTTTTGGTAGTTACAGGTCACAAAGCACAAGGAGTAAAATAAAATTTTAATGTGGAGCGATTTTAGAATTTGGTATGTTTGTCTTGTAAGCCTAATAGCCATAAAATAAAACAAAATTGCCACACAAAAGTATATATTTATATAAAGTAGACATCACAGGCTATTTACCTAAGGTTGTTTTGACACTTTCTACGTAGCCATTTTACCGCCAACCTCTGCTAAATATTGGAGTAAAATTGTGTTTTTGGGGGGTTTTCGCACACAAACGTATAACAAAGAACTTCTCATGTGTATTTTGTAAAGTTGGTGTGTGCTATTCCTGTACAAAGTTTTATTATGTGTTCAGTTACTTCTGCTGAGTACAACGGTACCCCCATTGTATGTCTTTGGCACTATTTTGTGAAGCTACAGTGCCATATAGGAGACCTGTCCTTTTCAGTATTCACAGTAGAATTTTGAGAGACGGATTTAATGAGCCCATGCTTCCATTTGGGGTATTATAACAGTTTGACTGTTCAAAAACCCCAACAAAGGCCTACCATTTGTAAAAGTAGACACTCCAGGGTATCTCATAAGGTGCATATTGTGCCTTAACATGCCCCCATTTTTTTACCATTACATGCCAAAGTATGTGGTAAAAAATAATTTTGTGCATTTTTTACATACGGATTGCATTTTTGCTGGGCATTTTGTATATTTCATATGTGCCACTAAGTTCAAACCCCTCAAATTATGCTCAGCTAAGTCTTCTGAGTAAAAGGACACCCCCATTGTATGTCTATGGCACTATTTCGTGAAGCTACAGTGCCATACAGGAGACCTGTCCTTTTCAGTATTCACAGTAGAATTTTGAGAGACGGATTTAATGAGCCTATGCTTCCATTTGGGGTATTATAACAGTTTGACTGTTCAAAAACCCCCACAAAGGCCTACCATTTGTAAAAGTAGACACTCCAGGGTATCTCATAAGGTGCATATTGTGCCTTAACATGCCCCCATTTTTTTACCATTACATGCCAAAGTATGTGGTAAAAAATAATTTTGTGCATTTTTTACATACGGATTGCATTTTTGCTGGGCATTTTGTATATTTCATATGTGCCACTAAGTTCAAACCCCCCAAATTATGCTCAGCTAAGTCTTCTGAGTAAAAGGACACCCCCATTGTATGTCTATGGCACTATTTCGTGAAGCTACAGTGCCATACAGGAGACCTGTCCTTTTCAGTATTCACAGTAGAATTTTGAGAGACGGATTTAATGAGCCTATGCTTCCATTTGGGGTATTATAACAGTTTGACTGTTCAAAAACCCCCACAAAGGCCTACCATTTGTAAAAGTAGACACTCCAGGGTATCTCATAAGGTGCATATTGTGCCTTAACATGCCCCCATTTTTTTACCATTACATGCCAAATTATGTGGTAAAAAATAATTTTGTGCATTTTTTACATACGGATTGCATTTTTGCTGGGCATTTTGTACATTTCATATGTGCCACTAAGTTCAAACCCCCCAAATTATGCTCAGCTAAGTCTTCTGAGTAAAAAGACATCCCCAATGAATGTCTTTGGCACTATTTTGTGAAGCTACAGTGGCATATTGGAGACCAAGCCATATCAGTTTTTACAGAACTTTGAATTTTGACGCTGGGCCTATGTGCAATTTCCAAGCATCTTCGTAAGTTTTAAATTCAAACTACCCCACAAAGGCCTACCATTTCTTAAAGTAGACACCCCAGGGTATTTCAAAAGGCATATTTTGAACCTTAGCGTGGGATAATTTTTCCGCTAGCTTGTACCAGGTGTAGTGGTAATAAGCGTTTTTTCTGCCTTTTTGACACACAAAGTGAGTTTGCACAGTATATTTTGCAAACCTTATGTGTACCACCACTCTATAATACTTTATATGTTGCTCAGCTATGTCGGCGGAGTACAAAAATACCCCCGTATGTACCTTTGCCAGGTATATGTGGACATCGGAGGGGCACATTTGGGACACAGCCATTCCATTTTTTTTTTCAAACTTTAAATTTTTACGCTGTGCCCATGTCCCATTTTAGAGTATTTTACCAGGCTATATAATCCAAATACCCCATAAAGCCATACCATTTCTTAAAGAAGACATCCCAGGGTATTTCAAAAGGCATATTTTGAAAGTTGGGCTATTTAGCACTAAAACTCACAATTCCAATGTCAATACTATGAGACTTACAATTCTGACACTCATACAGCAGAGTCAGAAATCATTATTCATTTCCTGGCTTGAATATTTCAATGTAGCAATAATAGTAGATACTATAGATCAGCCCTAGGTTCATCAATGGGAAACTGACAGTCCGTCATCGCTCCTTTACTTACAGCAAAATTACATTTGCGCTATCAATTAGTCAGTTTGGAGGCTTAGTTGCAGGCATTAAAAGTAGAGACAGTGCTGCATTGAGGTGCTAATTTTTTCCCACAGAGATTAACGGGATCTATTAGCAACTGCCTTTTTGTTTTAAATGTTTCTTTATTTTGAAGCACATAATGTAAGCATACATACAGCCAATTGAGAAATAAAATATATGGTCATGGTCAACCTACGCAGAGGCTTATTGAGGCAACTTGATATAGAACTGTGATGTTCCAAGAAGCCACTTTCACAGAGATTCTGAATAACACATGCGATCATAAGGTAGGCATAAAAAAATATGACTGTATCTGGCAAGGTTATAAAGCATAGAAAACAATCATCAGCAAAACAGGACATAATATCAAACGGCAAGGAGTAACTCAATTAAACCTAATCAATGTATTCTACTTGGGTGCCAGTAAGGTAGATTCCCAACTGTGTGATTCGGAGTGTAGCTTGATAAAAAATGATCGTAATGCGAATTTGGCAATATTGCACAAATATAACCCTTCTTTATTCGAACTATATAATCTTAGAAAGAAAATCCTAATACCAAAACCTCATTTGGTATAATAAATCACAATTGGGAAACACAAAAGTAACATATGTACCAATACGAGATAAAGAGTTTGTGAATATGCTTAAGATACGTATTGCAAACAATGAGTTGCTTATTCAAAATGAACAACCCGATATCAGAAACACAACAACATTTTTTTCAAGAAATGTAAGCCCTTAATTATGCCATCTACATGAAAATCCTCAGTCTGGCACTGACGGGAGTATGTCCCAGTGCCTCCAGGGATCTTGTGCAACTGGCTTTTTGTAGCGGCAACCCATTGCTACTTGTGATACTAAACAACCGGCACTTTAGCGAGCAGCAGCTGGCAATACAAAGTAGGGAAGAGATATGGAAATATGTCAGCTCAAGGGCAGGCATAGGATTGCTGGGGTAAATATATTTAGAAGTCACACAGTCTATCTCATAAATAGACAATATTTTTCGTTGGCCGTTTTCCAACTTGCTTTGAGAATTTTCTAAACCAGGGTACTTGAATTTATAGATATTAGTGATATGTGCAAATAAAATAGCTCTAGATTTTCAGTGTAGCCCTAGCAAGTCAACTACAATCTTTTATTTTCATAATCTCGTTTGCATTCCCAAAGATACCTTTTGAATTCTCTTTCATAGACCTGCAATTTACAAAAACATGGAATCTAAATTTAGGAGAGAACAAAATAATATGCGAGCAAAGCTTCTCTTTTTCATCCAAATTACCGGCATGGAACACAGAGTACAGTGTGTTATCTCTTATATACAACAGCAATATAATTGTCCAGGGTATGTTAGACAGAAGCTTTTAGACAGTGTGTTATCTTTTATATACAACAGCAATATAATTGTCCAGGGTATGATAGACAGAAGCTTTTTTGCTAGCATTTGTCAGACTACGGTTGATCCCACTCTTAACCCTAGAATGTTTTCATTGTCACAGCATGATATAACTTTTTAAAATTATAATGTTTGCAAGAATTATTTCAGTAAAGGAGATAATGAAATATATATATATATAAAAAAAACACTCTCTAAACAGATTTGTGTCTCAATAACTCAGTCTAGTCTACAGAGTTAACAGTAGGTGGCGCTCCGTTGCTCCCTCTACAATTAATATCGTAGGTCAACCTTTCAATTTTCTGAAAATTTCTGTTGTTTCAAAACAGTCTATTTCATAGTTCCTTCTTATAATACAAATTATTGTTATTATAAACCACGAACTCCTGTAATGAATAATTCATCTTTATTTTAGAATTAAAATAATCTTAACTGTCCTCATTAGATATAAAAGTTATATTATAGCTGCATATTTAAAGAAAGATAGCATGTATCCTGTTCAAATGCTATGAAATGATTTAAACACTTTATATGAATAGTGAAGTCTTATGTGAGAAATAATGCAACATGATTTACAAGCTCCAACCTCACTTCAAATCTTTTAGGTTGTTGCTTACGCATTATGTAACTCCTTTTCCCCAGAATTGGTAGAATTAGCATTTATATTGCATTTGTTCTCGTACAAGATTGCTAAAGCACTGCACTTTTTTCGCATATTTCCCGAAACTGGTATTGTGGCATGCCTAAATACAACAGGGTCTTTTGTTTTAACTAACATAATGTGCTTGTCTGTCTGCTCATCTGACTCTCTCTGACTGTTTGTTTGGATCCATCCACCCATCCATTCATTCATCCATCCATCCATCCACCCATACATTCATTCATTCATCCATCCATCCACCCATCCATCCATCCATTCATCCATCCATCCACCCATCCATTCATCCGACCACACACCTATCCATCCATGTATCCACCCACCCATCCATCCACCAACCCACCCATCTGACCACCCACCTATACACCCATCAATCTATCCATCCATCTACTTATCCATCCACCCATTAATCCGACCACCCACCTATCCATCCATGTATAAACCCACCCATTCATTTATTCATCCATCCATCCATCCATTCACCCATTCATCCGACCACCCACCTATCAATGCGCCCATCCACTTGCCCATCCATCCACCCACCCATCCACCAACCCACTCATACATCTGACCACCCACCTTCCATCCATCAATCTATCCATCCATCTACATATCCATCCACCCATTAATCTGACCACCCACCTACCCATCCATGTATAAATCCACCCATTCATTCATTCATCCATCCACCCATTCATCCGACCACCCACCTATCAATGCGAACATCCACTTATCCATCCACCCACCCATCCATTCGTCAATAGAGATGCGTAATGTCAGAATTACAGCCACTAGAGGTGGCATTGAGCCAGTGGCCTAGCATGGGTTGCCAGCACCCGGGGCAATGCAAGTATGGTGACACCTAACCTGTAAACCATTAGCACTCTCCAAGTCTCTTAACCAGTGCCTAGATAGCTTTGCTCCTCTTGCCCTACCCTCCTCGTGTCCCTGATGTGTGTAGCACTGATAGTTGTGGTGCGAAATTTGTAAAATCCACTTCAAGTAATGTGTATAGTCTATTACTTTTTAAATTTTGCACCCATAAGAACTCTGCACCCAGGGCTCCACCCACTGTACAACTGACCCTGTGGCTCCCCACACACTATACCACCGACCCTGTGGCTCCACCCACACTATACCACCGACCCTGTGTCTCCACCCACACTATACCACTGCACAAGGCAGCACTGTAAACACTTCCTTTTCTCAGAAAAATCAGTGATTACACTGCTGAGGCTGCAGGGACAATCTTCTTGCGCCAAATTAATAACATTTAGCTATAGAGGTCCTAGTGCTTAGTGTCTCTTTTTTTTTTTTATAATTCTTTATTTTTCAGTGCATAAAGATATCACAACGTGTATGTGGTACCCCAACGGCATTCCACATACTATCAATAACAAGTATTACAGTGGGGTACATGTTGATGCTAGCACTTTTTTTTATATTTATATGAGGGATCGACTCTGTTACCAATAGCTTATGTGTAAGTTTTGTGTGTGGCACGTTGCTGGTTCAAAAGCTTGAGGTGAGAACTGGTCAGCTGTCAGGTTTTACAATGGTAGAGTGAGTTTTCTGATATGTGTAGTGTTGGTTGATGGTGTCCACTGCTTGTATTTTGTTGGGCTAGTGTGTCGAGTGTTAGGGCTAAGCTCCGCTCCACCGGGTGGCTTAAGCTAGGGGTACGGTAGCGTAGGCAGGCTTGCCTGGTAGATTAAAGGGTGAGTGTAGTGAAACATAAACATAGTGTCTCTTTAAAGACTCCATAAGCCTGTTTATTATTATTTGCTACTAGCCACATCATTATTTTGCAGGAAATTAAATCTGGAACATTATTGATTCACAGCATAAAGAAATTGCTGTTTCAAGTACATGATGAAAGGCATTGAAGGGGCAGTGTCATATTGTCAATAAATTAGACATATGCTAAGGTAGATCTAATTATATCTAGCTCATTTTCTTGTTTTTCCTTTGGTCTATTTTGCAGTGTTTCTCTGAGGTAGCAGTTGTTGTTTGGTGGTGTCATCCTTTGTTCAACTGTGAATGTTTTAGGTAGGCATGGTGGTGGTCTCATATCCATTACGATAATGATGACATATAATAATGGCTTTGACTTTTTAAGATGGCTGTGAATCATAAACAAGCACCCATTGGTTTCATCTGGATCAAAGTACGTTTTTTTTTCTGCTTTGTATTGTTTTTTTTTTAAATGCTTTTCGTTCCATTTCTATCAAAAACAAAACTTCAATAAGCCAACTCCATTGACATATTCTACATTCAGGCAGGCAGTCTCGTAGCTATGATTTGACTTCATGACTGTTTTCAGAATCCATAGAAGATGACAACCTTTTAAAAAAAATGCATTGAGTCTTTGTTGTAAATGAGACATGGCGAACTGAAAACGAATGTATTTCTTTGTAGAAAGAAAAATTAGCTGTAGGTTTTATTTTTAATGAAATGCTAACAGCTCAAGTCAGAAGCTAGTGATGTGAGGTTAAACTAAATTAATATTATTTGCTGGTAGACTCTTTCAGTAGATTATCTGACATGGCTTTCTCCTTGTCTTATTCTCATATACCCAGGGGACATTTTACCACTTAGTGGTAGAACAGAATTATTTCCTGTTTCAGGGATAAAAAAAAAAAAGATTGTATTTTTTGTCACCTAAGGAAAGTTTATGAAAACCTTATTTTTAACCAGGATTTTTGATAAAGCTGGTATAATTGGCTTCCACTTTTAAACATATGCAAGTTGGTTCAAACTGGTCAACAAGAATCTATCCAAATTGAGATCTAAAATGGCTTCTTCCACAATTTTAGTGGCTTCCCACTGGTTGGAATAAATTACTCATATTTGTCAGTATTCTGGGAACTGTCTGTAATTAATGTTTTTTTTAGAAATAGGAGGGAATCAAAGAATTCTCAAACGTGGTGGATGAATTCCGTCATTCTTTTTGCACAACTAATCTAAAAAGTGATGGTTTTCTTTATTGTTAATTCCGCAATTTTTCACAGCAATTTCTATTTCAGAAGACCACTAAATTCAAAGTAGTAGAATAACATTGTCATTAATGGTAAATGTTTTCATTAATGGTAAATTTTGCTAAGGTGCTAAGTGGTGTCCCTCAGGGTTCTTTTTAA
Source organism: Pelobates fuscus (assembly GCF_036172605.1). Taxonomy (NCBI): domain Eukaryota; kingdom Metazoa; phylum Chordata; class Amphibia; order Anura; family Pelobatidae; genus Pelobates; species Pelobates fuscus. The sequence continues at coordinate 62,139,954 of NC_086320.1, read as the reverse complement.
CATATTTATAAATGATCTTGAAATGGGCATTGAAAGCCATGTTTCGGTGTTTGCAGATGACACAAAACTCTGTAAAGTAATACAATGTGAGCAGGATATTGCTTTGCTGCAGAGGGATTTGGATAGATTGGGGGATTGGGCACTAAAATGGCAGATGAAATTTAACGTAGAGAAATGCAAAGTTATGCACTTCGGGGGGGAAGAATGCACAAGCAACTTACACCCTAAATGGTAGTGAATTAGGGATAACCACACACGAGAAGGATTTGGGAATTGTTATAGATAGTGATGTACCGAACTGTTCACTGGCGAATAGTTCCTGGTGAACATAGCGTGTTCGCGTTCCCCACGGCGGGCGAACACATGCGCGGTTCGATACGCCCCCTAGTCGTCATCATTGAGTAAACTTAGGGCTAGAACATCAATCTGCTTTTTATTTTTTTTTCTGTGTAATGTAATTGCAGTTGCCTGCCTGCCAGCTTCTGTGTCAGGCTCACAGTGGATACTGTGCCCACTTGCCCAATGCCACCACTCATATCTGGTGTCACAATAGCTTAAGCTTGCATTTAAAAACAAAAACATTTTTTTCACTGTAATAGATTGAATAGCAGTTAGTTGTCTGCAAGCGTCTGGGTGTCAGGCCTTCAGCGTGAACTCTGCCAACCTCTGCCAGTGTACTTTGCCACTCATATCTGGTGTCACAATAGCGTGCCTTTAAAAAGAAAAAAAGTTTTTCACTGTAAGCTAATAGCAGTTAGTTGTCTGCAAGCGTCTGGGTGTCAGGCCTTCCGCGTGTACTCTGCCAACCTCTGCCAGTGTACTTTGCCACTCATATCTGGTGTCACTATAGCGTGCCTTTAAAAAGAAAAAAAGTTTTTCACTGTAAGCTAATAGCAGTCAGTGTCCTTAAAGCGGGTGTCAGGCCTTCAGCGTGTACTCTGCCAACCTCTGCAAGTGCATTTTGCCACTCATATCTGGTGTCTCTATAGCGTGCCTCTAAAAAGAAAAAAAGTTTTTCACTGTAAGCTTATAGCAGTCAGTGTCCTTAAAGCGGGTGTCAGGCCTTCAGCGTGTACTCTGCCAACCTCTGCAAGTGCACTTTGCCACTCATATCTGGTGTCACTATAGCGTGCCTTTAAAAAGAAAAAAAGTTTTTCACTGTAAGCTAATAGCAGTCAGTGTCCTTAAAACGGGTGTCAGGCCTTCAGCGTGTACTCTGCCAACCTCTGCAAGTGCACTTTGCCACTCATATCTGGTGTCACTATAGCGTGCCTTTAAAAAGAAAAAAAGTTTTTCACTGTAAGCTAATAGCAGCCAGTGTCCTTAAAGCGGGTGTCAGGCCTTCAGCGTGTACTCTGCCAACCTCTGCAAGTGCACTTTGCCACTCATATCTGGTGTCACAATAGCGTGCCTTTAAAAAGAAAAAAAGTTTTTCACTGTAAGCTAATAGCAGTCAGTGTCCTTAAAGCGGGTGTCAGGCCTTCAGCGTGTACTCTGCCAACCTCTGCAAGTGCATTTTGCCACTCATATCTGATGTCTCTATAGCGTGCCTCTAAAAAGAAAAAAACATTTTCACTGTAAGCTTATAGCAGTCAGTGTCCTTAAAGCGGGTGTCAGGCCTTCAGCGTGTACTCTGCCAACCTCTGCAAGTGCACTTTGCCACTCATATCTGGTGTCACTATAGCGTGCCTTTAAAAAGAAAAAAAGTTTTTCTCTGTAAGCTAATAGCAGTCAGTGTCCTTAAAGCGGGTGTGTCAGGCCTTCAGCGTGTACTCTGCCAACCTCTGCCAGTGCACTTTGCCACTCATATCTGGTGTCTCTAAAGCGTGCCTTTAAAAATAAAAAAGTTTTTCACTGTAAGCTAATAGCAGTCAGTGTCCGTAAAGCGGGTGTCAGGCCTTCAGCGTGTACTCTGCCAACCTCTGCAAGTGCACTTTGCCACTCATATCTGGTGTCACTATAGTGTGCCTTTAAAAAGAAATAAGGTTTTCACTGTAAGCTAATAGCAGTCAGTGTCCTTAAAGCGGGTGTGTCAGGCCTTCAGCGTGTACTCTGCCAACCTCTGCCAGTGTACATTGCCACTCATATCTGGTGTCACAATAGCGTGCCTTTAAAAAGAAAAAAAGTTTTTCACTGTAAGCTAATAGCAGTCAGTGTCCTTCAAGCGGGTGTCAGGCCTTCAGCGTGTACTCTGCCAACCTCTGCAAGTGCACATTGCCACTCATATCTGGTGTCACTATAGCGTGCATTTATAACCAAAAAACTTTTTCCACTGTTATAGATTGAATAGCAGTTAGTTGTCTTCAAGCGGGTGTCAGGCCTACAGCGTGTACTCTGCCAGCCTCTGCCAGTGCACATTGCCACTCATATCTGGTCTCACAGTAGCTTGCACGCATAGCACCACTAATCCAAAAAAAAATGACAGGCAGAGGCAGGCCACCCCGCAGGGGTCATCGTGGTCGTGGTGCTGTGATTCCCTTTTGCCCTAGAATAATGCCCAGTTTTCAGAGGCCACGTACCCTGAACTTGAAAAGTTCTGAGGACACAGTTGACTGGCTAACACAGGACACCCAATCTTCTACAGCTTCCGCTCGGAACCTTGACACACCATCCTCCTCCAGCTTAGCTTCGGGCACCTCTCAAGATACCACTCACCTGCCTGCCGCCACCACCAACACTAGCACCACAGCTGCTTCACTTGGTATGTGAGAGGAGTTATTTACACATCCGTTTGAAGAAATGAGTGATGCGCAACCATTATTGCCAGAGGATGTAGATAACAGGTATATGTCTCAGGCAGGCAGCATTACACACATGGACATACGGTGTGATGATGATGATGTTGTACCCGCTGCTGCTTCCTTTGCTGAGTTGTCAGATACAAGTGAAGCGGTTGATGATGACGATGCGTCCATGGATGTCACGTGGGTGCCCGCTCGGCAAGAAGAAGAACAGGGCGAAAGTTCAGATGGGGAGACAGAGAGGAGGAGGAGGAGACGAGTTGGAAGCAGGGGGAGGTCGTCGCAAGGAGCTAGTGGCACAGTCAGACAGCATGCATCGGCACCCGGGGTCAGCCCGACAGCACGCCAATCAACGCATGCTGTGTCCACCACCAGAATGCCGTCATTGCAGAGCTCAGCAGTGTGGCATTTTTTTTGTGTGTCTGCCTCTGACAACAGCGATGCCATTTGCAACCTGTGCCAAAAGAAACTGAGTCGTGGGAAGTCCAACACCCACCTAGGTACAACTGCTTTGCGTAGGCACATGATCGCACATCACAAATGCCTATGGGATCAACACATGAGTACAAGCAGCACACAAACTCAAAGCCGCCATCCTCCTCCTGGTCCAGCATCTTCAGCCACGTCAACCACTGCTGTCCTCCTTGCCCCCTCTCAACCATCCGCCACTCCGTCTCTCGCCTTGAGCAGTTCCCGCTCATCTGCCCACAGTCAGGTGTCTGTCAAGGACATGTTTCAGCGTAAGAAGCCAATGTCAGAAAGTCACCGCCTTGCCCAGCGTCTGACAGCTGGCTTGTCTGAACTATTAGCCCGCCAGCTTTTACCATACAAGCTGGTGGAGTCTAAGGAGTTCAAAAAAATTGTGGCTATTGGGATACCACAGTGGAAGGTACCCGGACAAAATTTCTTTGCACAAAAGGCAATCCCAAACCTGTACTCAATTGTGCATAAGGAAGTAATGGCCTGTCTGGCACACAGTGTTGGGGCAATGGTCCATCTGACCACTGATACCTGGTCTGCAAAACATGGTCAGGGCAGGTATATCACCTACACTGCGCATTGGGTAAACCTGCTGACGGCTGCCAAGCATGGAATGCGTGGCTCTGCAGAGGAGTTGGTGACACCGCCACGACTTGCAGGCAGGCCTGCTGCCACCTCCTCTACTCCTCCTATTCCATCCTCTTCCTCGGCTAAGTCCTCTTCTGCTGCTGCGTCTTTCTCCATATCAACGGCACCCCCCCAGCTCCCCAGGTACTATTCCACATCCCGGATATGGCAGTGTCACGCCGTCTTGGGTATGACTTGCTTGAAAGCAGAGAGTCACACCGGACAAGCACTCCTGTCTGCCCTGAACGCACAGGTGGAAAAGTGGCTGACTCCGCAGCAACTGGATATCGGCAAAGTGGTTTGTGACAACGGAACAAATTTGTTGGCGGCATTGAAGTTGGGCAAGTTGACACATGTGCCGTGCATGGCACATGTGTGTAATCTGATCGTACAACGCTTTGTGCATAAGTACACAGGCTTACAGGACGTCCTGAAGCAGGCCAGGAAGGTGTGTGGCCATTTCAGGCATTCCTACACGGCCATGGCGCATTTTGCAGATATCCAGCGGCGATGAACCCCTTGACTACTGGGTGTGCAGGCTTGACCTGTGGCCTGAGCTATCCCAATTTGCGATAGAACTTCTGGCCTACCCCGCTTCAAGTGTCCTGTCAGAAAGGACCTTCAGTGCAGCAGGAGGTATTGTCACTGAGAAGAGAAGTCGCCTAGGTCAAAAAAGTCTAGATTACCTCACCTTTATTAAGATGAATGAGGGATTGATCCCGAAGGGACTGACAGTGGGCGATACATTCGACTAAAAAAGGCCTGATGAGATGAGCTGCCTTGGGCTAAAAATGGTCCACACGCTGCTGTATTTTAGCTCTGAATGCCGGTTGACTTGCGTGACTTATCCGCCACCAACTAGGGTTCAAGCCGCAATGTTTTAGGGCACTTTCTGCCTGGGAAACAAACATCAATTTTTCTGCCCGCTGCTACAGCAGCGGCAGCAACAATACCTAATTTTTCAGGCATGTGTACATGCCTAATTTTTCGGGCCGCATTTTGGTGCTGCACTGTGGCTTCAAAAACCAAACCAAAAAAAAGGCACATAACAGGGATTAAACTGATAGGAATAGTACTACTTAACACACCACTCTTATCTGGTGGCACATTAGAGTGCACGCGCAGTGCCCCAAATTTGAAGTAGGAGGACCGACCAAGCATCTTTTTCCATCGCCCGCTTCCTAAAATCGATGCCATATACACGCCCTCTGATAGGGCGCCAGCTTGTTATTTTCTTGGGTGCCAGCTCGTTATTCTCTTGGGCGCCAGCTCGTTATTCTCTTTTTCCCTTCACTAGGGACACTTTACTGCACTATGGGCACTTAGACCCACTCTTTGTCTTGCACAGTGTTATTCCTAGCCAGCATCTGTGATGGGAAATCAGGCAGTCATCTAAACGTTTAGATTGAGCTTTAGCTTAGAACACCCTTGAAGGTGTTTAAGGAGATTAGGGCTAGTTTAGAGGATTCTTCTTAGACCTCTATGAGTCTTTATAGCCCTTCTACCTATCCAGCATTTCTGGAAACTAGCTAAGAGAAAGGATGGCTGTGTGTCTGTGATACATTTAACTTTATATCACCTTATTGACACTTTATCACTCCGGTCTCCATACTCTCTGCCTATACCCATCTATTTAGAGGGAATTTCCTTGCCCCTGCCAATATTATATAATAGGTAATAGTATTACCATTATTACACAATTAGCCACTATAGGGGAATGAGTATAGTATCCCTTTGTTATTTATAAATGATACAATAAAGACTTTTGTCCATTACTCAATTTACTTTAACAAAGGGTACTAACCACGGTATTAGGAAGTGAAATATAAACAGGTGAGAGCACTCTAAAATATTTAAAAGGTTTTTACCAATACTTCATAAGACTTATTCCTGAAAATGAGATAAAAAGACCATAGGGTAATACAGTAAAACACTAATATTAAAACACCTCTTATTGGTCAAACTCACATTTGTCTGAGTCACTTAAAAGCTGACTCAGACTAAACAGCAGAGAAGAGCATCTGTATTGGTGGATATCTGTTCAGAATTCGGGATACTTCCTTTAGTGCCACACGGAAACCACTCCAAAAGACCCAGGATGCAGGATCACTTTAAGGTTACTTTATTGCACACAAATAACAAATTCTCTAAAAACAGGATGAGTCCACCAAAAATATCGCCACCTGACGCGTTTCGGCGTTACAGCCTTCTTCAGAAGCGGTGATTCTGCTCTTCTCCATTCCGTTGTTTTTAAATCTAAAGTTTTGGCGCCGTTTTTCCCTCCGGTAAAGTACTTCCGCATTCGTCATTGGTACTCGACAGACCTGTTCGGCGCATTTGTTTGGCATCCTTGCGCCATGACGTCATGACGCCATGTCATCCTTGCGCCATGACGAACAGATATCCACCAATACAGATGCTCTTCTCTGCTGTTTAGTCTGAGTCAGCTTTTAAGTGACTCAGACAAATGTGAGTTTGACCAATAAGAGGTGTTTTAATATTAGTGTTTTACTGTATTACCCTATGGTCTTTTTATCTCATTTTCAGGAATAAGTCCTATGAAGTATTGGTAAAAACCTTTTAAATATTTTAGAGTGCTCTCACCTGTTTATATTTCACTTTGTTTTATTTGTATATGTGTTGAGTGGTGCACATAGGTGATAGCAGCACCAGATTTTCACTTTTTCCAACACCTTGTTTTTATTGTATGATACGGTATTAGGAAGCATTGCTCTGCTTTCCCTTTCTCCCTCTATTATACACCTATGCTCACTAGGATTTGTAGGTATCACTTTATTATAGTTGTCTAACCTTTTCCTATGCCAGATCTCCTTCTTGGGAGATTTTTTCTTTTTTCAGTTGATTAGCATACTTTCGGGGACCCTTGGTGTTGTACGTGGCTGGGTTGAGGAAGAGACCTTCAATGACATCAGTGAGGACAAGGAACGGACATGGCTAGCTTGGTATCCAACCTTGTGCAAATGGGGAGTTTGCGGTTGAACAAATGTACTGTTTGCGGTTGTTTGCGGTGCGTTAAACGGGGAGTTTGGTCTGTCACTGTGAAGCGGGCGTAACCCTTACACTACCTGATTGATACAACATCATACAGTAGGTCCCCCCCTCATTCTTTTTAGGGCCCCCACCCACCACTCATGGGTGGGGGTGGGCGGGAGGACAGTAGGTCCCCCCCATTGTGATTTGTGGCCCCCACCCACCGCGCAGGGGTGGGGGCCAGTGGGGGAGGACAGTAGACCACCCCTTATCCTTATTTACTGAATATTCCCCTGTATAACAATGTTTGGCATTTAGTGAATACTCCCTATTCTGCTCTGTGTCAGTGTGTATCAGGGTCTCTGAGGATAGGTGTCAATCCATATCTGCCAAGTGACCCTATGTAGGGGGAACAGTCCCTATTCTGCTCTGTGTCAGTATGTATCAGGGTCTCTGAGGACAGGTGTCAATCCATATCTGCCAAGTGACCCTATGTAGGGGGAACAGTCCCTATTCTGCTCTGTGTCAGTGTGTATCAGGGGCTCTGAGGACAGGTGTCAATCCATATGTCAAGGTGTCAATATGTCATATGTCAGGTGTCAATCCATATCCATTGTGATTTAGGAATGTTAGATGATTTCTGCCCTTTATGGATTAAAACCAGACTCTGCATCAACTGTGTAATTTTCCATGGGAGTTTTGCCATGGATCCCCCTCCGGCATGTGACAGTCCAGGTGCTAGTCCCCTTGAAGCAACTTTCCCATCACTATTGTGGCCAGAAAGAGTCCCTGTGGGTTTTAAAATTCGCCTGCCCATTGAATTCAATTTGTGTTCGCGACATCGCTAGTTATAGACAACAAATTAGGTAGCAATATGCAATGTCAATCTGCAGTTGCTAAGGCCAGTAAGGGTTTGTCATGTATAAATAGGGGCATAAATTCTCAGGATGAAAGTATAATTTTGCCTCTTTATAAATCTCTGGTAAGACCACACCTTGAATATGCTGTGCAATTTTGGGCACCTGTTTTAAAGAAGGATATCATGGCACTAGAAAAACTGCAGAGATGAGCTACAAAATTGATAAAAGGAATGGAGCATTTTAGTTACGAAGAAAGGTTAAAAAATGTAAATCATTTTAGTTTGGAAAAACGGCGCCTCAGAGGGGATATGATAACATTATACAAATATATTCGGGGCCAGTACAAACCATTATCTGGAAATCTATTCATAAACAGGGCTATACATAGGACACAAGGTCACACATATAGGCTGGAAGAAAGGAGATTTCAGGCAAAGAAAAGTTTTTTTTGCAGTAAGAGTAATAAGGATATGGAATTCTCTGCCTGAAGAGGTAGTTTTGTCAGAGTCTATACAGATGTTTAAACAGAAATCAGATAAATACTTGCAAAAACATAACATACAGGGATATAATTTCTAATTAGTGGGGTAATAGCTGCTTGATCCAAGCAGACATCTGACTGCTATTTTGGGGTCAAGAAGGAATTTTTTCCTAGTTTGTTGCAAAATTGGAAGCGCTACAGACTGGGTTTCTTTCCTTCTTTTGGATCAACAGAAAAAACATATGTGAGGAAGGCTGAACTTGATGGACGCAAGTCTCTTTTCAGCTATGTAACTATGCAACATTGTGGCTTTGAAATAATGGAGCATTTTCCAAAAATGACGGTTAGAATACAAAAATGCCACAAATGTAAAAATGCAGTAGATGTATTCAATTGTGTCAATTATTTTCTAACAATTAACAGGAAATTTGAGTCAAGTTAAAGTGTTTTTGCAGAATTTATATTGGTATATATTACAGCCGAAGAATATATTACTGTGTAAATGATGCAATTAAGGAATAGGTAATTGTTAGCAGCTTAACTTCACCCTGGTGTCCCCAGTGCTATGATTTCTAGTTGCAGGTGTGGTAAAGCTGTGATCAAGGCTGTCTGCCATCTAGGGACCAAACATGGTATTTGAAGGTCACTGTCCGTACCCTGACATTCTGTTTGTATACCTATTCAAGATTAGATTTACCCCAGTGTCCCATTGATCAGGTGCCATTTCCCGTGTACAGCCCTGTTACTCTTATGTTATTTTATTTTGCTTTGTTTCTTTTTTTTTTTTTTTAATTCTTTATTTTTGTTGTGTAGGGTGTTACATGTTAGTGACATACGCCACATCAGCGTAATACAAGATGTACATTAGTTTGACAGTGGCATGAGGAGTTGCACATTTTTTCAATTTTAAGCTTGGCTAAACAATGAAAATAGCAATAGTAAAATAAAATAAAGTAGGACGGTCAACGTTTAACAGTTCTATATTAATTATATTAATAGTACGATTTGTGCTAATAGTGTGGTTTACATTGCAGCTTACTTATGCTAGTTTGTTTTCCACAGGTTAATACAAGAGAAGACATTAGTGTGTCGTTTGGGTCTTAAAGGCGCAGTGAATAGATTTGCTGACTATTAGGCTAGCCTAGGTAACATTCTACTGTTATGCTAGCTGGTCGTTTAGTTGTATGCCTGCTGAGTGTGTTAGAACATGAAAACGGTATGGTTTAGTGTAACAAATATATGACCCTAGGTTGTAGGTTGCTAGGTCTGGGTAAACATATGATATCAAATGATATGAGCGAAAGTTTTTTCCCCTTGGGATTGGGTTATCCACTGATGCCTCTGACGGATACACCAGGACCAGTCCCGGATCAACCGACCCCGCACATGAGCCATTTGGGAAAGACATTCTCTGCAACTGGGCCGGGGGTAACCCGCTCGCCTGGCTGAGTGATGGATGTGCTGTTGCGGTAGGGCGCTCGCCCTTTCGGTGTTCTCCCCTCTGTAGGCCATGGGTAGGTTTCTTGCTGGTTGGTCCCCAACCCTCCTGTGGCATAAATTGTGTTGCTGTTGGCTCCGCCAGTCCCCTTGCGCTGGGTTGTGGCTTGCGGTGCGGTTGTTGCTGGGACCGCTGGGTGATGGGCGGGTCGGGCCCACCGGCGGGTTCCGTGCTCAGGCTTGAGGACGGTGCCTTGTGTCGCTTTCCGCCACCCTGCTCCTCTTCTCTGTTCCCGCCGGGCGGCCACTCCGGGGCCACGTGGTATGTTCCACCGCAGGCAACTGCGAGTCGCCGGACGGATCCAGGCTGCAGCCTCTTTCGCCGCCAGTGTGAAGGGTTGCGTTCTGGCTTGAAGTTTCACCCACAGGCAGGTACAGAGCTTGTGAAAGAACTCTATTGTGTCTGTGGGTGGCGTGGGAGGCGAGTGCTTCTTTGTGTGCGGCGTCGCCATCTTTGTTGGGCCTCGACGTCTCTGTATGAGTGCGGGTTTCTTCGCTTGGGTAGGCAGGAGTGCTGGGGTGATAGGTCCCAGCGAGGACCGGGATAACCCCCACCGGTCCAGAGGGGGGGGGGTTGCAGGGCTGAAGCGTACTCTCGTGTACGAGCTCGTCCCGGGTCAGGAGATTGGCCGCCTCCCCCGGATTCCAGGCTTCGCTCTGGTGTAGGCCGCATGGCCGGCGCAAGTTTTCCTGCGGCGCACAGGTGCCGGGCTGGTTTCAGTCGATTGCTCTTATCGTGTTCAATTCGTTCCCTGTTTGCCGCTGGCAGCTTTGGATCTCTCTTTAGCGGCGTTCTTTTACCCATCAGTGTGGGAGATCCCTGAGTGTGCGACCAGCCATCTTGGCTGTCAGGCCCCGCTCCCCTTTTGCTTTGTTTCTTGCCACAATAGTTTATATAGTTCTGCCTCCAGGTCGCTGGATCACATTCCAGAGCTTTACAGCTTTGGTTTATGTCCCTGTGTTCTGTGTCATCCCAGTGCTGTATATCACCATTTTGATTGTTCCTGAGCTTTTCATATTCTTTTACTGTCTTGTGATCCCAGGACAGAGATCGCTAAGCAATAAATTACACAGAAGTGGGCATAATTGCATTTGTCTTATTTAAGCCAAGAGAGTGAATAGACCAACGGTTCATCTTTAATTAGCAACAAACCATGTGCATGTCAGGGTTATGCAAGCCTTCGTTCACTCAATATGAAAGAAGAATAAGACAGAGAATTCACATGAGAAGAATACAATTAAAATTGTAACTATGGATATTTGTCTACCTTGTACTATGATAAACAAAAAAAAAAAAAAAACAATATAAAATGTAAATTCAGTTTTATACATAACAATTTACAATATGATTCCACAGCTTTGGTAGCAAAGTCCTCAGTGAAGGACGTTGTTGTCATAATTCCTATCGTATGTGATTTCATAGAAACATAGAGCATTTCAGTTCTATACAGGAAAACTATTAATATTGTCAAAAATCTTTGTTGTGAACCGGTGTGCCCCTTTCTCAGCTGAATGCTGTGGGTACATCACATTTTGTTCTTATAATGGATTTATGATTTGAGAACCTCTCTTTTGAAAATATCATGTAGTCAGCCTCAATGTAATTTCGGTGTCCCTGCCCCTGTTTATTTAATTAGGTCAAGTTTCTCTCTAATCCTGCAGCAATGTCCATGAACCCTATTACTTTCATCAAGTGTATGAAATTCAAAGCTATGATTCAATGTGTGTGTGAGTGTATGTTTGTGTATGTGAGTGTCTGTGTGAGTCAGTAAAATAACTCTGGCTGAACTGGTGATAAAATACCCAGACATTCAAACACCTCATGTCACAATGTTTACCTTTCGTTATCTATTAACCCCTTAAGGACCGGCCTGTTTTTGCGATGTTGTACGTTAAGGACCAGGGCTCTTTTAACACTTTTGTGGTGTTTGTGTTTAGCTGTAATTTTCCTCTCCCTCATTTACTGTTCCCATACAAGTTATATATTGTTTTTTTCAGGACAAAAAGGGCTTTCGTTACATACCATTATATGTATAATGTCATATAATTTACTTTAACAAAAATAACAAAATATGGTAAATAATTGAAAAAAAACATGTTTTTGACTTTTTTGCATTTTTTTTTGCAAGTTATTAGACTATAAGTACAAATAGGAAATTGCAGTTTCAAAATATATATTTTTAAAATGTATCAATAGTGACATTGTAACACTGTTATCTGTCATAAATCTCTGAATCACATCCCACATGTACATATTTTTAAAGTAGACAACCCAGGGTATTCAATATGGGGTATGTACAGTCTTTTTAGTAGCCACTTAGTCACAAACACTGGCCAAAGTTAGCGTTCATATTTGTTTGTGTGTGAAAAAAGTAAAAAACTAAATTGAACTCTAATTTTGGCCAGTGTTTGTGACTAAATGGCTACTGAAAAAGACTGTAAATACCCCATTTGCAATACCTTGGGTTGTCTTCTTTTGCAAATGGTATGCCATCATGGGGGTAATTCTCATTCCTGGGCTACCATACGCTCTCAAAGGCAGCATAACCAACCTGGCAATTTTCAATGTAAAAATGTTTGACCCTTATATTTGACCCTGTAACTTTCAAAAATGCTAAAAAACCTGTACATAGGGGGTACTGTTATACTCGGGAGACTTTGCTAAACACAAATATTAGTGTTTCAAAACAGTAAAACGTATCACAACAATTATATCATCATTAACCCCTTCAGGACGGAGTCAATAGTGCACGTTCTGATCAAAACAAAACGTAAACAAAAACTGGAATTTGCGCTATATGTCTGTTCACCCGTAGTTCCCCTCTTTCAAATTATATGCACCCACACTTATTATATATCATTTTGTTCAGGAGAAACAGGGCTTTAATCTATCATTAACTATTCATATATGGAACATCATTTATTATGAATAAAAGTAAAAAAAATGTGAGAAAATAAGATTTTTTTTTAAATTTGCATTTCCGTCTGACATTTTAACTGTGAATGTCATAATACTGTTAGGTTTTACTGCAAAAAAATGCACATATTTGTAATCAGCGATGTCTCACGAGTACAACAGTACCCCCCATTAACAGGTTTTATGTTGTTTTGGAAAGTTACAGGGTCAAATATAGAACATTACATTTTCAAATTGAAATTACCAGATGGTAATGTTACCTTTGAGACGGTGTGGTAGCCCAGGAATGAGAATTACCCCCATAATGGCATACCATTTGAAAAAGTAGACAAGCCAAGGTATTGAAAGTGGGGTATGTTTAGTCTTTTTTAGTAGCCACTTAGTCACAAACACTGGCCAAAGTTAGCGTTCATATTTGTTTTTGTGTGAAAAAAGCAAAAAACTAATATTTGGCCAGTGTTTGTGACTAAGTGGCTACTAAGAAAGACTGGACATACCCCACTTGCAATACCTCGGGTTGTCTACTTTTGCAAATGGTATGCCATCATGGGGGTAATTCTCATTCCTGGGCTACCATACGCTCTCAAAGGCAACATAACCAATCTGGCAAATTTCAATGTGAAAAAAATGAAATGCAAGCCTTATATGTGACTCTCTAACTTTCCAAAACACCATAAAACCTGTATATGGGGGGTACTGTTATTCTCGGGAGTCTTCACTAAACACAAATATTAGTGTTTTAAAACAGTAAAACATATTACAACAATAATATAGTCCATAAAAGTGCAGTTCGTTTGTAAAAAATGCAAAAAACTTCACTTTTACTTAAAATATCATCGTTGTAATACAATTTACCAGTTTGAAACATGAATATTTGAGTTCAGCGAAGTCTCCCGAGTAAAACAGTACCCCCTATGTACAGGTTTTATGGTGTCTTGGAGAGTTACAGGGTCAAATATAGTGCTTGCAAATTAAATTCTCTGCACTTTCTCCCTGTGTTGTCAGGCATGTCAATCAAATTTTAATTAATCAAATCACATAATTACGTTAAAAGATTATTTAAATATACATGTAGAATTTTAATATATATGCATTTATAGGTATTTAAATTCTACGTGTATACTAATGTAATCTTTTATGTAATTATATGTATTTATCTATATATATATATTTGCGGTTATTTGTATTTTATATATATATAGATATATATAGAATGTCATTCTAAGTGTATTTTGTTACCGATATATATATATTAATAACAAAATACAGTTAGAATGAAATTACATATGCATATATAATTTATATTAAATTTTGTTTCAATATTTTATTTATTTATTTTATTATTTTATTTATTTATTATTTTAATTATACGTATTTATATATAATATATATATGTACATCTATTATATATATAATATATATACATATTATATATATGTAACGTCATTCTAAGTGTATTTTAATATTAATATATATACTTATATTAATATTAAAATACACTTTGTATGACGTTACATATATATAATATGTATATATATATTATATATAATATATATACATATTATATATATATAAAAATATATTTAATTTATTTTTACACTTGTCTTTTATTTATTTTTTATACTTCCCACCAGCAGGGGGACTGTCTGATATTTCAAACAGTCCCCCTGCTGGCATATCCACAGCCAGCTATAGGGGGCCATGGCCCCCGGGGGCCTGATTTGCCGTGGGAGGGCTGCCTGGGCTGTGAGGCAGTCCTCCCGAAGCGGATCGCGGCGGAGGTAAGTATAACTTACCTCCTGGGGCTGCAAGCCGTTACGGCGTGCTATGCCGTCATAACGGCGTTAAAGCCCACTTAACCCGTGACGGCATAGCACGCCGTAACGGCGTTAAGGGGTTAAAAGTGCTGTTTGTGTGTGAAAAACGCAAAAAAAGTCACTTTCACTGACTATATCATTGCTGTGATATATTTTAATGTTTTGAATCACTAATATTTGTGTTCAGTGAAGTCTCCCGAGTATAACAGTACCCCCCCATGTACAGGTTTTGGGGTGTCATAGAAAGTTCCAGGGTTAAATACTGTGCTTATTAAATTCTCTGGACTTTTGGCCTGGGTTGTTGGCAATCAATAAAATGACTTAATTATGTAAAAATATTACATAAATACGCACATAGAATTTAAAAATATATGCATATTTATATTTATGACATTATTATGTAATTTTGTATATGGATATATATATATATATATTGAATTATTTTGATTTATTTATAGGTACATATATAATTTTTTAATATTTTTTATTATTTTTAAGTTTTTTCATTTTAATTTACCTATTATTTGTGTTTAATAATAATAATATATATATATAGTTATGATATGTATGATATATATACATGTGTAATTTAATTATAAGTGTATTTTTATATTAATATACACATAGTATGACATTATATATATTATATATAGACATGTCTATATATCACATGTATTAAGGCAATTTGGCCTGGATTTGTCGGAAGTGCTGGTATCCACTCCTAGCCTACTTAAGGCACACCCCTTACCTTGCTCCTTACCGTTCGAGGTCAGTGTTTAATGACCCTCCCACCACACCACATTTTAACATTTATTTCCTTTCTACTTATTTTTCCTGGGTAGGCCCTCTTCTTTCTCAGACAAAAAGAAACATTTACCAGTATATACACCTCCCCAATGTGATCACAGCAAAAAAAATTTGTAATATTACCAATATAGGACCAATATGGGACTGGACTGTAATGCAAACAGCGTGGAACTGGACTTGGGTATAAACTACAATAGAAAAACAATAAAAAATAACAACATAGTGTAAACTGTATAATAAAAAATGTGTAGTAGGTAAGTATGTGACTCTCACTCACATTCTCCAGAGCCGTACCAGGCTCTGTAAAACAGGCTCAGGGGTGCCAGTACTGGCTAACGATCCAGGTGATCCAGATAGATGCGACTCCAGAATTTGGATGCAAAATATATTTATTGTATAAAATTATTTTAAAAAGGTATAGGCACAAATGGGCATTATGGGGGTGGAACCCAAAACAGACAATAGTGTATATAGCAAAATTGGAGTTCCACTTACCCCTATCTTTTAGCAGCCCAGAGTGTCAAAAATACACATAAAATAACAAATATAAATATGCAGAAGATTGAAGCAGACGCGTTTCGGCTAACAGCCTTCCTCCAGTGCTTATCTTCATGTTCTGTTGGGTCTTCTTTTATAAGTCCTATCTGTCCCATTCACCTGGATTCAATTTCGTACCGGCGTCGCGTCACTTCCGGTTTCGCGGGTGACGTCACTTCCGGTTTTTCGGCCGGCTGGAACGCACGCTGAAACACGGCGTTCAGGATGTTGGTTGCTCTTAATTGTTATAATTGAGTCCCCATAGCAACCTTAACCTCCATATTTGCAGGATATCATAACAAAATGAGAAAAATGAAAATTAAAACGATGATCTATAAATGGCTTACACATTGCAGATATTGTATTAGCTAACATCAATCTCTTTATGTTTAAAAGTAGAGCAATGTATTCTTAGAAGAACTATTTAATTACATACATTGAACAATGCTATGTGTGACCTCAGAGGCTTTACATTTAGATAGCAATTAAACAGAAAGCCAGTATAGCCTTCTAAACCTGATAATTCAAATAGAAAAAATTAAATAAGTTCTAAAAAATATATAAAAAATATGTATGTATGAATTTTATAAAAAATGTATAAACTCAAAATCTAAATTTAACCCCTTTGGGGATAGGGTTAACATCAAAAATCTACTTGCCCTCTATCTTTGCTATAAAAGTGAGGACAATCCGCCTGGCAGGCCCATAGTGTCAGGGGTGGGGTCACTTCTGAGCAACTTGTCAGAATATATAGACAAGCAATTACAACCCTTGGTGGTTGTACAACCATCCTATTTACGTGACTCTATGTCACTGTTGGACTCCCTGGAAAAGATCAAATGGGATAGCAATATGCTATTGGTGACTTGTGACGTTTCAAGTCTGTATACGAGTATACCACACTTGTCCGGCTGCGAAGCAGTCGAGTATTTCCTTAAAAATCATAGCGAATTGAAGGAATTGCAGGTGGACTTTATCCTAGATGGAATTAGACTTATCCTCTGCAATAATTATTTTTCGTTTGATCACAAGTTTTTTTTGCAGCTTAAGGGGACGGCGATGGGGACCAGGTTCGCGCCCAGTTACGCCAATTTATATATGGCGCATTGGGAGAACCCGTTTCTAACGGAGGAAGGTAGCTGGGCGCGTAACCTGGTCCTTTATCGTCGTTTTATAGACGACATCTTTTTTATTTGGCGCGGTGATGCAGAATCACTGCGGCCATTTCTAGAATTCTTGAACCTTCAACATCCAGACATTAAATTGACAAGCGAGTACAGTACATCCAATATCAACTTCCTGGACTTAAATATCTATGTGGACAATGAAGCCATTAAAACCAAGACTTTCTTTAAGAAGGTCGACGTAAATGGGTACATAGAAATGTCCAGCTGTCACTATGAATCCTGGCTACGAAGTATCCCTAAGGGCCAGTTCCTTAGGCTGTTCAGGAATTGTAGTGATACTGAAGTGTTTGAGGAACAGGCAGTCTGCCTGAGAGACAGGTTTGTAGAGAAGAAATATGACGCCAAGGAATTGGATAGTTGTATTAATTCTATTAAAAAGATGGACCGAAATAAGACTCTGAAGAAAAAGATGTCTAGTGAGGGGAGGAAGGGTGCAGACCAAGTACCAATTATTTTAAATTATAGTGAAGATGCCAAGCAAATTAAGCATATTATCAACAAACATTGGCGGATCCTAAAATCAGATCCGAATCTGAAGGAAATTATTGGTGACAAGCCACGTATTATCTATAGAGGGGCAAAAAACCTAAAGCAACATCTAACTACAAGCTTCATTAGGGACAAAGGGGAAGGAAAAAACCTCTTTGGACTGGAAAAGGGTTTTTATCCATGCAAGTCCTGCTCAGCTTGTAAGAAAACAATATTTAGCAAACAAAAACAGACAGAATTTACTTCCCACTCTACTAATCGAATATTTAAAATCCATCAGGTTTTAACATGCAACTCCACTAATGTCATATACCTCCTCTGGTGCCCATGTGGTCTGCAATACATTGGGATGACTACCAGAGCATTTAAAACCAGGGTTGCGGAACATGTGGGCAATATCCAGAGGGGGTATATGAAACATAGTGTATCAGCACACTTCACTGAGAAACATGGCGGTGATTCTTCATTACTGTCATATACTGTCATCTTCAAGAAATTTAAAAATTGGAGGGGTGATAACAATGTCAAAGAGCTAGCAAAGATAGAGGGCAAGTGGATTTTTGATGTTAAAAAATGCGCCATAAATAAATTGGCGTAACTGGGCGCGAACCTGGTCCCCATCGCCGTCCCCTTAAGCTGCAAAAAAAACTTGTGATCAAACGAAAAATAATTATTGCAGAGGATAAGTCTAATTCCATCTAGGATAAAGTCCACCTGCAATTCCTTCAATTCGCTATGATTTTTAAGGAAATACTCGACTGCTTCGCAGCCGGACAAGTGTGATATACTCGTATACAGACTTGAAACGTCACAAGTCACCAATAGCATATTGCTATCCCATTTGATCTTTTCCAGGGAGTCCAACAGTGACATAGAGTCACGTAAATAGGATGGTTGTACAACCACCAAGGGTTGTAATTGCTTGTCTATATATTCTGACAAGTTGCTCAGAAGTGACCCCACCCCTGACACTATGGGCCTGCCAGGCGGATTGTCCTCACTTTTATAGCAAAGATAGAGGGCAAGTGGATTTTTGATGTTAATACCCTATCCCCAAAGGGGTTAAATTTAGATTTTGAGTTTATACATTTTTTATAAAATTCATACATACATATTTTTTATATATTTTTTAGAACTTATTTAATTTTTTCTATTTGAATTATCAGGTTTAGAAGGCTATACTGGCTTTCTGTTTAATTGCTATCTAAATGTAAAGCCTCTGAGGTCACACATAGCATTGTTCAATGTATGTAATTAAATAGTTCTTCTAAGAATACATTGCTCTACTTTTAAACATAAAGAGATTGATGTTAGCTAATACAATATCTGCAATGTGTAAGCCATTTATAGATCATCGTTTTAATTTTCATTTTTCTCATTTTGTTATGATATCCTGCAAATATGGAGGTTAAGGTTGCTATGGGGACTCAATTATAACAATTAAGAGCAACCAACATCCTGAACGCCGCGTTTCAGCGTGCGTTCCAGCCGGCCGAAAAACCGGAAGTGACGTCACCCGCGAAACCGGAAGTGACGCGACGCCGGTACGAAATTGAATCCAGGTGAATGGGACAGATAGGACTTATAAAAGAAGACCCAACAGAACATGAAGATAAGCACTGGAGGAAGGCTGTTAGCCGAAACGCGTCTGCTTCAATCTTCTGCATATTTATATTTGTTATTTTATGTGTATTTTTGACACTCTGGGCTGCTAAAAGATAGGGGTAAGTGGAACTCCAATTTTGCTATATACACTATTGTCTGTTTTGGGTTCCACCCCCATAATGCCCATTTGTGCCTATACCTTTTTAAAATAATTTTATACAATAAATATATTTTGCATCCAAATTCTGGAGTCGCATCTATCTGGATCACCTGGATCGTTAGCCAGTACTGGCACCCCTGAGCCTGTTTTACAGAGCCTGGTACGGCTCTGGAGAATGTGAGTGAGAGTCACATACTTACCTACTACACATTTTTTATTATACAGTTTACACTATGTTGTTGTTTTTTATTGTTTTTCTATTGTAGTTTATACCCAAGTCCAGTTCCACGCTGTTTGCATTACAGTCCAGTCCCATATTGGTCCTATATTGGTAATATTACAAAAAATTTTTGCTGTGATCACATTGGGGAGGTGTATATACTGGTAAATGTTTCTTTTCGTCTTATGTAAATTTAGTGCATTGGGGAAGCACTAGGTTACCGGTTACACCATTTATTGCATATCTTTATTATATACAGAACTGTCAAAATTTCAGTGAAGCGCCTACGCACTATTTTCTGTTTGTTATTTGTATACCTCTTCTTTCTCAGGCCTACCTCATCGTCGGTTCCGGCACACCACAACCGACTTGCCCTTTTTACTATCCTACATTTAATTATTGTATTTCACTCTGTACTATCATAAGCACCTAACACAAATATATATACACATATATAATAAAAAAAAATTAATTAACATTAACTATTTATTTATTTTTTCAAACATTTTTTTTGTTTGATTTTACACTTGCCTGGATAAGTACATCCTAAGGTTGTCACGGTTCAGGACCGTCAACGGTCCTCAAGGGGATTTTTCAGATGATGGTCCTGAACCATCACTGGTCGCGAAGGGGTTAAAGGGACCTATAGTCACCAGAACAACTACAGCTTATTGAATTTGTTCTGGTGAGTAGACTCATTACCTTCAGGCTTTTTGCTGTAAGCACTGTCTTTTCAGAGAAAATGCAGTGTTTACATTACAGCCTAGTCATAACTTCACTAGCCACTCCTCAGATGGCTGTTAGAGATCCTTCCTGGGTCATGGCTGCCTAAAATGCATCCACACATTCAGTATCTCCTCCCTCTGCATACAGACACTGAACTTTCCTCATAGAGATTAATTGATTCAATTCATCTCTGTGAGGAGACGCTGATTGGCCAGGGCTGTGTTTGAAACATGCTGGCTCTGCCCCTGATCAGCCTCTTTGTCAGTCTCAGCCAATCCTATGGGGAAGCACTGTGATTGGATCAGGCTACCACTTCTGAAGATGTCAGCAGACTGCTTGTTTTTCTGAGTCAAACAGCATGCAGAGTTACAGCTTCAAGCTTGAATACAGTAAGATTTTGCTATATTTATGGAGGCATGAGGGGCCCAGGGGGGCTAGATGGTGGTTTTAACACTATAGGGTCAGGAATACATGTGTGTGTTCCTGACCCTATAGTGATCCTTTAAATAAAATGTATACTTATTGTTTGGACAGAAATTCTTCCCCAGGGATTATTGATGGCTGCAGACCGTCCTTGGAACTCCAACCAGCCGAAACACATCTACGAGCTACTCTGGAGAAATGACTGATACACAACACAACACACTGATACACAACACACTATCTCAAATCATATCTCAAAATCTATTGGCTTCAATCACGGTTTATATAAAAAAACAGAATATGATTGCTTAACACTACGTCATACTACACAGAGCCAGCAATTCAGCAAATATTTTGGATCACTGACGGAAAAACAGGTCATGGCCAAAGGTAGACATCATTTGATATTTTGCCAGATAACTACTTTCTTAAAATATAATTGTACATCTTTCATTTAATTGTAGACATTGTTTCATAACCTATAATATTTGATCAGCTTGCAGAATATACATTTATGTTACTTCCTCAAAGTATCTTGCTGGACATATACTTCCCCTTTTAGAGAACATATGTTCGTAGATGCAACAGAACACTTGAATTAACAAAGAATTCATACTTAATATTTTTTTCTGTCTTTATAAAAGATTATAACAGCTTTTTAGCAATACACTAGAAAAATAGAATCAGATTTAAAATGGCTAATGCTTATGAAATGGTGTCTGACTTTTAAATGGCGGCTGATTATAAAATGGCTGCCGATTATAAAATCATACCTAACACTTATATGAGAGAAATTGAATTGATGAGCTGCTAAAATTCCTCAAATAAGACAAAGACCAAGCAAATCACCCTGTTAAAATTATATATACCACACCACACCAGAAACCACTGCTAATTCTGAGACTTTAGCACCAAATTATTCTTGTTACAGCAAGGGGGCTTGGTGGAGAATGCTACCAGTATCACAGTTTAACAATCCCTCTTTAAGTAGGAGATTGTTCTTATTTCATTATTTTATAATTGTGGACTTCAGAAATATCACCAAGCTGTGACTCTCCAATGCATCCTGGAGTGGCACGTGGCACCTCTCCTTCAGCAATGGACCACCCTAGATTGGAATGGAGCAGATACACCACTCCATGTAGCAGTGTGGTTGGGGGGTTTCCAAGACGCCAAACCGTGCGGTGATGGAGGCACCGATCTACCACGTACTCAGTGCTTGCTGGTCGTTCCGTAGACTAGAGTACGTCTCACAATACCTAGCCCTCTGATCCCTTTACAGCATAACAAACACCGATGGGGAGGACTGCCACCTCGCGCATGGTCATACATGGTCATGGTCATATATAGACAGGACCCCATACATCCCCATCCATAGAGCTCTCGGTATGGATGGCATAGTCAAGTTGGGGGACACTCTGGTAGGAACAAACCCCACCACACTCATTAAATTTCGACACACACAACTGGGACATTACTACAAACAGACATGATTTGAGGAATTATGTGAAAACAGATCCACCTTGAAAAAGGCGATATCCGTCCTATATCAACACCTCTTACTGGGAAAAAAACTAACAGAACGACCTCCAAGAGGCGCTAGGAGGAACAACTCAACAAAACATTTACTGATGCACAATGGGATAAAGTCTTAATACTACACCATTAAAGCTTGGGCAACACCGGGTACCAAGAGACCACCTATAAATTATCAGCATGGTACCCTCCCTCCTGCACCGAATGTTCCCAGGAGTATTTAACATCTGCTGGAGAAGCGGCCTTGCTGAGGCAACGGTCAAACACATATGGTGGAGCTGCCCCAAGATAGCCCTATATTGGGAGATGATCCAGACCACAATGACTAAGATCATTGGTGAACTACAACAATTAACCGTGGAACTAGCCGTACTACACCTAAGCCCATCACCATCTCAAAATACTGAAAGTCAATCACCAGACATCTCCTTAATGCGGCAAAATCGCTAATACCAGCCATCTGGAAGCAGGTAGACATCCCCACAAAAGAAAATGGTCTAGGCACCCCAACAACCAATGTGATTACTACTACTAACCCAGGTCTCTAGACTTAACACGCTAGTAATCGTATTCGAGCATGTCGTTATAGAGGCTGGTTGCCACGGATCATACGTTGTTTTACAAGTGATTGCTTTCTCACTTACACTGTGACATGCGTGTCACATCACTAATTGTTCAGCTTGAGATCTGCGCATCTCATTATGTCAGATGATATGATACCTAACTGAGATCTACATGTCTTAACAAACCTATCTTCTACCTATTCTACTCTTCTTATATCTAACTTACTATGAATAAAAAGATATTTACAAAAACATTTTTTTTTTATAATTGTGGATATTTAAGGATAGATTCTATTGGCAGAGATGAGTTTTCCTCTGCTTATTGAATCGCATTTTCCCAAAAGACCTCAGTGGGGGAATCACTATTCAATAACTGGACATAAACGTCACTCTGGTAACCCTGGTAACAGAATCCAGATCTCATTTTTCCCCACTTGTTTCTATATCTGTCTTTTTTCTCACTTATTTTTTAAATGTCCTTTCTGAACATTCTTCTATATTTCATGAAATTAGGGTTATTGTCATACTTTGTGATGTGTTGTCTTTGTAGCTTTTCCATGGTGGTCAGTGGGTTGTACAGTTTTTTGTAAGCGATTGAAACATGGGTGTAATAAGGGGAGAGTTATTTACTAATATCTGATACCAACCATTACCGAAATAGTATGCATGAAAAATGGTTTTGTAGAGGTAAAAAAATACACACTACACTATATCTCACGTATACTACTATCATGATATTATGTACCACTAAGAGGTTTATTTTTTTTAAACTATAGTAAATGAAAAAACATTGCTTTCCATAACCCCCAGTTTTGTGTGAAATTGTATGTGTTTATACTGTGAGTTCATGTATATAAATAATCATTTGCGTTAGCGTGTCTATAGAATCAGTGCATTTGTATGTAGTGTCAAAAAAAGCAAATGCAAATGAGTCTGAATGTTTTGGAAGAAGTGTAAATGCATGGAAGTTTTTGACTAAATGTGTGAATGCATAACTATATTTGTATATAGTATCAGGGTTTATGAATGCAGTTGTCTACTTGTGTTTATATGTTTGACCTGTCTGAAGATTTGAATGCAGATCTCTACTAGTGAGTAATACTTGTGAATGTATGGATGGTGCGACTAGTGAGTAGTACAAGTGTGTGTGAATGGAGTGGAGGTTTTATACATTTTTATGCAGTCAGTGAGTGCATGCGTGAGGTGTGTTTGCATTGAATGTCAGTTTATTTTATATGAATAAACTGTATGTATTTATGTGTGAATGTCAGCGCCTGTGTGTGAATGTCATGATGGCTTTTTGTGGATTGTGTGTGTAAAAGAAATGTGGGTGTAGTCAGGGCCGGCGCGTCCATAAGGCGGCTCAGGCGGCTCAGGCGGCCGCCTTAGGGCGCACCGGCCCGGAGGGCGCAAAAGTCCGGGTGACCAGCAGGAGGTTGGGAAGCGCACAGCTCCCATCTCCTGCCGGTCACTTCTTGTAGCGTGACCGAGCGCAAGCCGGCAGTGCCGCGGACTGTGTGGAGGGGGCGGGGATATGAACACGTCATATCCCTGCTCCCTCTGTAGCACACAGCGCGGCTGGCGCCCAGCAGGGGCAGAGCTACCGCCGGCCCCTCACTTCAGCATGGGAGGAAGTCCCCCCAAGAAGAGAGCAGAGAGAAGGCAGAGAGGAGGGGGCTGGGCAGGACCAGCTCCTCCAACTCCCAACTACCTCAGGCAGCACTTTAGATCCCAGGTAAGCCACCCTCCTGAACCTGTCTGTCAGTGTGTGTATGTCTGTATGTCTGTCTGTCTGTGTGTATGTCTGTCTGTCAGTGTGTGTGTATATGTCTGTCTGTCTGTGTATGTCTGTTTGTCTGTCAGTGTGTGTGTGTATGTCTGTCAGTGTGTGTGTATGTCTGTCAGTGTGTGTGTATGTCTGTCAGTGTGTGTGTGTCTGTCTGTCAGTGTGTGTGTGTCTGTCTGTCAGTGTGTGTATGTCTGTCTGTGTGTGTAGGTCTGTCTGTGTGTGTATGTCTGTCAGTGTGTATGTCTGTCAGTGTGTATGTCTGTCAGTGTGTGTGTCTGTCTGTCTGTGTGTGTCTGTCTGTCTGTGTGTGTCTGTCTGTCTGTCTGTGTGTGTCTGTGTCAGTGTGTGTATGTCTGTCAGTGTGTGTCTGTCTGTCAGTGTGTCTGTCTGTCAGTGTGTCTGTCTGTCAGTGTGTGTCTGTCTGTCTGTCAGTGTGTATGTGTGTCTGTCTGTCAGTGTGTGTGTGTGCCTGTCTGTCAGTGTGTATGTGTGTCTGTCTGTCAGTGTGTATGTGTGTCTGTCCGTCAGTGTGTGTGTGTATATGTCTGTCAGTGTGTGTGTCTGTCTGTGTTTGTGTGTGTGTATGTCTGTCAGTGTTTGTGTGTATATGTCTGTCTGTCAGTGTGTGTGTGTATATGTCTGTCAGTGTGTGTGTATATCTGTGTCAGTGTGTGTGTGTGTGTGTGTGTATATGTCTCAGTGTGTGTGTGTATATATCTGTCTGTCAGTGTGTGTGTGTGTATGCCTGTCTGTATAATTGTGTATGTATGTCTCTATATGCCTCTCTGTTTCTTTATGTCTGTATTTCTGTGTGTGCCTGTGTCTGTATGAATGTATGTCTGTGTTTGCACGACAATGTACCTGTATGTGTAGATTGTATGACTGTGTTTGTTTGATTGTGTGCCTTTTATGACTGTGTGTCTGTATATCTTTGTGACTGTGTGCCTGAATAATTATGTCTGTGTGCTTGTATGGTTGTGTGTCTGTATGTTTGTGTATTTGTGCATGTATGTATTTTTGCCTGTATCCATGTCTATGTGGGAAAAAAAAGAGAGATAGATAGGGGCTGAGGGGAAGAAAGAGACAGAAATGGGCTGGCAGGGAAGTAAGAAATACATAAGAGGGGTTGTAGGAGACACACTAAAGGGCACAAAGGGGTAAGACATTGAAGAGGTTGGATATGCAACACTAATGGGGGCTAAGAAATTCAAAAGGGGGCTACGAGACAAAGAGGTGAAGATGCATTGTTTATTTTTTGGGGAGAGGCGTGGGGTGGGGCGTCAAAATGCATCTTCGCCTGTGTAGTCAAAAATCCTAGCACCGGCCCTGGGTGTAGTGTACATGGTTGTGCATGAATGCAGGGGGGTAGGTTAGTATTGCAAGGCAGAATGTATTTTGTATTTCTCTCCATCACTTATCCCTCCCCCAAATGTCTATTGGATTTCTTCTCCAGTTTATGTATTATTGTTTTATATATATATATATATATATATATATATATACATTTTGCCTTGTCCTCATTGTAATATTTGAGATAGATGTAACGGTCTATAATCCCAGTGCTTAATCTTTTTGCTAGTATGTATAATATTGTAAAGCGCTACGGAATCTGTTTGGCGCTATATAAATGGCAATAATAATAATAATAATAATAATATTAATGCATAACTTTTTTTCACATGATTTGAATACTAAAAATCCCTATTTATCTTCTACTTTGAATCCCATGGTGAGTGTGTGAAAGGAATATTGAAAATCCATTTGAACTCCTTCTGAGAGACAGGTTTAGCAATATCTTCGCATACTCACCATATTTCTAACTTAATGCATTATGGCTCAATAATGAATGTCTCCTGTTAGGATTACGTTTACATTTGTTTAATACAATGTATGTGTTCTTCTAAAGGTGTTTTAAATTTGCATGCTGCCCATACATTATTTATATTCATGGTAACATGTAAGACATTTTTTTTCTTTAGTTGCATTGCTCTTTTTGTATTTATGTGGAATAAAATGTATTTAAATGGACACTATAGTCACCTGAACATCTTTAGCTTAATGAAGCAGTTTTGGTGTATAGAACATGCCCCTCACTGCTCAATCCTCTGCCATTTAGGAGTTAAATCCCTTTGTTTATGAACCCTAGTCACACCTCCCTGCATGTGACTTGCACAGCCTTCCATAAACACTTCCTGTAAAGAGAGCCCTATTTAGGCTTTCTTTATTGCAAGTTCTGTTTAATTAAGATTGTCTTATCCCCTGCTATGTTAATAGCTTGCTAGACCCTGCAAGAGCCTCCTGTTTGTGATTAAAGTTCAATTTAGAGATTGAGATACAATTATTTAAGGTAAATTACATCTGTTTGAAAGTAAAACCAGTTTATTTTTCATGCAGGCTCTGTCAATCATAGCCAGGGGAGGTGTGGCTAGGGCTGCATAAACAGAAACAAAGGGATTTAACTGCTAAATTACAGTGAATTGAGCAGTGAAATTGCAGGGGAATGATCTATTCACTAAAACTGCTTTATTTAGCTAAAGTAATTTAGGTGTCTTTAGTGTTCCTTTAAGAAGTTAATTGAGAAAGGGATGCTGCAAAATCCAATAACTGGTTTATCAAAAATATAAATCTAAATATTCTGTATAAAAAGTGACTGAGCACATATAGCGCTACGGAATTTGTTGTCGCTATATAATAATAATAATAATAATAATAATAATAATAATAATAATATCTTTTGGAATAGCCCTAAATTAGAGCTTTCTGGGATCCTATACATAAATTAAGTAATACCATTAAAAACATAATTGAAACTCTTTCACATGTGATTTGTTTCTTTAAAAAAATTCCCCACCAACATACCTACTACTAAGAAACTTATGCTTGGTCACCTATGAATTGCAGCCACATCTTCTATCCTACGTTATTGGAAGAATAATATTATCCCTGTTGCAAAATACATTTTAAATTATGTATTAGATATGTGAATTGATATTTCCTAATTCAACTAAAAAACCTAATTTATTAAAACATGAATGGTCAAAATGGGAAGACAATATCAGACTAGAATATCATTTATAATATAATATGACAAGTGACCGAAAATTACTTTTTTGTTTCCTTTTTCTTTTCTTTTATTTCTTATTTCTTGATTTTTCATTTTATTTTGTATTGGCAATTCATAGAAATACACTATAACAAGAAATATTTTGGTTTGATACTATAACAAATTCTACCTTATTACCCCTTATTATAATTATTTACCTTTTTTTTTCAATAAAATTTGTATTACTATCTTAATATAATGTTAACATTTTAATACAAATAATTTTATAAAGAAAGGTGACTGAGCTGTAATGTTTAAAAAGGGCAAACATACAAGGCACACTGTTTTTTGTGTGTATTTAGTATATGCAAACTAAAGCTGGTGATATTGTACTCGGGTTAAAAGTCAGGATCAACTCACGTGCTCTAGGGCACAAATGTTGCTCATAATTTATGTTACATTCTGTTTATCTAGACAGTGTGGACATAAAGGGAATTGGGGCACACCTGCAATTGTTATGAAGAAAGAAAAAAATACATTTTAAAATTGTATTTGTATGTGTGCACTGTTCCTTAATCTGTATTCTGCATAGAAAGTATGGCAGGCTGTAACCTTTACTGGAAAATTAAAACATGTAGAGAACAATGCTTTCCTAATGCAATTCACTATTTATTGAATAAACCAACTTTTGCATACATAAAAAAAAAACATATAGATATTGACTTGTTTAAATTTCCCTTCTATGGGTCTCATTTTATTAGAGCTAGCTACAAAGAGCTTGATAATCAAGCATTATAAGAGTATGATTTGGGTAAAAATTGCTCTGCCAAAAATAACTTTAACATCAAAACGTCTCCAAACGATAGTAATGTGTATTCTCAGATTATTCCATAGCCAGTAATATCCATACACAAGTAATATATAAACAGGTGATTCAGTAACGCACTTTTCATTTTGAGACAAATATAGCTATAGAATTAAGAAAAAGTCTTTATTTTATGTTTTTGTTTTTACATAAATTGTTAACTGCATCTCAATGTTCGAAGTATAAGGGGTTTTGATAAGAAACAAATGAATACGTAGCTGTTTTCTTTACAAATATATTTTATTTGAAACATTACATTGAATATACACATTCCTAGGCAGAAGCCTACTAATGGGGAGTAGGGGGATCAAAATACATTTCCTCCCCAGGTAACCATGTAACCTAGGTACACCTCTGTTCCCAGATATGGGTACAATCAGTTTAGTGGTAACCGTGACCCAGAGCATCTACTACCGCTGCAATGAATTTCTGTACGGCTGCATGGGCTGAAGGAGTGAAAGCAGATCCTAGTTTAGAAGCCAAAACGATCACAAACACTTCACCGAGACGCTGTAAACAGAAGCAAACAATGATTTAAAAAAAATAAATAAATAAGATTTATATTCTATGTAACTTCAATATCTACAGTGAACCATAGCGTACATTAATGGAAAACGAGGGCACGGATAGTCAATCTATGGCCTGGGTGCCACTAGGGCAAAAGTTATATCTCAAGTGCCAGCAGGTGCCAAATTCTACATGATTTGGAGAATCAGAACGTACATCTCAGAGATATAAAGCACAATTGCCAAGTAGGAAAAAAACAAGTTTATCAAATATAGGTTTTTTAAATTTACATTTGTATTCAGAGCAGGCATTCCTAGTAAACAATCCCCTCTAGGCAACTGCCTACTCTGATCCTGGGTGCCATGACTAGTACTAGAAATGTCTGAGATGACATCTGATGCTTATATCAGCAAATGTCAAGAACTATAGTGGCAACATTAGGTAGCTCCCAGTGAAGGAGGTAGAGTTGTATTGATCTGGTGTATATAGGACAGATATCATCGTAAATAACCATCATGATGGGATAGATAATATAAATGAAGTACTGGGTGAAGGATAGAAATATGAAATCAACATAATATCTGGTAAATGGCAAACAACCTGAGACACAAGATCGAAGAGGGTGGAGAACATGAGAAAAGGACATGGGATTGAAAACTAGGATGGATCTAAGATCCACAACTGAGATAGAATAGACAGAAGGATAGACAGGTAGACAGATAGATTAACACTAAATAATAGTAATCACAATAATAATAATAATTATACAATACCTTAAAGTTTTCTGGGTCCACATGTAGTTCGCTGGCATGTGTGTGACTGAGGTCATGGAGAATGCTCTTAATATCATCCAAGTGGTGGGCTGCATTATCGAGAGCTCCTAGAATCTTCTTGCCGTGAGCATGTACTTTGGAATTTCCAGCAATAGCTGTTTCGTCGGAAACATTCCCAAAAGAACTGAAATACCTCTGGGTCCAGGGGTATGTAATGAACAACCTGAAGAGAGAGAGAGAAACATTTTATTGTTACAACACCGCATTGCGTTTGTGTGTTGTCGTGGGTTAGTCTGAGTGTCCCGTTGTACTTTTAAAACTGGTAAGCGTACTAGAGGTAAAAAAAAAAATAAAAAAAATTCAGAGGGTAAATCCCTAGAAAATTCTCCAAATCAGTTATGTTTAATTTTTGCTATTTTCGCCAAACATTTCAAGTCTGAATTCACAATGATTTCTAGATATTTCACACAGTAGTGCATATCCCTGTTTATGAACACTACCTAAACTGATTCTAAAGCTATGTGCACCACAATTCACAATTACAGAAAGTTTATGGAGTGTGTAACCCCATGGTACTTAATGGAACAGCACTAACCAGATGCTATAATGTTTTACATTAAAAGATTTTGAGATCTATACATTCCTGGCCAGTCTGCTAATACAGTGTTTTAACTGTACTTCTTTAAATATGACATGAAAAATGTATTATAATTGTATATATTATTATTAAAGAATGTGCAGAAATATTAATGCATGGTTATTCACGCGGTTTAAATATATGTTTTTTTTTATTGACTGTTAGGGTAATTGCATTTTAGGTGTGTTTAAAAGTATGTCCTTAATATATAGAGGCGTTTAATATGGCTTTATTCACTAAACAGGAACTGATGATTTAATTAAGTCATTGGGAAATAATCTTCAACCCAGTTATTTTTCCATCTCTACAATTTCAGTCTATATTTTACAAATCCCTTTTGAGTCCCTGTAATCATTTTTTTCAGACTAAAATCAATATGGACAAACAGACAGACAAACTCATGTAGAACATCTGAAAAGCCAGCATTTGTTCTGCAGGGCCTAGTTATCTGAATGGAACCACAGAACACATGATTTTTAACAATACATCAGCAACATTTCAATTCAAACACTGTCTTTGGTTTTGCTTTTTATCTATCACATTATGAATGGAACACGGCGTGAATGGGGATGTTTACAAATCTCCAGAGAGAGATCAGAGCAGGAGTATAGCCAGAAAAGATAAAATAAGCAGACAGAGGACACTGGTGAAGGTAAGTCAGAATGAAAGAGAGAGAAGGATGAAAGAGACACACTGTCAAAGGGATGAAGAGCTTGAGATAACGATGAAGGACAGAAAGAGGAAATTAGAAGCATAGAAACATAGAACCATTCGTCCATCTAGTCTGCCCAATTTTTTAAATACTTTCATTAGTCCCTGGCCTTATCTTATAGTTAGGACAGCCTTATGCCTATCCCACGCATGCATAAACTTCTTCACTGTGTTAACCTCTACCACTTCAGCTGGAAGGCTATTCCATGTATCCGCTACCCTCTCAGTAAAGTAATACTTCCTGATATTATTTTTAAACCTTTGCCCCTCTAATTTAAGACTATGTCCTCTTGTTGTGGTAGTTTTTCCTCTTTCGAAATTGTGTCTAGAAAGGGGAGAAGAGTAAAAAAGAAGGGATTGGAAAGGAATGTGAGTACAAGCATGTATTTTGGAGAAACCTTGGAGTGCAAGTGGAGGTAGTTGAAGAACATGGAGGATTGAACGAGGAAAAAAAAGGAAAAATGCAATGGGATATTGATAGTGAAGAGAGGTAAATGGAAGGGATAAACATCTAGCTTGACAGGGGAGAAATGGAACTGGATGGAAGGTATAGGTATTCACTCCTTAGAGACCAGTAATGGAATGATTCCTTCATAACAAACCAGCCTTTCAACATCCTGTATTCTCACAATTTGTGTCCAGCTGTATAGAGATACAGTGTAAATACACAGGGCTTTCTCTACTGGCATAGGGTCTTTAAGGATCAGATTCGGAATACTGCATGAAATACATTTCACTGGTCTTTAAGGGGTTTAAAGAAAAGTGTGTCTTAAGGAGATAGATTTGTGAATGGGAGAAATTAATTTGTGAGAAGATGAGAAAAGGGGGAAAAAGGGGGCCCTTTGTTGAAGATTAGTCAGACACAGTAAAACTCCCTCACCAGGCAACTTTAAGAAAAAGGTGAATTGTAATGAACTGAAAACTCTAAAATTTAGACCAAAATTTAAAAAGTTCAAAATAAGAAAAAAATCTTCATCTCAGCTACAGTTACTGCTTGGCTATTTTAGCTTTTAAATTTGTGTTTCAATTCCCTACAGGCCACTGTTTAGTAAAGAGGAGACATCTGACTGCTATTTTGGGGTCAGGAAAGATTTCAGAGCTCTTTTCAGCTATGTAACTATGTAACTATGTAAATAAAGCCTACTTGGTTATTCAAAAAATGGCAATCAAGGGAACCAAAAATTATGGGTTCAGATAGCTAAGCTGCAAAAACAGTCAAGTTCAATATTATATTCCCATTTTACTCATTATCAGTTCCCCGGTGGATTCCCCAGAATTTCCAGATTACCGAATAACTCTAACATGGTTTACCTGAAATGGAACAAGTGATGTAAAATTTAGAAGTGACCTGACCTGCGAGCAGTGTCATAAGACATCATATATCTTTACCTGGAAAGGACATTGTGGCCGTCATTTTCCAAGTCAACTTTCTGCCATACGGAGGTGATGGTGGCTTTCTCTTCGGCTGTCCAGTGAACCATGGCGGCTGTTAGAGGGATGAGTAGCTCAGGCTTCAAATAGAAGATGTACAAGGCTCTGAGAAAGAAATATCCCTCCCTGATTTTAAAGGAGAATTAGCCAAGTTACGCCTCATGTAGATATGCCCAGTCATCCTTATTTCTATCCACCTCTCACAAATTTTTACTGATAGCAGGACAAACAGAACTG
Organism: Pelobates fuscus; assembly: GCF_036172605.1. NCBI lineage: Eukaryota > Metazoa > Chordata > Amphibia > Anura > Pelobatidae > Pelobates > Pelobates fuscus. The sequence goes on along the minus strand of NC_086320.1, from coordinate 62,107,297 downwards.
ACATTGCTACTTTCCATTATGCCTGAGCTGTGCTATATGATATCTCTGTGTTCTACATGGCAGTATGCTGACTTTGCACAAAAGGGTACCCACTTACTGTGAATGGGAAATGGAAACAACAAATTTTGTCTTAACAGATTAAAAGGAAGAAAAAGTTAATTCAATAGTTACTGCTTTGTCATGTCTTTTGATTTCATTGAAACAAACAATATTTGCAAATCTCCTGCAGTTTACTTTGCTGGGCTATATTGTTAAAAGTTGTGATGTGTTAAATTATGACAACAGCTATTTTTAATACATTAGGGGAAATCCATTTGAAAAAGTCTGTTGACAAAACGTGTTATGGAATTTATATATATATTTTTTTTATCTGATCTAATAAAGGACTTTGGTTTTACAACATTTTTATTGTACCCTTTATTCATATACACTTCCTGGCTTTCTAACAAGAATAATTATTTTATTTCTTATTTTTATTCCATCCACTACTACTCCCAAGTATATCCACAGGTGGGGATTATACCACCAACGCTGTCATCACAGAGCAGTGAGCATGCTCTACGTCTGTAAGTACAACCTTTATATTTAATACAATTAGTATTGTCTTACTGAGAGCACTATCTGTGGCTTTTTTTTTCTGTCTCCAAGCATCTAGACAACTACCAGTCAAGACCCACTAGCACCATATCCCAAATAGTGGGGATTACACCACTATAGGCGATCCATACTAGACCTGGCTATAGCTCTCTCAAATGTGAGTGCAATACTATTATTTAATAACAGGCCTTTTTAAATGTGAGTGGTCATTTTTAGTATTAAACCTATTTGAAGGTTTTTGGGTGTGTTGTAATATCACACTTTTTTTTATCATTTAATTTAATCATTAGAGGTGGCTTACTGCACTATTAGGTTATTCTGTTTTCTTCTCACCCACATACGGAGACCTAAGACCCCCCCCAAGTATAAAGAACCTAGGAACCACAGTTGAACCTACCTCCTGAATAAGAGACTATCTACCACTTCAGCTGGAAGTCTTTTCCATGCATCCACTACCCTCTCAGTACAGTAATACTTCCGGATATTATTTTTAAACCTTTGCCTCTCTAATTTAAGACTATGTCTCTTGTTGTGGTAGTTTTTCTTCTTTTAAATATATTTTCATGTACTCATTACAAAATAATGCACAAAAAAAATATGTTATGAATATTAATTATTTTTATTTCCAGTAATAATGGAATTTAATGATAATTATCCCTTAAATAGTCTCTGTTATATTTTACTATAAACTAGACTTGTTTCATGTCTGCACAGTGTCATATCTGACTTAGAATAAAATAAATAGAGGGGGCATTCATTCATATGGAGTACAACATCTTTGACAGTATACTATGAAGATTAGTATTTTGATTAATTTCCATTGATTCGAAATTCATGATCCATTTCCCTTTATGAAAAACAAAAAAAACTAACAAAACAATTGTCATAACAAGTTAGGCATGTTATGTCAAGGTACAACACTGATTGAAAGCAGAGATATAAAGACAATTTACTCTTTTGCCCCATACTTAAGTTTCTACATGGCATGTTTGTACTGTCTTGTTATTGGTTGTTCTTTATTTATGGAGTAGTGTTTAATTTATTTTCATTTGAAATGGTTATTTTTTTATCAGTTGCATCTTAATTTTATACGCAATGGCTAGAATGGTTTGACTATATAATTAAGTTGGTAACAGTTATCATCACCTGCTAGACATAGTGTGCCCTTGGGCACATCAAGGTCACTGTGTTGGTAGGATCAATGAATTCCAAATAAAATTCAGTATTTTTTACTGTGAAATGGTTAAAGGAACACTCCAAGCACCATAACCACTGCAGTCCATTGTAGTGGTTATGATGATTGGAGTACCCTTGCGCCAACCCACAGTAAGTAATCAAACCATTTTAGTAAGCTTGACAACTTACCTTGGTCCAGGCATCTCTACTGCATACGGTCCTTTATGGCAGAAGAAGCTGGATTTTTCTATAGAATAACCACAACAAAATAGGACTTTGCTGATTGGCTGAGAGCGCTCTGGTGAGCCTCTCAGCCAATGTGCGTGATCCAACGTAGTTCTTCTTTGCTCTAATCCAGATTCTACTGCAGGAGAAGACGGAATGTGGAGGATTTGACTGGTGCTTGGAGTATTGCCCATCAGGTTTACTTACTTAAGTGAGAATTCATAGTGAATTTCAAATTTAAAGTCAAAATAGCCAAACTGGGAAAGGTTTGAACTTCACTTTGAATTTTCACTTTAATAAATAATAAGTTGAGTCCATTGAGTCCAATGTCTTTTTTTTTTCTGGCCAAAACTCTATTTACTAGTTGGTGTATTTTTACTGCTTTTCCTGAGATTGCGTACAGGAGCAAAACTGCTCTGTAGGAAACCATAGAAGCTGCAATGCCACTAGCAGTTTACTAGATGGCACTGTGGTTTTAGCCATAAAAAGCACTTTATATTCATTTTTTTGCTGTTGTGTTTTCTTTTGTATTTTATATATCTTTGCTTATTTCAGATTTATACCAATCTGCTTTGTTTTATTTGCAAATTTTTCGGAAGATGTAATGTCAATTTACTACAGTAGAAAGCAAACAGATGAAGTACAAATGACTTATTATTAATATAATAAGACATGTGAGCTGACCACTCTCAGCCCATCAGCGGTGCCACTGCGCGATTCTGCAACAGCCTTCCGGTTTAAAGAATTTGAGACAGAGAGATTTGGCTCCGGAACACAGATTTTTGGGTTAAGCTGTTCAAGAACGGTTCAACGCCAGGAACCATAACAGCTTAATTTTGTTGTCATTGTTATGGTACCTTTTAAGATCAGCCAGCGATAGGAACCTGCGGGCACCATAACAAATTAATCTTTAATGAAGTTGTTGTGCTGCCCAAACTGGTCCTTTAAAGATCACTTTCCTCCCCCCAAAAAATTAAAAGAGCACATTACTATAAATGTTTTACATGTGGTCAACTAATGTGCTAAAATATATACGATATATTTGTGCAGTCATGACATTTTCTAACAACCCAATTTAATTATTAAGTTCCTATTGGAGCAAAATGCAAACAAAAAAGGAATAATTATAGTTTAATGATTAATTAATAATTGTAAAGGGACACTAAAGGCATCCAAACCACTTAATCTCAACAAAGTGATCTGGGTGAAGGGACCCTCTCTTTTTAAGGTAAGTAAATTGCACCTTTAAAACTTTTTAAACCCGTAAGGCGGGGAAAAGGAACTGGTCACCTAAATAGTGAGAAGAACCCAATGGCGCCAGGAACACGTGCTTGTATCCTTAACGGCGCTATCGTTTTCCTTTAATGAGCTAAATAGAAGAGTAGAACTAATATATTTGTGCAGTTGTGAAATTTACTAACAACTCTGTTTGTTTATTAAGTTACTATTGGTGCTAAATGCAAAAAAGGTAATAATTATAGATTCATAATTAATTAATCATTATAAAGACACCCAAACCATAGAGCGCAAGTAACTTTTTTATTTGGTTTTTATTGTATGTATTGGGGCTGATGTCTACTATAGTCATTGCTGTCCAAAAGAGCAGTGGTAGTTTGATCACAGGGCTTAATTTTTTATGTTAGTATGCACTATGGCTATATGTTTTTTTCTTTTATACAGTATGAGAACATTGGAATACATTTTATATAAGTGTAACTAACAAGGGTTTTTAGTTTGTTCTGCACTCCCTGTGAAACACTTTTTGATTGTTACATATAAGGCAATTTATAGGATTTTTAGAGCAGCACTATAACTGGTCAAAATTAGACCTTAGACAGCTACCTAGGGTCCGGGGCTTAGACAGGGGTCCTAGAACCAGACATTTACTTGACCCCATTCACCATCCCTACAAGAAGAATGAGGATAGGGGAAGGCAAAATGGCCCTGTTTGAAGCTCTGAAAAATGTGATTGGTCATTTTTAGTATTAAACCTATTTGCAGGTTTTTGGGTGTGTTGTAATATTACAGTATTTTGTATCTTTTAATTTAATTGAGTTTTTATCTGGCTGATATTGTAATGCTTTGTGCTTGGGGGTTAGTTAATTATAAGATCTTTTACATTCACGATTTTGTTGTTGTCACCATTTTCATATTGTTTTTGAGAACTAAAGCATTGCTACACGCCCAGATAAATGCTTATCTAAACCACACATGTGAAAGAACTACAGATTATTTGGAAAACTGACAAAAGATGAGAGCCAATCTGTAGTATATCAGTATCAATATGAAACAGACATGCTCCTACAAATTCAAAACTAAACTACAAAATGTAGACACTACATCAGGAATATTAACCACTGAATTCACACCTGGGTTATTTTAGCCAAAATTTTGCAATTTTTTTTTTTTTTAGTTAATTGCAAGCATGGGTATAACAGATAAACCCCACTGTCTTGCAGTTATTAATTCATTCATTATCTACTTACAAATCTGCAACATTAAAGGGAAACTATATTGGCAGAAAAACAAATTTGTTTTCCTGGCATGATAGCTCCCTATAGTTTCCCCTCCCTCCCCTTTTGTCACTTACCTGGGTCCTGCGCCGATGTGCCTCGACACTGGCATAGGTCCGCCTCCGCACCTCCCACACCAATGGCAGGTGGCTTTCCCCATTATACAATGCTTTTCTATGGGGATTCTAGTGGCGCTGGATGTCCTCATGCATAGTGTGAGGATGTCCAACGTCAGTTAGGTGACCAAAAGGTGCCTAATGACCCGGAAGTCCCTCTTGTGACTATCTGGTAGACAGTCATTAGAGGTGGAGTTACCCCACATAGCTAATTATTGCAGTTAATTAATAATTGCAATAATTAGTCTTGCAGGGTTAAGGGACCTAGGACACTGCACCCAGACTACGTCAATGAGCTGAAGTGGTCTGGGTGCCTATAGTGTCCCTTTACCATTTTATGTCAGTTATCTACCATATGGAGGTGATTGAGACTGTGTCTCTAACTTTCTATGAGCAGCTTGGGCTTCAGATATGAAAAGTACAAATCTTGGAGGAAAGAGCTTGTCACAGCTAGATATTTAATCTGTTGAGGTTATGCCTTGTCATACTAATATTATCCAGCTCACACCTGTAATGTGTGTTAACACAGACTTTGCTATTTGTTATTATCATGATTGATCCATATTGGATTGTATCTTTCTGTATCTAGTGTTCCTCTTGCTGATTTCACGCAGTGGTGCACATAAGTACTATACCGGTAGGAAAACAACTAATTTAAAAGCAAGGATCAGCTGTTTTCTGTTATTTTGTTTTGTGTTCTCTTTGTTTAGTATTGGTATACCGTATTTTAGTTCAGTAATATTGTTACACGTTTCATGCCTTCCAAAAGTCCAAGATTCAACTGGGCGTTCCTGATTTCCAACTCCTGTCCCACCATCCATCTTTTGCTCCAGGTGTCCTGCACCTCAGGACATTTTGGAACTCACACCAGCAAGCAACGTGTGAGCACATCATTAGATCTGCTTGTGGTGTGTTGAGGGCACCAGGACTATGAAAATAGTTCTTCAGCAGAGCTATTGGCATGGTATGCCCTGAGTGGGACCGACCAAGGAGTTCGTCAGGCAATCTGGCATGCATGTACAGACCCTTGCCCTTTTTGGTTGATGCAAATTATGTCTCTGTCCCCAAGTCATACCTTCCAGTGTTGGACGGTATGCATGTTTGAATATGTTCCTCTTCCATTTATACTGATCCTAAACTGCGGTTGTATATTAATATTAGAGTTATACACCAGTTTTCAAAAAGAAGTAAAAAATAATTGCATAGCAATTTTATTTCCAAATTAGGTGTTTTTCCGACATTTTGGCCTACATTTTGCAGTTAGATTTTAAATCCACAATAACATAATTTAAGCTTCATATCTGGGAAAAGCAATACTAGAACCAGGGACACACCTAGAGCATTTGGCCCCCCTTCTACAAATCCCTGCAACCCCCTTCCATAAACTTCCTGCACCTCTAATTCCCCCCAAAAAACGTTCTATCCCTCTAAAGCCCCTGCTCAGCACCTTACATTAGAATTCATTTTTTTACACAACAATATTAGCAACAGTCTTCAGAGTCCAGTCCCAGGCACATAGTCACTCGCACACAGTCACACACACAGTTACATGCAGACAGTCACACAAACAGTTACAGACAGGCACACATACAATTACAGGCAGATAGTCACACACACACAGTCACAGGCAGATAATCACACACACACATACACACAGTCACAGGCAGCAGTCCCCAATCACGTGCAGACAGTCACACACACACTCACAGGTACACTGTCACACACAGACAGTCACAGGCAGGCACTCCCACATAGACAGTCACAGGCAGGCATTCACACACACAGTCACGGGCAGACAATCACACACACAGTTACAGGTAGGCAGTCACACACACACACACACACACGCAGTCACAGGCAGAGAGTCAAAGGCAGACAGTCACACACATGCACACACACACACACACAGAGTCACAGGCAGACAGTCACACACACAGTCACTGGCAGACAATCACACACACAGTTACAGGCAGGCAGTCTCACACACACACACAGTCACAGGCAGACAGTCACACACTCAAACTCACAGGCAGACACACACACACACACACACACACAAACACAGGCAGACAGTCAACACACACACACACACAGTCACAGGCAGACAGTCACACACATAAACACAGGCAGCCAGTCTCACGCACACACACACACACACACACACACACACACACACACACACACACACACACACAGTTACAGGCAGACAGTCACACACTCAAACTCACAGGCAGACAGTCACACACACACACACACGCACAGAGTCCGCATGTGATACCTGTGCGTCTGCCATGGCAACCTGTCCCTGCCGCACAGCTCACACATCCTAAGGCCGCTTTGGTCATGACCACACCCCTGCCCCACCCTTAGTACGCCACTGACTAGAACCATTTTTATGTCTTTCACATGAATTAAAGCTAAAACCAGATTCAAGAAATGTGCATATATAATAACACAATAGTACTGTGCACTTCTCTCAGAAATACTAAACAAACTAAATCAAAATGTCTGTATGCATGCGTGGGGGGGGGGGGAGGAGGGGACATCATTTGTCACGTCTTTCACAGGGAGTCAGAAAGCGTTATTAGCTAAACTCCGAATTGTATGAAATTCTTATTCAAATTATTAAAATTAAATGTTTCAATTCGAACATTAGTTTGTTACAGTTTGCTGCTTAGTAAATAAACCTGGGGGACATTTAAAGAATGCCAAGAATCTATTCCAGGGCATGGTCAGTACATGAGTTCATATGTGTATGCTTTAATGCTTAGGTCAATAAAACAAGTTCTACTGCTGGAACTGCAAAATAGAACAGATAACTATGTCCACTATAAGCACTGGCTTGTAACGGAGAGTACTTAGGAGCATCAGAGTTTGTTTTAACGTCTCCAAGACAGTCTCGGAGTTTGCAATCAATGTATAAATAAAGGTCAAACACCCACTGACCTCTATTTATACATTGATTGCAAACTCCAAGGCTGTCATGGAGACGTTAAAACAAACTCCAATGCTCCCAAGTGTTCTATGTTACCAGCCAGCTAGTGCCTATATGGACATTAGAATTGTCTGTTCTTTTTTGCAATTCCAGCAGTATAATTTGTTTTATTGAAAGCATACAAATATGAACTCAAGTACTGTCCTTGTCCTGGAATAGATTCTTGTTCCCCAGATGTATCTACTAAACAGCCAACTGTGATAAATTAATGTCCGAATGGCAAAATTTCATGTTAATAATAGGTACACATCAGTTACTGGTGCTTTTGGGAATCATAAATGTCTAGATTATGTTGGGGGAGTTAAATGGTGAGATTTCTAATGTTATTAACACTTACCATCTAATATTTAGCAATTTATTGGCACAAATAATGAAATCTCTCTGATTGTTTTTAACTCTTGTTTTTCTGTGCCTTGTCATTTTTGAATATGAACCAGTTTTTGCAATAGATTTATGAATATTTATGCCACTTTTTCAGACAGGATTGGGATAGAATTTTTCACCACTATAAAATTAAAAAAAACATCACTTTTTAGATCACTTTAATACACACAAAGAAAATAATGCAATGTAACCTTCATTTTTCAAAAACTTTGATAAGTATCCCGCATTGTGTCATAGGGATCAGCTTCTTTTATTCTAACTTCTGGCTTTAATTTATACATTTCATCAGAGGGCTCCAATTATTGTTCCTCTTTGGTAAAGTAGAGGTGTTTACATTGCTGGCTAGTTACACCTCAAGTGTCTGTAACTCAGACGGCCACTAGAGGTGCTTCCATGTCGAGTGTTGTACAGAGATCCTGATTGACACAGTGCATCATTTTGCCATGCATGCGCTGTAGTCAGCTGAGATTATAAAATTTGCTGATCTCAGGTGAGACCGTCGCGACATAGGAGGAAAGATGAGTAAAATCACATTTTAACCGAGATCTGAGGGGGGGCGGGGACCTAAATAGTTTGTGTCTGGAATACATGTTTGTGGTCCTGATACTATAGTATTCCATTAAGTATCTGAAATATTTCTATTCTATTCAAGTTCCATTTTTGTCATAAAATTCTGTTCATTAATTGTTCCAGACGTAACGTGCGGGGCCAACTAAACAGGCAAAAAAATACAAAATAGAGAGGTACAATAAGATTTCAAATATTTAAATATTACAGTATCAAGTATCAGACTTTTCCAGATTATGTTTTTGTCTTTCTTACAGTCTTCCGTTCTGTTTATATCAGCTGACTGCAGCCGCTTGCAAATCTGCCTGCCAAGTTTTGTAATGTATCAGTTCGACATAGTAAAAGGCCAAAAAACAAAAAATTGTCTGTGCTGCTTCGTAGGCAGACATTGTGTGATAGTGAGATAGTGTAGTTTCCCTACACTAGGATTGAAAATACATCCATGGGAAATGGTAGAAACCACAGTGGGGAATTTCTGTTCAATAAACTTTTTTTTTACCTTCTTTTGGATCAACAGCAAAGAATAGATGTGAGGAAGGCTGAACTTGATAAACACGTCTCTTTTCAGCCTGTGTTACTATGTAATTATGTAACCTGATATGGCTCTAAAAACAGTGCAGACACGGTTAGTCACAAGCTTGTATTGTCTAGAATTCAATGTGATTTTTTAATTTTTGGACAAAACAACTGAAATGAAAACAAACGTCACTTGGTGAATTTGTTTCCAACCTAGCTATTGTGGCATAGATGTATAATTGATTTTGAAAAATTATGTTTTAGTAAATAACCCTTTAAGAAAAATGTAGACAGGAGCATCGTCTTGTAGAAATGCATCAGGGGAAAAAAAACAACCTTAACAGTTTCTGACTTAAGCAAAAAATTGTTATTTTAGAACAACAGGGTTCGAAAAATGTTTTCTTTTATTTATTTTATATTACTAATTCATTTCAGACCATCAGCAGAGAGTGCATGCTTTCTTCTGCAGTTATAAAAGAGCAATAAATAGCACCACAATGAAATAAACACGCTGATGGTTTGCAGTTCTTTATTATCAAGGCAAAGTTGTGTGACACCCCTGCCCTCCTCCCAACTGGTCTGGTTCTTGCCCTGGCTCCCCCAAAAACTAGGGAGTGTTGGCAAACAATACATAATTCCCCTTTGTCCACACTTTTTCCCCCACCACTACTCTATTGGTATGTACTTTACAAGTAACGCCAAGCCTCCATAGCAAGACAGTAATCAACCTCATGCTGATGAGTTCCATTAACAATAAAATGGCTGTCCATGAGTGGTTCACTGGCTTTGCTCCTCTTTCTGAGTTGTGTTTCAAAGCTGTTGTATACATCAGACACATACCCCAAGGAATCCATGTAAAAAGTGGAATTATGAGGCAAAAATATGTCTCCTTGTTGAACTCATTTGCATATGCCTACCAAGAATCCCTTGTGTGGCGGGACCTACCACCATTTTCGTATGTTTTGCCCCCTTTCGTGTGTTTTTTAGCTTTTCCGTCCGAGAATTGTTATATACGAGCTCCTTCCATTCGTCTCCAGAACGAGGACCACCCCTGTACCCCATTAGAACGTTCACACCAGCAACTTAGTGAGAAACCGCAAGGGAAGTAATTAATGAATGCTTCCCCTGGGTGGCTGCCATTTCGTATAACCGAATGCACGTGGATGACAAAAGAATGGCGGCCATCTTGTCTTCCGAACATGGGCAGCGGCACTTGGTCGTTGAGTGCCTGGAACTCTTTTCGGCTAGGCACTCAAACTAAACACAGTAAAGGCGCATAAGCCTGCCACAAAATCAATGTAACCCATTCTTGGCAGGTCCTACTCTAGCAGCCTACTGCCTACTCTTATGAGATAAATCCACTTAGTCGAGAAATGCTTCCTCCCAGGACTCTCTGCAGTTCAAGGTTATGTATATAACTGTCACAGGTGCCTCTTTCCTGGCCCTATTTAACCTTACACTCCAGAGAGTCCCAGGAAGAAGGATTTCCCAAGTAAGTGGATTAATCTCATAAGAGCAAGAATTAGGTTGCTAGAGTAGGACCTGCCAAGAATGGGGTACATTAACGTTGTGGCAGGCTTTTGCAATGTATGGTCATATACTGTAACTATTTTGCCAAGATGAGGTTATTTTTAAAAACAAAAACTGGTAATCTTGCGAGCTGGATCCTTTTATGTTGTATATTTTATTGTCCTTATGAAAGTTCCTGAAATTAACTGAAATGTTGACCTATATGATGGAATTAAAGTTCAATAAAATGCTTTTATTTTTTCTTGGATTAGAAGACAGAGTGCCGACTGCTGGTATGTATTGATGCAATTGTATATAAATAGACTTACAGCAGGTATCAATGAATTTAAATTGATTTACAAGACACAGAAGAAGACACTCTTCTTGCAATTTATATATTCGCTATACAGATCTGACCATCACGCGAGTGTAAAATTAAAAATTGGAGAGATTTTCTAGAAGGAAAGTGTTCATTTTGATGAGTATGGTATCTTATTTATCTTGTAACAAATTGACTAAGCATTGCATAAGAGTGTAATTTTTTTTATTGAAAGGAGTTAGCAAAGCTTCTAATATCACTCACTTCGTACAGAGCACTGAGCACTTCAGCTTGCTCCTTTTAAGTGGAGTTTGTAAAAGTGCTGATTTCTATTTGAAATCAGCACTTTTATAACTAATTTTAAAAACACCTCCCTGGCTGTCACTCACACGAGTGCGTGCTTTGCCGCTCAATGAGAAACCTCTGATTAATCAAAGTCTGCGCTGAGGAAAAAGAGGAGACCTTGCACAGGTTGCAGACAGCAGATCGGCAGTTTTTGCAAGCTTTAGATATACCCATGATTATTAAAACACAGCAATAAATGCATGCATGTATTTTTTGAGGTGTATCTACTAAATTGTAAAAAAAAAATCAATTAAAGTGTTTTTTAATTCTTACAATAACAATTATTCACTAAAGTGAGAACTGTCAAAAATTCAAAGCAAATTTTAAATTTAAAGGACCACTCTAGTGCCAGGAAAACATACTCGTTTTCCTGGCACTAGAGTACCCTGAGGGTGCCCCCACCCTCAGGGACCCGCTCCCGCCGGGCTCTGGAGAGAGGAAGGGGTTAAACTTACCTCTTTTTCCAGCGCCGGGCGGGGAGCTTTCCTCCTCCTCTCCATCTTGATCGCGACGTCATCGGCTGAATGCGCATGCGCGGCAGGAGCCGCGCTCGCATTCAGCCGGTCGCATAGGAAAGCATTTACAATGCTTTCCTATGGACGCTTGCGTGCTCTCACTGTGATTTTCACAGTGAGAAGCACGCAAGCGCCTCTAGCGGCTGTCAATGAGACAGCCACTAGAGGATTTGGAGGCTGGATTAACCCTCATTATAAACATAGCAGTTTCTCTGAAACTGCTATGTTTATAAAAAAAAAGGGTTAATCCTAGAGGTACCTGGCACCCAGACCACTTCATTAAGCTGAAGTCGTCTGGGTGCCTAGAGTGGTCCTTTAAGGCCAGAGTAGTCAAATTGGAAGCATAGTTCAGCTATTTTTTTTTTTATTCTTTATTTTTGTAGTGCATAAGTATGACAGACAAGCTTGTGATGCCACAATAGCAGACACAGGCATTTCAAAAGACATAGTACTGTGGCATGAGGTTTAACTGCACATTTTTAAGTAATAAACAGGATACTATAAGCAATGTCATATATGGTGAGGACAAGAGGAATAATTAAGACATGCTGCTTTATCTGACAGTAATATAATCAATGGTAGTTCAGCTATTTTGATCTTAAATCTGAAATTAACTAAATTCACTGTATATTTACTTTAAATTCCTGACAATTCTCCCTTTAGTGAATAATCTTTGTATATATCTTTAATTTTTTCAAAAAGTTTTGTTTTAAAGAACTGAGAAACAACGAAAGAAAGAGAGAACGAGATTAATAAATATCTGTTAGATTTCATGTAAAGAAATTAAAGAGATATTAATTTTCTAGCACTCTCCGCAACAGAAGGAGAGTTGCATTGAATAGCATTATCCAAGGCATGCCTATTGTGTTTGTACTTTTTCATCCATTTTTGCATTCTCTCCTGTCATCACTGATAAGAGGAAACATTTTATCATCTTTCCACAGCTACCAGTTCCTTACACTGATCTTCTGCAACCCTTATATTATCTATAATCCACACTTGTATACTAGTGATTTTAAAAAAAAATTATAGCGCAATCCTAGATAAAAAATGCATTTTCAAATATGTGAATAAGCAAAACTCAGTAAGAATTCACAGTGAATTTTACGTCAATTTCAAATTTAAGATCAGAGTAACTGAACTAGAAAAATTCTTCGAAGTCATCTATCTTCCAGTTCATTTACTGTGGCTTTAAATTTTGACTTTAAATTCTCACTTTAGTGAAAAACCCTGTATAAGTTGAATTTCTTTGATAGAAACATTTTTGGGGCAATGCCTGCATTCACATTCTGCTCTGTTATATAATTTTTGCGAATACTGTCAGGTCAAGTCAATTTACTAAAAAAAAAATTAAATCTGCATATAAAAAAAGACTTTACATTTTGTTTAAAAATCTGTGATATTTACTGATATTTACTACTACTCTATTATTATTATTGTTTTATTATTTATATAGCACCAGCAAATTCCATAGCGCTGTACAATGAGTGGACTAACAGACACGTAATTGTAACCAGACAAATGGACACACAATAACAGAGGGGTTGAGGGCCCTCCTCAATGAGCTTACATGCTAGAGGGAGTGGGGTATAGTGACACAAAAGGTATAAGTAGGGGTAATGAAATAGGTTGCTAGAAAAGTATTTACTAGAAGTTATTTTTGACAGTTGCAGGAGAGGAGTCATGGGGTGGGGGAGTGGGGGGCCGCAGAATGAAAACCCGCTAACAGATTACCGTATTTTTCGCTCCATAAGACGCACTTTTTTTCCCCTCAAAAGTGAGGGGAAATGTCTGTGCGTCTTATGGAGCGAATATGAAGCTTTACTTACCTGTCTTGCAGCGTTGGCCGGCAGCACAGGGCGCACCGCGGTAGTGGAACTTGAATTTCATGTTCCGGTTTCCGGCGGGACTGAAAGGAAGTGTGCACAAGCTGAGTGCGCACTTCCTTTCAGTCCCGCCGGAAACCGGAACATGAAATTCAAGTTCCACTACCGCGGTGCGCCCTGTGCTGCCGGCCAACGCTGCAAGACAGGTAAGTAATTATGGGACAAGGGGAGGGGAACAGTATGGGAGAGAAGAATATGGGGAGGGGGATGAAGTCTATGGGGAGGGGGGGGATGAAGTCTATGGGGAGGGGGGGGATGAAGTCTATGGGAAGGGGGGGATGACGTCTATGGGGAGGGGGGGGATGACGTCTATGGGGAGGGGGGGGATGACGTCTATGGGGAGGGGGGGGATGAAGTCTATGGGGGGAGGGGGAGGGGATGAAGTCTATGGGGAGGGGGGGATGAAGTATATGGGGAGGGAGGGATGAAGTATATGGGGATGGGGGGATGAAGTATATGGGGAGGGGGGATGAAGTATATGGGGAGGGGGGGATGAAGTATATGGGGAGGGGGGGATGAAGTCTATGGGGAGGGGGGGGATGAAGTCTATGGGGAGGGGGGGGATGAAGTCTATGGGGAGGGGGGGATGAAGTCTATGGGGAGGGGGGGATGAAGTCTATGGGGAGGGGGGGATGAAGTCTATGGGGAGGGGGGGGATGAAGTCTATGGGGAGGGGGGGATGAAGTCTATGGGGAGGGGGGGATGAAGTCTATGGGGAGGGGGGAGATGAAGTCTATGGGGAGGGGGTGGATGAAGTCTATGGGGAGGGGGTGGATGAAGACTATGGGGAGAGGGTGGATGAAGGTGGATGAAGACTATGGGGAGAGGGTGGATGAAGACTATGGGGAGGGGGTGGGTGAAGTCTATGGGGAGGGGGTGGGTGAAGTCTATGGGGAGGGGGTGGGTGAAGTCTATGGGGAGGGGGTGGGTGAAGTCTATGGGGAGGGGGTGGGTGAAGTCTATGGGGAGGGGGTGGGTGAAGTCTATGGGGAGGGGGTGGGTGAAGTCTATGGGGAGGGGGTGGGTGAAGTCTATGGGGAGGGGGTGGGTGAAGTCTATGGGGAGGGGGTGGGTGAAGACTATGGGGAGGGGGTGGGTGAAGACTATGGGGAGGGGGTGGGTGAAGACTATGGGGAGGGGGTGGATGAAGACTATGGGGAGGGGGTGGGTGAAGACTATGGGAGAGAGGAGAAGACTATGGGAGGGGTGGACACTATGGGACAGGGGAGAAAAAAATATTCTGTACAAACTGTCCCATAGTAAGAAACACTATGGGACAGTTTGTTCAGAATATTTTTTTTCTGGGTTTCTTCCTCTAAAAACTAGGTGTGTCTTATGGTGAGGTGCGTCTTATGGAGCGAAAAATACGGTAAATGATATGCTTTCCTGAAGAAGTGTGTTTTCAAAGATTTTTTTGAAGGAGTGGAGACTGGGTGAATGTCTAACTAGTGTAAGTTGCGCTTTTACCCTGCGCAGATAAAGCAATAGTTTTCTTGTGAACTGTAAATAGTCGCCAGTAATCATGGCTTATTTTTCATTGGGAAAAAGTACATCAGAATTGCAGTGTGAGTAGCATTCTTTAATTAAAATGCCAAACAATTAGGAAACCCTAAAGCTTGATAACGGGGGGTCGTAAACAGGATAAAAAAATGTGCAGAGAAGTATAAGATGATTATAAGATGTAAGAAAAGTAAAAATCCTATTAACCCATTCATAAAATGTCAGGAATATTCTGTGGAATATAGTGTAACGGTGTGATTTGCTTAAAACCCGACGTCAGGAAGAGATCAGTCATAAATGAATGCTGTGATTTATTAATGTAACTAACGTTTATTTTTTATGTATAAAATAGATAGCACGTATGCAGAGGGGCATCTTCGGGCTGTGAGCAATTTACTGGCAATACCATTTATTGCCTATTGTAGAAATAGATTTTATCGTTTTTAAAATTTCAAATAAAAAGTAACTCTGCAATATTCATTGCAGAGAATTAAAAATAAGTTTCAAATTGAATAATTTTTACGGTTTATTGGCCTCAAGTTTGAAATTCACTTTGAATTGACTTGGAATTTCCTGCATTTCTACCTTTATTGAATAACCCTGCAAGTACTCAGAAACTGAATATAAAAAGGAAGGCTGACTAGTCATGGATGGCATCAATTGCAAAGAGAGGATTAAATGAACCCACTCGTTGTACATTTGGAGGTGCCTGCTCCCATTGCCAACACACAGATACAGATTATGTTATGGTCCCTGGACGCATGTTACTCAGTGAGTGTCAGAACTTTCCAGGATAATGTTCTAAAACAGAAAGGAAGATAAAGGGTATGTATTGATTCAACAGCTACTCAGTTTAGATTTTTTTTTTTTTACGAATGCAATGATCTTACCCCCTAACCAGCTTTTTATAACATATATTTTTTCACTAAACCCCTAAACTGTAGCACATTACAACCCAAATTTCAATGTTAAAACTAAAATAACCAAACTGTGGCTACAGCTGAGTTTGATATTTTTTCAGCGTAGCTATTTTAGCCTCAAATTTGCAATTAGGATTTTAATTCACGACAATAACGAGTTTAGTAAAAAAAAACCAACAACAAAAAAAAACATAATTTAGAACAGGGATAGCCTGCGGCTCTTGAGCGGTTGTTGCACTCATACAGAATTGTTTACTAAAGTGAAAATTCAAAGTTGAATTTTAAATTTAAGGCCAAAATAGTCAAATTGAAAAAAAAGTCGTCAATGCTTACAGTTCGGCTACTTTGGCCTAAAATGTGAAATTCTTCATCAATTCTAACGTTAAGGATTAACCTGGCTAATCCCATGACTTTAGCAATGTAGCTCTAACACGTTCTGGATAAAGTTAAGGAGAGTTGTTGACCAGCCTTAATGTAGAGAATAAGAAAGAAATATTGCTACAAACTGACTAAGAAACAAGGGTTTTATTTCAAATATAATTACATATTTTCTTGTAAACATGCAATAATAGGTAGGGGTAAAATCAGTTGTGATATTCGTGGCTCAGAGCATCGACAACAACTGCAAAGAATTTCTCGAAAGCGGCTTGGACTGATGGAGTGAAAGAGGATCCTAATTTTCCAGCCAGAACAATCACGAACACTTCACCAAAACGCTGCAAATAAGACAGGAAAAAAATGCATTAACGAATCTATTTATCAAGTCCAGGATAGAAAGCTGTACATTTATTCCATTGTATGTTATTTAGCCTCAAAATGCAGTATTAAAATGTGGCAGTACAAAAGTCAATTCATTATTCAGTACTTTAGCTTAGGTTTTGCAGTTGGCTATCAATTAACTACAATTTAGTGTTTCATGAATAAACCTCACTAATTTAATTGCTGCAACACAGGATTCTCTACATATTACTTTTTAATTGCAGCCCTAGAACATAAAGCAATTCTAACAGGATTGAAAATTGCTAGAAAATCAAAGTGAATTTCTAATTTAACCATTATGCCATTCCTATTGCAACCATAAACTAATTATTTTGCATAAGTAATATTCAACACAAAATATTCAAACATGAACTGATAGAAGTGTCTTAAACATAACAGCATTTCTTAGTGAAAATATGTAACAATGATATTCTGTAACCATAAGAACCCAAATAATCTTTATGTGAAATACATACTCTGAAGTTCTCTGGATCTATATGAAGTGTGTTGGCATGGCTGTAACTGAGGTCGCGGAGATCGGCCTTAATGGTATCCAAGTGGTGGGCTGCTTTGTTAAGAGCTGCCAGGACCTTCTTGCCGTGGGCCTGTACTTTGGCATTTCCATAAATTGCTTTTTCGTTGGACAGGGCTCCGAAAGAACTGAAATACCTCTGGGTCCAGGGGTAGACCAGGAGCAGCCTAGTGAGAGAGAAACATGTTTTAAAACTACAATACACACATCTTAATGTGGGATGGATCGGGCATCATTTTATTAAAGGGACATTACATGCACCTAATCAGTACAGCAGTGTATTGTAATATTGTAGTAGTTATGGTGCAATGAGTTTTTGTGTTCCTTACATATGTTTTATGCCAAATTGTTTTTGACAAAAATAGGACCCTTTGTTACATCTCTACTGGCATTAAGTTAGCCTTGTTTTTTGTAAAAATTCTTCAAATG
This sequence comes from Pelobates fuscus, assembly GCF_036172605.1. NCBI lineage: Eukaryota > Metazoa > Chordata > Amphibia > Anura > Pelobatidae > Pelobates > Pelobates fuscus. The sequence continues at coordinate 62,089,494 of NC_086320.1, read as the reverse complement.
GTTTGACAAAACATTGGAAGTGGGCAGCATCCAAAGAGATGTTACACCATACACTGTAGTGATTATGGTGCTTAGAATGTCCCTTTACTATAACTATACCAGTGTTAAAAAGTTTTTACAGAACGTTTTGTATTATAGTAAAAAGCACGTTAGCGATAAAAGGTTAGATTATAGGTCTTTTCTGTCAAGCCTTAATTTCTACGAGGTTTAGTTTATATGTAACATGTCCTATTCATAAATGTCAGTAATTGTTTGACTTATTGCTACAGAAATAACTTCTTAGCATCAATAATTAATGTATTTAGATTAATTTAACCAAAAGATTATTTAGCCACCTGCTCTTAGAACACTGAAAGTAAGATTCTCCAAGATACTCATGTCTCTGCTTTAAACATGAACAGAACATGAATCATTTAAAAACCTTTACAATCATTATTTTCTCACCTTCCCAAGGCATCTCCACCATCATGTTCCAGATCAATTTTGTTGCATACGGTGGCGATGGCCGCCTTCTCTTCGGCTGTCCATTGAACCATGGTGGCTGTTAGAGAGATGAGTAGTTCAGGCTTCAGAAACAAGAAGTACAAGGCTCTGAGAGACAAGTCTTTCTCCACCAGATTTTATAGGAAAAACAACCATGTTACGCCTACGATAAACCACCCTGTCATCCTTTTTTCTTCTCCAACTCAAACTTGCTGTTACTGATAAGAGGAAGAAATATTTGAGGATAGGTCTGACCTTGCTATTTTGCATCTTCTCATTGACAGATTCCTTATTGTTACGCTACAGTGCATGTTGCAGCATGGAAATGTTACTATTGCCATTATTTTAGTAAGGGTCGGTTTCAAATAACTCTAAACAAAGTAGACCTGGCATTGATGCCAAGGGCAGCATTTAATATGAATGCAAAGGTTATTTTTGTTCAGTGATTTCTTCTGCAAACTTCCCTCGGCAGGGGTATAACTAGAAACCACTGGGCCCTATGGGAAAGAAGAGCCTCCATCATTCCCCTCCCCCCAACACCCTTCAAGCAATATTCCTGAGTGGGATGCATGTGGTGGCTGTCCGGTAATGTGGGGGAGTAATATGTATGTATATATGGAGTGGGCTTAGAGTGTTTGTGTGGGAGGTTGGCTGAGTGGGATGTGGTGAGGGCTCACTGATTATTAGTGTGTGTGGATTTGAATTAGTGTGATTGAGTGTGGTCTTAGAGTTACATGTAATAATGTAAGAAAAATAGTTACCCCTTGCTGCTTACCTTTCTGCAGGGAGGTGCGCATTAGCCCAGGTGGTCCAAAGGAATGATCCCTGGTGGTTCTGGGGGCTGCTGGACACTTTTGGGAGATTAGCAGGTGCAGACCACAGTAAATGATTATCTAGTGCTGCGAACCAAGAGGGAGCTTAGCAAGCGCTTTCTATAACGCAAGCTATAACGGTTATGCAATATATTGTCAGAATAACAATGCATAAATAACCATTTGCAAGGATCAAGGTATAACTTTTTCACGCAGAACTGCAGGTTTTAATCAGAGTTGTTTTTTTTATTTTCAACAAAGTTAGAATTTCAGGGGACTTTAAAGTCATTTAAAATTTAGCGACAAAGCAGCCGAACTGGAAGTCAGCTATGCTCTCCATTTAACTATTTTAGCCTTAAATTTGAAATTCACTTTGAATTCTCATGTTAGTAACTCTGAATATGTTTTAATCTTTGCAATTTTTTTTAATTCAGGTAACACTAGGACCATTTATTATGTTCACTTGTAGAATGTTAAACTCTGCTTACATCCCCTTTACATGGTAACATATTAGCTCAATTGAACTCCCAAATATCATCAAACACAGATCAACATCAAGATGTGGCATGGAAAGTCAGAAATGCTGATCTTAAAGGGACACTATAGGCACCCAGACCACTTCAGTTAATTGACATGGTCTGGGTGCCAGGGCCGGCGCTTCCTATATGGCGAACTAGGCAGCCGCCTAGGGCGCCATATAGGAGGGGGCGCCCTGCGCCCCAATCGCCGGCCCTTTAAATGCTGCAGCCGGCTGAGCGCTCAGGCGGCTGCCGCACTGCCTCACCTCCCCTTCCCTGTAGCGTGGCTGATCTCCTCTCCAGTCCGCGACCCGGCCGGACTGACAGGAAGTGCACACTCAGTGTGCACTTCCTGTCAGTCTGGCCGGGTCGCGGACCAGAGAGGAGCTCGGCCACACTACAGGGAAGGGGAGGTGAGGAGAAGATTGGAGGGGGGGGGGGAAAGAAGATTACAGGGAGGGAGGGGGGAGTGAAGAAAATTACAAGAGAAGATTACAGGGGTGGGGGAAAAGAAGAGAAGATTACCGGGAGGGGGGGAGAAGATTACAGGGAGGGGGGAGAAGAAGAGAAGATTACAGGGAGGGGGGAGAAGAAGAGAAGATTACAGGGAGGGGGGAGAAGAAGAGAAGATTACAGGGGGGAGAAGAAGAGATTACAGGGACAGGGGGAGAGAAGAGGAGAACACAGGGAGGGGGGAAGAAGTGGAGAACACAGGGAGGGGGGAATAAGAGGAGAACACGGGGGAGAAGAAGAAGAGAACACAGGGGAGCTGAGAACACAGGGAGGGGGTTGAGGAGAACATGGGGGAGGGAGAGACCACTAAAGGAGGGAGGGGGAGGAGGATAGACCACTAGGGGAGGGTGGGGGGAGAGGAGAGACCACTAATGGAAAGGGGGGCAGAGGAGAGCAGAGACCACTAAGGGGGAGACGAGAGATCACTAATGGAAAGTCGGGGAGAAAAGGAGACCACTAAGGGAGGTGAGAGGGAGAGGAGAGACCGCTAAGGGGCAGGGGAGATATCTACAGGGGGCAGGACAGGGAGCTCTTTCACACTACGCACACACACTCACACACACACACAATGCATCCCTATACACACAGAAACACAAATTGCTTCCCTTACACACAGAGAAACACACAATGCATCCATTACACACACACACACACAATGCAACCCTCACACATAAAGACAATGCATCCTTTGCACATATACACAGAAACACACAATGCATCCCTTACACACACATGCAAACACACACCACTTCTCTTACACACACACAGAAACCCAATGCATCTCTTACATACACTCAACGAACCCCTTACAGACACACACACTGCATCCCTTACATACACAGAAACACACTTTGCATCCCTTATGCATACAAACACAGATTCACACAATGCATCCCTTACACACAACAAGAAACACACAATACATCCCTTATACACAAACACACACTGCTTTCTATCCCTTACACAAAAACACACTGCTTTCACTACACACAAACACACTGCATCACCGACACAAACTGGTATCCCTATACACTACATTCCATAAGCACACACATTAGATCCTCTACAGTAATACATAACATCCCCTACACACTCCACTCCCTGTGAGCGAACTCATCGGTGGAACATGTAGGTGGACTTGGGCATACTCACTGTCAGGCCCTGGGGCCCAGACCTTGAGCTGTGTAAGGGCCCCAAAAAATGGAGCTGCTTGCCGTTCTCCCAGAACATTGAATTTTGTGACCACAGTTACAAACAGCCTCCAGAGATCCTGTTCTACACCAGACCAGTGGAGCCAAACTGCAGCCAGAGCCCATCACCATCCTCATCTGATTGTAAGTAGACTATCTAGTATATTATTAGTGACACTAATCGCTAATTTACCTCACATTAAAGGGACACTATAGTCCCCAGAACCACTGCAACTTAATAAAGTGGTTCTGGTGTCTATAGTTTGTCCCTGCAGTCTTTTTAATGTAAACACACTGTGTGCAGCCCTGGCGTTAGTTCATATGGCAGATCATATGGATGGGGCATTGTGATGTCACTGGGGGGTGGGTGGGAGGGGCAAAAATCGTTGCACCGGCCCTGCTGCGTGCACTGTCCTAGATCCCTTAACCCTGAGCAGGTAATTATAGCGTTTTTTAAGAAACCGCAATAATTACCTGCTAAGGTTAACTCCACCTCTAGTGGCAGTCTAACAATCAGCCACAAGAAGGATATACAGGCTGTTAGGCGACTTTTGGTCAAACTATGCATGGGGATGTCCAGCATCAACCAAAACTCCATAGGAAAGCTCTGAATAATGTTTTCCTATGGGGAAATCCTACTACAAGTATGGTGATTACTGCGCATGCACATTCGGTCTCCTCCACCGGCTGACGTCGGCGGGGGAGGAGTGAAGGCAGAACTGATCCAGTGCTGAGGGACATCGGCTGTTTGTTTTTCAGGTATACAGAAAAGAAAAGGGGATTGTCCAGGGGTAAAATGTTGTCCTTCATAGCAATACTGTGAGGTCATCTAGACAGTTGTTGTTAGTCTACATTCTTTTTCAGTGTGCCATGTCAATGATCAATTTTCCGTTTGTGAAGGGGTACAGAAAAAAATAAGGACATCGGCTGTTTTTAACCTGTTCTGCACATCAGAGGGGGTTGGAGGCTTGACAGATGGGGAAGCTATAGTGCCAGGAAAGCGGGTTTGTTTTCCTGGCGCTATAGTGTACATTTAAATTAGACGGTACATGATGAATGTAGCCAGTTTATTTCACTTAAAGTGCAGAGAAAAATTTGGTTGTGAATAGGGCTAAATAAATGCAAATTCAAACGATTAGGCAATTAGAAAAATGATTAAACAATTACAAAAATAGAAAACAATTTTTATTTTGATGTTTGATGTTTTCTTCAAAACCTTGGACCTTTTATCTTAACTAGTGATCTTTCACCAAACCAGGTAGCCACTTAGTCAGTTATGCTCACTTATTGTAACTGTTAATAGCACTGCTGAGCTTATCCCATAGGGAGCAGTACTTTAATTGTCAAAAGTAATCCATCATCCAATCTACAGCTTCCAGAAACACTTGCGCACTAACAGAAACTCCACAGGAAAAGTGAAAATGTGGGTACAATTAATTACAGGGCTTTTACTGAAGTGAGAATTAAAATTGAATTTAAATGTGAATTTCAAATTTAAGACCAGAGTAGCCAAACTGAAAGCAGAACTGGTTTAGATTTTTTTTTTCAGTTTGGCTATTTTGACATTAAATTTTAAATTCACTCTGAATTCTAATTTAATGAATAATTTAATGAATAACTCTGTTAATATTTTTGTAAAGTGAATAATATAATAATTATAAAAAATAAAAAATAAATTAAAGAAACAAATCTACTACATTGCATCTAACATGTGTAGGTGCCCCTTTTAATAGGCATGTGAATTATGTCAGTGCTTATAGTGCACCTTTAAGTAATAGGGAGCATCAGATAATGATACCGAGCTAAACAGACACATTTTATCACATTCTTTCTGTCATCTTCAAATCCCCCATTTTTTAAGACAGCAATAATTCTATCTCCAGCTTCTAGAACCACTATCTCTGCCTTGCAAGCAACATGTACCACCCATTCTTCATTTAGGATTCAAACGTAATCAGCCAGCTCAGGAGCATGACGTCATTCATTTCTTGCATCCACAGGACTAGCTGTTTGGTTGAGAGTAATGTATTTTCTTTATGTACAATTATTGCCAATGTACTTGTATCTTTAAAAGGATTTAATATTCTAATATTCTCCGTATGTCATTTAATTTATAATTCCCAACGGTTTCTTGAAAAGATCTTGCCAATCCCCTGGATTTTTGATCCAGTTTTTTTTTTATCCTTAAGGATTGATTTATCTTTCTCAACATCAACAACACAAATTAAATCTCCAAAAAGCCTAACCGTTCCCTTGACCCTATCTAAAACGTTATAATCTAATAAACAAACGATAAAGTGGACCTGTCTTCTGTTAGGGGCATAGAAATTAAGAAATTAAAATAATGTATCGTTCAGTTTACATATCTCCCTTTAGGATGACAGATTTTGTGAATTCATTTGTATTTAACATTTCTAGAAAAAATAATTGCAATCCCACATTTTTTGCTTTCTCTTAAAGAGGCATGAGTTACATTAGAAATGTTTTCAGTTATAATTCTGCTAGCATCATATACCCAGTAGGTATAGCTTGGGATAGCCAATCTAGATGGGCAATTCTCTTTTGGGGAACATTAAAACCTTGAACATTAAAAGTGACTAGTTTTAAAAGATTCAAGTAGGTTGCAATACCACTTATCTCTCTTATTAGAGAAAAAAATGCTCGTAGCACCACCATATGGTGGAGAAGGAAGGGGATAAAAAAATAAAAATAATCATTACAGTACTCAAATATTGAGTAAAATAATAAAATATCCCTTTTTGTTGTGTATAACCCAATATAATAGCTTATTAGTCTCTTGTACCTTAGTTTACTTCTAATAATAATGAAAAAAATAATTAATGCAATAGTGCCTTAAGTTATCCTGAATTTAAGTAAAAAAATATATATTATAAATATAAAATAGTCATGGTCTTAAGTTATCTTTAGGTCAATTCCTTATTTCCCTTGAGAATTGTTGCAAAAGTATTTATATACATTACATCACCACTACTGTGTAAAATGTAAATAGCTTACTTATCTCTTGTGATCCAATGTGTTATTTAATAGAAAAGTGAAAAATCCTTTAAAATCTCGAGGTCTAAAAAAAACAAAAAACAACTAATTATGATCCTACATGTGATATTATTCTACTAATATAAAGTGGGACTTAACACCATATTTGTAACTTATCTATCTGTTGAGACCTATTTTTTTAATAGGAAAGTGATAAGTGCATTAAAACCTTAGATTATGTCATTGTACTTAAGTCATCTCCAAATCTTCCCCAAAATGTATTTAAAAAATATTACGCAGTGGGGAAAAAAAAACACACTAATTGTAATTATATGTGTGATACTGTTCTACTAATATATAAAATGTGAATTAACGCTGCATTATTTATAGCTTATCTGTCTATTATACCCAGTGTCTTTTTTATTAGAAAAATGATAGGTGAGTTAAATCCGTAGGTTGTACGACTGAGCTTAGGTCAGTTCCATATCTCCCTCAAAATTCAAACGCAAAAATCTTGCACAGTGATAAAAAAACTTATGATGTTACATAAATATTTATTTAAAATGTGTCTGTTTTTTCCGTCCCTTTCTTTTAAGTAGTTCATCATTATCATTGAACTTTGAACATTTAATTTTATTCAGGCACTCTTGTGCCTGCCGAGCCATCTGGCTGTTTAAACGCCGTTCAGCTGCCCAAGACTCCACCGCGTTCTCCCTTCAACTTGGGGGAAGCAATAGCCCGCGAGCATTCTGGAAGCTTTGCCCACTCAGCATCCCACGTCATCTCGCAAGAGTGACTCTGGGAGAGGAGAATAAGTAGAAATATTATTTAATTTCTACTTTTCATTGCATGAAGAATCCAGGTGCAAAGGACAGAGGTTATAACAAAGATTGTCAGGGAACTAAGATTGGAGGCACTCAGCTGGAGGATAAAGAGTGTGGACTTCAACATTTAATATAATTTGTTACTCCTCCCAAATACACATTTGTTAAATATAAAGATAAGTAGACATAATATAAAAAATCTATAATTGACTGTTGCCTTTTAAAAGAACACTCATGTATCAACCACACTATAAAGAGCTGTAAATATTATGATGCCAGGAGGAACCTCAATGTATGTAGCCAAACCATTTGCTTCTTACCTGGAGTCCTGCACCTCTGTGCTTAACTCAGTGCAAAGAGTGTTGAACTCTCATATAGGAAGTCAATAGCAACTGTCAAGCCATTAACCCCTTAAGACCGCAGGACGTACTATGATGTCCTTATTTTGGTGGCTCTAAAAGCCGCAGGACGTCATAGTACGTCCTGCGATCTTATGTACTTACCCGGTCGCCGGCGATCCCACGCCGGCGATCGCGGTATGGGGGACTTACCTGGGAGCCCAGGGAGTCCCCCTGCGTCCTCTTCAGCCGCCCAGGGCCATGTGATCGCGAGGTCCTTGCGAGGACCCCGCGATCACATGGACGGCATAGCCGTCCAAGGCATTGCCAGCAGGGGGAGTGCCTGTAATGACAGGTACTCCCCCTGCTGTCTGAAAAAAAAATTTAAAATGTTAAAACAGTGTAAAAATAAATTATATATACTTAGATCATATATATATTTATTATATATATGATCTAACTATATATACACACATATACACACATACACATAAATATGCATACACTGTCTACGTGTATTTTAATATTAATATATACATAATTATATATATATATTAATATCAAAATACACGTACAATGATATTGATTAAATATATATATAATTTTCATTATATATATATTTATATATAATAAAAAATAAATAAATATATAAATACGTTAAAAAAATAAATAAAAAAATAATAAAAAAATAATAAAAAAAATAGATAAAAAATATATAAACATGCGTAATTTCGTTCTAACTGTATTTTAAAATTAATATATATATATTGATATCAAAATACATGTAGAACGAAATAATATATATATCTATATACATAAGTATATACGTATATATCACTATGTATATACCTATATATAAATAAAAATAATTAAAAAAAATTATATACATATATATACACACATATATATATACACACATATATATATAATAATTCTACGCATATATTTATGTAATAATTTTACATAATTAGGTCATTTTATTAATTACAATTTGCAGGACCTGCCTGCCAACCCAGGCCAAAAGTTCAGGGAATTACATTGTCTAGCACTATATTTAACTCTGTAACTTTCCAAGACACCATGAAACCTGTACATGGGGGGTACTGTTTTACTCGGAAGACTTCGCTGAACACAAATATTAGTGTTTCAAAACAGTAAAATATATTACAACGACGATATTGTCAGTGACAGTGAAATTTTTTGCATTTTTCACACACAAATGGCACTTACACTGACGATATAATTGTTGTGATACGTTTTACTGTTTTGAAACACTAATATTTGTGTTCAGCGAAGTCTCCTGAGTATAACAGTACCCCTCATGTACAGGTTTTATGGTGTTTTCAAAAGTTACAGAGTCAAATATAAGGTTTGCGTTTCAGTTTTTTCACATTAAAATTCGCCAGGTTGCCTTTGAGACCGTATGGTAGCCCAGGAATTCTTATTTTCTCCCATTTTTTAAATATTTTTTCATATTAAATTATGTTCCATACCTAAATATTTGATGTTAAACGAAAGCCTCGTTTCCCCTGAATAAAATGATATATAATAATGGGGGGTGCATTTAATATGAAAGAGGTGAATTATGGTTGGACAGACATATAGCGCAAATGCCAGGTTTTGTTTACGTTTTTTTGGATCACAACTTGTACATTTGGCTGCGGTCTTAAGGGGTTAACAAGCCATTTGACTACCTATATCGAGGGGGCACCAGGGCACTCCAGCCACCATAGCTATTACAGTGTGCTGTTGCAGTTATGGTTCAAAGCTTAAAGGAACACTATAGGGTGTATTCCTAATCCTATAGCACCCCTGGCCAATCTAGCACCCCTGGCCTCCCTTATTCCCTTGGTCAAGTCTGCAGCTGCTGGCTCTGCCCCTGACCTGCCTGCTTGGCTGGCATCTATAGCAGTGTTGTTCTGAGCCAATGACAATGCTTTCCCCTAAGATTTGGTTGAGACTGTCAAGGAGACATTTTAAAGACAGAGCCAAACCCAGCCCTGGTCAATCAGCATCTCCTCATAGAGATGTATTGAATCAATGCATCTCTATTTGGAAAGGTCAGTGTCTCCATGCAGAGAGAGGAGGCACTGTGCAGCACTGCCCCAGGAAGCATATCTATCAGAGGAGTAGCCAGTGGAGGTATCCCTAAGCTGTAATGTAAACACTGCATTTTCTCTGAAAAGACAGTGTTTATTACAAAAAGCCTGAAGGGAATGATTATGCTCACCAGAACAAATACAATAAGCTGTAGGTGTTCTGGTAACTATAGTGCCCTTTTAAAGTGACATTCTAAACAAAAGAACCTCTATAACTCAATGTACAGGGAGTGCAGAATTATTAGGCAAGTTGTATTTTTGAGGATTAATTTTATTATTGAACAACAACCATGTTCTCAATAAACCCAAAAAACTCATTAATATCAAAGCTGAATATTTTTGGAAGTAGTTTTTAGTTTGTTTTTAGTTATAGCTATTTTAGGGGGATATCTGTGTGTGCAGGTGACTATTACTGTGCATAATTATTAGGCAACTTAACAAAAAACAAATATATACCCATTTCAATTATTTATTTTTACCAGTGAAACCAATATAACATCTCAACATTCACAAATATACATTTCTGACATTCAAAAACAAAACAAAAACAAATCAGTGACCGATATAGCCACCTTTCTTTGCAAGGACACTCAAAAGCCTGCCATCCATGGATTCTGTCAGTGTTTTGATCTGTTCACCATCAACATTGCGTGCAGCAGCAACCACAGCCTCCCAGACACTGTTCAGAGAGGTGTACTGTTTTCCCTCCTTGTAAATCTCACATTTGATGATGGACCACAGGTTCTCAATGGGGTTCAGATCAGGTGAACAAGGAGGCCATGTCATTAGATTTTCTTCTTTTATACCCTTTCTTGCCAGCCACGCTGTGGAGTACTTGGACGCGTGTGATGGAGCATTGTCCTGCATGAAAATCATGTTTTTCTTGAAGGATGCAGACTTCTTCCTGTACCACTGCTTGAAGAAGGTGTCTTCCAGAAACTGGCAGTAGGACTGGGAGTTGAGCTTGACTCCATCCTCAACCCGAAAAGGCCCCACAAGCTCATCTTTGATGATACCAGCCCAAACCAGTACTCCACCTCCACCTTGCTGGCGTCTGAGTCGGACTGGAGCTCTCTGTCCTTTACCAATCCAGCCACGGGCCCATCCATCTGGCCCATCAAGACTCACTCTCATTTCATCAGTCCATAAAACCTTAGAAAAATCATTCTTGAGATATTTCTTGGCCCAGTCTTGACGTTTCAGCTTGTGTGTCTTGTTCAGTGGTGGTCGTCTTTCAACCTTTCTTACCTTGGCCATGTCTCTGAGTATTGCACACATTGTGCTTTTGGGCACTCCAGTGATGTTGCAGCTCTGAAATATGGCCAAACTGGTGGCAAGTGGCATCTTAGCAGCTGCACGCTTGACTTTTCTCAGTTCATGGGCAGTTATTTTGCGCCTTGGTTTTTCCACACGCTTCTTGCGACCCTGTTGACTATTTTGAATGAAACGCTTGATTGTTCGATGATCACGCTTCAGAAGCTTTGCAATTTTAAGAGTGCTGCATCCCTATTTTTGACTTTTCTGAGCCTGTCAAGTCCTTCTTTTGACCCATTTTGCCAAAGGAAAGGAAGTTGCCTAATAATTATGCACACCTGATATAGGGTGTTGATGTCATTAGACCACACCCCTTCTCATTACAGAGATGCACATCACCTAATATGCTTAATTGGTAGTAGGCTTTCGAGCCTATACAGCTTGGAGTAAGACAACATGCATAAAGAGGATGATGTGGTCAAAATACTCATTTGCCTAATAATTCTGCACTCCCTGTACTGATTATGTTGCCTAGAATCTCTAGACTCCATCATCTGGTGAAATGACACACCATTTTGAAGTGGCTTGACAGAACATGGTCTCTCCCTGGCACCTGGCACCTCCCTGAAGCTCCTCGTAGTCTGCAAAACGGCAATTTTAACAATTCCATATAACCACTTACTGGACAACATTGATTGGCTGACAGAGTTGGACTAACCAGCTTCCTCTCCATCATCAACCTCTATAGTCCCTTTCCTCCATCACTTTCCTCCTCCATCAGTACCATAATAAATAAACCATCCTCTTTATAGGTTCCGCTCAATCAGCCTCTTTCGTCTAACAGCTTCTCCTCCTTCATCATGGCCCCTTTCCTAAAGTATTCTCCTCCACTGGCCCCTTACTCTGCGATACTTCTCCTTCTCAGCCATGTCATCCATCAACACCCTTCTCATTTTTAATCTCCATTCCCATATAAGCTCTCACCCTCCACAATTACTTCTAGCATGTTTGTTTCCTCTGTCCAAGGTATTTCTCCTTTAAAATCCTCCCTTCCCAGTCCCTTTCCTCCACAAGACTCATTTTACTCCATGAGCTCCTTACCTCTATCAGTTCAAATCAATACAACACTATATGCAGTATAAGGAGTATCATTCTCCTTATGGTTCATTATGCTCTGAGTATGTGTCATTGTCTCTGCTGGAAAGAGTGCAAATGCCTGGGCATCACTATTATTAAAGTTGGCATCTGCACCAGTGGCAGAACTGATGTAGAAAGGGCCCCAGTGCAGGGATGGCTAAAAGGTAGATCCTTAACAATCGTGCAACTCTCACAATACTTTGCCAGCTGGAGATCTACCATTTTCCCATCCTTGCAGGGTCGTATTTGTGAGCAGTCTTTGAATGTTAGCATGTTTTTGCATGGGCTATGTGTGTTTTTGAATGTAGTAGTGTATTTGTATGTACTGCTACCATTTGAATGTAGTGGTGTGTATTGTGTTGGCCTTTGAATGCCAGGATGTATTGGCATATTCACATACACTGCCACATACAGATACACACACATACTGACACAGGTACACTCACATATTGACACAGATGCACATACACAATGAGATATACACAGATACACACCCATGCTGACAAACAGATACACACATTCTGACACAGATACACATATACATACACACTGACAGATACACACACCCAGGACCCCCCCTACACACACACACAGTGACCCATACACACACACGGTGACCCAGCATTTAGTTTACAATATCATATATTTGAGCACCATATTTTAAAGTTTGAATTGCAGGGACTTTAAAATTTAGTTTGAACTCACCAAACTAAAAACATAATCGAATCAGCTGCTTCCACAAAGATAGCAATGAACTTACCTCCAAACCAGCTATTTATAACATATAGTTTTGATAAAGATGCTAATAGCAGCACATATTAGAGTTTTTCACTAAACCCCTAAACTGTAGCACATTACAACCCAAATTTCAATGTTAAAACTAAAATAGCCAAACTGTGGCTATAGCTGACTTTGATTTTTTTTCAGCTTAGCTATTTTAGCCTCAAATTTGCAGTTAGGATTTTAATTCACGACAATAAGGAGTTTAGTAAAAAGAAACATATATTTAGAGCAGGGATAACCTGCGGCTCTTGAGCGGTTGTTGCACTCATACAGAATTGTTTACTAAAGTGAAAATTCTAAGTTGAATTTTAAATTTAAGGCCAAAATAGTCAAATTGAAAAAAAAAGTCGTCAATGCTTACAGTTCGGCTACTTTGGCCTAAAATGTGAACTTCTTCATCAATTCTAACATTAAGGATTAACCTGGCTAATCCCATGACTTTCGCAATGTAGCTCTAACACGTTCTGGATAAAGTTAAGGAGAGTTGTTGACCAGCCTTAATGTAGAGAATAAGAAAGAAATGTTGCTTCAAACTGACTAAGAAAAAAAGTTTTTATTTCAAATATAATTACATATTTTCTTGCAAACATGCAATAATAGGTAGGGGTAAAATCAGTTGTGATATTCGTGGCTCAGAGCATCAACAACAACTGCAAAGAATTTATCGAAAGCGGCTTGGACTGATGGAGTGAAAGAGGATCCTAATTTTCCAGCCAGAAGAATCACGAACACTTCACCAAAACGCTGCGAATAAGACAGAAAAAAATGCATTAATGAATCTATTTATCAAGTCCAGGATAGAAAGCTGTACATTTATTCCATTGTATGTTATTTAGCCTCAAAATGCAGTATTAAAATGTTGCAGTACAAAAGTCAATTCATTATTCAGTACTTTAGCTTAGGTTTTGCAATTGGCTTACAATTAACTACAGTTTGGTGTTTCATAATTAATTTTACTCTAATTTTATTGCTGCAACATAGGATCCTCTACATATTACTTTTTAAGTGCAGCCCTAGAACATAAAGCAATTCTAACAGGATTGAAAATTGCTAGAAAATCTAAGTGAATGTCTAATTTAAGGCGAAAATAGCCCAAACCCGTTTGGATAATTTTTTTAATATTTCACTTGTTTTGGCCTTAATTTTGAAATTCCCTTTGAATTCCACAAAAATAATTTGGCAATCTGAGTTTAGGGGCACATATTGACAACAAATGCTCTGAAACCCCATATTTTTCAAATATGGCAAGTTGTGCTGTTAATTTTTAATCTTTGTAATCTTAATATGACAAATAACTTGTATTTTATAATACATGTATATAATTAAAATTGAAAACATTGGAGCCCACCCAGCAGCTAAACTGTTGTATCATAGAATAAAACATTCAGATGTATTCAATTTCAGCTTGCTTGTGGGACAGATATTTTTTAAAAGGTGGAGAGATTTCAGGTATAATGAAATTCCCTTATCTAGAATTGTGTTACTCCACATGTAGCACATGGCCATTATAGAACTCTAATGAAAGTTGCTGTAGAGTCTACAGTTTAACCATTATGCCATTCCTATTGTATCCGTAAACTAATTATTTTGCATAATTAATATTAAACACAAAATATTCAAACATGAACTGATAGAAGTGTCTTAAACATAACAGCATTTCTTAGTGAAAATATGTAACAATGATATTCTGTAACCATAAGAACCCAAATAATCTTTATGTGAAATACATACTCTGAAGTTCTCTGGATCTATATGAAGTGTGTTGGCATGGCTGTAACTGAGGTCGCGGAGATCGGCCTTAATGGTATCCAAGTGGTGGGCTGCTTTGTTAAGAGCTGCCAGGACCTTCTTGCCGTGGGCCTGTACTTTGGCATTTCCATAAATTGCTTTTTCGTTGGACAGGGCTCCGAAAGAACTGAAATACCTCTGGGTCCAGGGGTAGACCAGGAGCAGCCTAGTGAGAGAGAAACATGTTTTTAAAAAAAATACAATAAGCACATCTTAATGTGGGATGGATCGGGCATCATTTTATTAAAGGGACATTACATGCACCTAATCAGTACAGCAGCATATTGTAATATTCCAGTAGTTATGGTGAAATTATTTTTTGTGTGCCTTACATATGTTTTCTATCAAATGTTTTTTGACAAAAATAGGACCCTTTGTTACATTTCTCTGTGCATTAATAGCATTTTTGTCATTTTATTCAAAGCTCTTAAAAATGGTTTGACAAAAGGAAATAGGGGATGGAAAGCATCCAAAAAGACTTTGCACCATACACTGTAGTGATTATGGTGCTTAGAATGTCCCTTTACTATAACTATACCAGTGTTAAAAAGTTTTTACAGAACGTTTTGTATTATAGTAAAAAGCACGTTACCGATAAAAGGTTAGATTATAGGTCTTTTCTGTCAAGCCTTAATTTCTACGAGGTTTAGTTTTTTATGTAACATGTCCTATTCATAAATGTCAGTAATTGTTTGACTTATTCCTACAGAAATAACTTCTTAGCATCAATAATTATTGTATTTAGATTAATTTAACCAATAGATTATTTAGCCACCTGCTCTTAAAACACTGAAAGTAATATTCTCTAAGATATACATGTCTCTGCTTTAAACATGAACAGAACATGAATCATTTAAAAACCTTTACAATCATTATTTTCTCACCTTCCCAAGGCATCTCCACCATCATGTTCCAGATCAATTTTGTTGCATACGGTGGCGATGGCCGCCTTCTCTTCGGCTGTCCATTGAACCATGGTGGCTGTTAGAGAGATGAGTAGTTCAGGCTTCAGAAACAAGAAGTACAAGGCTCTGAGAGACAAGTCTTTCTCCACCAGATTTTATAGGAAAAACAACCATGTTACGCCTACGATAAACCACCCTGTCATCCTTTTTTCTTCTCCAACTCAAACTTGCTGTTACTGATAAGAGGAAGAAATATTTGAGGATAGGTCTGACCTTGCTATTTTGCATCTTCTCATTGACAGATTCCTTATTGTTACGCTACAGTACAGTTTCTCCAATTATCATCGACAGAATTAACCCCCCCATCCCAAACACACACACAATTCCCATTTACTTTGCCCAGCTAAGCAATCTTTTTCACATATTAGGAGTTGCCCATTTGCATCTTTCCCATTATTGCTAGTTTATACCAAAACCCATTTCTAATTTTATGAAATATTTCACCCACTTATATGTGATCACTCTCATGCCACCCATACCTGTTTTTATAAACAACTCATCAAATTGATCAATTGGAACGCAGTCACTCCTGTGAATGCGTTGTATCACATTGTTTAATTTTTACTTTTCCAGTTCTTTACTCTATCAAGTACTTGGAGTTGCAACATTGAAATTAAACTATTGCCATTATTTTAGTACGGGTCAGTGTTAAAACTCTAAATGAAGTAGACCTGGCATTGACATGTATAGATGCCAAGGGCAGCATTTAATGTGAATAAAAAGGTAATTTTTCTCAGTGATTTCTTCTGCATACTTCCCTCAACAGGGGCTTAACTAGGAACCACTGGACCCTAGGGGAAAGTAAAGCCCCCCTCATCGGCTCTCCTTACTCCCCTCAAGCAATACACCTGAGTGGGATGTGTGCAGTGGCTCTTGATGATTGGATGAGAATGACTGTGGGTGGTGCTTGGCTAAGTGTGGTTGTGTGATATGTATATGTGTATGGGGTTGGCTGATATTAATTATGTGTGGGGGCTTGGCTAAGTAGGAGTGTGTGTGAAGTCGAATGAGTATGGCTGTGTTTGGACTTGTCTAAGTATGATTGTGTTTGGAGATGACTGAGTATGAGTGTGAATGTGATTGTGTGTAGGGTTTGCGGAGTTTTGATTGTATGTGCCCGAGTGTAATTATGTGTGAGATTTGCAGAGTTTAAATGTATGTGGTGTTGTCTGAGTGTGTGAGGCTACAGTGTGTGTAATACTTATAATAGAAACAAAATTACCCTGCTTACCTTTCTGCAGAGTAGTGCGTATAATACCAGGTGGTTGCGGTGGGCTTCTGGCCACATTTCTGAGAGAGTAGCAGGTGCAGACCACCGTAAATAGTTTTCCTGTCCAGTGCTCATTGATTGAGTCAGGGCGTTGCCATGCTAACCTGGCGCAATGTTCTGACTCATTCTCTGAATGCTCTGACCAAGAGGGAGTTTACCAAGCACTTTCTCTCAAACTGTAATGGTTACTTAATATATTGTCAGAATTACAATGCATTCAATAACAATTTGCACAGGTCAACTATACTTATAAGAACTTTTTCAAGCAGCTGCAGGTTTTAATCCGAGTTTGGCCATTTATACTCACCAAAGTGAAAATTCAAGGTGTGTGCAAAGTCATTTAAAATTTAACGTCAAACTAGCCAAACAGGACATCAGCCATGCTCTCCATTCAACTAGCCTTAAATTAAAAATTCACTTTGAATTCTCATGTTAGTAAATAACCCTGAATACGTTTTAATCGTTGCAATTATTTTTTAATTTCCAACCAAACCTTTTCATGTGAACATACAAAATTAAGCCCTGACTCAAACTCCCACTACTCCTGGACGGCAGCAATGACTATAGTACGCATCGGCCTCAATACATACAATACAAAAACAACAAAAATGTACTTGTGCACTATACCAAATCCCTATGCACATTTAAAAACTGGAGTTAAAAAAAATAAAAAATAACTCCAATGGCCATTTAAGTGTACCCTAACCTGCTTTGTGCATTACACAGCAATGTTACATTGATGCCACGAATCGCATGTGTTCCCTATTAAAGGTTAATAAGTATTTAGGGGTTTAGATAAATAAATTTCTCTGTCTCATTAGAGAGTTTACTTTATAGTTGAAAATAGCAAGGTTAATTGTTAGCAGGGCCGGACTGGCCCACCGGGATATCGGGAAATTTCCCGGTGGGCCGTGGCACCTGGGGGCTGCAGAACTCTAACTCCCTATAGAGAGGGAGCCCTGCAGCTGTTTTTAATGATATCACAGCCGCCGGCCTCATGTCCGTGCCGCCGGTTTGTTAGTGTAGGACCCACCTAAGAGGTTTTGCTGTGACGTGGCAGGTGAGCTTACACTTAAATGGCCATTGTAGTGATTCCAAATAACCTTCAGTTATTTAAATGTGCATAGGAATTTGGATAGTGCGCACACTTGTACACAAACAGAAACTTTACAGGAAAAGTGGAAATGTGGGTACAATTAATTACAGGGTTATTTCCTAAAATGAGAATTCAAAGTGAATCTAATGTGAATTTCAAACTTAAGGCCAGAGTAGCCGAACTGAAAGCATAGCTGACTTTTTTCCAGTTCGGCTTTTTCACCTTAAATATAAAATTCACTTTGAACTCTAATTTAATGAATAACCATTGTAGTATTTTTATTAAGTAAAGAATAGTAATAATAATAATTTTAATAATACAATTTTTTTTTTACTGAAATAAAAATGTTACTACATTGTATCTAACATGTGTGGCTACCTCTTTCAATAGGCATGTAAATTGTCAGTGCTTATAGTGCATCTTTAAGTAACAGGGAGCATCAGATAATGATACGGAGCTAAACAGACACGTTTTATCACATTCTTTCTATTATCACCTTTACATCCCCCATATGTTAAGACAGCAATATTTCTATCTCCAGCTTCTAGAACCACTATCTCTGCCTTGCAAGCAACATCCTGTACCACCCATTTGATTCAAACCTACTCAGCCAATTCTGGACCATGACGTCATTCATTTCTTGCATCCACAGGACTAGCTGTTTGGTTGAGGAGTGAAGTATTTTCGTTATGTACGATTATTGGCAATTTACTTGTATCCTGTTGCATTTTTCAAGGATATTGCAAGACACTGAAAATCTGTATAAACCTCATGTTTCGTGTGAAAGCGTGTATTTTTTTAATGAACTGTGAATATTGCAATTAAATTGGGTTGATTGTCAATGCATTATCAATACTTTACATTAATATCAAATATAACCTGGAGCGTCCTTTGAAAGAGGAGCGCTAACTTACCTGGAATTTACACCATTGAGTAAATTATTGAAAAGCATGTTTAGCTCCTGTTAACCTCTTTTGTATGTGATATTCCTTTTTATTTTAAGTTAATATTAAAGATATAACAATTTACATCACAATTCAGTTCAGTCAAAGCAAAGCCTGGGTAACCATTGCAAGAGAGGAGAATAAGCAGAAACATTATCTCATTTCTACTTTTCATTGGATGAAGAATCCAGGAGGTTATAACAATGATTGTCAGGGAACTAAGATGAAGGTGCCCAGTCGGAGGATACAGAGTGTGGACTTTAACATTTAATATGGAAACATAGAATGTGACGGCAGATAAGAACCATTCAGCCATCTAGTCTGCCCAGTTTTCTAAATACTTGCATTAGTCTCTGGCCTTATCTTATAGTTAGGATAGCCTTATGCCTATCCCACGCATGCTTAAACTCCTTTACTGTGTTAACCTCTACCACTTCAGCTGGAAGGCTATTCCATGCATCCGCTACCCTCTCAGTAAAGTAATACTTCCTGATATTATTTTTAAACCTTAGCCGCTCTTATTTAAGACTATGTCCTCTTGTTGTGATAGTATTTGTTCTTTTAAATATAGTCTCCTCCTTTACTGTGTTGATTCCCTTTCTGTATTTAAATGTTTCTATCTTAAATGTAATATAATTCTTTAGACATCCAAAATACAGATTTGTGGAATATAAAGATATGTTAACATAATATCTTGAGAAGTGACAGTTCCTTTTTTAACCCCTTAAGGACCAAACTTCTGGAATAAAAGGGAATCATGACATGTCACACATATCATGTGTCTTTAAGGGGTTAAACAACACTTATGTATCAAAACCTCTACAGAGCTCTACTGAGCGTATGATGTCAGGAGGCCCCTCAATGTATGTAACCAAACCATTTGCTTCCTACCAGGTGTCCACAGTACACTAGTCACTTCCTGTATGGAGAAGACTTGCTGTGCAGGCCCAGCTCATTGGCTGAGTGCATTAGCTGATGTCTCTCAGCCAACGAGTTAAGCCCTGAGTTAAGAGCTTTTAACTCTCATAGAGGAAGTCACTAGTAACTGTCACGCCATTAACAAACAGATTGACTACTTTTATTGAGGGGGCACCAGGACACTCCTGGCACCATAGCTATTACAGCAAGTATGTCAAACCCACGGCCCACACTGAGGCCAGTATGTATATATTCCTTTTCATTTATAGCCTCTTCCTTAAATCCCTTCTCTATTACTTCAAGGAATTTCTTTTTTATAAAATAGAAATTCCTTGGAGTAATAGAGAAGCCAATGTATTTTGTCTGACTTTAAGGAGAGAGGCTATCACGATCATATTTTATGTAAATCTGTAGAGGATACTCAGAATATAAATAGAGATAATTTGTTGAACTATAGGACTCCGAAAACAAATATGAAACAAGAGAATGATGTTCCTTTCATCTGTCAGTTTTCAGGGTCTCAGAACAATCAAGTCAGAAAAATAATTTCTGAACATTGGAATTGGCTATTAAGGGATCCAGTTCTATCGAAATTCTTACCCCCCACTCCAAAAATAGTACATAGAGGGGTGAAAAATGTAAAAAGAATTCTAACAGACAATATTCCGAATAAAAATCAAATTAAATCCAACTTCATTAATCAACTAAGTGGATTCTTTAGGTGTGGCTATTGTAATGCCTGTCGGAACACGGGTAGTGCAAAGCAGTGCATTAAGGATTTTACAGTCAATGGGAAGATATACAAGATAAAAGAGCTCATAACTTGTCAAACACAAAATGTGATTTATATGCTATTGTGCCCATGTGGCTTAAGATATATAGGCCGTACAACTAGAAAGCTACGAACGAGAATATGTGAACACACATATTGGAAGGCATGGCCTGAAGTTGTGGGAGGGGCTATAGACCTACAAAAGGGACTCCCCCCTTTCCCTACTTACCTTTGTGGGTCAGACGAATAGCACTTCCAGGTCATACAAGACGCCATTTTGATTTCACCTTTGCTCCATGAGGTCTCATACTCCAAGCTGTGTCCAGGAATCCTGCTGCATGGCTTTCCGTTAATCCAGTGGCTTTCTTTCCAGTCAGCATCACATTTGGTGCCTCGGGGACTCTCAAACCGTAAGTTGACCCACCTGTCGTGCCAGGATTAGTTCCCACGGCGTTCAGCACAGCACGGGTCCTAACTTTACGGTTTCCTTTAGTTTTGCACGGTTATTTCATTACGTAATACTCACCTAGCTGTTCATGTAAAATCTGTTGTTTAAAATCTGTTGGGTTAAAATCATCTGTGCAGTTAAAACTACAAACGAAATACAATTTTTTGCCTACACACTGTCCCCAACTGGTCTTTGGGTGTACTACAGGCTTCTTAGACATTATCGCATTTCATGTACAAACCAACGAGCCACTGCATTTTCGCCCACATACTGATCCCTACCGGTCATTCGGTATACTACAGGCTTCTCAGACATTATTGCATTTCATGTACAAACCAACGAACCACTGCATTTTCGCCTACACACTGACCCCTACCGGTCATTCGGTATACTACAGGTTTCTCAGACATTATTGCATTTCATGTACAAACCAACAAACCACTGCATTTTCACCTACACACTGACCCCTATCGATCATTTGGTGTACTACAGGCTTCTTAGACGTTTTTCATTTTCATGTACAAACCAACAAACCACTGCATTTTCGCCTACACACTCACCCCTACCGGTCATTCGGTGTACTATAGGCTTCTCAGACATTATTGCATTTCATGTACAAACCAACTAACTACTGCATTTTCGCCTACACACGGACCCCTATCGGTCATTTCGGTGTACTACAGGCTTCTTAGATGTTGTTTGAATTTTCATGTACAAACCAATAAACCACTGCATTTTCACCTACACACTGACCCCTACCAGCCATTCGGTGTACTACAGGCTTCTCAGACATTATTGCATTTCAGGTACAAACCAATGAACCACTGCATTTGCGCCTACACACTGATCCCTACCGGTCATTCAGTGTACCACAGGCTTCTCAGACATTATTGCAGTTCATGTACAAACCAAAGAACTACTGCATTTTCACCTACACACTAACCCCTGCCAGTCATTTCGGTGTACTACAGGCTTCTTAGACGTTGTTTGTATTTTCATGTATAAACCACTAAATTTTCACCTACACACTGACCCCTACCGGTCATTTGGTGTACTACAGGCTTCTCAGACATTATTGCATTTCATGTACAAACCAACGAACCACTGCATTTGAGCCTACACACTGACCCCTACCGGTCATTCGGTGTACTACAGGCTTCTCAGATATTATTGCATTTCATGTACAAACCAATGAACCACTGCATTCGTGCCTACACACTGACCCCTACAGGTCATTCGGTGTACTACAGGCTTCTCAGACATTATTGCATTTCATGTACAAACAAACGAACCACTGCATTTGCGCCTACACAGTGACCCCCTACCGGTCATTCGGTGTACTACAGGCTTCTCAGATATTATTGCATTTTTATGTACAAACCAATAAACCACTGCATTTTCGCCTACATGCTGACCCCTACTGGTCAATCGGTATACTACAGGCTTCTCAGACTTTATTTCACTTCATAAGCAAACAAACTAACTACAGCATTTTCGCTTTTATACTGACTCCTACGGAATATTTGCATGGAGGCACGCTTAAAATATAAGTCCTTCCAATTACGTACTTTCACACATTAGGTTATTCAGCAGCCAGTCATGGTTCACTTCACTCATGTTTCCGGGTACAGTTGTATTCCATATCACAGATGATATAACACTCCAACAAGTTAATTTCCTTCAAACAGGGGCATTAACAAGCATACAATAAACATTGGGACGGAGCACTTTGCTCTATTAAACGTGCATAACACACATATGGGTATACGCTTTCAAATGTCTATATTCAATTTTCATACATTGTTTTACCCGTCCGGGATACAGGTATTAATAACCCTTACGAACAGTAAAGGTATCTAATCATACTACCAGGTTATGTGGTATTTACATACATTTTCTGTTTTCCCCTGGATACATCCTTAGCGTACTGGCAATTAGGGACTATAGGTTTCCAATAGGTATTCTCCTTTCTTGGCATCTACGCCTGTCGTATAGTGGTCCCGCGAGGCCAACACCCCGCCTCAACGCTCGGAGGCAAACACCCATCGGGCCACTCGTGAGCTAGCCGCCTCGCATGGTATATAGAGAGGGCCTCACCTGTCACTCCTCTCCCCTTTTTTCTGGTTACAGTCACCGAGAGGCCAACATCCTGCCATTACGTTGGTGGCCACAAAGTTCCCTCGCGCAATTGCATAGATAGAGCCTCTCAAGCCACTTGGCAACTAGCAGGGCCTCACCTGTCACAAAACAAAGGATTAATTGTTTTGCCATGCGGCTTTAGCTAGCAAGCCAGTACTAGCACACTGTGGGTTCATATAATAATGGCTATCTTCATCTTTCACTTGGAGAGGATGTTGCTAGTCCCACACGACAATTTTGTCCCAACACAGCGGACGATCACGTTTCAGGCTCCAAGCTCTAGCACCTCAGAACTACCAGAGACAAATTGGGTCATCTCATTCTCTTTGGCAAATCCCAGATTTGAAACAATTTCCATGTTGGCACAAGTAGTTTCAGTGCATGCAGACTGTGGCAGATATGTTCCCAATACGTCAGGGCACATGAAAACCATGTGTCCCAATAAATGTACCCTGAACATTACTTCACGTCTGTAAACATTATGCATTTCCAGTAGTTTCTAACTCATCACCCTTCCAGACATTTAGTTGATTTCCTAATCTCCGATTTTAAAGACCTTCCGGACAGGTATTGCCATATACTTTTGGGGAAACCTAGAATGCCCTAACTTGCAGTCATCACAGCAGCATCCAACAGCTAGCAATACACTCATGGCCCAAGAATGGCAGAAAGATTTCTACCTGGGCCTCTCCGATCTACACCATTTACCGCGTGGCGCAATCCCATTGGGATTGTCACAGGGAATCTTCCCGCACACTGTAACTGATCATAGACTTATCTGCACCTCACTCCTCGGCTACCCCAAGTCTCAACTCCCTCATACCCTTCCGAGGAGTCTTTTATTACAGTATGCCACCATTGTTCATACCATTACAGCTATCACTCAAGCAGCGGGGGAAGCCTGGTTAAGTAAAACTGATATCACAACGCATTTCAGACTGCCATCATCCACCCTACACTGGCACTTACAGGGCATTTATGGGCAGCAGTCATATATTTCTTCTCCTGCTTAACTTTCGGGATAAGAGAAGCCACAATCATAAATATATTCTTAGAACTATTTGCTGTTTGTGGTTAAACATATCCAGATGCCCCACAGTCATACACTCCCGAGATGATTTCTTGTTGGTCAACGGGAACGCCTTTCCCTCTAGAAGCTTCAAGGAAGCCATTAGTATGTCTGAACACTTGGGGGGCACAGTATTCCCTAAGGTCACAGAAGACCCAGACACTATTGTTACATTCCTGGGCATACAACTTGACTTTGCATCCTTGCCAACAAGTAACCACGTGAGAAATAGGAAATGTCGCAACAACACCAATTACCAACTCCTGCTTGGTACTCGCAACCGCATGGAACTTCAATCCCTGCCAGGTTCCTTAAAATTTGCCATGCGCATCATACCGCAGGCTGCGCTTTCATCTCAGACCACTTTGCTTTTTCCACACTCCCGCATGATGATCAGGGGCTGTCCCTAGACAACCAAGCCACGTCAGACCTAACCACACGTAATGGTAAAACTACTGTGGCAGCTGACGTGACAGCCGCCATGTTAGGGGGTCATTTATGGTCAAGGTCATGGATTACATGAACCTCGCCAACATAGCCGGGCACTGACTAAACTGGCCTTCTCCACCAGCACTCAACACGCTTGCTACAGGGTTTCCACTTATATAATACGTTTCATGTTGGACCATGACTTAGATAGCTGGTTTGAGGTTTCACCATTTATGGCATTCACTTCTTTTTGCCACCTTAAATTAAAAATTCTCGCACAACACGGTTAAACTTTATCTCACGGACATTCAACACTATACGTATTTCTCCTTTCCAAACAACAAAGGTTCCTATCCTCCTACCCCATCCATACCTTACTTAGAGACATAGCCAAGCGGAAAATCCCGCTACAACTAAATACTGGCCATAGACATACAATGTTCAAACCATATCAGAACCACTCGACCATGCAACTTCTGAACCATGCACCTTCCGAACCATGCACCAATGCAGTCATCAAAACTACTACCTATCTAGCCTTTAACTGATTTCTCAAGGTATAACTCACTATCCGCTGCAAACATCATAAACAAGAGTGCCTGTTGACCTCTTATTGTTCTAAAACACACAAACCACTATGTCCGGTCCCTTCCTAAAACTAAGACGAGTCATATGTGCGAACCAGTGCATATAACCTACTATCTTAGAAGCAATGCTGGGTGCCCGGTTAAGGTACTGGTTACGTTCTTGGGCACGCCACCATACGCACCACTGAACCATTACTGTCACTGTACAATACTGTCCTTACCACAGGTAAGTTCATGCACTATATAGCCAAGATATCCCCGCACACGTTAAAGACACGGGGCCGCTCGGAATCATAGGCTTATGCGACTTACATACCACAGCCGATTCAGGAATTAGGAAGCTTTCATTAAAATGTCTACCTGATGGTTAACAAATGCACTATGATCCTGTATAATGTTTTGCATTAATATTTCTCTTTTTGGCCACTTTTTACCGGCCTACAGCATACGTCGGTTTCGGCACATCTAAACCGATGATTCCTAAAGCTACATCGCTACAACCATCTTATTCTATATCATATGAGAATGCCCCGAACACAAATTGGAATGCATGGCCTGAAGTTGTGGAAGGGGCTATAGACCTACAAAAGGGACTCCCCCCTTTCCCTACTTATCTTTGTGGGTCAGACGAATAGCCCCACCCTCCACTCCCATTGTTCATATTTCCTCTATGTAAGCCCACTTTTTACCGGCCTACAGCATACGTCGGTTTCGGCACACCTCAACCGATTATTCCTAAAGCTACATCGCTACAACCATCTTACTCTATATCATATGAGAATGTTCCGAACACAAATAATATTAAGAGAAAATATCAATTGCATCAAGTTTCCCTACATTTTGAGGAGTTCCATAATTCTGATCCCTCCCTTTTAAACTTCATGGGGATCCAACAGGTTAATAAGGACTGGAGGGGGGGCAATTTGATTCGTTTTTTTATAATTTTTTAATTTTTATTTTAATTTTATTTTCTTTCTTTTTTATTTTTCTTTTTATTTTTTTGGGAGTTATATCCCTTGAATATCATGAGTATGGTTCAGATATCCACTCAGGTTTTGTTTCTGTTTCTAAACAATTGCACTTTAAAAATGATACTATCACTATGTCACTTTAAATGTTACTTATCACAGTTAAGAGGGTGATGCATTATAAGACGTGTGTGTATATGGTTAAGAATAAGAAGGATCTATATTAACACATGTTCTCTCTCTTTTTTCTGTATATTTTATTAATTAGGCATTCAAAAGGAAATGCATGTTGATTCAGCTGCAATTTGTACGTATTTTATTGGTTAAATGTATTTTTCTTACAATATAATTGATTCTGTATTTTGTATTTTTATGTTTATATTTGTGAATAAGTATGTATACTGCTGGTGCAAATGTGGGATGCCCTTTCTGAATGAAGGTATAGCAGGCATCGATTGTTTAAACAACGAGCTTACCCATCCGGACGCTCTCTGGACGTCCCACATATGCAAATGAAATAGGCTAGAATGCACCAATTATATGCTGGACTTGCTATCTAAAAACCTTTGAGAGTGAGGAGTAATTTAGCACATTACGTCCTGACGAAGCCGTCTGTGAACGGAGAAACGCGTAGACACGGAAGCACGTTAAGAAAGGGGGCGGAGCCTACGAGCAAGCCGGGTGTTTTGAAAAGAGCAGCAGCTGACTACTCGCATGCTACCCGGACGGCATCAAAAGGATTTCCACTGACCCCTTAACGAAGGAGACATCTCCCAGTGTGGGAAAGCCTGTTTGTGGGTAAAGGGAACATATACCGTTTACCCACCATTCCATCTAGTAAGCAGTAATCTGTTTTATATCTTATGTATCCAGCAGTGATCTGCTTTGTGTTTGCATATTAAGCAATGACCTGCTTCATGTTTGTTAACTAAGCAGTGACTTGCTTTACACTTGTGTTTTTATATTCATTTTTATTTGTTTTATATTTGATATTGTTATATACTGGTGATAAGCTGGTAATAAATTGTTTCATATCCAGCTGATTTAGTAATTATATATACATTTTAAGATGTGCCAGTTAATCTATACAGATCTGTTCTATGATCTTTTCATATTTTTCTCTTACATGCTGAGTATAAAGTGGAACAGCATCCAGTGAGAAGTATAAGGGATACAGGGCCGCCATCAGGGGGTGACAACCGTGACAGTTGTCACGGGCCCGGCGGCCCTGGGGGGCCCGGACTGCTCTGGCAGTCCTGGGCCCCACTTTCCCTCCCTGCACACATAGATAGCGAATATCGCTATCTATGTGTGCAGCCGCGGGCCCCCCAGCTCCCTGTTACCGCAGAGGGGGCCCAGGCAGCACACTTCCTGTTCTCCTCTTCTCCTCCCGGCTAATAACTCTCGCGAGACCCGGTTGCCATGGCAACGCTCCGCGGGTCTCGCGAGAGTTATTGGAGGAGAGAGAAGAGGAGAAGCTGTGTGCTGCCTGGGCCCCCTCTGCGGTAACAGGAAGCCGGGGGGCCCCACCATGCCACCGGACCACCGGGGATGGAATCTCCCCCCTCCCTAGACACAGGTAAGCAGGGAGGGGGGAGAAACAATTGAGTTAATTAAAAAAAAAATTTTTTTAATAATGTTAAAATGCCCCCCCTCCCCCTCCTCATTGGACATTTACACACACACACTACATACACTGACACAACACAACACACACACACACACACTACATACACTAACACAACACACACACACTACATACACTAACACAACACACACACACTACATACACTAACACAACACACACACACACTACATACACTAACACAACACTCACACACACTACATACACTAACACAACACACACACACACTACATACACTAACACAACACACACACACTGCATACACTAACACAACACACACTGCATACACTAACACACACTGCATACACTAACACAACACACACTGCATACACTAACACAACACACACTGCATACACTAACACAACACACACAGCATACACTAACACAGCACACTCTGGATACACTAACACAGCACACTCTGCATACACTGACACAACACACACTGCATACACTAACACAACACACACTGCATACACTAACACAACACACACTGCATACACTAACACAACACACACTGCATACACTAACACAACACACTGCATACACTAACACAACACACTGCATACACTAACACAACACACACTGCATACACTAACACAACACACACTGCATACACTAACACAGCACACTCTGGATACACTAACACAGCACACTCTGGATACACTAACACAGCACACTCTGCATACACTGACACAACACACACTGCATACACAAACACACACACTGCATACACTAATACAACACACACTGCATACACTAATACAATACACACACTGCATTCACTAATACAATACACACACTGCATTCACTAATACAACATGCACTCTGCATACACTACACACTAACACACTCACTGCATCCACTATACTGACACACACTCTGCATTCGCTACACACTAACACACTCTGCATTCACTACACTAACACACACTCTGCATCCGCTACACACTAACACACTCTGCATTCACTACACTAACACACACTCTGCATCCGCTACACACTAACACACTCTCTGCATTCACTACACATTAACACTCTGCATTCACTACACTAACACAGACTCTGCATCCGCTACACACTAACACACTCTCTGCATTCACTACACATTAACACACTCTCTGCATTCACTACACTAAGACACTCTCTGCATTCACTACACATTAACACACACTCTGCATTCACTACACATTAACACACACTCTACATTCACTACAAATTTACACACACACTACATTCATTACACTGACACACTCCGCATTCACTACACCCTAACACACACTCTGCATTCACTAAACTATGCACACACTCTGGATTCACTATACTGACACACACTCTGAATTCACTACACTAACATACACTCTGCATCAACTGTACACACAGCATCCACTACACAAACATCCTGTATTCACAGTACACACACTACATCCACCACAAATTGAAACATTCTGCATTCACTATACACAGACACTGTGTCTAATACACACACTACATCCACTACAGACACTGCATCCACTAAACACATTTCATCTAGTACATACAAACACTACATCCACCACACAAACACACACTACATCACTGTATACACACTACATCCACTACTCAAACACTCTCTGCATTCACTACACATTAACACTCTGCATTCACTACACTAACACACCCTCTGCATTCGCTACACATTAACACACCCTCTGCATTCACTACACATTAACACACCCTCTGCATTCACTACACATTAACACACACTCTGCATTCACTACACATTTACAAACACTCTGCATTCACTGCACTAACACACACACTACATTCATTACACACTAACACACACTCTGCATTCACTAAACTATGCACACACTCTGGATTCACTATACTGACACACACTCTGCATTAACTGTAAACACAGCATCCACTACACAAACATCCTGTATTCACAGTACACACACTACATCCACCACAAATTGAAACACTCTGCATTCACTATACACAGACACTGCATCTAATACACACACTACATCAACTACAGACACTGCATCCACTAAACACATTTCATCTAGTGCATACGAATACTACATCCACTACACAAACACACTACATCCACTACTCAAACACACTCTGCGTTCACTATACACACTGCATCCGCTACACTAACACACTCTGCATTCACTGCACAAACAGTATCTAATACACACAAACACTACATCCATTACACACATTCTAATTCACTTCCACTATACACACCACATTCAGTCCCGCATCATTGTCAGCGGACTAGGTAGGGCGTGGGCGGGCCCGGGAGGGAGGGGTCGGGGGGGGCCCAGACCTTGTGCTTTGTCAGGGGCCCCAAAAATTCTGATGGCAGCCCTGAAGGGATATATTTTAGTTAGTGCGGAAATAAACCTCATAGAGTGTAAGCTTGCTTGAGCAAGGCCTGATCGCCACTTGTCTTTGTTAACAGAGCTGCTTTCAGAAATGTTAGGGCCCCTTACACAGTGCAAGGCCTGGCACCCTGGGGCCACCCTAATACAGTCAACAGGACCACCACCAATTCCACCACAATGTGTGTATAGTGGATGTAATGTGTGTGTGTGTTTGTATACAGGATGCAGTTTGTATGTTTAATGAATGCATTGTGTGAAGTGGATATATTGTGTGTGTATGTGTGTGTAGTGTATGTAGTGTATGGTGGAAGCTGTGTGTGTTTGTATAGTGTATTTGTATGTGTTTGTGCAGTGTGTTTAAACTAGACTACAGGGATTTGGGAAGCGGGGATAAGCATTGGGGAGCTTTTTGGGGAGTTGGAACCAGACAACAGTTAAAGGACATGTCTGGATGTGAGTTAACTAGTTTATATATCTTAAAGGGACACTCCAGGCACCCAGACCACTTCTGCCCATTGGAGTGGTCTGGGTGCCACCTCCCACTACTCTTAACCCTGCAAGTGTAATTATTGCAGTTTTTTATAAACTGCAATAATTACCTTGCAGGGTTAACTCCACCTCTAGTGGCTGTCTACTGTCTAGATTTGGCTGTCTAGATTTTCTTTGCTAGAGCATCGCTGTACGTCCTCACGCTGTGTGAGGACCTCCAGCGTCGCTCATTTTCCCCATAGGAAAGCATTGAAAATATTTTTCAATGCTTTCCTATGGGGAGCTCTAATGCGCATGCGCGGCATTGCCGCACATGCGCATTAGGTCTCCCCGGCCGGTGGGTGGGATCAGTCTCGCCAGGGACATCGTCGCTGCCTCAGGTAAGTAACTGAAGGGGTTTTCACCCCTTCAGCAACTGGGGATTGGGGGGTGGGAGGGAGAGGGAACCTGCAGTGCCAGGAAAACGGATTGTTTTCCTGGCACTGGAGTTTTCCTTTTAGCATAGTTGAATCTAACCAGGATCTGGCTGAAGTCTGTGAGAGTTGCATTACTGGAGAGCTACCTATTGGATTATCAACATTTACAGTTTATTAAAGACTTTTCGCAAACTATTGGTTCTACAAAATAACAGAGAAAGAAACCTGATTTTATTTCCAAACAGAGCAATTGTATTATTATTTATTATGCATCATATTACAGGCATGCAGTTTTATGTACAGGTAACATTAATTGTAATATTCGTGGCTCAAAGCATCAACAACAACGGCAAAGAATTTCTCGATGGTGGCTTGGACTGATGGAGTGAAAGAAGATCCTAATTTTGTAGCCAGGACAATCATGAACACGTCACCAAAACGCTGCAAATGTGAAAAAAAACAACAATCAATTAATTTAACTTTTATAATGGCAAATAACATGCATGTCCAGTGCACCCTGAGATTCGAAGCCCTTTCACTGCTCAGAATCAGCCAAACATTACATTAAGGAGATTAATGAAATCACCCATTGTGCAGAATGAGATTTGAAAAATACAATCTGCACATTGAAATAAAGCTGAGTATCTGAATCTATGCTATGTTACGGTATGATTAACGGTTATAATAAATAGTGTAATGTAACATAAATCTGGTCTGTTTAATAATGGCCATGAGTTCAATATGGCATGGGACACAGTGTCACGGTTAATGTTGACTTAGAATACAGAAGATATTGAACTAAAGATAATTTATTCCTGGCTTAATGTAGGGGTGCCAAATCTCCATAGATTTAAAGGATGCGTATCCTCTAGGCATTTGAACAACCTGTAGTAAGTTACGTACATATAAACAACTAATTTCTACCTATGGAAAATAATGCCTTGGATGATAGGTTTGTTAATGTTAGGTTTGGTTTAGAGAAATTGACAGGTAGATATATATCATATATGCATGTGGTTTTTACCTCTCCCAGTGCTCTTTCACTGTTTCTTTCTCTGACTCTGCCTCTTCCCCCCAACCACTCTCTGTCAGCGACCCTCAAGGTTCTATCCTTGGTCCCCTACTGTTCTCTATCTACACTTGGTAAACTCATCAGCTCGTTTGGCTTCCATTATTATTTCTATGCTGATGACACGCAAATCTACCTGTCCTCTCCTGATCTCTCTCCGCCCATCTTGACTTGTGTCTCTGACTGCCTCTCTTCAATTTCCAAATGGATGGCTGCTCACTTCCTTAAGCTCAACCTGTCAGAAACAGAACTTCTGGTCTTTCCTACTCCCGTGTCTGTCTCCCTCCAAGTCAACAGCGCTACCATCACCTCTACCTCGAAGGCTCGCTGCCTGGGTGTTCTTTTTGACTCCAACCTCTCCTTCACCCCTCATGTCCAATCAATTTCCAAATCCTGTTGCTTCCATCTCAAAAACATAGCGCGCATCCGCCCCTATTTAACCCCAGATGCGGCTAAGGTGCTGGTCCATGCTCTTGTTCTCTTTCACCTGGACTACTGCAATACTCTTCTCAGTGGTCTTACGTATTCCCAGATTGCACCGTTGCAATCTATAATGAATGCGGCGGCAAGGCTCATTTTCCTGTCTGCTCGCACCTCCCACGCCTCACCGCTCTGCATTGGCTCCCAGTTAGATATAGGACTCAATTTAAAATTCTGGTCCTTGCTTACAAGTCCCTACATAATACTGCTCCAACCTACCTATCCTCCCTAATACACAATTATGTCCCGTCAAGGCCCCTAGACTCTGCCAAAGACCTACGTATATCCTCTGTCCGTACTCCCACCTCTAACGCTCGCCTCCAAGACTTTTCCAAGGCTGCACCTCTTCTGTGGAACTCCCTTCCCTCCTCCATAAGAATTTCACCCAGTCTCCACTCATTCAAAAATCATTGAAAAAGCATATCAATTAAACTGTTAGCAGGTTTTCAGCCCCCACCCTCCATGACTCCTCTCCTGCAAATGTCAAAAGTTACCTATTAAGCCCTCAGCGAATACTTTTCTAACAACTTACTTCGTACCCCTACTTTTACCCTTGTTCTGGGCTGACTAATCACGTTCCAATAACGCTGACGGAGGTGGATTTACACCTCCAGCAGCAAAAGGGTTAATTTCCATATGTGCAGCATTTCGTAGCGAAACGATACACTTACAGAATCCAGACACCATGACCACTTCAAATCACTGAAGTAGTCACGTTTCTTGGAGTAACCCTTTAAGCATTATGGGAACCACAATGACTACACGTAGATCAATAGATGGAGGGGCAAATGACACATAAGACCATCACTTTTCTCTGTTTCCCAGTTTCCAGAATGACAAACAAAGAAGAGCTGAAATCTGTCCATGCCACTTATGTTATTACTATACAGAAGTAAAGGAGAGCATACTCCTACTGCTGCTAATAATAATACTAATAGCAATAAATACATACTTTGAAGTTCTCTGAATCCACATGCAGTTTGTTGGCATGGTCATCACTGATATTGTGGAGAGTGGCCTATTCCATGCTTGTAATAGTCTGACGCATGGTTGCACCCAGGATACCGTACTTTCTCCAGGTTCCCCCATGGGGACTCACCCATTGACACAAAAGTTATATGAAAAATAGTTTTGACCATTTTGTTTTGTCTTGTCTGTCCAATGTGTGTGTAAGTTTATTGTCTATTTGTATCTTGCCTATAGGGTACACCGATTAAGTATGCTGGTTTATGATCTGGTCGTCGTGTATTGTTACATGTACGCTTTGCGGATCCAATTTTGTATAGCAAGTGTTACATATTGTGTCCCTATTTTTTTATGGATACTTAATAAAAAAAATAAACATTTAAAAAAAAAAAATGATGATGACAATTTTCAGAAGGCTCAGAAGGACCGTCGCTGGATTTTGTGACAAATTCTAAAAGGTGGATTCAGGCATCCACATAAATACAGATGTACTAATTTATTTTAAAAAAACACATAGAGTGATAAATACCTATATCCATCTAGGCATGCCGCTTCTGCTTTGGCACTGACACTTATGCCCTCTGTCCTGTCTAACAAATCAATTAAATGTCTCCTTTCGCCTGCATGTGCAGCATATATAAAGAAATGGTGACCCTGGCATTTTTAATAACTTGGATGAGGGCACCTGGGGACAGAGATTAGGTTACCCTTCAATTAGCTTCCTGCTAATGGGGGAGCTTTGTAGGGGAGCATTTACCCTGCTGCACCCCTCACCCAGATCTGCCAATGCTGTAAACCAACACATATGTGATTGAAATTAGTTCATAAAAAATGGAAGATGTTGTCTTGGGTTGATTGTAAAGTGAGCTAAACAAGTATTAGTATATATATATTTTTGTTAACATTTGTTAATATTTTTGTTCATCGATGCAGTTTTGCTTCTACATGAATCACCCAATATTTCTTACTCAATTTGTTTCTAAACAGCCACTGAATACCATTCTGTTTTTAAAATATATACTCTAAAGCCAGAAAATGAACTTGGTCACACCAATGAAAATGTTATAATATCTATTATAACTGAGTTCTATTTTCTTATCTGCTTTCTGCTTCTGTGCATCTCGTTGTACAAACTCATGAGATCAGCATATTTAGATCCAATGGAAGAATCAAATTTATTCTGAATAGCAATGTCAGTCATATTGTTCCTCTTATCTGTTAGGACTCTGTGTTAAATGCAGGAAAAAAAAAGTGTGACAAGGCAAACTACGATAGGCGTTCCAGTCTGTTTATTTTTCTATAAAATCTTGGGGGTAAATCGTGGTTTCTCAGTACCTTACACTTCTTCTATCTGAAGCAACAGCTACTCATCCCTCTAACAGCCACCATGGTTCACTGGACAGCCGAAGAGAAGGCCGCTATCAACGCCGTGTGGAAGAAAATTGATCTTGAGCATGATGGTGGAGATGCTCTAGGAAGGTAATTCAAACATTTTAACCTAAAATGTCTCACTCACGGTTTAGTCAATATCCCTGCTATAATGTGCTGATTAAACAATACAATTGACTAATCTCAGCATTTAATTTTAATATTCTTGTGGACTTATATAAAATATACCTTTAACATGATTTCAAAGTAGTACTCTAGGAAATTTGAGGGACATTCTCTAGTTTAGCATTTTACTAGTTTTTTCAAGATTTTAAGAGGAACCCTCAATTCCCAGCAATTTTAATTATTCAGGGAATTTAAAGTGGATTTAAAATTCAATTCTCATTTTATCAAATAACCCTGGTTATGTCTACTTATTCCTATATTTTACAATTATGTATTTGTGAGGTGTGAAAATATGAAATTAGATATAGAAATCTACACCTCTTTATATTGCAACTGGGTGCCTCCATCTTAGCTCCTTTTTAGTCATTGCTATAATCTGTGCCCTTGGCACCTGGCGGTCAGCATAGAAAAAGCATACAGAAAATGTTACAATGTTTCTATTTTTTCCACTTCATTTGCAATGTTTTCCTTGGCTTTCCCTTCCCTAAACTAGATTATTTCTTTTTATTTTATGTATTTATCATATTTTTAAATTGTGTTTCTCACTTAATAGGCTGCTCCTGGTCTACCCCTGGACCCAGAGGTATTTCAGTTCTTTCGGAAGCCTGTCCAACGCAGCTGCAATTGCTGGAAATGCCAAGGTACAGGCCCATGGCAAGAGGGTCCTGGGAGCTCTGGACAACGCCGCCCACCACTTGGATACCATTAAAGCCACTCTCCACGACCTCAGTGACAGCCATGCCCACCGTCTGTATGTGGATCCAGAAAACTTCAGGGTATGTATTTATTATTATTATTATTATTATTATTATTATTATATTCTATATAACTATGGTCATTCTTAAATAAGACATACTTTATTAGTTATGAACAGATATTCTCTCCCACTGGCACAATTAAAGTGGATAACATTATATATATTTTTAAATTAGCCTCCACAATTAAGATGAATAGTTGTCTCCACTATGTCTCCAATTTACATTTGATGAATTTCTTGTAAAATTCTAAAACTTCAGCTTCCATGTTGTCTGGCCAACCTCAAGCATCATAGGGAGTTGTAGTTCATTAGTGGGTGAGGAGTTGCACTTTCTCATTTCATTTAGGCCTCACAAGCTTTCATAATTTTTTTAAAACTAATTTAGGGATCCAATGCATTTCCTAATTAAGATATTAAAGGACAACTGTCATCACATTTTCACTTTTTTTAAATGTATATTACATTCAATGAAACTTAAGTTATTTTTTTATATATGTGTATTAATGCTTTTGAGAAAATATTGCTTTTTTTTGTCTGGACGAGCAGCCTGGGGGAATAAGATTTTAGTATTATCCTACCAAATTCTGCTCGGTGTTAATTACCTGCTGGTTCACAGCAGGTAAGTTTGGTTGAGCAGCATTTGGTCAGATAAGAGTAGAATTTGAGCAAACATTTCTACTCAGCCAAATAAAAAAGTTTATTTAAAATAAAAAATCAATATACATAAAAAAATAAAAAATTAATGTACTAAAAATGAACACTTGTATAACTTTTAAAAGAAGAGAAAATTTGATGACAGTTGTCACTTAAATATTAACTGAAGATAGCATTGTTAGTAGGTCTTGTTTACCCAAATGATTTTTATCACTGTGATATAATTAAAATATTTTTTATAAATGTTATGCTATTATATCCCGTTTTTTTTTTACACATTTTGAAGTTAAGGTTCAGTTGCCTGATTATTTTTACTTATTGAAACTAACATTTCAGTGAAATTCAATTCAAAATGAAAGAATATTAATGAATTTTCTTTCTTTTGCAGCGTTTTGGTGAAGTGTTCGTGATTGTTCTGGCTGGAAAATTAGGATCCTCCTTCAGTCCATCAGTCCAGGCTGCTGTTGAGAAATTCTTTGCAGTTGTTGTGGATGGTCTGAGCCACGAATATCACAACTAAATGTACTCGCACTTAAAACGGCATGTTCACAATGAAACAACTAATAAAATGTGATTTCAAATAAAACTTTTTTTGGAGTAACTTTTATAAAGTCAAAGATATGTTTACGGACATGAAAACATCTAAATAAGGGATAACTAACAAATGGCTCTTTGGCTTTCTATTGAAATTCCACTCCCATAATGTTCAGCCAGAAACTGTTTAGATATATCATTGGTAAAGTTCCCAGGAGACATAGCTCAGCTCACACGCTAACTGTTAACTATTCCTGCTCTAAATCATGTAATATTACCATCTTAAGTAAAAGTGTATGATATAGTATGTATCAATTTTGGGACTGTTTGGTTGTCATATTTAGGAGTTAATTGAAGCAGACATAAAAATAAATTGTAAGTAATGGCCGTTGCATGTTTGGGTTAAGGCCATCAATTTTATTCTGGAACTAATAGAAGGAAAGGATGAATTGTCTAAGCAGGGTAGCTAAATAGCAGGTGAATTAAATTATTTTTATAGAGGTGTTCCTATATGGGGCTGGGATTACTAACAGAGTGGCAGGTAGATTCAGGGCCGGTGCTTCCATTCGGTAGCAAGAGCTCAGGGCATGACCGCCGTTTGTGGCTTTACTATACAGGCAGCCACTCTCACTCGGCAGAATAGATACCTGCCTACCCACATGATAGGTGCCTAGTATGCCCAAATATATCAATTCCTGGTCTTGGGTGGAGGGTATGGAGAGAGTACGAGCAGCGACGGAACCTACTGGGCTCTTCCTGTCAGCTCCCTTGCACGGCCTGTAATGCAGCACCACTGCAGGGAGCACATGAGAGCTGTATAGGAAGAATGCAGTGACCCCAGCAGCCCCTCTGGCCACCAGAGAGAGGATCCACTCCAGCTCTCCAAGGCACATGTAGGGAAGCTGGGTAGACCTGTAAATAAAAAAAACAGTGTGTGTTCATGAATGTGTCTATGACTGTGTGTGTGTATGTTTGTAATTATGTGTGTCAAAGATTTTGTGTGTGTATGTCTGTGATTGTGTGTGTCTTTGACTGTGCATGTGTGTGTCTGTGTGTGTATGTCTGTGATTATGAGTGTATCTGTGATTATGTGTGTGACTAGCACCATATGTATTCAGTCAGAAAAGCTATAGGTTTATGGGATAAACACACCAATTAATCTCAGATGAACAGATGAACAGATTAAATTAGAAGGTGATTAGTAGGATTAAGAAAAGGTAATGTTATTATAGGTCTATTTTAAATAGTAACTTTATTCATAAATGCATGTTATCAGCAACATAATTTCATTTATTTTCAAATTATTTCTATTGAATATTTTTTAAATTATAATAAATTATAAATCTCCTGGGGATAATAAACTAGAGAAAAGGGTAAAGAAAAAAAATGGGGAAAAACCAGAAAATGTTTTCCTCTATCCACAACAATGTAGATATATGTAATATGTAATATGAGATAATAAACATACAGACAGTATGGTTATGAAGCCGTAGAACATTTTATTATAAAAACAATCAATACATTACGAGACAATTATAAATCTAAATAATATGCTGCTCTGATCCTAATGAAAAGGATACTGACCGTCAGAAAAATGGTGATTTAAAAACATAGGCAAGATTGTTTTGTTATTTTATATAATTTTGAGAGTTTAAAGGCTAGAGGATAGATAATCTTTTTGAAATGTTAAAATTCAATTACATAATTCACCTTGGATTTACAATACATTGGGCTTGTTTTCAACCTTAGACTCAATTTAATATTTTTTTTGGAATGATTTAATAATTTTATGAACACTTTTAAATTGAGTTTTTTTTCCCAAAATGTTAAATTATCAAAAAATATGTAATTTATAAAAAAGAGATGTTAATATATCAAAAACTATCAAAATATTAAAATATTTTTCAAAATATTAAATCATTTAAAAATATATCACAAAAAATTCAATCATTTAAAATGCTTCTCCAAAAATATTTAATAGATGCCCTTGTTGGTAAATAGCAGTGGCAAGCTGTAGCCATCAATAACATGCAGTATTTAGTTTTGGCTACAATTTTCAACCTTGTCAGTATTTTTTTTTTCACCTGCTAGCCCCTAATAATGTCTGCTTGCAAAGATTCCTACCATACACCATACACAGAAAACACACTCGCTGGTAAAGCACACAATCTAGATTTCTGTAATAGCAACCACAATGTTCCAGTAAAAATGGCTGGAAAGTTGTGATTGCTATGATAGTGTGTTTTGTATTTGTCCTGTGATTTTCATTGGCAGGAGATAGCAATGTATAAAGTAGTGATTATGCGCAATGCTAGATACTTTTGAGTTTCATTTATGGGACTTTTTCATGCTTATTGAAATGAAGTGTATCTTTTTTCTGTTAAGTGGTCTGTTGTATGGTAGGACTCTGAGCAGGACTAAAGAGAAAAACACAGATAAGTGAGTATATTTACTGGTAGTGGGGATAGGGAATGGACCAAGCAAGAGGGAGGATAAAGCAAGCGTTTGTTGTTAAAATTGAAAGGTTTGACAGTCAACTGCGATCTGGCAAATTATTAATAATTACATGTACTGTAAGTATTGGTGAAACATTGAAAAGCTCCATGCACTGACGATTATCACGTTAAACTACATAGGTTTCCATCTTGCAGACCATCTGCAAAAACTAAATCAACTGCCCCCCTTCATAATCTATTCATTCAAACACTGGTCTAGTAAATTCCGTGCATGTTTATTTACATTTTTTTAATGATTACTTTTTTTAACCCATGTATGATGTGTGCATGTATGTATGCACATGTAGGTTTGTACGTATGTGTGTGTGTATAGAGTACTCGGTAGCTTGCACTTCAGGAAAAAATGTAAACTAATGCCCGGTGCAGATCTGGCAAAAAAATAACAAAACAACGGTGGATTGCACTCCATGGACTTAATACACGTTATATATAAAACATAGCTTTTATTTATATCATGATAAAAACGTCTACGTTTCAGCTCAAACCAATGAGCGAGTTTGTGCTGCTCCCGTGGAAGAACGGGAGTGGAAAGTATAATACTTCAGAATTCTGTGGGATATGTTTACCATTTATAATGGAAATATGCAATTTAACTACAGTTGCAAGAAAAAGTATGCGAACCCTTTGGAATGATATGGATTTCTGCACAAATTGGTCGTAAAATGTGATCTGATCATCATCTAAGTCACAACAATAGACAATCACAGTCTGCTTAAACTAATAACACACAAAGAATTAAATGTTGCCATGTTTTTATTGAACTCACCATGTAAACATTCACAGTGCAGGTGGAAAAAGTATGTGAACCCCTAGACTAATGATATCTCCAAGAGCTAATTGGAGTGAGATGTCAGCCAACTGGAGTCCAATCAATGAGATGAGATTGGAGGTGTTGGTTCACATACTTTTTCTTGCAACTGTATTTCCCAAAGGGAAGCAATGTCAGTAATTCACTTTGTTACCATTGGCAATATTTTTTTAAAAAAATTATTATTAGAACAATTGTTTGATGGGGCGCTGCATATGCCCCTATGGATACCACGGTTAGCTGCATGTGGTGTTGCATGTGGTGGGAAGAATTTCTTTAGTATAGTATGTGTGTGTGTGGAGGAAGCTGTTTGCAGTGTATTGTGGGTGTGGATAGGAACTTTGTGTATTGTATGTGTGGATAGGGGCTGCTTGTGGTGTATTGTAAGTGCTCGGGTAGCATTAGTGGTGTATTGTGTGTGCTAATAGGTGCTGTTTGTAGAGCATTGTGTGTTTGGATAGGGGCTATTAGCAGTGCAGTGTGTGAAAGAGGCTGTTTGTGTTGTAGTGTGTGTGTGTGTTTGTTTGCTAATGGCTATTTGTGGAATAGTAGTGTGGATTGGGATAATTGGAGTGTGTGTTTGGATAGGGACTCTTTTTGGTGAAGTGAATGCCTGGATAAGAGCTCTTTGCAGTGTGAGTAGATAGGGACTGCTTATCAAGTGTGTGCAAAGGTGGCTACAAAACTAATCTATTTACCCCTCCCACTGGCTTACATATTGCCAGGGATGGGGGAATAGCAAGGGAGTGTGCACTGCATGATTTTGCACCTTGGAAAGTGGATGCCTGGCAAATTTATGTGATGGGGCAAATGCAGGGAAATAGAAAAATAGAAACATAGAATGTGATGGCAGATAAGAACCATTCGGCCCATCTAGTCTGCCCAATTTTCTAAATACTCTTATTAGTCACTGGCCTTATCTTATAGGTAGCACAGCTTTATGCCTATCCCACGCATGCTTAAACTCCTTCACTGTGTTAACCTCTAGCACTTCAGCTGGAAGGCTATTCCATGCATCCACTACCCTCTCAGTAAAGTAATACTTCCTGATATTATTTTTAAACCTTTGCCCCTCTAATTTAAGACTATGTCCTCTTGTTGTGGTAGTTGTTCTTCTTTTAAATATAGTCTCCTCCTTTACTGTGTTGATTCCCTTAATGTATTTAAATGTTTCTAGCATATCCCCCCGTCTCGTCTTTCCTCCAAGCTATACATGTTAAGATCCTTTAACCTTTCCTTGTAAGTTTTATCCTGCATTCCATGAACCAGTTTAGTAACCCTTCTCTGACCTCTATCCAAAGTATCAATATCCTTCTGGAGATATGGTCTTGTAGTGCACATAAAATCCACAGATCTCAGTTTTCATGGTCCTACTCAGGGCTCGAGTCCTGCAGGAACGCGTGGGAACGGTGTTCCTGCACAAGACGCCGTTCCCGTTTATTGTCCTGCAGGCACTCAGGGGGTGGCAAAAAATGCCGCCCCCAAATGTCCCCGTGTTCCCCCTGTCATGGGGGGCCCAAGAGGTGGCCTAATGGCCACCTGAAGGATCCCCCCGGCCGGCTCTTGTCTCGCTGTCAGACGCGGCGAGGGAGCTGTGTCCTCTCTGCTCCCTCTCGCCGCGCCGTTTGCTGATGCTGGGAGCCGGAATATGACGTCATTTCCGGCTCCCGGCATCAGCAGACAGCCCACGTGGCGTGAGGGAGCAGAGAGGACACAGCTCCCTCGCCGCGTCTGACAGCAAGACAAGAGCCGGCCGCACTGAAGCCTCACTGGACCCCAGGGACAGGTCCACGCCAGCTCTCCAGGTAGGGAGGCTGGGTGGACATTTTTAAATTTAAAAAAATATATACAAATAATTTTTGTGTATGTGAGTGTGTGTGTGTGTCTGTGAGTGTATGTGTGTGTGTCTGGGAGTGTGTCTGTGTGTGTGTGTGTCTGTGAGTGTATGTGTGTATGTCTGTGAGTGTGTGTGTGTGTGTGTGTGTGTGTGTATGTGTCTGTGAGTGTATGTGTGTGTGTGTGTCTGGGAATGTGTGTGTGTCTGTGAGTGTATGTGTGTGTGTGTCTGGGAGTGTGTGTGTGTGTCTGTGAGTGTATGTGTGTGTGTCTGTGAGTGTGTGTATGTGTCTGTGTATGTGTCTGGGAGTGTGTATGTGTGTGTGTCTGTGAGTGTATGTGTGTATGTCTGTGAGTGTGTGTGTATGTGTCTGGGAGTGTATGTGTGTGTCTGTGAGTGTGTGTGTGTGTGTGTGTCTGTGAGTGGATGTGTGTGAGTGTGGTGTGTGTATGTGTCTGTGAGTGTATGTGTGTGTGTCTGTGTATGTGTCTGGGAGTGTATGTGTCTGGGAGTGTGTGTGTGTGTGTCTGGGAGTGTGTGTGTGTCTGTGAGTGTATGTGTCTGGGAGTATGTGTCTGTGAGTGTATGTGTATGTGAGTGTATGTATGTGTGTGTGTGTGTCTGTGAGTATGTGTGTCTGTCTGTGTGTGTGTCTGTGAGTGTATGTGTATGTGAGTGTATGTATGTGTGTGTGTGTCTGTGAGTATGTGTGTCTGTCTGTGAGTCTGTGTGTGTGTGTGTCTGTGAGTGTATGTGTGCACCTGAGTGTGTGTGTACGTGTTTATATATGCATGCAAGTTTTGTTTTTTTCTGGTGGTGGGGTGAGGGTGGAACTCGAGTGAGTTCCCACACTTTATTCCCCAGGACTTGACCCCTGCTTAATACTATCCAAGTTGTGGGATGCGTTGAGAAGAGATCCCAGGACCTTCTTGCCGTGAGCCTTTACTTTTGAATTTCCAGAAATTGCTGTTACATTGGAGACATTTCCAAAAGAACTGAAATACCTCTGGGTCCAGCGGAAGACCAAGAGTACTCTAGTGAAAGAGAGATACAATGAATACATATTTGACTGGGAAATGGAATGGATTTCAAAGAATAATTCTAATAAAACAATCTACCAGTAAGTGTTTATATTATAGAGCTATCCTGTCAAACTGTCTATGGGGCCTAATACACAGCTATGTCAAAAGTTATTTTTATACATGTCCATAGATTAGCTGCTTAAGGACACAGCCTTAGAGTAAAAGGCAATCACGACGGTGTCCTTAAGTAGTTAACTTATCATGTTTATGAAATTATATTTAATTGGGTAATTTACAAAAAATCCTTTGGAAGACTGAAATAAATTAAGCTCCCCTACAATGTAAAAGTTCAGAATTAAATATAAACAGCAAACAGATCACATATAAACTTCTGTAATGTAGACACACTTTCCAGTAGACAATCCCTGTACTAGTATCTCAGTATTGTTATACACATAACATCTTCTCATCCAGGACACTGAGTTTGCATCTAATTGTTACATTCTTACCTTCCAAGCGTTTCTGCACCATCACTTTCCAGATCTACTTGGCCAAACACAGAGGCGATGGCGGCCTTCTCTTCGGTTGTCCAGTGAACCATGGTGGCTGTTAGAGGATGTGCAGCAAAAGCTTCAGTGAGAAGAACAAGCTCTGAAAAGCAAGTGTTTCCTCACCATATGTCACGTTTACATAGATTGAGATGGAGCGCAACTGCAGATTTCTTAGGATTTAAATTGATGATTAGAAAATTAGAGAATAAAATAAGAATTGTCTATTCAATATAGGAAAATACAGGTACTGTATCTTTAATTACTTCGCTGTAGGAAAATACAGGTACTGTATCTTTAAATACTTCGCTGTTGGTAAGCAGCTTCCTATATCCATGCAATCTAGCACATTTGGTGTTTGCAAGTTTTAGGGTAATGAAGAAAGCTATAATGAAGTTGTAACAGCAGAGATTCGTTTTAGGTTTAACCCCTTAAGGACACATGACAAGTGTGACATGTCATGATTCCCTTTTATTCCAGAAGTTTGGTCCTTAAGGGGTTAAAGTTAGCAGGTCAGGGAGCAGCTGGTGCCTGAATGCTTAACGGGCTTGGGAGCAGGCTGTAGCAGAAATGATTGGAAAACTTGAGAGCAGACTATGGAAGGAATGCTCAGCAGTCTTGAGAGAAAGAAGTTCTTATCACAGATGAATTGATTAACTTAGCTTCCAGAGGGTGGAATTCAGGTTCCGGAGTTCTCCTCCGGGGAGGTTCTTTATGAGACAGGATGAGAGAAGTCCAGATACTAGCCGTGGTCGAGGAGAGGAGA
Source organism: Pelobates fuscus (assembly GCF_036172605.1). Classification (NCBI taxonomy): domain Eukaryota; kingdom Metazoa; phylum Chordata; class Amphibia; order Anura; family Pelobatidae; genus Pelobates; species Pelobates fuscus. The sequence continues at coordinate 62,044,721 of NC_086320.1, read as the reverse complement.
AGGAGGTTAGTTCGAGTTCCAGTCCGGTTCGGTACACAGGTAGGTTTGCAGAGAAAACTTTCAGCCGGTTTGATAGCGCGGTAACGCTGTTCATTAATCCAGCGTCTTGTATCTGGCGCGGTCGCATTATGTAGCGTGGTGAGACCGCGTCAGAGAGGGGGTGTGGCTAAACTCCGTCAACCCGGAAGAGACAGGAATTACCGGTAGCTGGGGCATGACACCGTATTTTAAAGGAAAAATGAACCATGTCACACCTCTCATGGCAGACTTTGTCAGCTCTTTTTCTGTCCAGCTAACACTATTTGTTACTGATAATAAACAATACAAAAAGGCTGACTTTTCTCATTTAGTTTATGCCATAATAGTAAATTTGTGGATGACTGTTTTACAAGCTCAGTCAAATAGTTATCTTTCAGCCTGCCCATGAATTCTGCTAAGATGCAGGTTCTATTTATCCATTTAAGTATTAGCTATAGTGATATATCCATATAATATAGTAATATGGATCACAAAAAACAAACTCTTCCTAAACATTGACAAAACTATCACAATGATCTTTGGAACAGTACCTAAATTACACAAATGACACAATTCTATAGATCAAAACAAATTCAAATAGCACACTGACCGCAGTCCATTCTTTCAAATACTTGGGTTTGTTTTTAGGCCCCAATCTATCTTTTGGCCTCCACACAGAAAAACGTGCATCTAAACTTTATCCAAAACTAGGTTCCCTGTACAGAAATAAATCTTGCCTAAGCACTACAGTAAAGGAAAAGATTGTACAGCAAATGCTGATGCCAATCATTGATTATGGGGATGCAGTATATGCACCTGCACAGCAAAAACCCACCTTAATAAACTTAATACATTGTATAACTCGTTCTGCCGTGTTGTACTACAATGTAATTACAGAATCCATCATTGTGACATGCTAAAAGAACTAAACTGGCTGTCGCTGGAATCCAGACGCACCCTTCATCTTTCCAGCCTTGTGTTTAAGAGCTTTTCTGGGAAACTCCCACCCTACCTGAGCAGAATGCTCTCCCCGGCTGTTCCCACCTCCAATAATCTCCGATCCAGTACCAGTGCTTTATTTAGTCTACCTCGACACACAAAAAAAAGTGTGTCAATCCTCCTTTTCCTACAGAGCACCGCAATTATGAAACAACATCCTGCACACTCTCAAATCTTCCCCAAGCCTAAAGTCCTTTAAGAGATCCCTCTCTACATATCTCAAAACAGAATGCACCTGTCATGGTTGATTATATATTTCCTACCTGTTCTATGTTAAAATGTGTATTTTATTGTACCCTATTGTATCAATGCAATGTTTTGTGGAACCAGGACATACTTGAAGACAAGAAACATCTCAATATATCCTTCCAGGTAAATGTTATTTTTATAAATAAATAAATAATAATTTTCCTAGTAAATTGGTCCTAATTTAGACTGGCAACTATGTTTCTTTAAAGTTCACACACTTTGGTACTTTATAGGACATAACTGGTATAATTCTTATATGATCACTGTAACGGACCGTTTCAGCAAAAAAAGGGGAAAAATCAGTTTAGGCGATAATCCCCTTTTTGAGAGACAGGCACAGCTACTGCAGAACACCAAACTCCCGAACTGGATACAAGATAACACTCCGAACTGGAACAGCTGAACAAGAAAAGCATACAATCCGCTTACACTCCTGGCAGTCAGCTTACAATCCAATTCCCCCCAAGAACGAGACGACACTTCATTTTGAGGGTTAAACAGGAACTCTGGACTGGCTCATCCAGCCTGGCTTTTATTTCCATCTCACACATACAGGCCACACCCAGGGGGAGGCATAAAAGAACCAATGACATAGATGTTACCTCCCACACATCCCCTCCCCTTAGTGTGACACATAATCCCATTATGCATACAGTGTAAAATATACTTTTACACAACTTTCATAACTTTAAAACCATACATCACATTCACATAAAAATACATATCCACAATCAATCCATTCAGGGGAACAACATATTAAAAAAATGGCATGAATCCGACCAGGGGTTCAAAAGTTACTAAAAGTATCTTTTGTTCCTTTCTGGCTGGCAGAAAAACATCCCCACAATGCACCCTGGTTTCCTCCCTTCTGCCCTGGAGTTAATTGGAGAAGTAATCCAATTATCCAGGACTAGAGGCAGACTCCATTAACCACATGGTTGCAAAACGACATAAAACACTTTAAAATACATAAAGTCACATTTACACATAACACACAGACATTTCACCTATCCCCAGATAGCTGGGATCTGCACGCACAAAACTACCGAATAGCGCGCAGATCCTACTCACACAGTACAATTGCCATGGAGCTAAAGTCTTTCCCATAGTCTTTCATTATATGAATAGGCTCCATGGTATGGCTATCTGGGGTATCACATTCCCATAAAGTCTGGTCCATAGTCCAAAGGCAAGAGGCAGGCAAGCAGCACCCTCCAAGGACACGTGGCGAGGTCGGTTTCGCCACAATCACTATTCCACTAACTAACACAGCTTACTAAAGAGACCAGTCATGTCTCGTTAGCTTCTACACAATCACTAATTAATTTTACCCTGTAATGATATTACAGACATTGTTAACTCTCCTACTACCTTAACATTGGTGGCACTGCCTCATTTCCATTTGGCCCCCTTACAAAGCCATTATTAAATTTGTGTAGAGTATACCACTAACTGGAGGGCCACATGATGCACAAGTAGGCAGGGCGATCAAAAGACCTCCCTGACAGAACCTGCACCACCTGATATTTTTCCTCAGCATTGTTCCAATCAATTTGACTGGCACCAAGCAAACTATTTGTAACGGACCGTTTCATCAGACAAGGGGTTAAAATCCGTTTAGGCGATATTCCCCTTTCAGATATAAAGGCAGCTACTGTAGAACACCAAACTCCCGAATTGAATACAAGTGAATGCACCAAACTCCCGAACTGCATACAAGGGAATAAGGTAGCACTCCAAACTCCCGAACCGAAACCTCACGAATAGCTGCTAGCAGACGAACAGGAAAAGCTCCCAAGCGGCTTACACTCCTGGCAATCAGTCTCTATCAGCATACAGTGAATCCCCCCAAGAACAAGGCAAGGCTCCGTGTTGAGGGTCAAGCAGTGGTCTGTTTATTCAGAGCTACCCGCCCAGTATTTATGCAGGTCCCTCACCTGGTGGACACTCCCCTAGGGGACCAGATGGAAGACTGTAACACAGACAGACATGTATCACATTTCAGACACACAGAAGTACAACATCCCCACAATGCATCCTAATTTCCCTCTCTCTATCCTGGAGATAATTAAGAAGTAATTCAATTATCTCCCAGGACAGAGGCAAACTCTATTATTCACGCGGGGACCCAAATACAGTAAAATACATTAAAACATATAATATTCCATTTTATACATAAAACACAGACATATCACATATCCCCAGATAGCTGGGATCTGAGCGCACAAAACTACCGAATAGCGCTCAGATCCTATTCACACAGTTCAATTGCCATGGAGCCAGAGTCTTTAATTATACGAATTGGCTCCATGGCATAGCTATCTGGGTTAACACATTCATATATACAAACTACCGAATTAACCGGTGTTCGGCTAAATCACACGAATAGGAACCAGGGGGAGGCTCAGCGGTGCCTGCACGTAAAAGTGTCTGCTTTTAGTGCACTGATTCCGGGCTGAGCACCGCTGGCCGTCCGGGGAGCTCCATAACACCGCCACCTAGCGGCCGCTAAATGTAATCGCGGCCACCCAGTAACAGTCAATAAAGCTGCGGTTAACCGCGGCTTCAGGGAGGTAGATTGAAGGCACATGCCAACTTCTGGGTGGCCAATTAACAGCGCCTGCCGGCTCCCCACGGCTCTGGGGAGGCTAACAGAAGGCGGTTCGTGCGGTAGACAGAATCTACCAAACAGCTGTGCAGAAAGGCATGAATAAACCTTTCTGCACAGTAAAATTAACCGTTTAACTGCCGGTCCATAGTCCAAAGGACGCAGGCGGGAAACCAGGCTCCTCCAATGCAATGTGGTGAGATTGCTCTCGTCACACTATTTATCTATGAGGCAGGCACACTGTTCTCTGCGCAGTATTCTTCCCGTGTGCGGAACTTGCAGTGGGTGGGGCACACTCCTTCCTAAACAGCCTGAATGCTCTGTTGTGGCTTTCCCCACCCCAGTAATCTGTGCTTAGGAGTCGTATTTAGTGGCGTAACGTGGGTAGCCAGCCACCTGGTAAGGCAAGTATTGCACTCACTAGTCGGTGGACTGCTAGCACTCCCAGAGTCCTCTAACTTGTATCTAGATAGCCTCGCTCCTCCTTTCCTTCCCAACTTGTCTCAGTGATGTGTGTCACATATTCCATTGCGTAATTTTTAAAATCCACCTCATACCTAAAGTAACGCGTAAAGTGATGCAACTATCAGTGTCTTGCATATCACGGAGACAAGGCGTGTAGGGAAGTAGAAGCTAGACTATCTACGTATCCATTACCAGCGTAATAGTATGATAAGGGTTATATGAGGACAGTATGGCTGTAACTAGTAAGAAAAATACTGTAAACTGTTATGTGGCTACGTTTATTTGCCTCGTAATGCTGAAAAACTGTGTAGAAACATTGGAAGATTTTCTATGTGAGGGGGAGGGCACACTAGTTTTGTATTTATTATTGCTCCTTTTTTTTTCTTTTAGAAATTTTGCGTCCCTAACAATTTTGTACCCCAGGCAACCGCCCCTGTGGCCCCGCCCACGCTACGCCACTTGTCGCATTGATGGTGAGTGCTCTGCTCATCCATCACCTATAGTGGAGTGACACCTGAAGATACGTGGGGGGGAAATGTTCCAGATTATAGATCTGGATACAAAAGCTACCCCTCAGATTAGTGGTTCTTGGTCTGTCCTCTTTCCAAAGACCACCCACTCCATCCTGAAGAAATTCTCGGGGGCACCCCCTAATGAAATGAGCTGCACACACCTATTCTGAGCTCCCCTTCCACCTAATTTAAACTTTACAGTAGGTGTTTGACTTCCCATTACATCCTTTGACAACTAGAGGGTTCCTTAACTAGTCTGAATTCAGATATTTTTGCATTCCCATGGAATTTAGAGAACATTTAATTTGCTCACATCTCAGGTCCTTAATATGTCAGACAAAAACCATAGCTGCATTTCTTACTCTTTATTTATCATGATGCATTGCATTTATGTATTAAGGAACTGCCTCTGCTAATTGATATTAACTCATTAATTAATTACAATTAGCGGGACCTGCCTGACAACCCAGGCCGAAAGTCCAGGGAATTTAATTTGCTAGCACCATATTTAACCCTGTAACTTTCCAAGACACCATAAAACCTTTACATGGGGGGGGGGGGGGGCGGGGGTACTGTTCTACTTGGACGACTTCGCTGGACACAAAAATTAGTGTTTCAAAACAGTAAAATGTATCACAACGATGATAGCGTCAGTGAAAGTGTCATTTTTTTGCATTTTTCATACACGAATGGCACTTACACTGACAATATAATTGTTGTGAAGCGTTTTACTGTTTTGAAACACTAATATTTGTGTTCAGCGAAGTCTCCCGAGTAGAACAGTCTCAAAGGCAATGTAACCAATCTGGCGAATTTCAATGTGAAAAAAATGAGAAATGTGACATGCTAGATTGACCCTGTAACTTCCCAAAACACCATAAAACCTGTAAATAGGGGGTACTGTTTTACATGTGAGACATCGCTGAATACAAATACCGTATATACTCGAGTATAAGACGAGTTTTTCAGCACATTTTTTGTGCTGAAAAACACTCACTCGTCTTATACTCGAGTCAGTTGTCTGTATTATGGCAATTTTCATTGCCATAATACAGACAAGGACCGGGGGCTGTCAGGAAGCTGTAACTTACCTTCACCGCAGCTCCTGTCAGCTCCCTTCTCTCTCCTCCGTCCGTGCAGCTCCCAGGTCAGCTTCCTCTGCAACTCTCGCGAGAGCCGCGGGGTCAGAGCGTTGCCACGGGTTACCGTGGCAACGCTCCGCGCGGCCGCGAGAGTTGCAGAGGGAGCTGACCTGGGAGCTGCACGGACGGAGGAGAGAGAAGGGAGCTGACAGGAACTGCGGTGAAGGTAAGTTACAGCTTCCTGACAGCCCCCCTCCTACAGCCCATCCACTGGACCACCAGGGAGTGAGAGCCCCCCTCCCTGGCCAGCTAACAAGCAGGGAGGGGGGACGAAAAAATAAATAAAAAAAATAATAATAAAATAAAAAAAAATAATAACATAAAAAAATATATATATTACAATAATAATTAAATAATAATAATAATTAATAAAATGCCCACCCCCACCAATGCTCTGCACTCACACACACACACACTGCACTCACACACACACACACTGCACTCACACACACTGCATTCATACACACACTGCACTGCATTCATTATATACACACACTGCATTCATACACACACTGCATACACACTGCATTCATACATACATACACACTGCACTCATACACTGCACTCATATACACACACTACACTGCATTCATTATATACACACTGCACTCATACACACACACTGCACTCCATTCATTATATACACACTGCATTCATACACAAACTGCATTCATACATACACTGCATACACACTGCATTCATACATACACACTGCACTCATACATTCACACTGCACTGCATTCATTATATACACACTGCACTCACACACTGCACTCATATACACACACTACACTGCATTCATTATATACACACTGCACTCATATACACACACTGCACTCCATTCATTATATACACACTGCATTCATACATACACACTGCACTCATACATACACACTGCATTCACACTGCACTGCATTCATTATATACACACTGCACTCACACACTGCATTCATTATATACACACTGCATACACACTGCACTCATACACACACTGCACTGCATTCATTATACACACACTGCACTCATACACACACTGCACTCATATACACACACTGCACTCCATTCATTATATACACACTGCATTCATACACACACTGCATACACACACAGCATTCATATACACACTGCATTCATACACACACACACACACACACTGCATTCATTATATACACACACTGTAAATAAATATTCAGTTAATATAACTTTTTTAGGATCTAATTTTATTTAGAAATTTACCAGTAGCTGCTGCATTTTCCACCCTAGTCTTATACTCGAGTCAATAAGTTTTCCCAGTTTTTTGGGGTAAAATTAGGGGCCTCGGCTTATATTCGGGTCGGCTTATACTCGAGTATATACGGTATGTGTATTTTATTGCAGTAAATGCAAACAGTATTATGGCAATAACATTTCTTATTTTCTCCCAATTTTTTTATATTTTATTCATATCAAATCATATTTCATAGCAAAATATTTGATGTTAAATGAAAGCACTGATTTCCCTGAATAAAATGATATTTAATAAGTGTGGGTGCATTTTATATGAAAGAGGTGAATTACGGTTGAACAGACATATAGTCAAATTCCAGATTTTGTTTACGTTTTGTTTTGATCACAACGTGTACATTTGGCTCAGTCCTTAAGGGGTCAAGACAAGTCACTTTAGACACTGTCTCACCACAGTTAAAGGGGAAAGCTAGAAGGGTGAATGACACCTGAGATACTCTATTTAGTTTACCCATATGCCCTTATATTACAGCTATAGCTCTGTCTCTGTGTTACATGCAACTCCGGTCTTATCTTTGTCCTTACATATAGTGGCTCACCATATTCTGTTAGTTATCCTCTGTATAGCTCCAGGATTGGCCTTTTCCTATGATAAAATATAACTAAAATATTATAATGCCTCAACAGGATTAGTCCATCTGTATCCGAATGGCTCTGATCTCTACCATTTTTGTTTTTTATAATCACCTCTATTGCTCAGTGATCTCAGGTTCCATTCAAATTTAGCATCCCCTTCATACCATGTCAAGTCTATCTATCTATCTATCTATCTATCTATCCTATCCGTGGAACCGTGGGGTAAACACCATCGGGACTCCATGCCAAGCAGGTACCCATGTCAGGTAACCCATGTCAGGTTTGAAAGGCTGAATTTGATTGACACAGGGCTTTTTTCATCCTATATATAGCTAACTAATAATAATGCGGAGCTGCCATTTTATTTTATTCATATTGAATGGAGGGGTGTCAAGCTGTCCAAAGAGTCCGGACTTTTAGTGTGCTGTTTTAGGACTATTCAGTTAAGTGCAAGGGATGTGATTACCAGAAGAGAGAGAGGAGACCTGACACAGTAATTGGTGCTTCACAGAGTCCTGATAGAGCATGCTCACTCCTAGGAATTCAACTTCCATGCCACTCGGCAACCACGATAAGGTAGGAGAAGAAAAAGGAAAGCAGTGATAGAAGAAGCGAAGTGGACATAAGCAGAGGGACCGAAGGGGGAAAAAGTGTCCTGCATGGGACACAGGTGGGTATAGACAACCTCATGCAGATGGCAGGTCTATGGACAGAGTACAAAGGTACAGGAAGGGAACATGGGCAGATGGACTCAAAATGGAAAAAGGGGAGGTGGACAGGAAGACACAAGTACGTGAAATGGATATGTACAGAGAGACACAAGTGGGGCCAGTGGGCTATGGAAAGAAGGATGCATCGGAGAAAGGGAATTAGGGAAATATACATGAAGGGACACGAGGGAGTTAAAGGGCAGGTTTTATGCATAGGGACACAGGTGGGGGAAGGGAGAGTATGGGGAGATGGACAAAGCATGAAGTAGTTATGTGCCAGGAGTTCCCTGTGACCCCTTGAACAGTAAGTAGCCAAACTGTTTAAGAACAGTTTAACAGCTTACTTGGGATCTGCCAGGTGCCCGTCGCCACCTCCCCTGTAGGCATAAGCGCCTGCCAGGAACCTCCATAAGCAAGTGCAGGTCTGGCTCATTGGATGTTTCTGCGGCCCCTGTCTAACTTCTGGGCTCTAAGCAGATGCCTAGGGCCACCCTATGGTTAATCCTGGTCTATGTTAAAAGGAGATCTACAGGTTCTGAAGAGATAGTGATTGCATGTGTGATTGACAGTTCTCTCTCTAATGCTGTGATTACACAGAACAGAGCACTCTAAGCTGGAAGATCTGTCCACTGATGTCAATACTACCGACGCAATAGGGTTCGGTTTTGTGTTTGGTTTGTGGATTTAGAGATATTTAAAAATTAGGGGGACTTTGGTTTACGGTACATCTGTCTTAAATATGCCATTTTCTGAGACTGATTGTCTGCCAGGCAAAGTGTGTCTGAGAGTGATGGGAGTTATATGGAACAATAGATAATGAGGTGTATGAGGTACAGATTCATTATTTTAAAATATTGTTCTATAGTTGCCCTAGTTTTTACAAATTACAATGGAAAAATCTTGACAAAATAATATATTTTTCCCACTTTTTTAAACATGAAATTGATACTCAATAACAGAATATATGTTCCACTTCTAAATATATTATCTTGTAAGTGGATAAACAAAAAGAAAAATGGAAAATTATGTTTGCGCATGGCAAAACTTTTGTGATTTTTAAGTTTTAAATAGTTCAGCTGTTAGCTTTCAATCGAACTACAACTCCCCAAAATCTTTTATGTGCACATGAAGCTCTGCCTATAAGCTCAGCATTATACTAAATAGGTAGTTACAGCAGCTGCAAAACTGAGGATTTGCTGCAAAACAATTTATTTTTATTTTTTTTGCTTATGTTTATTTCAGTGCATAATATATTTACACAATAACTTAAAAAGAGCTGGTGAATTAAATTCTTGTCTGGAGTGTACCTTTAACTTAGAGCAAGGTTTTGAACAATAACCTCGCCAATGATGTGTCCGAGCAGGTTCCACCTTGCACCATGTTACACCTTACAAAGATAAGAGATGCTTTTTTAGCAGTAATTGGAGAGCTTCTCATTGCCACCCCAGATATGTAGGATTTTAAAGAATGTACATGTAATAATAGTTAACAGAGTAACTGCAAAAGTAGAGATTTATTTAAAATCAATTTTTATTTGACTTGTTTCATTCTTGACATGCAGTTTTAGGTGCTTGTACAAGTCATTTAGTGGTAGCCGTGGCTGAGGGCATGCACAGAGACTGCAAAGAATTTCTCGACTGCGGCCTGAACTGCAGGAGTGAAAGCAGATCCTAGTTTAGTAGCCAGGACAATCACGAACACTTCAGTGAAACGCTGCAGATAGAAGTAAACAAGCCATTAATATTTATTTGAAGTGATACAGTTTATTCATATATTAAAAACCAGACAATCAAACAATCGCAGGTCTGAAGGTGTTAAGCACAGGTACCCAACCCAGTCTTCAAGGTGCATCAACAGTTTATGATTTTGGCATTTCCGATTCCTTTTCCTATTGGACTATAAAACCTATATTGTGTGTGCAGTGTGCCTTGTGGACTGGGTTAGGAAAAACAGATCTAGAGATCATTTACTACCTACCGCATATATCATTAATATGCTGCAGAAGTAAAATAAGTTAATATAGACTATTCCTTTGGTATCATGCTGTAAGCAACCACTTGCATTCCCTCCTGCAACAAATGAATGCTACATTATTCTGGCAATCTTTGTTCTATTTATCTGTTTAGCATGAAATTTGTGTTCTACAAATTGAGAAAATATCATACATTGAATTAGGTTTACCGAATGTCATTAAATCTTGAATTATTAGAATTTCCATATGGAATTTAGATATGTGAACTAATCTTGTTGTCTTTATATTAGGTTTTATTTAACTTGAAAAAGTGACAATAAACATATTTATTATATGTGCAATTTAGGATAAATACCCCCAATTTAAACACAGATACATATTAGATTAACCCAGCATCTTGCTAATCAAGCGTTAGGTTGTTTCGGTATATTCGTTTTCAATAAAAGAGAGGAAACACGACTGTTTGTTTAATAGATTTTTTTACGGATTTCACTTATGATAAATGTCCTTCATCTATGGCAAAAGTAACTCAATCTTGGCATTCAAGCTGCTGTGACTGGCAGTTCTTGTAATGCTAAGACAGGCAGGCCATGCTGGCTGAGCTTAATGAGAAGATCAGTCCATAAGAAATGGAGTGCCAAAGGCTGTCCATCATTTTTAAGAAAAGTGCTCCATAAAATACATGAAACCTCTCCCACATCATTTCTACCGTTTTCAAAAATAACTCCAATAATTAAAACATGCATTGTTAAAAACTTTAAAACTTTTGCTGGAACAAACAAGTGTGTTTCTGACACTGTTATCTTTACTAGCCATGGCTTCTCCTTATCTGAGATTTTCGTAGTATTGACAGGAAAACAGTAGACAAAAACAAAGACAAAACACAACAAGAGTAATAATAAATAAATAAATACATACCCTGAAGTTCTCTGGATCCACATGCAGTTTGTTGGCATGGTCATCGCTGAGTTGATGAAAGGTGCCCTTAATGTCATCCAAGTGGTGGGATGCGTTGTTAAGAGCTCCCAGGACCTTCTTGCCGTGGGCCTGTACCTTGGCATTTGAGGATGGGTTGGACAGGCTTCCGAAAGAACTGAAATACCTCTGGGTCCAGGGGTAGACCACGAGCAGCCTAGTGAACAAAATAAGAAAACAAAGATATATAAATACAATCAAAACTTCCTGAGGGAATGATTTGACTTAGTATTGTATAATACATTTGTATCACAAGGGTGTTTAACAAAGACAGTGATATATGTAATAGAAAAAGAATCCACCACAATTTGAAAGATCATTGAAAAGCTACACTATTGGTCTTTATTCTGGGAATCCTTAACTTCGATAGGTTTTAGATGGTACAGATTTATTAATGTCCAAACAATTTTATTTTTAAAAAAATGAACAGGTTATATTACAATCTGCCATTACAGATAAACATAATGCAACCCCAGACATTAAATGTAAAAAGCATAAGCTTAACTTTAAAAGCCCACGCAGTGTAGGTACCATTTGCAATCAGTTCAACCTGCACCATATTTATATTTTAGCATAAATCTAAATGTTTCTTCTTTAATACCTTCAGTGCAAAGGGTTAGCATATCATATGATATCATGACAATTCCTAGCATGTCATTTGTCATAAGGCGGTCAGAATAAAAAATGTCATGTAATCATTTGTTCTTACCTTCCAAGAGCATCTCCACCATCATGTTCCAGATCAACTTTGCCAAACACAGAGGCGATGGCGGCTCTCTCTCCGGCTGTCCAGTGAACCATGGCGGCTGTTAGAGGGTTGAGTAACTCAAGCTTCAGGTGAGAAGTACAAGCTCTGAAAAACAAGTGTTACCCCCCTGATTTTTATAAGAAAACAAGCCACGTCACGCCTAGTAGAAGTTGCTTTGTCATGGTTTACTTTTGTCTTCCATCCCACACGACTAGGTCCTGATAAGATATGGCAAACTCTGGTACGTGCATCAAGTCACATCCAAGTCCCAAAATGCGTCACATCTGAAACTCTCTTTCACGCCCTAGAATATAATTCCATAAACAAGTTACAAGCTACGTGCCATATCTGATTCGTTTAAATTCACAGATAGCTTAGTTTAGGAGCAATTTTTGAACTTGTGGTTATTTTTTTCCAGAATATTTCTAGTATTTGATAGTTTCAAGAACAATATCCGCTTTAATTATTTATTCCAACCCACAAACCTTGCACAAAATTATTACTCATTTCACCAGGGGTCCTTAAACTCCGGCCCCACAGATGTTGCTGAACTACAACTCCCATTATTCTCTGGCTATCTATGTAATTCAAAGAATCATGGGAATTGTAGTTCAGCAACATCTGGGGGGCCGAAGTTTGAGGACCCCTGCACTTCAGCAACATCAATTCACCTAAGTTATCTATCTACCAGTCATGTCACCCCACTAATTTGTGCATTACCTTTTGTATCAAACTGTTTTTTTTATTCTTTCCTTTTCAGAAGCATTTAGCATTTCACTTTCTACATCATGTCCCATACATGCAAGAAGCATGTTCTATATCAAAATTATAATATCCTAAAGCAAACATAAAAATAATGTGATGGGGGCAATCACTGTGAATATAGCCCCAGTGTTTTGACAACTGTCTATCTTTTATAAAGCAAAACACATTGCCAAAATGTTATTGTTTGGGTTTTTTTTTTAGTTTTTTTTTTTTTTAAATGGTGATCTGCCTCTTCATAATATTCGGCTTAATGTTTGTGTTTGCTTTCTTTTTTGTCGTTCGCTTGTTGGTTAGTAATTTTTTATTTTGTGATTGTACTTACTATATACTTGTTAGGTGAATGGAAGAGAATGTGATTTTTATTCAATGCAGTCTGAGAGTGTCTCTCTGTTTTTAGCACTATAGTTCCATTGTATTTTTGCCAAAAGTAGGGATTGTGGGACGGGGCGTCACCCAGCAATTATTTATGATTGTGAGTTATTTTTCCTACTGGGTTAAGTTATATACAATTGTATTTTTTTACCATGATCCTTTCTAGTTCCAAATGCAAATCAGAAATAACTCTAATTAACCTGTATTTAACAAAATATGAGATTTCTATCAATCTACATGTGTAGTTTACACACTGTGCTAGAAAATCTTGGAAAATGTATAGTTAGAAAAGACTACCTCATTAAAGACAATATGACTATCCCATGTAGCTGGCAATATCACTCAATGACAATATGGACTTGTAGGGTAGAATTAAAAAAAAAATTCAATTACAGCTAGCGTTACGGTTAAACATTAGGGTGTTTTAAGGGTTAATGGTAAGTGTTAGGGTACTGTAGGAGTTAAATTGTAGTGTTAGTGTAGTGATTATTATTTAGTGTAGTGTAGGGGTTAATGTTTAGTGTTGTATAGAATGTAAGGGTTGATGGGAGGACTTTACTATAAGAATAGCACTGGGGATTCTGCTGTACTATCTTCTATTACATTGTAGTGAAAAGAAACAACTAAAAGACTGATAAGGTACCCCAGTGAATTCAAAGGGACAAAAGTAGCTGAGCTGGAAGCATAGCTGGCTTAGAGAATTTTTCCAAATCAGCTAGTTTGGCCTTGAATTTGAAACTCAATTTGAATTTATTTGGAATTTTCACTATAGTGAATAACCCTGATAGTTGCTGGGACTCTAAAAATGTTTTTCTACTTTTCTCTGATTGCGACATTCTACCTGAAGAATGTGTTCTTTGTTTTATTTTAGAAGTCTCAGTGTGCAAAACCCAACAGAAAGTGCAAACGTTGATCATCCTTTGGATATGTGTATAGCGACATTTAGGTGTTCTGCCCCCAACACTTACAATTTCTGGCTTCCTGGCAATGTTTAATGTTTTTTTTTTTATTATCTATCATTTTTCTTATTTTATGGTTCTATAATAATTGTCATCAGGGAACAATTGGCTACCATTTTTTATGTTTATTGTTTTTTTTTTATAGCACCATATAATCTCTTACCAAATGGAAAATCCATTACAAAGGATTCAGTATAAAGCTTACTTTGCTTTGATAATTTCTACATAAACGATAACTGTTCTAATAGTAATTTATGTCTGTTGTAGTTATCAACAATACAATTTATACTCTATATGAGGGCAATCTAATTTCAACTGGCTATATGATTTATTGATTTTATGTTTTCATAAAAAAAAAAACTTTTGTTTTTGTAATTTACCATTTTATTTTACAATTGGTGGTACATAAGGCAGTTGTGCTTATGCCATGCTGTTTTTAGGCAGAAGATGTATTGGTTTGCAAATAATCTACAAAAATAAAAAATACACAAAATGTAAAATATATATATATATATATATTTGATAAACAAAAGTACTTTTTTCACCTGATAAAAAGTGTTAGTTTAGAGATTTTTTTCCCATTGGGTAGTGCCAGATCAGTTTAATTTTAGTCATAATAAGATTAAATCTTAATACATTAATAAAGAGAGGCAACATAAGAACATGTAGGAATAATAATAATAATTAGCAAGCTGAATTCATTGCTTAGTATTGTGGTATGTTACCATAGACCTAAGCCAACTGTTGATGATCAAGTATGAATCAAGTATGGATCCAAACTACTACAAACTGCAAAAAGGTGAATGAATATTCTCTGTGCTTTATTCCCTGAAGCCAGATCCTCCCTCTCAAATATACAACCAGCTAAAAAGGGGGAAACAGGAGCATGAATAGGATTACGATGAAGTATTCTAAAGAGTGGGGAACCCTACTGATTTCGGATAACGGTAATATTCCAAAAAAGGGCGGGGAGAATAATAATAAAGTGCAACCTCCAAAAAATAATAAAGTTAAAACTTAACTTTTAATAGTAGCAAATATAAATGAAGTGGGAAAAACCTACACTAAATATAAACTCATTATATATGAGTGGGTGAGTGGGTGATGAGCCAGAGTGGTGAAACGCACGTCAGGGGAAAAGACTGGCGCTATCCACATGTCACTGCACCAACAGTGACTTGTACAACACTTTTGAATTTACAGCAATCTGACTGTATAAATCTCCTGCTTAAAGGGACTCGCCAGGCAGCAGTTTTTACTCACCTGGTTCCAGCGCCGGGAGTCTCGTGAAGCCGCGCCCTCTATTTCGTCAAAATGACGAAATAGGCGAGCGCGAGCAGGGAGCAATCAGACGCACATACTTCAGAGGGCGGCATTCATGCCGCCCTCTGAAGTCCTGAGCGCACTACCGCGCATGCGCGCGGTGTGCGCGGCCTCAAGCTGAGCTGACTGACAGCTCAGCTCGCGGTCTTTGCCCGCCCCCCTCCTCTGCTGACAGGCTGGAGAGAGAAGGCGCGCACACAGTGCCTTCTCTCACCTGCACACATCAGACGTATTTTAATACGTCTGACGTGTACAGGGCCTTTTTAGGGCTCTGCATGATAGGAAGTCCCTCTGGTGGCCGTCTGAGTGACGGCCACTGGAGGTATTCCTATCAATCAATGTAAACATTGTATTTTCTCTGAAAATACAGTGTTTACATTAGATTGCCTGCAGGGAGCTATAGATCATACCTGAACAACTACATTAAGCTGTAGGTGTCCAGGTGACTATGGTGTCCCTTTAAGAGACCTCAGATTTCCTGCCCACTGAGACTTTACCTCTCAATTAATATGTCCATTTACTGTGACTGAATCATATAGTGTTGATACCCTATTTGAAACAATTGCACTTTGCCACAGTGTTTGGTCTGAGTTAGGTACAATTTCTACCATAATTGATACTGTTAAACTGTATCACAGTGAGCTTTTGCATGTTTACACCTAATTAGACCTTGAGTCTCAGATGGCTTTGGTGGGGATTTTTCCACCCACTCATATATATTGATTTTATATTCGGTGTATGTTTTTCTCACTTCATTTATATTTACTACTATTAAAAGTTAAGTTTTAACTTTATTATTTTTTGGAGGTTGCACTTTATTGTTATTCCCACCCACCCTTTTTTCGGAATGTTACCCTTATCCGAAATCAGTGGGGATCCCCACACTTTAGGATACTTCATCATAATCCTATTCATTCTCCTGTTTCCCCCCTTTCTTGGTTAAATTCCTTGCCCCAGGGGTTAACCCCCATTCAGGAGATTAGATATACTGTACATTTCTTTCCTTCCTGTTTTGTATACAACCAGCTACCTTCATTAAGCCCAACAAAAACTTCAGCTCCAGGCACAAGGTGCACTAAGTCCAGGATCTACCTTCGCATATGGATTCTTTGTTTCCACATTATGAATTGACAAAACAAATGCAACAATAAATACACTACAGCTAATTGAAGTGGCCTGGGTGCAATGTCCCTATTTCCCTTAGTGCTGCAATGTTAAACATTGCAGTTCCAGAGAAACTGCAATGTTTACATTGCAGCACTAAGTCTGCCTCCAGTGGCTGTCTACCAGACAGCCACTAGAGGGCTTTCTGAATTGAACCTTTGGTCCGGTATCTGCATCTGCTCTGCATGAGGACCTCCAGCGCCAGATTTTTCCCCATAGAAAATTATTGAATCAATGCTTTCTCATGGAGAGGTCTAATGCATATTAGAGCCCACTCGTCGCAGGACGTCAGAGGAGGAGGAGCTGTGACCCAGCGCAGAGGGACGGGATTGGGTAAATAAATACCTGGGTGGGGTGCGCAAGGGTGTGGGAGGCAGAGGGAGCTATAGTGCCAGGAATACAGCTTTGTATTCCTTGCACTATAGTATCCCTTTAATGGTACATCTGAAGAGCCAACAGTCCATTTATGTTTGGATACCTAAAATGAAGGGATAGGGAAGTGTGCCATAATTCCTACACGGTTTACAGCTTATGAACTAAAGTTTGGAACCAATAACAAAACAGGACTAACCAACAAATGCATATGGTTTGCAAAATGTATGATATAAATAAATATATTACTATTAAATAGACATTATTTATGTGAGTGTTTTAGTACATTTTCTGCAGATAGCAAGTAGACACTTCCCTCCCAACAAGTTGATTCATTCATACATGTTTGTAGAAACTGTTCAAGAGAAACTTTCTCTTGGAGAGACCTGACCACCTGTTTTCTTAAAGGGACACTATAGTCACCTGAACAACTTTAGCTTAATGAAGCCGTTTTTGGTGTATAGAACATGCCCCTGGAGCCTCACTGCTCAATCCTCTGCCATTTAGGAGTTAAATCCCTTTGTTTATGAACCCTAATCACACCTCTCTGCATGTGACTTGCACAGCCTTCCATAAACACTTCCTGTAAAGAGAGCCCTATTTAGGCTTTCTGTATTGCAAGTTCTGTTCAATTAAGATTTTCTTATCCCCTGCTATGTTAATAACTTGCTAGACCCTGCAAGAGCCTCCTATATGTGATTAAAGTTCAATTTAGAGATTGAGATACAATTATTTAAGGTAAATTACATCTGTTTGAAAGTGAAACCAGTTTGTTTTTTCATGCAGGCTCTGTCAATCATAGCCAGGGGAGGTGTGGCTAGGGCTGCATAAACAGAAACAAAGTGATTTAACTCCTAAATGACAGTGAATTGAGCAGTGAAATTGCAGGGGAATGATCTATACACTAAAACTGCTTTATTTAGCTAAAGTAATTTAGGGTGACTATAGTGTTCCTTGAATGTATTATCAACAAATATGTAAAAGAATCACATTTTGTTTAGGTTTTTTTTAAGGATACTGAAACATGTACAAGAAGAATAGAAATAGTGAACCTGCTCTGCCAACTGATAGCAGCAGCTCACAGTTTACAAACCACCCGATTCACAGTTTAGTTGGCAAAGAGAGAGCTCAGCCCATGTTCTGCGTGTAGCATGCACAAGCACGGTAATGACAAAATTAACACAGAGATTATAACCGTAGAGATTTTTATCATTAACATTTTTGCCTTTCTTGCTCTTGTGAAAGGGGTCAGGGTACTATCTATCCATAGGTAGGCAACCTTCAGCACTCTAGATGTTATGGACTACATCTCCCATCATGCTCTTCCAAACATAATGTTGGCAAAGCATCAGGGGAGATGTAGTCTACATCTGGAGTGCCTACCCATACCTAATCCATCGACTTTGCAACAAAGAATTACCCTTTATTACAAATACAATTAATTTGGGGCAGAGAAAAACCAATGGTCTTTCGATTTTCTGTTAAAATAAATAACTCTCATTTGCTTAGCAAGAATATGGCAACAGAACAGGATAGTAGTATTTCTATAACTGTTAGAGCTTGAGATTTTTTTATTCTTTAAAAATAAAATTCTAAGAAACAAGGGTTTGAATTTCAATGCTCATTTTATTCAGTTTTATTCTGTACACTTATATTCAAATGTGGCAACAATCAGTTTAGTGATAGCCGTGGCTGAGACCATCCACCACAACTGCAAAGAATTTCTCGATGGCGGCTTGGATTGAAGGAGTGAAAGAAGATCCTAGTTTATTAGCCAGGACAATCACGAACACTTCACTGAAACGCTGCAAAAACACAAAATAATAAATGGTTAATGTTTAATCACATTATAAGATCTATAGTTTTGTTATTCCCTAGTTCAAGGTAGGGTTGCCAGATCACTATAATTTTGGGGGAACACATGAATGCTTCAAGTTGTGCTGAAATCGGTTCCGTGTAACATTCATAAGAAGCATTAGTGAAATCAATTAATTAATTCTGTTTTCACAAATGCAGCATAGGAATGCTACATACTGTTGGGGATATTGTGGGTAGCCCCCAAAATTTACAAAAAATGTATATGTGTGATTTAGAAATGCTGAGAAATCTTTTTTTTTTCTTTTTTTTTTTTTGAGACTTGTCAAATTATGTTCTGAAATTTATCTTAGGTTTTAATAATGGTTAAAAGTTATAATCAATTGTAGAATTTTACAAGAAACATATTTAATGTGTGTGCATTCTATGAAAAATGTCTCCAACTAAAAAACTTTTTAAAGCACAGAATAATGTCCCCATTTAGCTTGTGAAGCTCTATATAGCCCAGCTGACTTTAAACAAACTGGCCTTTACATTTTGAGTACATAAAGAGGACGCAAGTGTCTAGTTCATATAAACAAAATGTTAGCTGGTGCAATGGTTGGACCAAATCATGAATATCTATCTACTTAAGTTCATAAAGCAAAACATTTCAAAACAAAACACATTTCAAAAAGTGACTTACTCTGAAGTTCTCTGGATCCACATGCAGTCTGTTGGCATGGTCAGAACTGAGGTCATGGAGATCGGCCTTAATGCTATCCAAGTGGTGGGCTGCGTTGTTGATGGCTCCCAAGACCTTCTTGCCGTGAGCTTGTACTTTGGCATTTCCAGCAATTGCGGATGCGTTGGACAGGCTTCCGAAAGAACTGAAATACCTCTGGGTCCAAGGGTTCACGAGGAGCAGTCTAGAAAGAGAAGCACAATTTACAAATATAATAAGCATATGTCTCACAAGGAAATTGGTTTGGCGTATTTATATAGTAATAATAGTAATGTATCTCATGGATGTTTAAACAATGATTATTATAGAAACATCTCTGATATTAAGTATAGAATTTACAGTGGTGAAAAGTAACGGAATAGAGTTTAGGGATTCTGTTTCTATATATAAATCTTGGTTAATATATGTATATTTAAAAACAAACAGTCAAAAGTGAACAAAAGTTAATCAAAACACTAAATTAAAATCTGCTCTTCAAAACATTGATTTTTTTTAGATATAAGATTTAATATTTTTGGATAAGCTTTTTTCAAATGATTTAATATTTTGAGAAATATTTTATTATTTTGATATATTGATAAATGTTTTAATATTTCGAAATTTTAAAAATAAAAATGTAAAGTTTATCCCCAAAAATTACATAATTTGCAAAGCTTACCCCAAAACATTAAATTGAGGTAATAAAGTAATAGTTTAATAGTTTACTAGTATAATAGTTTACGTTAACCAACACTATATTAACATTTCAGTATAGACATAAACATATATACTTCTCATCCAAGACACTGAGTTTGTATCTAACTTTTATAATTCTTACCTTCCAAGAGCATTTCCACCATCATGCTCAAGATCAACTTTGCCAAACACAGAGGCGATGGCGGCCTTCTCTTCGGCTGTCCAGTGAACCATGGCGGCTGTTAGAGGAATGAGTAGCTCAGGTTTCAGTGAGAAAAACAAGCTCTGAAAAACAAGTGTTTCCCCACCGTATTTAAAGGAAAAATGAGCTATGTCACACCCATCATGAGTGACTTTGTCAGCCCTTTTTTTTTTGGTCCATCTAGCACTGTTACTGATCCCATAATGTCTTATTCTGGTTATTTCTAAATTATAAAATATGTTAAAATGTTCAATTAAATTGTAAAAGAAATATAGTACTTTCAATTGAAATATTAACAAAACTAAACCAAACTTATAATAAAAATAAAAAAGAAAATGTAAACAATACAATTGGCAACAAAAGGAAAATACAAAATAATTATTACAAATTAATCATTAAAATCCAATAATGCTTCCTTTCTGGTATTAATAAAAGATTGCAACATGTACAAATTAAAGGTACATAAATGTTTAATAGATCTGCACTGAAATACAGAATTAGTAAGGCAAAAAAAAGGAAAAAGTGAACAAAATGTGAATGCTACAATTTAAATGAAAGATACTACAAAGCCACCACAAAGTATCTAATCTGCATAACTTTATAGAATTGCCTTAAGTAAAAATATAACCTGAACAAGTACAAAAAAAACAACCAAAAAAATAGAAAAAACATAATCAACATTTGCCTAACAATAACTTAAATTGCATATGTGGCATCTATATTGCCTTTTTCATAATCATTATTATTATTATTATCATTATTATTATCATTATTCATATAACAGCAACATATTTTGCAGCACTTTACAGGCACACGATGCTAATGTTAACAGCAAGTGACAGATAAAACCTTGTTCATAGAACATTCTTAAAGGCGATTACATGTTTAATTTATATATTTATACTTTGGATTAATTATCCTTATCTTGAGATATATATTCAAAGGTCTGCTGACAATATAATAGACAAATCCATAATAAATGATAGTTCAAGCCGGCTGGCAAAATCAAAAATGTACTTTAACTTATTACATAAAACTTTCGGGTATAAACTAGGCACAGACTGACCACAAAGGCTCATCAGTCATGGACCAAGGGTCCTGTGGCAATCAGGGCTCCATGCCACACAGTCATGAGCTGCCTTACGGAGCTCAGAGAATCTCCTCATCTTGCCTGATATCTTTTTGTATAAAGTACGCAATTGATAATAGCTGGGACCCACAGAAGGCATGAAGGACCTTTCAAATCTATCTATCTATCTATCTATCTATCTATCTATCTATCTATCTATCTATCTATCTATCTTATACAAAGCTCCTCTAGTCCTTTATTACATTTCCAGCATGTGTGAATAGTGTGTGAGAGGAGAAGAGGGGTTGTAGCTGCTAGTTGTTTTTAATTAGTTTAAAGTTTTTTATTTTTTATTTTATTTTTTTAATAATAAATGTGTTTGTTTTAAATTGCACCGATCCAAGAAAAACATTTTCTTTACTCAAACAAAGGCGATGAAAGGATTTTATCTGGGCATTTTTGGTGGGAATTGTTTCACTCAAATAGGAGCACAGCGCTGCTCCACATTGAGTAAATTTAACCTTTTGTTACCTTCACCCTGCTGGTTATAAGTGCCCACATTATTTAAATTAGATTTTTTTATTGCAAGTATGGAACATTTGCTGGGCATATGAAAATAACAATTTGCCAATATATCCCTGGAATGCTCCATATTCAGAAGGCATATTTGATTGAGTTACAAAATTGAAATATTTTTCTCATTTGTATCATTTATGTATACTGCTATTAAGATACACACAGTGCATTGGCAGAACTACTGGCTGCACCAGGGTTCACAAGCTGGGGGCTCAGTGGGCAGCCCTCACACTAAGGATCACCAGATGGGCATCTCTGATCAAGGGCTGGCTCAGGCACCACAGACCTTTCAAAGCACACCAGACCTGTTAAATCTGCAGTTTGAGTGAAATGGTGGGACAAAGTGTGTACAGGTCACAGCTTACAGAGTCACGAAGGGAGGCAGAGAGAGAAAGATAAGAACTGACAGAGAGATGGGACCAGCATTAGATTCCCATCACCCTCATTGAGCACCTCATGTGCCAGATCTTTCTGGACCAGAGGTAAGTCACCCTCCTGCATCAAAAAGGTATAAAAACAGAATAATTTGTGCTAGAAAATACACAAATTATTATTTGTATGCCAGTATGTGTGTAATACTATATTTGTGTCATTGTGTAGCTGTGTATGCATATGGTGTATCTGTGTGTATGTGTCTATGTATCTGTCAGTGTGTGTCTGAGTATGTGTATATGTGTGAGTGGCAGTGTATATGTATATGTGCATGCATTTCATAATTTAGACACCAACACTACATACAAACACACCCCAGCATTCAAATGCTACCACTAAATACAAACAAAGCCCTGCCAACACTACACACAAATGCTCACCTGCATTCAAATGTCAACACTACGCACAAATACACCTCTGCACTGATATTAGAACATACACACAGACACCCAATACAAAACATGCTACATTCAAATGCACAAACACTGCTCATAAAAACAACTCTACAAGGATGTGCAAATGGTTGATCCCCAGCTTGTAAAGCATTATGGGGGTTGCAAGACAGTTGAGCAGCTACCTTTTGGCCACTTTTGTACTAGAGCAGGTCCCCCCAAAAATGCACAAAATGGCTACATTGCAAATGTGACTGTGAGTGGCTCCAGACCCAGGTGAAGGTGATCTTTGTGTGAGGTCTTCATCTAGGTCCGGAGCTGTGCCCGGGTGCATTTTGTGATATAGGCACGTTGCACCTTTTTTGTGTTTTGAATTTATGAATTTTTTATGTTTCTTATGTTTTTGATTGCCTGCCTCCAATCCACTCTTACTAATAGGTGTGAGGGGGTAAGTAATTATTCACGTTTATTGCTCTATTGCACTGATTGCTTGATGATGCATTGTGGGTATAAATATGCATCTTGTTTCATGTGCTATTAGCTTCACACAGATCTTTATGCAGGTCGAAACATTGCTCTGTGGCATTTTTTGATCCGATAAATCTGCTATATTTTCGGTTACCTGTCCGTGCCTGAAGTTCCTTTTTCTATGTACTAGAAACTATGTACAAGTTTCCGGTGTGCTGCTCTTGTCTAGGGATGGTGCACTGGGCACCTAGCAGGATGAGCTCCCCTGCAAGGCTCCTTTTTCCTCTGCACCAAGAATCAGCTGTTCAGGGCATGAGGTTACTGTAACCCCACTGCACAAGAATAAACCAATGATCATTCCAGGCAAGGGGTGCCAGACATGGCTTGGTATCCTGGCTGTCCCCTGCCTGTGAACCCTGGATGTCCTCAAAACGGAGCATATATCAGTCTGTGCTCATAGTGTGCGGCTCTCCTTCTCTACCCTAGACATGAAGGACATCTTCTCCTGTGACCGATCTCCTTCTCCTGCAGTTACAGGAAGCATAGATATTCTGGAACATTAGCAGGGTTTTTACTATTTTGTGTTTGTAAATTGGTTTTGTACTACCCACTCTCCATTGTTGCCCCTCTCTGCTGAGATTGACTCTGCCTGGAGAACTTCACAAATTAGGGAAATTCTCTCTGATGATGTTGACATGCTGGTTTCACTGCTAGCACACTGACATTATAATGTCCTATACCCTCTTGCAAACACAAGAAGAACGTGCTGGTGGAGTAGTAAAGTGAAAGTCAGCAGAGAACCACCTGTGAGAGGGTTCTCTTACTCATCTCTGTCACTTATTCCTGAGCTTGGACCCTCTGTGCCACCACCCTTGTCCTGGCACAATTTATAGATAAAAAATGTAATATTCTTTAATTTAATACCATGTTGTCTGTATTATAGCAGTTGCGCATAAAATAATAATACAATTTTTTTTTTCTTAGACCAACAGCACACTTTTTCACTTTGCTTACACATTCTCCTCCATGGTGGTCAGGACTACGTAGTATTTGCAGTGTTTGTGTGTCTTTTTTGCTGACTGTTCCTTTGTTTTTGTGTTACATTTCATATCTGCAATGTCATTCTACAAACAGGGACAGTTATCTTTCAGCCAGCCCTACAATCGTTTTGTTCAGCTCATCTTCAGTTTTTGTCATTCCAATAATTTTCTGGACAATTATATTTTCAGGAGACTTTCCTGACCAGCTATTTCAGATTGCCCCACATTTTTGTTTTCTTCATTATTTCTTAATTGCATTTTCATCAATATAAAATTTACATTTAAGAAAACTATATCTTAATAACAGTCTCTGGCGGTCCCTATATACCAGGTAACTGCAAACAGTTGTCCTGTATTCCTGTTCTTCTCTAGACTTTTGCTCATCCTAGTTGTATGTTTCATCTACAATTTGTATTGTTAGGATTTCTTCTTGTTCTTAAATGTGCGCTAAATCCCTGTAAAGTGTGAGTCCATTGTTAGCAAACAGTTCAGTAACGGAAGGTTCTAGACTTGTACGCAGCAGGAAATTTGGTTCTCCTGAACCACTTCCTCTGAAAATTTTATTTGTTTGGTTGACCAAATATTTCCAATGATGGCAGTTCAGCTTGTCCGAATTTCGGCCATGCAAATGTTTGGGAAAACCAATTCAGACAAACCAATAAAGATGCTAAAATGTACTGCAAAATCTAAATATCATGTATCTATTTTCCAGTACAACAATAGGCGCATTATGTGGTTCATAGATCAAGAAAAAGTCGCCAGCAAAAGGTGAAAAAGGAGAAGCAGTATAAAAAGATATATTTATGTATTTGTATGTTACATATTTATAAAAAATATATATTTATGATCATGATTATGATTTGCTTTTTTACTACTAATTTTTTCTCTCTTTTGGTTACTTCTCATGTTGAATAAAATCAACATTTAATGGCTGTTCCCCAATTATTGCTCATCATTTTTCCCATTAATCAACTCTTTTTTTTTGGGGTACCACAGATGGAACTCCAAATCACATAAAAGACAAACTTGTCTATTGACCAGTTCGTTAGTTTTGGAATTCGGTTATACAGTGTTTCTGAGTTACATAATCCGGACGATCAGTCCATCAGCTGAAATTCAGATAAATTCCAATTAGGAACGACCCGAATGCACAAGTCTAGGAAGTTCCCTTATGGACATGGAACATATATAATGTGTTAACAGGAACTCAGTTAGTTTATAGTTTATAAGCTTTAACAATATTTAGACATCTTGGAGTTAGGTTGGTCATCTATAGAGATTAGTTACCTGATCTTTCAGAAACCCACATGAACACTGACTTAATAGGGCTCAGTGACAAAGTCCCACAATGTATGCAGAGTTAGGGATACACGGGGATTGCAAGACATTTAGGGATAAATTGAGGGTTAGAGTTTGCTTTAGGAATTTATTTAACCTAACCCTAAACCTAAATGTATCCCTAACCTTAAAAGAACACTATAGTCACCAGAACAACTACAGCTTAATGTAGTAGTTCTGGTGTCTTTTGTCTGTCCCTGGAGGCTGAGCACTGTATTCGCTGCCTTTTCAGAGAAAAAATAAGCATCTCTATGAGGAGATGCTACGTATGCACAGTAGCCTCCCATTGCTTCCCTAAGGGGGCTTTATATAGAACATATATAGTTAAACACTATAGTGTCAGGAATACATGTTTGTGTTCCTTTAACTAGAAATTGTATTCTAACCTTAAATGTAAAGCTAAAGTCCTGAATCTTCAACTTTAAAGTCAGTCTCTAAATTTAAAGTCGCACTCCAAACCCCTAAAACACTTTAGCTTACTGTGTAGAGAGTGTGTCCTATTTTTTCCTAATTTGCAAAAAGTACATATTTTAATAGAAATTGCCTAGAGCACCTGCCTTGCAAAGACTTCCCTCCAAGCTGCATTTGTGGTTGTATGTTGTATGTTGTATGTTTTTATTCTTTTATTTTTCAAGAGTTGGATGCTCTCTTCCTGGGTGACAGAGTCTAACTACTAAAGCGGATGGTCGCAAGAGTTGAGCACTCTATCATGGTCAACATTCCGTTTTTCAGCAATTTGAGCTGCAGTAGCTCTTCTGTGTGATTGGACCAGATGCACTAGCCTTCACTCCCCATGTATATCATTGAGCATTGGGTGCCCATGACCCTGATGCCATTGGCGTCACAAGGGGAAGTGGTGGGTCACTCACAGACCGGCCCGAGTTATGTGTCTGCAGTGCAGAGCAAGTCAAGTGCATAGTGCTGCTCCGCACTTGACTTGCAAATGGTTGAGGGTAGAGCCGCGGCCGGGAATCCACATGGGTGATGCAAAGGTCCGGTGCCTTGAGGAGGAGGAGCATGGGGGAGCGACGTCGACATCAGCTGGATCCAGGGAGCAGCAGCCTTTGTGAGTGCTTGGTGAAGGTGGGCTGGGGACTGGTGAAGTGGGCTGGGGACTGGTGAAGGGGAGCTGGGGATTTGATGAAGGCGGCCGAAAGATTGGTAAAGGGGGCAGGGGATTGATAAAGGGGACAGGGGGCAGGTTACTGGTGAAGGGGGCAGGGGACTGGTGAAGGGGGCAGGGGATTGGTAAAAGGGACTGGTAAAGGGGGTCTGAGGTCTGATGAAAGGGCAGGGGACTTGCAAAGGGGGCTGGGAACTGGTGCAGGGGGCAGGGGACTGGTAAAGGATGACTGGGGACTAGTGAAGGAAGTCTGGAGTCTGGTGAAGGGGGCAGGGGACTGGTGAAGGGGGGCCGGGGATTGGTAAAGTGGACTGGTGAAGGGGGGCTGGGGACTGGTGAAGAGGGCAGGAGACTGGTGAAGGGGGCAGGGGACTGGTGAAAGTGGGCTGGGACTGGTGAAGGGGGGCATGGGATTTGATGAAGGGTGCAGGGAACTTGATGAAGGGAATGGTAGGGGTTTGATAAAGTGGACAGTTATATGGGAAAAAAAACAAAAAACGCATTATTAAGGGGGTTGGGTTGACATCGTAAGTTATCGCACTGGGTGACACCAACCCTAGTGACGCCACTGCCTGACACTGGTTTATCGATTGCCATTCCTTGCACCACTTTTGGTAGGTACTAACCACTGCATACCGCGAACACCACGCAAGCCTTGCCATTTTGGAGATTCTCTGACCTAGTTATCTAACCATCATTATTTGGCCCTTGTCAAAGTCGCTCAGATCTTTTCGCTTGCCCATTTTTCTTGCTTCCAATAAATGAAAATCATTTGTTGCCTAATATATCCTACCTCTTGACAGGTGCCATTGTAACAATATCTTCATATGTATCATATGCTATTCACTTCACCTGTCACTGGTTTTAATGTTGTGGCTGATCAGTGCAAATAGAAATATTTCGACAGTATCCAAAAAAAATACTCACAGAACTTGTTGCAAAAATATAAACCGTGTTTTATTCTATTTCAGCAAATACCAAGGCAACGTTTCTAAAAAAAAAACAAAGTACCTGCCCAACAATTTAGTGTATATGTAATATATGCAATAGAAAGTTAAAAACATATTAAATAATCACGTACACTATACTGGTGAACAAGTGCCAAATTGTTATTACAATATGAGACATTTTGGATAAAAACTTTGAATACTCTTTCACCATATGGGTTAAATGACCATTTTGGATCCTGTTAATAAGAGCTGCTTTTTTCCTGCTTATTTTTGTTATCTTTTTGCAGGTTTACTAATAGAAAAGTGTGTAATATGTAAATAATAAATATCGTAGTTGGTTTCTTATTGTTAGAATGGCTTATTTTTGTCAGATTTTGTCCTTTTTTTGCAGGTTTTACGCAATAAGAAACTTTGCAATATGGAATCATGTTATAGATTAAGTAGTTGGTTTATTTTTTGTTTTAATTCTTTATTTTTGTTGTGCGTCATATTATCACAATTGGACAAGTGAAAAACATATTTTGCAAGTCACATTACAGCACAGGGACATCCCTGTAGTAGCGTAGCACATGTATAGAATGAAAAAACAATTTTTTGACAACGAGTGTTTAAACATGAACCTGTGCGTTACAATCCCTTATTCCTCTCTCTAATTAAGACATAGGGTATGCCAATTCATACAGCATATGTAAGGTTCGCTGTACCGTAAGCGTCATCAGCACCATTCCTTATAGGAGAAATTCCTGGTGCTGATACAAAGAGAGTGTAAGTAGAAAGAACAGAGAAGAAAAGTAAAGAGAAGAGACAAGACGGGGCGTGGAGGCACGACGGAGGCAGCCGCGCAGGAGGGAAGGAGAGGGGGGGGAGGAGGACGCGGGCCCACCGGCCGGTCCCCAGAGCCGTAGAAGTCCCGCCCCGCTCCCTAGGCGCCCAGCGGACTCTCGTCCCACGGCTCCCACAATCTGCTGAACGCTCCCTGGGACCCCCTAAGTCTAGCCGTCAGGTCATCCATAAGGCGCACCTCCTTTATTCGCGCAATAACACACGCTATGTGTGGTGTCTCTGGTTTCAACCAGGTGTATGCGATCGCTCGCCTGGCGGCCAATGTTATTTTGTGGATCAGTTTTTGCTCCCGTCTCGTCCACCCGTCTATGGTCCTATTTAGAAGATACACCCATGGGTCTAAGTCCGGAGCTCTAGAAAAAACCTGTGTCATAAGGTCCTGTATGGCTCCCCAGAATCCAGTGACCCTCGGGCACTCCCACCACATATGCAGGTAAGTCCCCCTCTCCCCGCACCCCGCACCCCCTCCAGCAATCGTCCGTGGTGGTCTTGCGCATCTTAAGCAATTTGACTGGGGTCGTATACCAACGGAACATTGTTTTTAGGGCTTGTTCCTGTAGTGTTACACAAACCGAGGTTGACCTGCTGGCCTCCCATATTTCTTGCCACTCTACTCCTTCAAGTTCTTCCCCCAAGTCTCGCTCCCATTGTGTAATGTACGTCAGGTCTCCCCAATCCCGGGATTCGGAGCATAAGTGTGCGTATAGTCGGGTTATGAGTCCCCTCGATATATTCCCCGAGTCACATATGGATTCAAAGAAAGTCAGTGTCTTTTGTGCTATTGCTTTTATGTGGGGTTGGCTAGCGTAGTCCTTAATCTGCAAATATCGAAAGAAGTCCACCGGTGTTAAGTGCCTTCCCTGCTTGAGGTGGTCAAAAGTAACCACGGTAGAGCCCTGGAACAGGTGGTGCAATCTTTGTAGACCCGCGTTTTCTAGGTTCCTAAAGTTCCCTGCCTCCATACCTGGAATAAACCCTTTATTGCGTAATATTGGCATAAGGGGGAGGGGGAAGATGCCAGCCCGAACTTCCGGCTGCAGGTGTCCCACAGCCGAAGGGAGTTCAGAATTTCTGGGCAGGTGACCCTCAGCAGCGGCCTGTGCTCCCTGGGGAGCCACTTCGCAAACTGGGGGAGATCCGGTCCCATCATACATGACTCTATTTCGACCCATTTCCGTTCATCAGGGGGTGAGTGCCACAACGCGACCTGAGCTATCTGTGCCGCCACGTAATAATGATATAGGCTTGGAAGGCCAAGCCCCCGCCTCGTCTTTGGGCGATATAGGATGTGTCTAGAGATGCAATGTCTTTTATGCTGCCATACAAAGTCACCAATCGCTCTTTGGAGTGGTTGGTCTCCATGTCCAAAGGGATGCGGCACAGAGGTTCCCAAGGGTAATCGAGACCTCTGCGTGGTCAGACCACGTAATGGATCCCACCGCCGAGTCAGTGGTGCGTGCGAGGCAGCTATCATTAGCCAAGAAAAGGTCGATCCTTGAATAAGTGCCATGTGGGGCTGAGTAAAATGTGTAATCGACCTCACTCGGGTGCTGAGCCCTCCACACGTCCACCAACCCCGACCGCGTCAAAAAGTTGTGTAACAGCCTGTCCTGTCCCCCTCTCCCCTGTGATCTGGGTAAGCCTCTACGGGTGCTTCTGTCCACCGCCGGGCTCGACACCGCATTGAGGTCCCCTCCCACGAGGAGCATACCCCGCGGCAGACTCTGGATTTTGTCAAGTAATGTGTCCCAGAACTCCCGCTCCGGTCTGTTAGCGGCATAAACATTAATTAGATGGACAGTATGGGAGTATAGAACCCCAGATACTATGATATAGCGGCCTTCCACATCTGCTTCAGACGAGGTTATCTGCAATTAGCATCTACTCCTCACCAAGACTGCCACCCCGTTACGTTTACGGTGGGCCCTGGCCTCGTGGGAGACTGTATATGTGTGGTCTCGAAGGGTAAAAGGTGTTTGTTTAGGCAAGTGCGTTTCCTGGACAAATGCAACATCCGCTCCCCACCTTTTCAGTTCACGGAAAAGCAATCGTCTCCTGGTCGGGGTGTTAAGGCCCCTCACGTTTAGCGAGACAATTTTCAGGGACATTAAACTGAGTTAGGTCCTGAGCTATTGGAAAGGAACCGAGCCCAGCCCACGAACCCCCCCCCCCGCCTCCCCCCACCCCCCCAACACCCCTCCCCACGTGCCCCGGCCCCAGAAAGGAAGGAAGAAAAAGACGATAGCGAGTTGGAAAAAGAAGAGTAGAACGTGTGCAGGAAGTGCCCACTGGGAAATAGAGAAAAAACGTCTGGACTTACTAGTCGCCAGACTCGTCCGGGGATCACAGTCCACTGCGTCACATGCACTCCGCGCCTGCGAGTAACGTGGGACCATGTTCTTAGACCCTACAACGCTGCAATGCTGTTCAAGGATTGTGTACTTTATCTTGAACGACACTCTAGCTAGACAGAATCGTAACGTAAATTTATGGAACACTTTATAACTTTCGACCTCCACCCCCGGTGGCCCCTAGACCACTAACTTCAGAAGGTGAGGTATCGTATCGCCCGCCCGCCCCCTCCCTTCGAGTCCCCCCCCACCCCTACCCGTTGTCATGCCTTAACCCCGGTATCCTCTTACTTCCGGGTTCCACGGAGCTTAGCCACACCAACCTTATGACGCGGTCTCCTTACTTAATGCGACCGCACCAGCTGATAGACGCTGGATTATTGAACTACGTACCGCACTCACGAACCGGCTACAAACTTCTCTGTGAAAGCCATCTGTTACCGGACCGGACTGGAAGACTACTCACGTCCCCTTCACCTCTCCTCATCCTCGACTAAAGCCTGAACTCTCTACACACATATCACTGGATATAACCGCCTCTGAGGAGAACTTGGGAACCTGTTTTCTATTTACCGGAAGCTAAGTAACATTAAACCTCTGTGATAAGAGTTACATATCTAAAGCCTTTATTGCCTGTTACCAAAGTCTTATTATCAAACAACCCAGCTACAGCTATCTTCAACCTATCCACTATTCGAGTTTAGCTGCACCTGTCTTGCTTCAGATAATTGCTAATGGAACAAACTATTGTAATTGCTTATCACCTAACTTGTTAACTCAACTAACAGACTCTAAATGATTCAGAATCTGCTAATTGCAACCGTTTATTATTTAAAGCTACAGTGCCTGTAATTTTGGACTTAAGCAACCGTTTATTATTTAAAGCTACAGTGCCTGTAATTTTGGACTTAAGCAACCGTTTATTATTTAAAGCTACATTGCCTGTAATTCTGGACTTAAGCAACCGTTTATTATTTAAAGCTACATTGCCTGTAATTCT
Organism: Pelobates fuscus; assembly: GCF_036172605.1. Taxonomy (NCBI): domain Eukaryota; kingdom Metazoa; phylum Chordata; class Amphibia; order Anura; family Pelobatidae; genus Pelobates; species Pelobates fuscus. The sequence goes on along the minus strand of NC_086320.1, from coordinate 62,012,510 downwards.
GGACTTAAGCAACCGTTTATTATTTAAAGCTACATTGCCTGTAATTCTGGACTTAAGCAACCGTTTATTATTTAAAGCTACAGTGCCTGTAATTCTGGACTTAAGCAACCGTTTATTATTTAAAGCTACATTGCCTGTAATTCTGGACTTAAGCAACCGTTTATTATTTAAAGCTACATTGCCTGTAATTCTGGACTTAAGCAACCGTTTATTATTTAAAGCTACAGTGCCTGTAATTCTGGACTTAAAGTCACAATATCTTCTAATTGTTCTAATAAATATTCAAGCTCTAAGAAATCTGCAGTTGTGTTCCTTCATAACAAATGTTAAACGTGACAGAATAATCCAGCCCTTGTAATGGATCCAGCAGATTTCGATTCTACGATAACTATGCTGAATCAACGAGTCGATACACTAGCCCAAGGTGTGCAAGACCTGCAAGTTACTAATGAAAGAATTCTCACTTATGTCAAAGACTTACAGACACATCCTCCTCATACTGTTCTGCACTCACTTAGCGATCTCGCTGTATGTAACCCTGAAAAATTCTATGGTGATCGTTCCAAATATAAGGAGTTTTTTTATTCCTGCAAATTATTGATTGCTTTAAAACCTAGATCTTATCCCACAGAAAGATCTAAGGTTTTTTCAGTTCTCTCATTTCTGAGAGGTGAACCTATGTCCTGGGCCCATTCCTTTTTGGACAATGATGACCCCATCTTAGATTCACTGGAGGAATTCCTTAAAGCCATGTCTCTTCTCTATGAAGATCCATACAAACAAAATACTGCTGAATTAACAATTAGAACCTTGCTACAAAACCATAGACCCGTTGAAGATTATATTGCTGAATTTAAAAGATGGGCAGTAGAAACGCAACGGAATGACATCGCATTGCGCAACCAGTTTCGAAACGGCTTATCTGAAGCTGTAAAAGATGAACTATCCAGAATAGAACTCCCTACTACTTTGAATGCTCTGATTCATCTATCGATCAGCATTGACAGAAGGCTTAGAGAAAGAAAGGCCGAAAAGGCTCTCTCAACTTCAACTGGGAAAAAATCATTTCATCCTCCAAAGCCTTCTGACAACCCATCCGTACCAATCGAACCTATGGAAATAGGGGTAATAAGAAGTCCCCTCACTCCTGAAGAGAAAAATCGAAGACGCATATTAAACCTCTGCATGCATTGTGCCTCTCAAGTTCATTTAGTCTCTGATTGTCCTTTATTGAAACGGATAAAAGGCAGTAGGCAGACTCATGCCTCTTCCATCCTAAGTGTACTCCCCTCTACAGCAAATACTCAAATGTCCCCTATCATTCTTGTATTACAGTGGGACAATAAAAGAATTATGACCAAGGCTGTTATCGATTCCGGTGCAAATGGAGTATTCATCGACTCAGCCTTTGTAACAACAAATAAAATTCCTTGTGTTCGTAAAAGAACTTCTGTGCCTGTTAGAGTGATTGACGGGTCCCTCATTTCATCGGGACCAATACTTCATGAATCCATCCCTCTAAAAGTAATCATCAATCATACTCATACTGAAAATCTTATATTTGATGTTATCTCATCACCATTTTTTCCTATTATATTAGGGATCAACTGGTTAAGGAACCACAACCCTCAAATCTCATGGTTTCACTTTTCTCTTGCCTTTAATTCCGATTATTGCAAGAAAACATGCTTGCAACATATTCCAATTCTTCAGTCTACTAAAGAACCAGCTAAAACCTCGTGTTGTTCTGACACCGAACTGGAGTTTCCTCCTCCTACAGTCGTTGGGACTTTATCTTCCCTTCTCGACGACATAAAAGGACTCAGTAAAGATACTCTTAATCTTCCTACATCAGTTAAACTATCGAAGAAAGACGGTCTCTACTATTACAAAGACCGAATTTATGTACCTCCCGCTTTCAGAACTAAAATACTCAAATTTATTCATGATTCTCCTCTGGCAGGTCATCCAGGTATAAAAAAGACCCTTGAATTGTCTAAGAGATATTATTGGTGGCCTCGCCAAGACAAAACCATTGAATCTTATGTTAAATCTTGTTCTACCTGCCAAAGATCCAAACATGAACATCATCACCCATTCGGTCAATTATTGAATCTACCGATTCCTGAAAGGCCTTGGCAATCCATTTCTATGGACTTCTTGGTGGAACTACCCCCTTCTCAACATCATACCACCATTTTAGTGGTAGTGGACCGCTTCACGAAAATGTCTCATTATATTCCTTTCAAGAAGTTACCCTCATCCTCTGAACTCTCAAAAATATTCCTCGACAATATAGTGAAACTTCATGGACTGCCAGAAGAAATCATTTCAGACCGAGGAACTCAGTTTATCTCCAAATTTTGGAACGCATTATGTGCTTCTCTTCATATCCAACGTAAACTGTCATCCGCATATCATCCTCAAACTGATGGACAAACTGAAAGAGTCAACCAATGCTTAGAGCAATATCTACGATGTTATTGTTCTCACTTACAAGATGATTGGATAACATGGTTACCCATGGCAGAATTTGCATACAACAACTCTTTTCATACCAGTAGCAAAATGACTCAATTTTTCTCCAATTATGGAATTCATCCCTCCTCATTTCCTGCTCAGACAGTTTCTTCATCTAACCCCTCCGTTTCGAATCAAATCTCTCACATGTCCTCTTTATTCAAGAAATTACATGAAAATCTGGAATTGGCGTCATCCAATCAAAAGAAGTTTTTTGATACAAAAAGACAACCTCCTCCCGCTTATGTAATTGGTGATCTTGTCTGGCTTTCCTCAAAAAACTTCTCCACAACCCGTCCATCAAAGAAGTTAAGTTCCCTTTTTCTTGGTCCTTTTCCAATAATATCGATTATCAACCGTAATGTTGTAAAATTGAAGCTTCCACCTACTTTGAAACTCCATCCTGTTTTCCATGTGTCCTTGCTTAAACCTCATCATCCTGACCCTTTCCATAGAGATGTCACTACCTCTCCTGATCCTGTATTAGTCCAGGGTGAAGAAGAATACGAAATTCAAAAAATTCTGGATTCAAGGATTCATCGTGGCTCTTTACAATACCTCATTAGATGGAAAGGATATGAAATTGATGAAGATACTTGGGAAAACTCCTCTGTCATTCATGCTGACAAATTAATTTCCGCTTTCCTCAAACGCTACCCTTCTAAACCATGTTAATAGCACCCAGAGGTTGCTCATTACGGAGAGGGTACTGTCATGCCTTAACCCCGGTATCCTCTTACTTCCGGGTTCCACGGAGCTTAGCCACACCCCCTTATGACGCGGTCTCCTTACTTAATGCGACCGCACCAGCTGATAGACGCTGGATTATTGAACTACGTACCGCACTCACGAACCGGCTACAAACTTCTCTGTGAAAGCCATCTGTTACCGGACCGGACTGGAAGACTACTCACGTCCCCTTCACCTCTCCTCATCCTCGACTAAAGCCTGAACTCTCTACACACATATCACTGGATATAACCGCCTCTGAGGAGAACTTGGGAACCTGTTTTCTATTTACCGGAAGCTAAGTAACATTAAACCTCTGTGATAAGAGTTACATATCTAAAGCCTTTATTGCCTGTTACCAAAGTCTTATTATCAAACAACCCAGCTACAGCTATCTTCAACCTATCCACTATTCGAGTTTAGCTGCACCTGTCTTGCTTCAGATAATTGCTAATGGAACAAACTATTGTAATTGCTTATCACCTAACTTGTTAACTCAACTAACAGACTCTAAATGATTCAGAACCTGCTAATTGCAACCGTTTATTATTTAAAGCTACAGTGCCTGTAATTTTGGACTTAAGCAACCGTTTATTATTTAAAGCTACAGTGCCTGTAATTTTGGACTTAAGCAACCGTTTATTATTTAAAGCTACATTGCCTGTAATTCTGGACTTAAGCAACCGTTTATTATTTAAAGCTACATTGCCTGTAATTCTGGACTTAAGCAACCGTTTATTATTTAAAGCTACATTGCCTGTAATTCTGGACTTAAGCAACCGTTTATTATTTAAAGCTACAGTGCCTGTAATTTTGGACTTAAGCAACCGTTTATTATTTAAAGCTACATTGCCTGTAATTCTGGACTTAAGCAACCGTTTATTATTTAAAGCTACATTGCCTGTAATTCTGGACTTAAGCAACCGTTTAGTATTTAAAGCTACATTGCCTGTAATTCTGGACTTAAGCAACCGTTTATTATTTAAAGCTACAGTGCCTGTAATTCTGGACTTAAAGTCACAATATCTTCTAATTGTTCTAATAAATATTCAAGCTCTAAGAAATCTGCAGTTGTGTTCCTTCATAACAAATGTTAAACGTGACACCCATGCCCTAGAAGGACAGGTATCCGTTCTCCGTGGGGGAGTTAGGGCAGTCGCTGTGGGAGACCCCACCACCCGCGCCTCCGTGAGGGGATCCCTCCCCCAAACTATCACGTTCCTTCCCCGTTCTCTCTATGGGGGGTGTGTGTTTCCTGTGTAAGTAGTCGGTTTCAATCTAATTGTCGACCTATTTTTTTTCCTTTGCAGGATAATGTAATATACACAAATTAGATCTTTTGGATTATTTAAAAAAATGACATGTGGGTAGTCCCCCCCACTCTGCTAAATGAATGCGTAGGATTGTTTTTTGTATTATGGGTTATTAGTGCACTTAAATTTAATTTATTATTCGTATCTTCAGCAAACTCTCTTAATCCAGCTTGAGATATCTTTGTAAAAAATGGGATTAACTAGGAGTATTCACTGGTATATTGTTGTGTATGTAAACTTTAGTTGGTGATCTATTTATACAGTTCTCTTTCATAATACTTTTACTCTGTAGTTACAGTTTACAGAGCATTTGAAAATGATTTGTTAGTTCACCGGTGTTTCAGAACTTACACCGGTTCCAGCCTCTGGGAGTAGGGTGAGCACAGAAGTAAGTGATTTAATTTTTTTTTTTTTTACTTTTTCATCGCTTATGTTATATATGCACTAAATTGTTGGGCGAGTATTTGTCCGAAATGTTGCCTTTTTCTGCTGAAATTAAATAATTACATTGTTATATCTCGGCAAAAAATACTGTGAGTGTCAATCTTCTTTTGATACTGTGGAATTTTATATCACATGTATAGAGCATCCGGAACATTACATTGGGTAATAAAACATTTTTCATTTACAAATGAATGGGATTGTATGAGTGGTTTTGTATCAGTGGTATATATCTGAAAAAATATTCTAATGCATCACCTGCATATCTCAAGTTGTACTTTAAGGATTCTTCTTAGGTACAGAAACTGGAGAAATTATGTTTCCTCAACTATCCCAGAATTCCCAACTTGATTTGCAAATGAACACAGATAGGCATCATATATTTTTCTCTTAATCCATATCCACTAGTGGCATATTGGTTATACATGACTAAGACAAATACACTGAAACATTGTAATTTTGTGGCATCCTCCCATGTCTAAATAAAGTAAAGGAGATTTGATTTTGACACTTGTGTAAAACAGTAAAACATTTTTTTCCTTTTTTTTTGTTCTTTCCTACGTGGGCATGGCATTGCCTTTTAGATTGTTCGTTCTACTGATAGGTCATTTTTCAGATTTTTCAGCCTAGCCTCACGATGAGCTGTTTTGCTTACATTAACACACCACCATGCTCACATTGAAGGTCATGACCGGTGTATAGTCGCCATATGGGCAGTCAGACTCCAGGAAAACCCTCCCACATACCTAACCCAATAACTCACTGACACGCAGGTATGTGGGAAATTTTGTCCACAGCTTTATTTAAACAATCCTGAATAATAACAATTTATTAATTACAATATTAATAACCATAATAATAATTTAACAAATAAACATGGGTCATTGCCCCCCATACTCTGCCCTCGCATCCGAATCCTTCTGTTGATATAAAAGGCAATGGCCCCCATATAAATAACATATATATATATATATATAACGGAAGATTCAAAGATAGCACTCCAGGGACTTGATAAAATGTAACTTTTATTTTACTCACTAAAACATCAAAGGTGTCAACGTTTCAGCTTGATCCCCTCAAGCTTTCGTCAGGACATACTGTGCAGACAAATAAACCCACATATATACCATACAGATAACGATAACTCACCACACTTGTGAAGCCTCTGACTCCATGGTCATCACCATGGTGACATATATCAACAATAATAAAAGTGCAACCATACACATAGATCGTGCAATTAAAAAATATTCAATTAGACTATTTTACGCTAGGGGAATCAATTACTTAAACATTAGTCACACTGGCAGCATTGAATAGTAACTACTGCAATGAATATCCTTCATAATGTATAAACTGGACTCATAGAAAGCAGGGCTGAAAACCAACAGGAATACTAGAGACTCTGAGAAAGTTCAGACAAAACTAATCGAAAAACATTCAATTAAACTATTTTACGCTAGGGGAATCAATTACTTAAACATTAGTCACACTGGCAGCATTGAATAGTAACTACTGCAATGAATATCCTTCATAATGTATAAACTGGACTCATAGAAAGCAGGGCTGAAAACCAACAGGAATACTAGAGACTCTGAGAAAGTTCAGACAAAACTAATCGAAAAACATATTTAAACATCATTATAAGGGCATATGTCCCACTGGAATTCACTCCACAGAAGATTGCTAGGATAGGGGTAGATCGCCTAACTGATTCCAAAATAGACTTCACAATTAAACTCACTGGAGATTGGCCAGTTACTAGATAATAATAACTACTAATGATCTCAAAATTGATCACAATGGCCACATAGAACGGTAACTGATGCACTATATTCGATTTCTTAGTATATACAACGGACTCCAACAAAGCCAATACGAGATAACAAGATAATCTAACAAAAGGGTGACACACCAATGCATGAGCACCTGTATCACCAGAGTTAACAAAATCAAAGTTGTTTAAGATAGGGGTGGATCACCTAAGTGGTTCCAAACAGACTACCCAATTAAACTAATACTGACTAGTGTAGTTACTAGAAATAAATTAGATACTCCTAATATGAAATACTAAACAGAGCTGCAACTGTCTCATATAGTAAAAACCCATACATTTCAAACCTCTGTATCATCATCATAATGAGTTACAATTCTGAGGCACATGGAAACTATTAAGATTTTTCAAAGTAATGAAGGTCCTGTGCCAGTGCCACTATGGACAAAAGGGAGGATTGCCTATCCCCCAGGGTGGGCATCCACATCCCACCCCATATTCGTGACATATTCCAGGATCAACATAGTTATGAGAGAAAACATGGTTATGAGAGAAACATAGGTATGTATGCCTATCCCACAGGGTGGGCATCACATACCCCATCTCCAAAAAAGATTAATTGGATAGCACAGAAAATGAAAAATTATAAAAATGCAGTCAAGGTATATTTCTCATTCAGACCCTCAGGGTATACTGTTCTCAGAGTTCTGATCCAATATAGTTCACGTTGTAGTAACATTTTCTTGCGGTCCCCTCCCCTCCTGGGTGGAGGTACATGGTCGATTGCCATGAGTTTCAGAGTCGGTAGAGTGTGGCCTCTCTCCAAGAAATGTTTGGCCACCGGTAAGTCTGATTTCTGATCCCTATACGCCACTCGTATGTTGGATCTATGATTGCGAATACGTTCGCGCAAGGGCAGGTCCGTCTTGCCAATATAAGTAAGTCCACAGGGACAAGTAAGCCTGTATATTACATAATCAGTGGTGCAGGTTAGCCGATGCCTAATGATGTACTTTTTTCCTGTATGAGGATGAGCAAAGAATTTTCCCGATAACATGTGTCCGCAAGTGACACAACCTAAGCACTTATAACAGCCCAGATTTATAGAGCCTTGTTTCTGCTCGTAACAGTGTATAGGATCTGTCTTAACTAACAAGTCTTTCAGATTTCGATTTCTCCTATAACACATCATAGGTGATTGGCGAAATGGTTCTGGTAAAGAAGTGTCGTTCCTCAAAATTCTCCAATTTCTATCAATCATCCGTTTGAATTTTGGAGATGCTGTAGTGTAAGTGGTTGGAAAAACCAGTCTCCTTGTTGATACAGTGTTTGACTCGACTTGTGTTGAGTAGCACCTATCTAAGGCTTTATGGAGTGTCTGTTCACTGTAACCCCGTTGGTGAAACTTATCCCACATTAGTTTCAATTGTTCCTCCGCTTTACTGGGATCTGAGTTGTTCCTCATCACCCTCAAAAATTGTGAATATGGTAAGGATTGTTTGAGGGCATTGGGATGGAAACTATTCGCCTGAAGTAAAGTGTTGCGGTCCGTAGTCTTGGAGTAGAGTGTATATGCCAACTTGGTACCTTCTCTAATGATCCGTACATCCAGAAAATCCACTGAAAGCGGGTCTGCTGTCATAGTGAGTTCTACATTCGGTGTACAAGAATTGATATATTG